>NC_041401.2:186246106-186905829 GCF_900747795.2 Erpetoichthys calabaricus
AAGCTGTAAGGAATGAGCCTGCCAAATTTCAGCCTTCTACCTACACGGGAAGTTGGAGACTTAGTGATGAGTGAGTCAGTCAAACAGGTTCCAGTTATGACCATTACGCGTAGAATTTCGAAATAAAACCTGCCTAACTTTTGTAAGTAAGCTGTAAGGAATGAGCCTGCCAAATTTCAGACTTCTACCTACACGGGAAGTTGGAGAATTAGTGATGAGTGAGTGAGTCAGTCAGTCAGTCAGTCAGTCAGTCAGTCAGTGAGTCAGTGAGGGCTTTGCCTTTTATTAGTATAGATAACCATATAAACATATGGTTTCTACTTCGCGGATTTTCTTATTTCGCGGGTGGCTCTGGAACGCAACCCCCGCGATGGAGGAGGGATTACTGTATATATATGTGTCTGTGTGTGTGTGTATATATATATATATATATATATATATATATATATATATATATATATATATATATATATATATGTATGTATGTGTATGCATGTATGTGTATATGTATATATGTGTGTGTGTATGTATGTGTGTATATATATATGTTGATATGTGTATATATATATATATATGTATATGTATATATATGTTTATGTGTGTGTGTGTGTGTGTGTATATTATATATATAAAAGACAGCAACACTCATAACAATGACAACACAATTACATTGACCATCATGTTACCTTATTTTTAAAATATTTCCTTTTCTTTTTCTTTAACACACTACTTCTCCGCTGCGAAGCGCAGGTATTTTGCTAGTAATAATAATAAAGTGCGACTGAGGCGTCCTTTGTCAGAATATTTCTGTCACTCTCAAATTGACTTCTTCTGATGTAATACATTCATCTTTTTCAGTCTCACTTAATCCAGCCGATCAATGCTAGACAGTCTCGTTAAAAAATTAGCATGTCATTTGCCTATCAGGAGCTGCAGCTTATCTGTCAAGTGAATCAGTTGATCTAAGGGAGCTATCACAGATAAGTCGCTAAGCTACTTTTAAAATGATCTCACTTGATTAACTTCTTCTGCTGCTAAATTAAAAACAGAAAAATGTAATCTGCGAAGGCTTAATTTTTTTTTTTAATATGTAACAATTTGTCACAATAGAATTGGATCCACGTCACAACTGTGAAGAAAATCAAATAAAATTTATAAAATCTTTATGTAAATATTCCATGTGTTTTTTTTTTTTAACAAGTATTCATCTTCATGTTGCAGTTGTGTAAGAATATTTATACTGTTTAGTGTTTGTTTTAGGAGCAGTACGGTGGCACAGTGGGTAGTGCAGCTGCCTCATTCGTGCAGGAACTTGGGTTTGGATAGGATGGAGTCTCCACGTTCTCCTTATGGGTACTCCAGTTTTCCTCCCACATTCCCAAAGTTTGCTTCCACATAAGAACATGTAAATGTAAAGTATAACTTGTAGGAAGCAAAAACGTTAGGTTTGAATACACAATAGGAGGTCTGAAACTTGAAAGTATGCCTTATGAGAAGGATTTAGGAGTCGTTGTGGACTCGACACTATCAACTGAAGCCATTAAGAAGGTTCAGAAGCCATTAGGTTGTACACCACGATGTGTAGAGCGCAAGTAGAGCTAAGGAGGGCAAACTTAACACTTTGAACGTAAGGTACAAGTCGCATCTCATTGAGCCATCAAGGCACAGCGTACAAGAAAACTCGTACCTCACTACACAGCCACTGTAGATGCAGTCTGCTTGTTGGGGAGCTCTGCTGCCACATCACAGTTACCTACTATAGTGCTGCCATCTAGTGAATAGCCATAACATTTTTATTTGACAAATAGAGGTTAGGAGCCTGTGTTGATACAGCGTGTTGCCGCACCCACCACATGACAAGTCACTTCTGGATGTCAAATTAGGACCCGAGTGCAGCCATGCCATGGGTGACACCTCAGCACCACACTAGTTCAGATGGAATGGAACAGTGGGGGATTTATTTATGGTGGCTGGACATTCATGTCACTGGTGACTCGTCCTATGAAGTCAGTAGACAGATTGGGAGGTCATGGGTCTCATGAGGTCACTGGAAAGGGGTGTGTGGCGCTCCCAATATCTCCACAAAAGGACGACGGTCCAAGTCTTCAGAGTCCTGGTGCTTCCTCTTTTGCTATATGGTTGCGAGACATGGACGCTACTCAGTGACCTGAGATGAAGATGAAGTTGCTGTAATCAAACCGAGAAATAAATAAAAGCATGACTCCCAAGAGCCCTGGGAAACAGAAAAGGCTTAACCTTGGCTAAAAGATGAAGCTGGGAAAAACAATACTGTGTGCCATAAACCTATAAACTCTCACATCAAGAACTCACGCTATTTAACACACTTTTTATATTGCACCTGACTTGTCACGACTGTCAGGGCAAAGCTACAGTCATATGAAAAAGTTTGGGAACCCCTCTCAGCCTGCATAATAATTGACTCTCCTTTCAATAAAAAAGATAACAGTGGTCTGTCTTTCAGTTCCTAGGAACATCGGAGTACTGGGGTGTTTTCCGAACAAAGATTTTTAGTGAAGCAGGATTTATCTATCCATCCATTATCCAACCCGCTATATCCTAACTACAGGGTCACAGGGGTCTACAGGAGCCAATCCCAGCCAATGCACATAACCTGCATGTCTTTGGACTGTTGGAGGAAACCCACACAGACACGAGGAGAACATGCAAACTCCACGTAGGGAGGATCCAGGAAGCGAACCCGGGTCTCCTAACTGCAAGGCAGCAGCGCAACCCACTGCACCACCTGAAGCAGTATTTAGTTGTATGAAATTAAATCAAATGTGAAAAACTGGCTGTTCAAAAATGTGGGTTCCCTTGTCGTTGTGCTGATTTGAATGCCTGTCACTGCTCAATGCTGATTACTTACAACACCAAATTGGTTTGATTACCTCGTTAAGCCTTCATAGACAGGTGTGTCCATCATGAGATATAAAGGTATTTAAGGTGGTCAATTACAAGTTGTGCTTCCTTCCCTTTGACTCTCCTCTGAAGAGTGACAGCATGGGATCCTCAAAGCAACTCTCCAAAGATCTGAAAACAAAGATTGTTCAGTCTCCTGGTTTAGGGGAAGGCTACAAAAAGCCATCTCAGAGGTTTAAACTGTCAGTTTCAACTGTAAGGAATGGAATCAGGAAATGGAAGGCCACAGGCACAGTTGCTGTTAAACCCAGCAGGTCTGGCAGGCCAAGAACAATACAGGAGCGCATATGAGCAGGATTGTGAGAATGGTGACAGACAACTCACAGATCACCTCCAAAGACCTGCAAGAACATCTTGCTGCAGATGGTGTATCTGTACATCGTTCTACAATTCAGCGCAATTCGCACAAAGTACATCTGTATGGCAGGGTGATGAGAAAGAAGTCCTTTCTGCACTCACGCCACAAACAGAGTCGCTTGTTGTATGCCAATGCTCATTTAGACAAGCCAGATTCATTTTGGAACAAAGTGCTTTGGAGTGATGAGACAAAAATTGAGTTATTTGGTCAGAAGAAAAAGCGCTTTGCATGGTGGAAGAAGAACACCGCATTCCAAGAAAAACACCTGCTACCTAATGTCAAATTTAGTGGAGGTCCCATCATGCTGTGGGGCTGTGTGGCTAGTTCAGGGACTGGGGCCCTTGTTAAAGTCGAGGGTCAGATGAATTCAACCCAATATCAACAAATTCTTCAGGGTAATGTTCAAGCATCAGTCACAAAGTTGAAGTTACGCAGGGGTTGGATATTCCAACAAGACAATGACCCAAAACACAGTTCGAAATCTACAAAGGCATTCATGCAGAGGGAGAAGCACAATGTTCTGGAATGGATGTCACAATCCCCTGACTTGAAGATCATCGAAAATCTGAAGCAGGCTGTCCATGCTCGGCAGCCATCAAATTGAACTGAACTGGAGAGATTTTGTATGAAGAATGGTCAAAAATACCTCCATCCAGAATCCAGACACTCATCAAAGGCTATAGGAGGACAGCGTCTAGAGGCTGTTAGATTTAGAAAAGGAGGCTCAACTAAGTATTGATGTCATATCTCTGTTGGGGTGCCCACATTTATGCATCTGTCTAATTTGGTTATGATGCATATTGCATATTTTCTGTTAATCCAATAAACTTAATGTCACTGCTGAAATCCTACTGTTTCCATAAGGCATTTCAGATATTAAAAGAAAGTTGCTACTTTGAAAGCTCTGCCAATGAGAAACAAAAATCCAAAGAATTAAGAAGGGTTCCCACACTTTTTCATATGACTGTACATGGAAGTTCTACTGCTCACTAATCACACACAGTCACCAACTACCTGAATTTGAACGATTGCCTCATTTCTACATGGGTTGTCCTCAGGGTACTCCTGTTGGCCTTTCACACCTCAACAGCAGGCATATTAGGCAAATTACTGCCTCTCAGTCAGCTCCCTGTGTTTGTGAGAATGTGACCCACCATACAATGCTGCAAGGATGGGCTCCAGCACCTCTGAACTATTTAAGTGGATTAAAATCAAATCAATAAATGAGTTTACCCTCCAAAGGTCTTCATCTGGCGAGGCTGTAATTTTCACTTAATGAATTCTGGATTGCGTTGAAAAGTATTTTATAAAAGCCATAATTCTTGTTGCTAAGCGCTTTCCTTGTTTCCCAGTTTCTCCGTATCAAGTTATGAATAGAAATATCAGTTACTAAACATGAAGATTTGCAATTGTTTATGTAATTTATAAAATTGCTCTGTTGAGGCTGGAGGAAACCCAATTTACAAAGCCCTTCAATTTATTCACAATACAAAGACACATCTGGAGTGGTACAATAAATAAAAAGGAGGGGAGTACATGCATGCAGTGGGTGGCATGGTGAGCCCCTCTTACTTGGTGTGTTATTGTACTCTTCAAGATGGATACTTCAGGGAGGTTTCTATTCACCCTGAATATACATTATATGCCATAAAAAAATCAATCAACGGATTAATTCATTGACTGACGGAAGACCACCTTCTAGTCTACAGGCAGCCCTGGCATGTAATGAAGCATAAATACCCAAGAGAATAGAGCAATTAAAAGAAAAGATTTAAAAATGTTATACATCTCTGATAAATAAAAACAAACAAAACAATTTTTCTTCAGAGAAGATAAAGGATATTTTCTTCAGCCAATTAATACGGAATGGACGGAGCAGTGCCAGTTAGAGTACCTTTGTAAAATGTACGTTATGTTTGTTACAGAACATGTTGTCACGCATGCATGTCTGAGGATCTCCTCACGGCCTCATTCGAGGTGTGTGATAACCCGCCGGAGTGAGAGGGGGCGCTGTTGCTAAAGTTCTTCTCTCTTTCTCTCCCTGCAGCACCAAGAAACCGCCCACTGAGGGCACTTGGCCCCGCCCCTTCCACTCCGTGTAACATAAGAAGCCTGGCCGTCCAGAAGGAGGCATCTTCTACAAGTAGAGCAGACCGCCGGATGGAGCTCCTGTGAATGACCCTGATTTAAAGAATATCTTTTTTTGATTTTGCCCAAATGGGCTGATTATTGAAGCCATAAAGGCTCTTGTTTCAGGTGGACTGCCTTATTAAATGGAACGACTATTCTCTGCTTCTATGACCTGTCATTTCTGCACCCAGCCACAATTTATGTTTAATAACAAAACAACAGATTTTCATAGGAATGTGTAAAGTATTACTTGGGGGGGGGGGGGGGGGGGGGGGGTTAGTTTTACACCAGGTGTAGTAAAGTGAGCATTTTCAGAAGACCTCTGTAATTTTAGTCCCATCCAAGTCGCTCATGTTAGTAACTTTTTTACAGACTGCACATACATTTCTCAACAGTAAAGACTAAGATGTTTACCTCCTGTGAAAAGTTTGTAGAAAATAAACCCAAGTTAAACTGGTTCCGTGCGAATCGACATGTCTGTAAAAGGGTCATTTGAGTGATTTGGATGGGACTAAAATTACAGAGGTCCTTCCAGTTATGATTACCTGAAGTAGAAGACAAAAATTGATGGTATGTCTGCATAATTCCTCTCTGTGAATGTGACAAAAATTTTAAAAATGTTCTTGTTGTAAAAAACTTTAAAATGTCTTGCTTTATAGTCATTCTGGTGGTGTGTTCAGACCAAAGAGTGTTTGTATATTTATTTATTTACTTAAATATCTACCTGTAGCTGCTGAAATGTATAAGGTGTCATCAGGCACGGGTAAGACGCGTGTCAAAAGAGTCCAAGAGTTCGTTTTAAAGGTATTTAGTGAAAAGTAAAAGCAAATAATCCGCACAAGAATTAAAGAAAAAATAGTTACACACGTAAAATAAAAGGCAAAAAAAAAAGGGAAAAATGTATCTTCTTTAAACTTAGCTTTTCTTGAAAGACTTTAGTTATTTCTATACTTAAAGGTTCTTAATTTCTTCTTCTGTACGCCTTAGCATACGGTGCAGTACTTAAATAAACAAGTTTTCTTTACTTGTTATTTCTCACATTCAAAGAGCCCGTAGGCCATCGAGCACTGTTACGTGTGGTCACATTTCTTCTTCTATACTTAAAAGTTCTTAATTTCTTTTTCTCTACTTAAAGGTTCTTAGCTTCTTCTTCTGTATGCTTTACATATGGCACAACACATAAATTAAGTGTTGTTAAGTGCATATTTACTTCACAAACTCAAAAGGCTCGTAAGCCGGTTGGCACATGGGCAAGTGCCCAGGCACGGTGACGTGCGATCACGGTTAAAAACCGTATGCCTCTACACCTTATACCAGGCAAGGCTGTCACTAAATAAAGTATCTATCTATCTATCTATCTATCTATCTATCTATCTATCTATCTATCTATCTATCTATCTATCTATCTATCTATCTATCTATCTATCTATCTATCTATCTATCTATCTATCTATCTATCTATCTATCTATCTATCTATCTATCTATCTATCTATCTATCTATCTATCTATCTAACTAACTGGAGAACAATGTTTACTCCAAGCTGTTAGAAATGCTAAGAATATACCAATACGATTCTATTTACAGGGGTCGTAGGAACCTCCCATTATTTATGCATTATAATCTAAGAAATATTCATGAATCTTATAGAACAAGGAAAATGGCTCTTACACTACCTATTTATATATTTATTTAATTAAAGAGCTTGTGTAAAAAGCAAAATTTCCCCCTGGGGACAAATAAAGTTCTATTTTGTCTGTCTGTCTGTCTGTCTTTCTATGTATTATATAATGTCTTTCACAACAATCAGTCAATCAATCTATCAAGCTATCAATCTATCTATAAATTGATATTTGTTGTATCTGTGCTATCCTGCCTACTATACTAAAATTGCAATCTATCTATCTATCTATCTATCTATCTATCTATCTATCTATCTATCTATCTATCTATCTATCTATCTATCTATCTATCTATCTATCTATCTATCTATCTATCTATCTATCTATCTATCTATCTATCTATCTATCTATCTATCTATCTTAAGACAAGATCTGGGTAATGTGTAGCAGTGCATATCGGCCCGCTTCAAGCCCTCAGCTTTTCCTCACCTCCAGGTGTAAAACTAATGCAGTCCGAATGGGGTTCAAGTCAAAGCATTTTACAAACAGTAAAAGAAAAAATACAATTATACTAGCTGTGACAGGCGGCCGGGATGCCCCTTCAACACTGGATCTGGGGGAACAGCCATGGGATTCATTCTAAGTCCCCCAGAGCACAAGGTGGCAGCCTTCCTTGGTTACATCGGGGCCACAGGTGTGGGACTCCAGGACTCAGACCTGTTGGGCTCCATGGCCACCACCCAAAAGAGCGGCACGGCTTAATGAGCCTCTGTGGGCTGGAATGTAGCCACACCCGGAAGTGCAGCCTCATTAGGCCAATTACCACCTGGCTCACTTCCAGGAGGGCTACAAAAAGAGCCTGCAGCCAGTACTCAAAGGGCCAGAGTCGGGAGGAGAGAACGAAGCTTCAAGGGAGGAGTGGTGGTGCCAGAATGCAGGATTGTGTGTTGGTAGCAAGTGCTTTTGGGACTGTGTATTGCCTGTGAGGTTCACGGGGAAGACGTGCTCCACAGGTGAAGAAAATAAACAAATTGTGTTATTTTATACGTGCCTCCAAGTGTAATCTGTACCGGGTCGGGCGCTATATAGCACTATTGTTACAAAGCAAATAAAAGATAAAAATTTGAAAAACTAGAGAAGACCATTTGTTTCTCATTTGTTTAACTAATAGCTACGTTGCCCCAATATCTCATCCAGATCCGTAAGCTCCACTAGGTGTCCTGAAGTACATTAACACCCTTAAGCTGAAAGAATTCTGCTGGATCTACTTCATCAACACCTTTGAGGATTTTGAAGCCCATGGATGAGGTCCTCACACATTCTCCTCTGTTCGAGACTAAACAGGTTTAACTCTCTCAGTCTTTCGCAGGGGGCCATGGTCTTTATTCCTGAGATGCGCCTGATTCTTCTCCTCTGCACAGCTTCAAGTGCTGCTATGTCTTTCATGTAGCGTGGTGACCAGGGGCCTCATGCATAATGCTGTGCGTAGAATTCACACTAAAACATGGTGTAGGGACAAAAGTGGAAATGTGAGTACGCATAAATCTGTGTGTTCCCCAACTTCCACGTTCTTCTGCTCCATAAATCCCGGTGAGCGTGAAAAGTAACACACGTACACGCGCCTGCTGCCCCACCAAAACTCCTCCCAGAATTACGCCTCTTTGAATATGCAAATCAATATAAATAACCCTTAAGCTCAGCCTTCTGTGAAAAGACAATAGCAAAAGCAGGGGGGAAAATAGAAGAATTTCAGTGAATACCAAGTGGAGGCAAGGAAAAACTTACTATTTGTTGGTTTAAACAGTGGTATAAACAACAAAAGGAAGTTGATCTAGTGACATAGCGTGTCAGAGAACCTCGAAAGCTGAAGTTCACAAAGTCGCACAGTGCCCAAAATAAAAAAGAAGTTGTCAGATATCAAAGTCGCCGTGTAAAGGATAGTCGTAGCCCATCGTCTGAGTGTCATATGAAAGCTTATTAGGGTACAGAGAAAAGAAAAAAAAATAGAGATACATTGGGAAAAAAGCTCAAAATTTCCACTTAAATCACGTAATTTATTTTGTCATTAAAGTAGAACATCATAAACTTCATCTTAAAATCATTTAATTTAGTAGTGTCTCAAATCCCACCGTAACTAAAGTAGCACGTTAAATGCTTTATTTTGTAGGTGTTCTTCTATGTGCTCTATGTGTGTGAATCACTATGTGCTTCTTAAACGGGCTTTCTCTTCTTCTGACTGGACACAGAATCTATTACAGCTCTCTGAATAATTAAAATACTGAGATGTGTACTTGATATCATTTTCATGATGACAGGAGTTAAAGCATGTTATTAAACATGGGAACACAGTGGCGCAGGGATAGCGATAAGCTGGCGCCCTGTCCAGAGATTGTTCCTGCCTCCCACAAGATGTTTGCTGCGCCATGCGTGACCTTCAATGAAATAATTTACTGCAGCAGTACTGTCTCTCTCAAACGTACTGACCTCCAATTCCCATCCTTCCTTTTCTTTCTCCAAGTAACCAATCACCACACAATCAGTTCTATAATAGATGTTAAGCCATCTGTAAGCTGAGAACGCCGATTCTTCAAAGCTCTTAAGGAACATTGAAATATCTTCGTAGTACATGTTTAATTATTCTATCCATCTATCCTTCCAGTGTCGTGCCAGTCCCAGCAAGAATACAGCGCGAGGCAGGAACAATCTGTGAACGGAGCGCCAGCTTCTTGCTAGCGCTATGCCACTGTGTCCTCACATGTTTGATTATTAACAATATAGATTATTTAAATGATGTTAACATTTTATCTGTATAATGTAATAAACATATTTTGCTGCATTTCATCTTAAAAATGATATTGTCATCATATGTAAATATGCACTTTATAAAGTGGCACAGTTTGTGCGATATTGTAACTGTATAGCAAGTTTACAGTGAGGTGATTGTACTAATAAGTACAAACAGTTCTATGTGGAGAACTTGATGGACTGATTGAGTGCATTTGTAGTTCTTGGGATGAAACTGTTTCTGAACCGCGAGGTCCATACAGAAAAGGCTCTGAAGTGTTTGCCGTATGGGAGAAGTTCAAATAGACAGCATGGCTGAGGCAGCGTGTGCTTGATGCTGAATACCGATAATTCTCTTTCCGATCAGCTGCTGTAGAGCTGTGATTCCCCACTCAGATACAGTGAAATAAATACTCCGAGTGGTGCAGTGAGAGTAATATGGAAAAAGATGATTCGCTATGGCAACCCTTAATGAGTGCAGCTGAAAGAAGAAGAAGAAGAAGAAGGTGCAGTGAGAGTAACAACGCTAAAGCAGCTATGGTATTTGGAATAGTTTGACCATTCTGTGGACCATTATATTGTTACAGGTTAATTACAATCAGTTGCCTTAAACTAATGAACAATATGCGGTTAATTTCAGTGTATTTATAAACCCGCGTCAGGGATGTGCATCTAAAAAAGAAAGGGAAACCACACTAGAACAGTAGCACTTCTTTGACGCTGGGTGCCACCGACTGGAGAACTTGTGTACACCAGGGTTTAAGCTTGTGTGAAAATGTGCGTGGCTTTACGCCAAGTTTAGATTTTATACATCGCGATGTGAGCATGGAAATGGAAGTACGCAACATTTTTGTGCGTACGCCTCATTTATACATGAGGCCCCAGAACTGTGCAGAGCACCCCAGATGTAGTCTTTCTCACTAGTAAAATAAACTCTAATGGAGGTGAATGAAAATTAAACTATGATTGAATTTAAGGTGCTTTGGGGTCTCCAATGGGTGGGATGAGATGAGCAATGTCTGAATTTTGAGAGTTGAAAAATAATCAAGACATTTTGATTTAGATACAAAACACACCAGAATTGTTCTGTATCAGTGTGACTTGATGTGTATTTTATAGTTTTTGTTAATTTTGAGTTGCTTATTTTATTGTTGCTTTCAGTTGTAATTCTGTAATTGTGTACTTAGGTGTTCTTATGTTCCGTGTGGGTGGAGCTGCAGGAGGCGGGGCCACTCTGACATCACCACTCTTGAGTTCTATATAAGGAGCCGGATAGCATTCGATTAAACTGCTGCTCCGTGAGTGTTGTTCTTTTTCTTGGGATTTACTGTTTTTTGTGATATTCCTGCTTTTGAACAGGCATTCTGTGTTCTGGTTTGTGTTTTCGGACTTGTTTGCTGTGGATTGCCTTGTTAGGCAAATCCTGATTGAGCACTTCCCTGCATTTTGCTGTTTTTGTGAAATAAATCTTCCATTTATAAAGATTCCTTTTTGCTCTTTTTATACATATATTGTCATCTACGATGGATAAAACTTCATTAGAATGAATAAGATAAGGCAAGAACTGAAGTCGGAGCCAAAATAAACGCAAGAACAAAGCTCCGCAAAATGGTTTGAGAAAGTAGCCTTAGTGTAGAGATTAAGATTTTGGAATTATGGATTGCTTTTAGGTATGTCCTGTATATTTTTTAATAAATTCTGTAAATATTTAAGAAACTCAATTTAGCTATTTTAGACCAGGGGTTTTACATTTACTTATATGGCTGACACTTTAAATGAAGGCAACTTAGAGCTTTTGAGATACAGTTGGTTGCTTTCATTTTTGATTTTCTGAATCAGATCAAGGGCAGGTGAAGTGACTTGCTCATGGCCACCCAGTATTAGTAGTGGGATCTGAACCCACAATCTCAGGACTTGAGGTGCAAAGTCTTAACCACTGTGGTGGATGGCTGGGGATCTTGCCCACCCATGACGCCTGGAAGGACTGGAAAAGGGACAATACCTCCCCTGGACCACGAGAGGGCAGCCGCCCTGGTCTACATGGGGGCCACAGGATCAGAGCTTGGGAGATCATCCCTGTTGGGGCCCGTGGCCACCGCCAGGGGGCCCCTGGACGATTATAGAACCCTGGATGGCAGAACTTCCACCACACCAGATTCCAGGTATGCCCGGAGAACTTCTGGGTGCAAGGGCAGCCCTTCCGCCACACCAGGAAGTGCTGTCGAAAGATCATCAGGAAGCACCTGGAACACATCCCGGTGAAGTAAAAAAGGGGCCGCCTCACTCCATTCGGGGAGCCGGAGTCAGGAGGCAGAGGATGGAGCTTGTGACGGGAGGAGTGGAGGTGGCAGAAGAGAAAGCGAAAGAGAAAGAAAATAGTGGAAAAGGACTGAATTGCTTTGAGTGATTTGAACACTATGCATTGTGTGCTAAATAAGTAAAGCGTGTGTGTGTTTGGGACATTTGGCGTCTGTGTTTTTTTGTGTCCGTGTCCGAGCACGACACCACTAAGCCCTTTTGTGCAGATACCCTCTTCGTCAAGATGGCGTTGTCAGGTGGTCGCCACAGCAGGAGTAACACTGACAGTTAGCCTCTCCTAAGGCCAAAACGCAAGAATCTGCTGAGGGCTCTGGCCAGGCAAAGGTTCAAATAAACAGGCCGTCAATGGTGTCGGCGCGTCATTCATTTCTCTGTCTAACCTTTCATTACAATATAAATAACTTCCATTCTGACCTTAAACTAACAGGTAGTTTATCATCCTTGTTTCTGGCAATTTCCTGAAATAAACAATTCCTATTCTTATAATTAAGCTATTTATTATCTCCTCCCTCTGAGAGGATAAAGACTACTGAATTGCAAAATGATCACTGACTGTGCAGGAGACATGATCAATACTTCTACTTCTAACAGAGCTATTCAATCCAAATTGAACGGTCAATACATAGCCGTACAAGCAGGACATTTAATAAGCTGTATTAAAAAATAAGGAAAATAAGCAGGGCTGCTGAATTTAGCTTGAATTGAAAATTAGGGACACCGAGTGAAAAGCCCTCAAGTAAAGACCTGCATCCTCAAGAGGCCTCATAACTGTCACCTTTCAGCGTTTTGATGCACTGGGATATTCTGCCTCTAATTTATATTTATTTTTCGTATCAATTTCATAAACGCCTTTACTCATCTGATGGATTCTTGTCGGCTTTGTCTGTTCAAAGCACAGCCAGCCTGCACAAGGCTATTTATCTATTTATGATCTTACTTAAATAAGGTTTCTTCTCTTCCCAGCATCCTTTGTGTGTGTATGTTTATTTAATTTTTTTTTTCTGTACGTGGGTCTCCAAGGAAACAAAACCAATTTGTCTCTCATTTAGAACCCAAGGTGGAGGTTACTGTTGTTACTCTGACCCTGCAGACGGGTCTTTTCTTCATATTTGTAACTGTTTTTAATTTACTCCGCAATATAATTATACAGTATTTTACCCTGAGCAGTTAAAATAAAGAGAAAAAAAGAATAATAATAAAAGTTAATGTAATTAAAAATAATTTTGAAAATAATATTAAATTATGGGCGGCACGGTGGCGCAGTGGGTAGCGCTGCTGCCTCGCAGTTGGGAGACCTGGGGACCCGGGTTTCCTTCCCGGGTCCTCCCTGCGTGGAGTTTGCATGTTCTCCCCGTGTCTGCATGGGTTTCCTCCGGGCGCTCCGGTTTCCTCCCACAGTCCAAAGACATGCAGGTTAGGTGGATTGGCGATTCTAAATTGTCCCTAGTGTGTGCTTGGTGTGTGGGTGTGTTTGTGTGTGTCCTGCGGTGGGTTGGCACACTGCCTGGGATTGGTTCCTGCCTTGTGCCCTGTGTTGGCTGGGATTGGCTCCAGCAGACCCCCGTGACCCTGTGTTCGGATTCAGCGGGTTGGAAAATGGATGGATGGATGGATGTTAAATTATAGGCAAAGTTGTTTAAGATATATACTCTGCCAGCTTACTTGTCTGGAACTTCAGGTGTCTGTATTAGGCCTTGCACAGATTAGATAGATAGATAGATAGATAGATAGATAGATAGATAGATAGATAGATAGATAGATAGATAGATAGATAGATAGATAGATAGATAGATAGATAGATAGATAGCGTAGTTGGCAGGATCAGATAGATAGATAGATAGATAGATAGATAGATAGATAGATAGATAGATAGATAGATAGATAGATAGATAGATAGATAGATAGATAGATAGATAGATAGATAGATAGATAGATAGATAGATAGATAGATATGAAAGGCACTATATAATAGATAGATAGATAGATAGATAGATAGATAGATAGATAGATAGATAGATAGATAGATAGATAGATAGATAGATAGATAGATAGCATAGTTGGCAGGATCAGATAGATAGATAGATAGATAGATAGATAGATAGATAGATAGATAGATAGATAGATAGATAGATAGATAGATAGATAGATAGATAGATAGATAGATAGATAGATAGATAGATAGCATAGTTGGCAGGATCAGATAGATAGATAGATAGATAGATAGATAGATAGATAGATAGATAGATAGATAGATAGATAGATAGATAGATAGATAGATAGATAGATAGATAGACATGAAAGGCACTATATAATAGATAGATAGATAGATAGACATGAAAGGCACTATATAATAGATAGATAGATAGTGTCATGCACAAGCGCATGGGGAGCAGTTTAAGAACTCAGACCACATCGCGACAAGCCATGCCGAGGGACAGCGGCAGCGCACTAACCTTTCTCTTCTTGTCTCATCAGCCAGAGCGAGGACTCGCCGCTGTAATAAAGCCCGGAGTAAACAAAAAGACGCCATACTTCCGGGTTCACATCTACCCTACAGTTCCAAGATGATGACATTTATCTCCCATCGTGCATCTCAGTTTTCCCAGCATTCCTGATTCAATTTCCTGTCCCCCTGTATAAATGTTCCCCCGTTTGCTTCATACTTTCGTCCGGTGTGATCATTTGCTTTGTACTGTGGAGACATTACTCGATTTATGTTACAGTAAACCGGGGCAGAAACCCCAAAAGTTTATACTGTATCATTTCGCTTTCTTCACAGATTGGCGTAGTCGGCAGGATAAAGCCTGAAGTTGTCGGAAGGGCAGGACCTAAATGCGGTATGAAATACCTTGGCAAATGAACTCCAGGTGGTCAAGCTGAACCAGGCCACCACACAGAGGGAGCTCGCACAAACGAAGAGGCGGTTGGCGGCCGCGGAAACTGCGAGGCCGGACCTCACACAGCCTCCACCACCCCAGATTGTTCCCCTTACAGAAACCAATGATCTAGAAGCTTATCTGACCGTGTTCAAGAGAACAGCGGCAATGTGTGTCCATCTTGGCTCCCTACCTGAAGGGTCCGGCACAGCGGGCCTATCACGACCTCACTGAGGAGGAAGCCACCCAATACGACCTCCTGAGAGCTGAGATGTATAAGCGCTATGGCATTACCTCCGGCCAGCAGGCGAGGGGATGGCGGCACTGGCGATTCAACCTGGAGCTTCCAGCTAGGGCCCAGGCGTTCGAGCTCTGGGGCAAGCAGATGTCAGATCTCGAGGATGCCTGCTTGCGCTCTAACTCAAGCCATTCTGCTATTTGAGTTCCTGCCTTACTGTTTAAACAAAGAATTATATTAAAATAAATCCCTGCTTTTGAATTATTTTATTATTTTTCTAGGCTGGCTATGTGCATGCAGATATGTGCAATGAAAGCACTGGATAGTCACAGAACTTCCTACACATTGGCGAAGTACAGGACACTTGATTAGTGGTTAATTACCATAAAATGTGCAACTTTTGATATTTTCTTCAGTAAACATAATGAAATTAAAATCTTAAACCTCAGGAAGACAGATGGCATAGCTACTGTAATAAATTCACAATGTTATACTTGTCCCTGAATTGGACCAAGCAGGCTTGTGAATGGTTTGCCATGTTTCATAAGAGTGCAGATCACACTGATAACTCTTGGAGCTGACAAATTCCATCCTTCACAACATCTCTCATGCACCCATCCATTCATTTGCTGACCACCAGCTTGTAGGAGGCCCACCCAGGGGATCATCGAGGCAAGGCAGGAGCCAGCTGTGGGCAGGACTCTGTCCCTTATGCATGGACTTTCTAGCGTATACCGAATTATGCTAATCAGTACATCTTTGGTACCTGAATGAGTCGTCTCACCCACATGAGGACAATGTAATTCTTTCCTTTGTTTTTTTTTATCTATTATGTACGCATTAAATAGACTCATTATTAACCTTGGCAAATAATAAACAATTGTATGGAACCTTTTTTTTCCTAATTCTCAAGAATTTCACTATCTCCATGTCAGAGGTATTGGATACTCTGGTGGTCTTAACTCCACCGGCATGCACCTTTTTTCTTTGACTTTTCCTATGACTCAGACCTGCACAACTTAGCCGAGTTTCAATTTTTGTGCTTCACTGAACTCTCACATTGTTCAACTTTTAGATCACGTGACCTAAACAACCATGCAATGGACTGGCAACCTTTCCAGAGATTTTTCCTGTCTTGCATCCTATGAAGGGTAGGATAGGCTCCAGCTTCCCAACAATCCCGCTCAGCATGAAGAAGGTTTGAAAACGGACGGACGAATGATATAAACATCTTAGAGAAAGGCTACTGCTAGAAAATAATTGCAGGGTGAGTCAAATTTATGTTAACATTTGAACAGCGGAAACAATTTATTCACAAAACATACTTCATATGTGCAAGATGGTTTACGGAAAAGGCTCAGCCTTTTATACACATGTACCATATGTGTCCACAAAAATTGTGTATCTATATATATAAAATCCCTATGTGCGTCCAGGTGTCCGTGTGTGGGTGTCTTCTGGTGAAGTGCGCATGCGCGGGGCACGGTGCTATGCGTGATATTACTGTCAGAGAAAGTTAGAGGCGTTTTACGGAAATACAAACCAGTATTACTGCGAGAGGAAATTAAAGGTACACAATACAGTGACGCATATTACAGCCACATACAAGCCAGTATTACTGTCAGAGGAGATTAAAGGTATATTACCGACGCGCACGCCTGTATTACCGGCAGAGAAAATTAAAGGTATATTACGGATGTACGGACGTATATTACGGACGTACCAGCCAGCGGACGTACAAGACGGTATCCTTCAATAAGGGCACGCACAAAAAGGCGAGCCTCAAAAGGGCAACCTCAATTGGGCGCAGCGAATAAAGGCGCGCGTAAATAAAGATATGCACCTGTTGCTCTTCACATATTCCAGAGCCATTTGAACTAAGTTATCTACGCGCCCTTATTGAATAGAGCCGTTCAAGACAGTATTACTTTCACAGAAAATTAAAGACACACAATACACGGCGGCAGCCCACGAAGAACGGTCAGCTCAGCAAGTAAACATCAACAAAAGAAAGGCTGAAAGAAAGAAAAATACGACCAACAAAAAGAATGAGGTCAAAGTCCCTTGCCATTTAATATAGACTGTTCCTACTAATGTTTATGCACTACTGTTCTAGCGCCCGTTATTGTAACGGGCTAAATGACTAGTAAGTAAAATAATTCTGTTATTTCCTAATTTATAGTGTAACGGCCGACTGCTTACCCAGACCGGCCACTACACTACCAAGACTTATTCCTTGGATCACCTGAGGGTTCTTGCTCTAATAACTCCTTACTCCATACTCCTTACAAGTTATCTTATTTTTCCCGACATGACGAAATAACCAGAAACAGTAAACAGATATGTGAAATTAAACACTGGTATATTTGAAAAATTGAAACACAGACAAATATTCAATAATAAATACATACAGTGGAACCTTGGGTCACGAGCGACTCAGACCACGTACAAATTGGGTTATGGCCAAAAAGTTCACCAAACTTTTGCATCTGTTCACAACCACACACTCAGGTGATGAACAAGCCAGTTTCCCTTCTGGTTCGTACGCGCCGATGATTTCCGCACGTGTGTTCAGTCTCTCCCTGTGCATCCCCTGTGCAGTGAGAGAGAGAGAGAGAGAGAGAGAACGCGAGTGAGCAAGCGAGCGAGAGAGAGAGAGAGTGAGCGAGAGAGCCCAAGCAGGGTTGTTTTGGCCGACACTCCGTGGGGCAGAAGAAAGCGGTCGCTCCAGCTGAGCGATCAAGGAGCTGGAGTGACCAGAAGAAGTAAGTAAACATTTAGTTTACTATTACACTGTGCATTCTACGGTATAATTAACTATTTTTGTGCTTAAAAATCTTTAAAAAATATATATATTTACATACAGCTCATACGGTCCGGAATGGATTGTGTTTACATACAATCCTATGGGGGAAATTACTTCGGGTCACAACCAAATCGGGTTGCGACCAGAGTTTTGGAACAAATTACGGTCGTGACCCGAGGTTCCACTGTACCTGTCTGTCTGTCTATCTATTATACAGTTGAGATTTTGAAAGAATTGTCAAAGAGGGGTAGTTGATGAAAGCACTATCTCACAGCTTCAATCGTCCTATTTAGGTGAAACAAAGGCTGACTATTGATCTGATTTTCATCTGAATTAATAATTAACACTAGAATTCCTGAAGTCATAATTCTGGGCCACCTTAATTTCCTTTGCATCTCTCCATTAGCATATTTTGTTTTGTAAATGTATCGATCAACACAAGCAGCAAGAAGCCTGCTGTCCCATCCCCAACACCGCCGCAGCTCAACTTGGACAAAAAGTCCTCCCAGCTGGTCTGTTTATCTGGGAGTGAGGTACCTGGAGTTGTAGAGGGTAAATAATAAAATAATATATAGTGCACAAAACACCACTTATC
Organism: Erpetoichthys calabaricus; assembly: GCF_900747795.2. NCBI lineage: Eukaryota > Metazoa > Chordata > Cladistia > Polypteriformes > Polypteridae > Erpetoichthys > Erpetoichthys calabaricus. The sequence goes on from NC_041401.2 coordinate 186,264,774, forward strand.
CCAAAAACACCAGTGACTAATTACTATATATCCATCCATCCATCTATTATCCAACCCGCGATATCCTAACACAGGGTCACGGGGGTCTGCTGGAGCCAATCCCAGCCAGCACAGGGCGCAAGGTAGGAAACAAACCCCAGGCAGAGCGCCAGCCCACCACAGGGCACACACACACACACACCAAGCACACACTAGGGACAATTTAGAATCACCAGTGCACCCAATCTGCATGACTTTGGACTGTGGGAGGAAACCGGAGCACCTGGAGGACCCCCACAAAGACATGGGGATAACTTGCAAACTCCACACAGAGAGGACCCGGGAATGAACCCAGGTTTCCTAACTGTGAGGCAACAGCACTACCATCGTGCCGCCCTACTATATATATATATATAAGGGTACACATATTTACATTAAACCCTCCCTTGCCCCTAAACAAGAAACAAAAGCACACAACACAAACACAAACATGAAATGGATAAACACAGCAGTTGAAAATGTGGTGAAAAATGTGTCCCAAAATAAAGTCCGGCGGTATTGAAACTGGCTGTAGTGATATTGTGCTTCCTCCCGACAACAAAGCGACCTCACCGTAAAAGTCCTGGCAATGGTTGGAATGAATTCGATTTCGGCTCTGGCTGTCATGATGTAGGATTGGTAATTGAAAAAGCAGGCGGTGGAATAAAGCAATAAATAGCAGGGATGAGTTTGTAGATGGATGATTAAATTGTCTTCTTTTCCGTTCTCTCTCCTCGCCTCTCACCTCCCCCTTTCGCCTTCGCTCCTCTTTTTTAAATGTAAAATATCCCGGATGTATCTGGTGTATAAACAGGTGATTTCTGTCTCGAGGCTGCGGTCTCTCTCCATCATCATCCTTCTCCTCTGCACTTACAGTGACAACATTCACTGACGCATACATAACGGACAGTAAATGGGACAATGAAAACAAAATGCACTCAGCACACACACAGAAGATACTATTATTATGTAGCCCCGCTACAATAGTAACTCTAGGTACTGACGTATCTGTTAATTTGCTAAACACATCCATTCGACGTGTGGGGTCACCTGGGTCAGAACCTATGCTGAGAACAATGCCTGCAAGGCAGAAGCCCATGTTGGGCAGGGTTCTTGCAGGATTTGCTCATGCCCACTGTACCAATTGGGAGTCACCAACTTCCTAACATGTATGTACCTACATGATAGGACTAAAGGTTTGTAGACACTTTACCATCACACCTATATACTCTTGTTGAAAATTTCCCTGTCAAAATGGAACGAACTTCCTATCACCAATCCACCTAACCCTGCATATCTTTGGACTGTAGGAGCTAACCCACGTGGACACGGGGGAGTATACAAACTCCATGCAGGGAACACGTGGGACACGAACCTCATGGAGATGATGGAGAGGTAGAAGTTTATCCTGTGCACTTCGGAGTGGAAATACAACACCAGGTCATGTCACTTGGAGGAATTCTCAAAGGATTCCTCCTCAACTGTGTATTGACATGGGGGTTTAGACAGAGGAGAGGAGTCAGGCGGAGAACGTTGAGCATGTTTGGGGTGGAGTGGTGGTTCTGAGGCTAAGGATCTGTGCTGGTATCCCGGAGGTTGCCGGTTTGAATCCCTACCACTGCCAAAAGAGATCCTACTCTGCTGGGCCCTTGAGCAAGGCCCTTAACCTTCAATTGCTCCAGGGGCGCTGTACAATGGCTGACCCCAAGAGGTATGTGAAAACTAACAAGTTCCTAATACAAGAAATTGTATAAGGCGGAATAAAGAACAAAATAACTTAATATCAGACACACCAGAGAACTGCTTTTTGACTTTCACCGAGCTGTAACAGCCTCTACGTCCAGCCACTATTTAGGAAGTGAATATGGAATGCGGTGCACTGCTACAGGTACTTGGGGGTCCACATCAATGACACAAAAGAACTAGGTAAGAAAGAGAAGAGGAGGTTCTTTTTTTTTCTTAGGAGACTGTGTTCCTTTAATGTGGAAAGTGACATCTTCAAATCTTCTACAATTCTGCAATGGTCAGTGAGATTTTCTATGCTTTGGTGTGCTGGGCCGGTAACATCACATCTAGAGAGGCCCATCGAATCAAACAACTAATTAAATGGGGGAAGCTCAGTTATGGGATGCGTTCTGAAACCCTGCAAGCATCAGAGGAGGAGAGAATGAAGACAAAACCGATGGCCATTATGAACAAGGCCAACAACAATGCCTTTATAATGCCACACTGGATTTGCTCCATTTTCTATTGCCCCATCAGAAGTCTTCGTTCTTCTTTTAAATATTTTTGATGTGTATCTGAGGGGGTAGTTATTCTTTGTCAAAGTATTTATTCTTTTATTTACTGAGCTTCTGGAAAAGCTAAATTTCTCCTTGAAAACAAGTAAAATGCCATCTTTATCGTCTTCATTTTAACATTCAAGGGCAAAGAGCATTGTGGCTTTGTAGTGGGTGCCATCTAAAGGCAGCTATGGGTACTGCAATATTTTATTAACTAATCAATAAGGCACAGCAAACACAATACTCCTTTCTTATTTCTTATTAATAAAATAATGATTTGTGTACATAAATATTTAAATTAACTGCTTAAGTGTTAATTTATCTTTGCAGCATTGTAATGAATAAACATGCTAGAGTTTACAGTCGAGATTCTAAACAAATTCCACAATTGGAGGCGGAATTTAAAGTGCTGTGACTAACGGCGCATCAGATATTCAGTCCCCTGACACTTAAAAAAGTGTGCTTGTTTATGTAGAAAAGAGCCGACTTATAATCTCCGCAACTCTAGTAGAGCTGACCTTGTTAACAACATTCATTAAGCAGATATCCTGTGCCTGTAACTTTATATACTCTAGTAAGTCAATGGGTTAAAGATTTCCATCATGATTGTGTGAGTATATATATGTGTGTGTGTACAGTATACATATACTGTATACAGTATGTTAGATATATATATATACTATACTGTACACACACTGTATACAGTATGTTAGGTATATATACAGCATATACAATACTGTACACACACACACACACACATATATGCACATATATATATATATATATATATATATATATATATATATATATATATATATATATATATATATGTGTGTACGTATTGTGAATCAATAAGTTCTGGAGCCTCAGCTAGGGTTGGAGTATGAGTGAGCCCTGTTTAATGTAGAGCAAAATAAAAAATAATAACCTCTATACATATATAAAATCCAACGTCTGTCTGTCTGTATGTCTGTCCACTTTTCACGAGTGAAGTGGAGGCAAGGAACGCTCCAACACATGGCGAGAGGTAGAGCAACTCGAACAGAGACATCTCACATGAGTGAGGAGGGCCCTGCTCCCCTCCCCTCCCCTCGGCCCAAAGCCTCTCTCTCGGATTCGTGTAAATAAATCGGTGCTGCAAGTGAACTATAATACTTAGTACAATGAGATAAGTTGCAAAATCAACCGGAATGTTCAAACAAATTATAGAAAAAACCTGATCAAAATCTGTTAAGTAGTTCTCTCATGAAAAGCAGAGAAACATACAGACAGACAGACAGACAGACAGATAACCATTAGATTTATATATATATATATATATATATATGGTGTAAAGCGCCCGACCCGGCACAGACTACACACATAGGCATGTGTAAAATCAAACAAAGACGTTATTTTCCTTCAGCTCGAGGGCACGTCTTCCCCATGAACTCTCCAGCCACAAGTCCCAAAGCACTTTAAACAAATCACCACAAACACACTCCCGTTTGGCACCACCACTCCTCCTTGGCAACCTTGTCCTCTTCCTCCCGATTCTGGCTCCTGAGTGGTAGTTGCTGGCCCTTTTTATAGCCCACCCGGAAGTGCTGCAAGTGCTTGATCACCTGCTCCTGATTGCACTTCTCTGCGGGGCTGTAGAGTTGTCCAGGCCGGCTCAGGGACCCATGCAGCACCTCTTGGTGGCCACCTCAGATCCCAATAGGGCTGTGGAGAACTCCATTTCCCATGGAGCCCTGCGGGAAACTGAGGCACCATCATCAGCCAGGGAGGCTGCCACCAAGCGTCCCAGAGGAGGTACTGAGGAGCCCAAGACTGCTCCCCCGGAATATATGTAGAAGGGGTGTCCGGCCACCTGCCACAATATATATATATGTATGTATATATATGTATATATATATGTATGTATATGTACTGTATATGTATGTATATATATATAGGAAGAAATCCATTATGGTATATTTTGCAGTTTCTGTTTTTCTTCCTCTGCAAGGTCAGTCTGTACTTGTTTACCAGACTTATGTACCATTGGAGACTCAAGTTTATTTACTCGCCTTCTTATTGTGCATACAGCCTCAGACCCTTGCGTCTATCTTGTCGGTATTTGGTACAGTTTATTAATCTGAAATTGTCTTGCTGTTCTTATTTAAAGCTTTGTGAGAACTGCCTTCCTTGGAGTACAGGGGTGGCTTTTTCTGATCTTTTTCTGTTTTTGTTTTGTCTAATAAGCAGCATAAGAATCTGCTGATCCTCTTGTGTTTCCACCACCACACCATCTATCTGATATAGAGTGCCTTTCATATCTATCGATTGTGGCGTACGGCTGGGGCCCTTACATGGCTGAGGTGCCTCTACACTGGAAGGACCAGGGGATGGAGCATATCCAGAGCATTAGGTGGCAGCCCCCCTAGGTTGCAGTGGTGTCTCGGACTCCCGCAGGGCTCCATGGGAGCTGGAGTTTGGTGCAGCCCCTGTTGGGTTCCATGGGTGCCACCAGGAGGTGCTGCAGCTGCTGCTGAGCCCTTAATTGTAGCACTTAAGCCACACCCAGAAGTGCTGCCTGAAGAAGGTTGACGAGGCACCCGGAGCAATTCTGGGTCCCTGTATAAAAAGAACCAGCAGCCACTCCTCTGGGAGCCAGGGCCGGATGGAAGAGGATGAAGCTTGCTGAATGAGGAGTGGAGGCAAAGAAAGACAGAAAGAGAAAGAAAGAAAAGTGTTTGTGCTTTTGTGTAGTACCGAACTGTGTTGCACACGTGGGAAACGCATTTCCCACAGGAAAAAGGAAAAATATATGTGTGTTGCACCTGCACTTGTGTCTTTGTCTGTCTGTGTTGGGTAAGGTGGCTGGGGTGCCCCCTGGTGGTCCACACTATCCAACTATTATATAGTGCCTATCTATCTATCTATCTATCTATCTATCTATCTATCTATCTATCTATCTATCTATCTATCTATCTATCTATCTATTGATATTTTTCTATCCATGCTATCCTGCCAACTATACTAAAATCAATATCTATCTATCTATCTATCTATCTATCTATCTATCTATCTATCTATCTATCTATCTATCTATCTATCTATCTATCTATCTATCTATCTATCTATCTATCTATCTATCTATCTGTTGAGGCCACCAGGGGGCACTGTAGTTCCCCAAACACCCGCCACAACAGACACAAGACACAAGTCCAGCACAACACATTTGTACATATACTGTATATATTTTTTTTTAATTTAACTATGGGAAACGCTTTCACTCGTTTCCCACTGGCACAGTACAGTACGCACCAAGCACGATAAATAAATAAATACAGCTCTTGTCTCTGTCTTCATTGTCTCTTTCTCTTTCCCCCTCCACTCCTACTCCTCCTCCAGCAAACTTCGTCTCTCTTCGTCTCGACTCTGGCTTCCAGAGTAAACTCCGCTGGTTCCTTTTATGGGATCCCTGGTAGTACTTGCTCAGCATTTAAGCAAACTGGATGGCATTTTTGCCTTACATATTATATGGCGGACAACCCAAGGAATATCAAGACCCCTCAGTAAAAATTTTAGCTACTCTCCCTGAACAAAATTTTAGCCAGCATCAGAACAGTGGCCATGTCTATCTTCTTATGCAACATGATGATATTACATAGTGATGATGATTAGATGAATCACTCAAGATGGAGATTATAAATAGAGACGAATAAGTGACTGCATTACTAAGTCAGACACGAATGAAGGAGGGCAGGAGAAAAGGATCATCTTAGGCCAACATTGTGCTAATGATGAAAGCTGGCATACATTTCACGTCTTGTACATTTAATAAATTCTACCTTTTAAATCTATTTTAATGGTATTAATGAAGGTTTCATGAAATGTGGACTTTGCTGACCCAGGATAATATAAAAATTGATATAAGCAGAAGAGGGTGTCATGCATGCACATCACTGAATCGTCTTCCGGGCTCATCTGAGGTATGTACTATCACCCAGGGTGGATAGGAGGGCTGACACCAACCATATCATCTTCTGTTTCCTCCAAAGTGCTCAGAAGATGCCTAGTAAAGGCACTTGACTTTGTCCTTTCAGGTTCCCCAGCTATATATCCCGTGGTCACCAGAAGGTTGCATCACTCAGTAATTGAGTGCACCACAGGTTGGAGCTCCTAGCTCAGTAACTAAACATACACTACAAGCTAAGAGAGATTCTGAACTCGAGGATACCCAATTCTGTTTGTTTTCTAGTGTCATCGAGGGTGTGTTTTTGTTTCTTGTTTTCATTGGTTAAACAGGGACGACCAGGTTGGTGCCCCAACATTTCTTCTTGTGGACCTGCAGTACTTCCCTCGACCACAAGGGCCATCAAACAAGTTGCTTAACTCTTTACATACCCTGAACGGGCTTTCCAGCCCATTCAGTTTATAAAAACTTATTAGAGTCAATTGAGACTTTATCACGCTGGCATGCAGAAGACACAAACAGACTCCTATTTAATGATGCAAGGAAATCACTGAAAAGCAGATTTGTCAACTGCCAATACACATAATACGAAACTCCTCAGAGCCGTGTTAGACGTCAGCCTGCAGACGCACTGAAGGACCACCAGCGTGTTCAATTATTTTGTACATGGCTACATTCTGTCACTTTTTCAAGGACTCATTTCATGTCTAGATCCACGATCATTAAGAGGAATTGAAAAAGCTCATCTTTATATGCTGTTGTTTCTCATACATATTTAGTCTCTTTCAGTATATTATTTTAGTGTAATATACAGTGCATCCGGAAAGTATTCACAGCGCATCACTTTTTCCACATTTTGTTATGTTACAGCCTTATTCCAAAATGGATTAAATTCATTTTTTTCCTCAGAATTCTACACACAACACCCCATAATGACAACGTGAAAAAAGTTTACTTGAGATTTTTGCAAATTTATTAAAAATAAAAAAATTGAGAAAGCACGTGTACATAAGTATTCACCTGATCATCCTTGAGATGTTTCTGCAGCTTCGTTGGAGTCCACCTGTGGTAAATTCAGTTGACTGGACATGATTTGGAAAGGCACACACCTGCCTATAGAAGGTCCCACAGTTGACAGTTCATGTCAGAGCACAAACCAAGCATGAAGTCAAAGGAATTGTCTGTAGACCTCCGAGACAGGATTGTCTCGAGGCACAAATCTGGAGAAGGTTACAGAAAAATTTCTGCGGCTTTGAAGGTCCCAATGAGCACAGTGGCCTCCATCATCCATAAGTGGAAGAAGTTCAAAACCACCAGGACTCTTCCTAGAGCTGGCTGGCCATCTAAACTGAGCGATCGGGGGAGAAGGGCCTTAGTCAGGGAGGTGACCAAGAACCCAATCTTCACTCTGTCAGAGCTCCAGAGTTCCTCTGTGGAGAGAGGAGAACCTTTCAGAAGGACAACCATCTCTGCAGCAATCCACCAATCAGGCCTGTATGGTAGAGTGGCCAGAAGGAAGCCACTCCTTAGTAAAAGGCACATGGCAGCCCGCTTGGAGTTTGCCAAAAGGCACCTGAAGGACTCTCAGACCATGAGAAAGAAAATTCTCTGGTCTGATGAGACAAAGATTGAACTCTTTGGTGTAAATGCCAGGCGTCACGTTTGGAGGAAACCTGGCACAATCCCTACAGTGAAGCATGGTGGTGGCAGCATCATGCTGTAGGGATGTTTTTCAGCGGCAGGGACTGGGAGACTAGTCAGGATAAAGGGAAAGATGACTGCAGCAATGTACAGAGACATCCTGGATGAAAACCTGCTCCAGAGCACTCTTGACCTCAGACTGGGGCGACGGTTCATCTTTCAGCAGCACAACAACCCTAAGCACACAGCCAAGATATCAAAGGAGTGGCTTCAGGACAACTCTGTGAATGTCCTTGAGTGGCCCAGCCAGAGCCCAGACTTGAATCTGATTGAACATCTCTGGAGAGATCTTAAAATGGCTGTGCACCGATGCTTCCCATCCAACCTGATGGAGCGTGAGAGGTGCTGCAAAGAGGAATGGGCGAAACTGTCCAAGGATAGGTGTACCAAGCTTGTGGCATCATATTCAAAAAGACTTGAGGCTGTAATTGCTGCCAAAGGTGCATCGACAAAGTATTGAGCAAAGGCTGTGAATACTTATGTACATGTGCTTTCTCAATTTTTTTATTTTTAATAAATTTGCAAAAATGTCAAGTAAACGTTTTTCACGTTGTCATTATGGGGTGTTGTGTGTAGAATTCTGAGGAAATAAATGAATTTAATCCATTTTGGAATAAGGCTGTAACATAACAAAATGTGGAAAAAGTGATGCGCTGTGAATACTTTCCGGATGCACTGTAGAGTGCAATTTAGCATACTGTAGATTATAGGTGAAACAAAGGCTGACTATTGATCTGATTCACATCTGAATTGATAATTAACACTAGAATTCCTGAAGCCTACAAAAAAACTTGTAATCCCAGCCCACCTTAAATGTCTTTGCACCTTTCCATTCAGTGTCTTTTGTTTTGTAAATGTGTTGATCAGCACAAGCAGCAAGCAGCCTGCTATCCCATCCCCTGCCTTGACGGAGCTCAACTCTCCCAGCTCAAGCCTAGACTCCTTATCTGCGTTTGATGCGCCTGGAGTTGTATCGGGTAAAGAATACAGTACATCGTTACTTGGAATACATGCATTTCACGATCAGATCTGTGTCTACAAAGATCTGGGTAAGTGTAGGATGAAAGGAAATAAATGCGAGAAATGCAAGAAATGCTGAACACATACCTAAAGCAGAAAATGTTTCCATGTTATACTAATAATGACAAGAAGTGTATAATGTGTGAAGACTTTATTCAAGAATATAACTGCTGTTAAACGGCTGTTCCCTTTAGGGGTTGACACAGCGGATCGTCTTCTTCCATATCTTTCTGTTCTCATCTTGCTCTGTTACACCTATCCACCTTCATGTCCTCTCTCACCACATCCATAAACCTTCTCTTAGGCCTTCCTCTTCTCCTCTTGCCTGGAAGCTCTTTTCTTAGAATCCTTCTACCAATATACCCAGCATTTCTCCTCTGCACATGTCCAAACCAACGCAATCTCTCCTCTCTGACTTTGGCTCCCAAACGTCCAACCTGAGCTGACCCTCTAATGTCCTCATTTCTAATCCTGTCCATCCTCGTCACACCCAATTCAAATTTTAATATCTTTAACTCTGCCACCTCCAGCTCTGTCTCCTACTTTCTGGTCAGTGCCACCGTCTCCAGCTCATATAACATAGCTGGTCTCACTACCATCCTGTAGACCTTCCCTTTCACTCTTGCTGATACTCGTCCGTCACAAATCACTCCTGACAGTCTTCTCCACCCTACCTGTACTCTCTTCATCACCTCTCTTCCACAATCCCCATTACTCTGTACTGTTGATCCCAAGTATTTAAACTCATTCACCTTCACCAACTCGACTCCCTGCATCCTCACCATTCCACTGACCTCCCTCTCATTCACACACATGTATTCTGTCTTGGTGGTCCTACTGACCTTCATTCCTCTCCTCTTTAGAGCAGATCTCCACCTCCCCAGGGTTTCCTTAACCTGCTTCCTAATCCAAAGGAAAAAAAGCATTTGATTTACATGTTGCCGTCAATGAGTTAAAACCCCAAGCTCAAATGTCAATCAACAGCAAGTCTACACGTGTTCTTGAATGGTGCAGAAGTAAGAGCCGCTGCTTTATAACCCAAAGGTCCCAGGTTCGAGACTGGGTGCTCTGCGTTTTGAGTATTTAGCTGCTTTTATTATTATTATTATTATTACTATACTATAATAAAACATATATTAGATTTCAGTCTGTAACACCCGGTGTAAATTTTGGCTACTAGTATAACTTACCGCTTGTTTTTTTTATTATTCAGTTTTATTTTGTCAGTGACGTTCACATGGTATAACAAACTTGCCTTTCCCTCTTTGAGTTAATGGCATCTATTCTCCATTCTTCTCACAAGAACATAACTATGGCTGATGCCTAACTGATTTGTTGTACCAGCAATCAAAGACATGATGTCCCATTACCGCTATCAGACTGGACAAAGGCAGGGCTATAGCAACAGACAGCTTCTTCACAGTGCTTTCACTGGCTAATAGACTGCTGCACTCTGCTTGGCATCATAAAGTAAAATGGGACATCCATCTGCAGCTAGAGTCACTTCAGTACGCGAATAATTCGTTACGCTGCTGTTTAGATCTGGCAGTGTCATGATGACAACGTATGCACTCTGAGGTTATGAGTTCAAATCCCACTGCTGACACCAGTGTGGCGCTGACCCTGTCACTTGACCTGCCTGTGCTCCAATTAGGAAACCAAAAAAAATAGAAACAATTGTACCATAAATGTTGTGAGTTGCCTTGGATAAAGGAGTCACCAAATAAGTAAACTTAATTACAAATTCTCCAATTATGATGGACTGATTCCAATGCTACAAGGTTAGGCTCTGATCCCAAACTGGATTGGTAAGCTATGAGATTGGCATTACAAAATACAATAGAGATTCCTAATTTTTCATTTAGTATGACCCTGAAGTAGACAGCACAGATATAGAAAATGAATGGATGCCTGGCATGACCGATATATTGAAGAGACAGAATGAAGACTGAGGATGGACCTGCTCTACATCTGGCTCCATTATGATGGTGTGTGCCATGCCATGGGTTGGTTCCTGTGCTCGAGATAATGTTATTATCTATCTACTGTATCTATAAACTTAACTTATTTATCATGTGTTAAGTTTTATGTTTTAAACCCTTAGTTGCCTGGGGTACTGCAGTTTTAGGTTTACAAAGCCTTCAATAATCTGCTCCATCTTATATTTCAGAATGTCTTTCACCTTACACTCCAAATCGTAACCTTAGATCTTCAAATAAGGGTCTGCTTAGAATTCCAAGAGCTAAACTTAAAAGAAGTGGTGACGTGGCCTTCTGCTGTTAGGCACCTAAAATCTGGTATAGCTGACCTATAGAAATTCGCCAGGCTGATACGATGGAGCACTTTAAAAAACTGCTAAAAACTCATTATTTTAACATGGCTTTCTCATAGCTTCATTTTAGCTTAATCCTGATACTCTGTATATGCATTTAATTATCATTATCATTCCTGGTGGCTCCGAAATCTGTACTAACCCCTACTTTCTCTTCTGTTCTTTTTCCAGTTTTCTGTGGTGCCGAACTGCGCCACCACCATCTGATCAAAGCACCGTGATGTCCCTCCATTGATGGATTGAAGGCCAGAAGTCCACATGACCATCATCATCAAGTTCTTCCATTTGAACCCTAAATACAATGAGTACTGATTGAAGATCATTGATGTTAGGTAGAATGCCTAGAGGGGGCTGGGTGGTCTCTTAGCCTTGGAACCCCTGCAGATTTTTTTTTTCTCCAGCCGTCTGGAGTTTTATTTTTGCTTTTTCTGTTCTCCCTGGCCAGTGGACCTTAATTTTATTCTATGATAATTAGTGTTGCCTAATTTTATTTTTTAATATATTTGTGAATTTCCCCTTGGGATTAATAAAATATCTATCTATCTATCTATCTATCTATCTATCTATCTATCTATCTATCTATCTATCTATCTATCTATCTATCTATCTATCTATCTATCTATCTATCTATCTATCTATAATATAGTGCCTTTCATATCTATCTATCAATCTATTATATAGTGCCTTTCATATCTATCTATCTATCTATCTATCTATCTATCTATCTATCTATCTATTATATAGTGCCTTTCATATCTATCTATCTATCTATCTATCTATCTATCTATCTATCTATCTATCTATCTATCTATCTATCTATCTATTATATAGTGCCTTTCATATCTATCTATCTATAATATAGTGCCTTTCATATCTATCTATCAATCTATTATATAGTGCCTTTCATATCTATCTATCTATCTATCTATCTATCTATCTATCTATCTATCTATCTATCTATCTATCTATCTATCTATCTATCTATCTATCTATCTATCTTCTCGTTTTTCTCTTTCTTCATTCTGTACAGCACTTTGAGCTACATCATTTGTATGAAAATGTGTTATAGAAATAGATGTTGTTGTTGTAGTGTTGCATACCAAAAATGTGTAGATTAGGTTAACTGGAGACTTTTGTTGGGGGCATCCTCACTGATTCTGGATGGGTGGGTGTTCACTATGATGTAATGAAGCCTCGCCTGGGGTTGGTTCCTGTCTTGCACCCTACATGGTTGGGTCAGGATCCATCTCCCCACAGCCCTAGTTTAGGATTAGGTCTTGGGATGCATGAAGTTCATTAAGGGATGTACACTAACTGGCCACTTTATTAGGCACACCTTGCTTGTGCCAGGTTGGACCCCCTTTTGCCTTCAGAACTACTGTAATTCTTTGTGGGCCAAGAAAATATCCTACACACTATTACACCACCACCCCCCAGTCTGAACTGTTGATACAAGGCAGGATGGATCCATGCTTTCATGTTGTTGATGCCAAATTCTGACCCTACCACCTGAATGTCGCAGCAGAAATTGAGACTCATCCGACCAGGCAACGTTTTTCCTGTCTTCTACTGTCCAGTTTTAGTGAGTCCTTGCCAATTGTAGCCTCAGTTGCCTGTTCTTACCTCACAGGAGTGGCACCCGGTGTGGTCTCCTGCTTTTGTAGCCCACCTGCTTCATGGTTTGACATGTTGTGTGTTCAGAGTTGCTCTTCTGCATACTGTGTTTGTAATGAGTGCTTATTTGAGTTACTGTTGTCTTTCCATCAGCTCACACCAGTCTGGCCATTCTCCTCTGATCTCTGGGATCAACAAGGTGTTTTCACCCACTGAATATTTTCCCTTTTTCAGATCATTCTCTGTAAACCCTAGAGATGGTTGTGTGTGAAAATCCCAGGAGATGAGCAGCTTCTGAAATACTCAGACTAGCCCATCTGGCACCAACAACCATGCCACGTCCAAAGTCACTTCAGTCCCCTTTCTTCCTCATTTGATGCTCAGTTTGAACTTCATCAGGTTGTCTTGACATGGTCTACAGCAATTCAATGAAATGCATTGAATTGCTGCCATGTGATTGGCTGATTAGTTATTTGCATTAACAAGCAGTTAGTCTGGTATGCCTAATAAAGTGACCAGTGAGTGTAGATATCCAATGAAGAAACCCTAATCCGAGGAGATCCCCTGGCCCATGTGTTTCTCATACATTCAGCACATCAAAATAAGAAAATGTATTCCAAACAGTATTGTATTTCCAACGGAAGGGATTTAGCTGGGATTACTCCGCGCCCTGTGCCTTCTTGCTTGTTATTAATTATTTGGCTCGGTGGTTTCTGTAAAAGGAAGATTTTTTAATTGAATCAGCTACTGTGTGCATTTGGGCTGCAGAGTACTTGAAATGCGTGTCTCTACAGAGCAGGAGTCTTATCCAGAAAGCGCCTCCGGTGTGACAAACTTTCCGGCGAGACGTTTTCTTAAAACGCTGTAAACTCTAGTCAGACGAGTGGCATTTTTCATCATTCATAATTGTGATTCATAATTGTTTCTCCCGACGAACTGCTATTATTACTATATCATCTCACATTTTCTTTAGAGTTACCATCCTGAATGTGAGTGACTGACCTAGCAGTATGGACACAGTCTTCCCGGTGTAAATTCTAACAGTAGGTTGTCACATATGCGCATCGAGGAGATGCGTCAATCACAGTGGGAACTTCTAAGGGGCTCGTCCCTACCTCGTGCCAATATTGATTGGATGGGCTTGTGATGCAGCCATGTGGGCATCTTCCATCTCCCGCTCCACAAGAAAAAAAACTACAATGGACTCAGAATGAATGATACCAAATGAAAAAACAATTCAAGTATCCAAGTCCATTGTCCTCTTGATGAGTTTTCTTCAATCTTTCCATATGAGAGAGAACTATGCCAGTGTTCTTCTCTAATCCCACTATTGCCACCACTTGTGATGCAGTCATGGACATCTTCCGTCTCCTGCTCCCCAAGAGTGAAAACAACAATGGACTCAGAATGAAAGAAATTAAATGAAAAAACAATTCAAGTATTCAAATCCATTGTCCTCTTGATGAGTTTCCTTCGATTCTTCCATAGGAGACAGAACCCTGCCAGTGTTCTCCTCTAATCCCACTACTGCCACCACTTGTGATGCAGCCATTCAGCCATCTTCCGTCTCTCGCTCCCCAAGAGTAAAAATAACAAATGGACTCAGAATGATTGAAATCAAATGAAAAAACAATTCAAGTATTCAAATCCATTGTCCTCTTGATGAATTTTCTTCAATCCTTCCATAGGAGACAGAACCACGTCAGTGTTCTTCTCTAATCCCAATCTGCCACCACTTGTGATGCAGTCATGGGCATCTTCCATCTCCTGCTCCCCAAGAGTAAAAATTATAATGTATTCAGAATGATTGAAATCAAATGAAAAAACAATTCAAGTACCCAAGTCCATTGTCCTCTTGATGAGTTTTCTTCAATTCTTCCATATGAGAGAGAACCCTGCCAGTGTTCTCCTCAAATCCCACTTCTGCCACCACTTGTGATGCAGCCATGGACGTCTTCCATCTCCTAGGACATCTATAATCATAACCGAGGCTGGACAAGGACAAATGAGGACCCAACCACAGGTTAGGGTGCACTACAGTGAATGATTATTGCTGAAAATAAAAAGGAAACCCAAAGAGTCTCCACTTGCTTATAAGAAAATAATCAGTCGTGCTGCCGGTGACTGCTGATTACTGTGCCACTGCTTAACTGGCATGCTTTCACACTGGCACCTCGGACCCACATAAGGTACAAGTGAATTGCGCATAAAAATCACTAAATAAATTAAGCAATTAAAGCACCATATCTGGCTTACCAGAAGGCCACAACCGTGGGTTACCTTTAGTGAGTTTGTGTATTGATGGACAGGCACTCTGCCCAGACATTGTTCCTGCCCTATAATAGCGGAGATAGGTGCCAGCTGCCCTGGGTAAGCGGGACAGCAAAAACGGAAGGATGAATAAATGGATGGGAATGGGCTTGAGGACGCCATTGATGTGACTCCTTTTCATCCATCTTTACCCCCGTAATATATTTTGTGCTGCTTTAGGCAGAAGCAGCCGTGCTAAATCAATCCATGGAATTGTAATCACTGGATTCTTTGTGATTCACTCCCCCAGTTTTGTATACAAGTCAAATAAATAAAAAAAGATTGTGTGAACGCTGCCGTGCCCACCGATGGCTTCTGCTTTCAGAAAATACTTTGCTTCGTACACAGAGAAGAATTGTTCTGCAGCACTCAGAATTATCTCTTCAGCTTTGTCATCTGAATTTCCCTAAAGGTTACGCCGCGTATGTGTGAATGCCGTGTACTACATGCATCTTTATTCCATTTAGACATCTAACTACAAGGTTTCATCTTTCTGGACATTTTATAAAATTGATTTTTCAGCAGCGTTATGCAGGAATAATAGTAATGAGTTCATTCCCAAATGACCCTCGTTATCCACCGAATGACAGTAATTACCGCGTTTGGGCAACAAACAGCTTACAGCAGCAGAAACAACAAGACGATGGACACGAATATATAACTGGATCTGTGACATGGGGAATTATAAATGGATGGGGGGGGAGGTGAGAAGGTCAAGGTAAGCAACCTGGCGTCTTGTGCTTATTTCAAGGGTTATTTGGCTACGGAGCTGGACGAGTCTTACAGGAAAAAAAAAGAAACAAAGGAAACACAAAACTGTAAGCCTTCACGCTCGGGCGCACGGAAAAAGTTTTCCCGTTTTGACAAGTGCGAACAAACAATCCCCTTTTAATGGGCTTTTTCATTGATCTTGTAAATGAATTCTTAAACTATAAAGTCACAAGTGTGCCCACATTAATCATATAATGAGAATGGATGGCAGACGCGATTGTAGCACATGGTTATGAAAGCAGCAATGGATGCCGTCTTGATAGCACTTCATGTTTATTATGACACATTTTTTGTTCAACTTTGGCAGGTGCTCTTTCATTTCACGACTTTCATCCCGACAGTCTAGATATTTCTGAGCTGACAAAAAGTGACCTGTCATTTCCATTTTCTGTCATGCGGAAAGTGGAGTTAGCTATGGAAAGACAAGATTTGGTTTACAAATGACTTTTTCTTGTCAGCTCACCAAGTGGCTGTGTCATGCAATCCATTCTGTTTATAAGGATTGACATCTTTCTCTTCTGCAGGCACCAATAATCAAAGTTTTATTAACTGTGTTATCGTTATTGAATAGAAAGCAGGTAATTTAATCAAAGCCTTACAAGGAAAATGAAAAAAAAATATATATATATACATATATGGGGAGCGTGGGGAAAGGTGAGGACACTGAAGAGCAGGATGACTGACGTCTGATACTCTGGTGGAGGCAAGAGGAAGAACAAGAAAACATTCGGGGGGGGTTTGAAAGAAAGAAAGAAAGAAAGAAAGAAAGAAAGAAAGAAAGAAAGAAAGAAAGAAAGAAAGAAAGAAAGAAAGAAAGAAAGAAAGAAAGAAAGAAAGGAGGCAGCACGCCACCCGACCTCTTGCTGCATCCAAACAGTGCCATCTTTCGCCTTTACGCCTGGTGCAGCTGCGTTTTTCTTATGTGTGAGTTGACGTTTCTTGCGGGGAGGGCTTCTTGTCTCTTTTTCAGATGTAGAACCCTCATCCTCATCTGAGTTCACTTCTTTATTTGAAAACTAACAGTGTCAGATTGGGGGGAGCGTGAATGCAACTGAATAATAAAACAAAACCCTAACTTTTACAAGTACCATAAATTTACACCGGCTGTTACAGACTCAAATCAAATGTATGTTTTTATTCTATAATAGTAACAATAAGAGCAGCTCACTACTCAAAACTGTAAATCTAGGAAGACCATGGAATTGAACCTGCGATCTCTTGATTACAAGTCAGCAGTTCTTACCGCTGCACTACCCAAGCGGTCATGTCAGTGTCATACCCTAACCCAATTTCTTTTTCTTTGGTTATATTCTTGAATAAAAACACTTGTTTTGTTATACTTGTACCTTTTGTGAAAGTGTTTATTTGATATTTAGACTTCAGTCTTCGTACATTATACACGTCATATCAAAATTTTGTTTCCGTTTCACTTATGTGTTGAACATTTCTTGCCTCGCATTTCCTGTCATCCTACATTTACACAGATCATTGTAGACACGGAACTCCCATGAAATGCATCTGTTCCAAATAATGATATATTATTTTATTATTTACCCACTACAACTCCAGGTACCTCACTCCCAGATAAACAGACCAGCTGGGAGGACTTTTTGTCCAAGTTGAGCTGCGGTGGTTTTAGGGATGGGACAGCAGGCTTCTTGCTGCTTGTGTTGATCGATACATTTACAAAACAACATATGCTAATTGGGAGATGCAAGGGAAATTAAGGTGGCCCAGGATTACGACTTTTTTCGTAGGCTTCAGGAATTCCAGTGTTAATTATTAATTCAGATGAAAATCAGATCAATAGTCAGCCTTTGTTTCACCTAAATAGGACAATTGAAGCTGTGAGATAGTACTTTCATCACCTACCCCTCTTTGACAATTCTTTCAAAATCTCAACTGTATAATAGATAGACAGACAGACAGATACAGTGGAACCTCGGGTCACAACCGTAATTTGTTCCAAAACTCTGGTCGCAACCCGATTTCGTCGTGACCCAAAGTAACTTCCCCCATAGGACTGTATGTAAATACAATTAATCTGTCCCGGACCGTACGAGCTGTATGTAAATATACATACGCTCGCTCACACTCTCTCTCTCTCTCTCTTGCTCGCGCTCTCTATCTCTCTTGGTCATGCTCTCTCTCTCTCTTGCTCATGCTCGCTCTCTCTCTCGCTCGCTCGCTCACGCTCTCTGTCTCTCTCGCTCTCTCTCTCTGTCTCACTCGCGCGCTCTCTCTTTTACTTGCTTGCTGCACAGGGAATGCACAGGGAGAGACTGAACACGTGCGGAAATCATTGGCACGCACAAACCGAAAGGGAAGCTGGCTTGTTCGTCACCTGAGTGTGTGGTCGTGAACAGATGCAAAAGTTTGGCAAACTTTTTGGTCGTAACCCTATTTGTACGTGGTCCAAGACATTCGTGACCCGAGGTTCCACTGTAGATAGATAGAAACTTAGTACAGTAGGCAGGATAGCATAGATAGAAAAATATCAATTTAAGCATAGATAGATAGATAGATAGATAGATAGATAGATAGATAGATAGATAGATAGATAGATAGATAGATAGATAGATAGATAGATAGATAGATAGATAGATAGATAGATAGATAGATAGACTATATAAAAGTCCTAATATATAGATAGATAGATGACTGACTATAGTTTAGGCATCCATGATCTGCATGATTAGGTTAACCCCGTACCTGGCAACACTGACACACCCACTTCTGCATGGCTCCTCTTTATTGGTGGTTTCTCAGCATGGTTCCACCCCTTCTGACTGCATATGTGATCAAGAGGAAAGCAATAGATAGATACATATGAAAGGCACTATATAAAAGAAAGATAGATAGAAAAGGCACTATATTATATATAAAGTATGTAAAAGGCCCAATATATAGATAGATAGGTGATGGACTATAGTTTAGGCATCCATGACCAGCATGATTAGGTTAACCGTGTACCTGGAAACACAGACACACCCCCTTCTGCATAGGCTCCTCTAAGTAGGCAGTTTCTCATCATGGCTCCACCCCTTCTGACTACATGTATGATCACGAGGAAAGCGATAGATAGATAGATAGATAGATAGATAGATAGATAGATAGATAGATAGATAGATAGATAGATAGATAGATAGATAGATAGATAGATAGATAGATAGATAGATAGATAGATAGATAGATAGATAGATAGATAGATAGATAGATGACAGACTATATAGTTTTGGCATCCATGATCTGCATGATTAGGTCAACTGTGTACCTGGCAACACTGACACACCCCCTTCTGCATGGCTCCTCTTTGTAGGCGGTTTCTCAGTATGGCTCCACCCCTTCAGGCAGAGTGTGTTTCTCTCTCTCTCTCTCTCTCTCTCACATCCATGGTACCCCGCAAGAATTTTAATGCGAAGCACATCACTGTTTCACCCACTACCCGTTTTGCTTTGCTTAAAGCATGTTTATTTTTACCAGAAAAAAAAATATCAAAATGCAAAACAACCTGAAACAAGATGTGAGACAAGAATCCAACTCATAAAAGTTCATAAACAAAAGGTTACACCGTTTTGGAAGTGCCACGCAGCTGTGTTCCCAAAACTCTGCAGGGGGACCACTTATTGTCCATGTGTCAGTGCTTCAGTCGAAACTTCATGGGGGAACAGTAACTCATCAGCTTTCAGGCGATCAATTGGTTGTTTTTGGGGGACCTCACATTGGGCTTGTTCTTCATGTGTTGGTACTTCACTGGGTCTGTTATACTACAGGGAAAAGTTATCATTGGTGCTTTGCAGTGATCGATCAGTACTACACAGGGGAAATAAGTTGTGTAGTGTAGTCGGCTTGAAGAAATCGGTCATAAGAGGAAAGTAACTGCTCATCTATTATTCAAACCCACTCAACTGTAAAAAATTAAAGAAGGGAAGAATGGCCTAAAGTACAAATGGCCTTAACTCGGTAGGCTGTAGATTGGCACTTAACAATATTTAAAAAAACAAAACAAAAAAGAAGAACGCTATCAGAACAATGCTCTTAAACAGAGTGGCACAATATATACTTAATGCAGAGATCTCATAAATGTGGCTAACTAAGTAAATAAAAGTGACCTTGTAATGGAATTAGCAGTTTCAGAAAATGGGTGGGTATCTTTTAAGTGCCACAGATTAAAGTTCCTCCATGAATAAGATTAGGTGGGTTGGAGGATTTTATGTTAGACTGTAAATTGCTTTCGGTTCTTTCCCTCTGTGCATATTCATTGTGTACTGCCATCCATAACAAAACAACAACATACTTTTTGCCATTCATTTCATTTCAGCCCGATGTGCTAAACAGCCCGACTCCTGCTGTATGCCAGGCTGCTGAAGACGCTTGTCACATTTTCATCCAAATCTGTGAATAAAGTGACTTGATGGAGGAGTGCCAGGAGCAGAGCTGGCACACTTTACATTTCATCATATGCTGTGCTATATTTTACCACTCTGTGCCCTACAATGCCCAGGGTATTAGTGCCCATGGGATGTGGCGGCACAAATTCAGATAATTGCGGCACTGCGGAAGCGGTGAAATATAAAAGCTCTGATGCTTTATCACTCCGCTATATATAATTTTGCATACACATTCTGAAGGCGTAATCCATCTTCTTTAATCATTCTGTATTGTGAAGTGGATGCACTGGAGTTGATGATGGCGAGAAAAAAAAAAAGGCTTTGCCGAAGACGGATTGATTGGAGTGTTATCTGGCCTGAATGAAGAGTTTTATTTTCACAACATTTCATAGCAGAGTCCCACCTGATTCTCAAGAAATCATTAATCATCTCTTCGCTATTTCTGCAAGGCGCTCTACCTTAATCAATCACGTCGAGGTGAAGCTCATAAAAAAAAAAGCAAAAGCCTTTGTTGGCTAACATTTCCAACTTTTTAATGCAATGAAGTCACTTCTTAGATAGGCGATGCACTTCTCAGTGAAATGTCTGTCCTGCTGTAGGAGAGTTCACAACGACAAACGTTTCATGTTGAAAGTGTGTGTCGGCTATCAGACCACCTTCTTTGTGGGCACTGGAAACACACCCTTGACGTTACTATTGCGGAATTAACTCCAACGCTATTCAGAGATTTTACATTTACTTGCTTAGCAGATGCTTTTATCCACAGTGACTTACAAAAAAGGTCAACTTAATCAAGTACACATCAGTAAGGGGGACAGTGAGGCAGTGACGTGCGGTGAGGTTCATGGCTGGTGACTCCTTCAGAATCAGAGTTACAAATACATGAGAGTCGCTTATTCACTATTCAATTGGCAGCCTGCACATTGACTCCTGGTTATGTTTCATATCTCATCGGCATTAGGGTGGAGTGGTGGCTCTGAGGCTAAGGATCTGTGCTGGTATCCAGAAGGTTGCCGGTTCGAGTCACTGCCAAAGGAGATCCTACACTGCTGGGCCCTCGAGCAAGACAGGGGCACTGTACAATGGCTGACCCTGTGCTGTGACCCCAAGGGGTATGCGAAAACTAACAAATTCCTAGTACAAGAAATTGTATAAGGTGAAATTAAAAACACACACATAGTTAAGGTGCGTATTTAAAAAGAACGTTACATTTATAACGGCGAGAAAGAGAGCGGAGAGAGCACATTTGCTCCTCACCCTCCATGTGTTCTAAATTTCCATCCATCCATCCATTTTCCAACCCGCTGAATCCGAACACAGGGGTCTGCTGGAGCCAATCCCAGCCAACAAGGCAGGAACCAATCCCGGGTAGGGTGCCAACCCACCGCAGGACACACACAAACACACCCACACACCAAGCACACACCAGGGCCAATTTAGAATCGCCAATCCACCTAACCTGCATGTCTTTGGACTATGGGAGGAAACCGGAGCGCCCGGAGGAAACCCACGCAGACACGGGGAGAACATGCAAACTCCACGCAGGGGGAACTGTTCTAAATTTGTGTTCCACAATTGCTACTCCTTCAATACAAATGAAAGTATAGAGTGGTATTACAAAAAAAATGGATTTTGTCCTTAATTGAAATATTCAATTGTTTTTAAAAGCTTTTAATTCTGATGCTTTAATCAGTTTTAATACAGACTGTTCAACAAAAGGATAAAAAGAAAAACGAAAGAATATCCATCCATCCATCCATTTTCCAACCCGTTGAATCCGAACACAGGGTCACGGGGGGTCTGCTGGAGCCAATCCCAGCCAACACAGGGCACAAGGCAGGAACCAATCCTAGGCAGGGTGCCAACCCACCGCAGGACACGAAAGAATATTTAAGGTCAAAATTTAGTTTTGAAATATTGGATTGCCTTTATCATCAAAGTATTTCCACACATTACTTTCTCGCTTTCTACCTGCAAACATCTGTGCAAAACTCGCCATCGTCAACCACAAGCGCTTACTGCTTCAACCCGACAAACCAAATGTGCTCAACAAACAAACAAACAGACAAACAAACGGTGCTTTATGGAAGTTGCGCCACGTGACTATAGTAAGCCCAAGTTACAAGATCACCGCACAGTAAAACAGTGCAATGTAACTGAACGCTCAGGGCGACCTACAAACAACCGCTCTGTGCGACTGAACGAAAATGCTATTGCTGGTTTTTTTGTTTTCACTCAATTTTTGCTCTCGTTTTACTTAGTTCATCTATCACTAATTTTAATTTTATTCAGTTTCTCTGTCTGCCTTAATTTCAGTTCTCATTCTTGTAAAACAAAAAACAATGTTTTTAGTTCTAGTTCTCATTATGAAAATATCACTGGAACATATACGGGTCCGTGGACGTAGGAAGCTGATTAAGCAACTGAGAATGATTGCACCCTCACGTGCAGATGCGACTCGCCCCAATTACAGTGATCCCTCGCTATATCACGCTTCGCCTTTCGCGGCTTCACTCCATCGCGGATTTTATATGTAAGCATATTTAAATATATATCGCGGATTTTTTGCTGGTTCGCGGATTTCTGTGGACAATGGGTCTTTTAATTTCTGGTATATGCTTCCTCAGTTGGTTTGCCCAGTTGATTTCATACAAGGGACGCTATTGGCAGATGGCTGAGAAGCTACCCAACTTACTATTCTCTCACTCTTGCGCTGACTTTCTCTGATCCTGACGTAGGGGGATTGAGCAGGGGGGCTGTTCGCACACCTAGACGATACGGACGCTCGTCTAAAAATGCTGAAAGATTATCTTCACGTTGCTATCTTTTGTGCAGCTGCTTCCTGAAGCGACATGCTGCACAGTGCTTCGCATACTTAAAAGCTCGAAGGGCACGTATTGATTTTTGATTAAAAAACAAACTCTGTCCCTCTCTCTCTCTCTCTCTCTCTCTCTCTCTCTCTCTCTCTCTCTCTCCCTGCTCCTGACGGAGGGGGTGTGAGCTGCCGCCTTCAACAGCTTTGTGCCGCGGTGCTTCGCATACTTAAAAGCCAAACAGCCCTATTGATTTGTTTGCTTTTCTCTATCTATGTGACATTCTGTACTCCTGACGCGCACTCCTTTGAAGAGGAAGATATGTTTGCATTCTTTTAATTGTGAGATGGAACTGCCATCTCTGTCTTGTCATGGAGCACTGTTTAAACTTCTGAAAAAGAGACAAATGTTTGTTTGCAGTGTTTGAATATCATTCCTGTCTCTCTACAACCTCCTGTGTTTCTGCGCAAATCTGTGACCCAAGCATGACAATATAAAAATAACCATATAAACACATGGTTTCTACTTCGCGGATTTTCTTATTTCGCGGGTGGCTCTGGAACGCAACCCCCGCGATGGAGGAGGGATTACTGTACCTCATTAACTTACCGCGGCTGCACGAGACTGACACGGCTATTCAGATTATTTAAAAAACTGGCCATTCTTCCTGAGCCGTGGACCCACTATATCACAGTTCGTTCCAACAACCTGGGGCTAAACATAAGAAGAGTCTTATTTGCGTTTTTAAATTCAAGACAGGACCCTTGGCCAGTGTATCAGGGGGCCGGCAGGTCTTCAGTTCCAAAGCGTGTGACCCCGTGTGAAAGAGCGGCTGGGTTAGGGGCTACTTTCACTTAAACGGAGGAATCAATCGAAGAACATTTGCGGGACAAATGCACGCGTTTTGCGCCATTTCTAGTGTTTGACTGAATAACACAACTAACGTGAGATTTTTTCGTGAACGTTTTGATATTGTTTGCCACTGTGCCTTTTCAATTTCATTAGGGTCCTTTTGCAATAAAAGCATGAGATTAAACATTTTCCTGGCATGGTGTAAGTAAATAAGATGTTGGAAAATGACTCCACCATTAATGGGAAAGCTGTAAAGAAAGTAAAAGTGACCAGAATTGAAGAGTAATAGATTTTAGACCTAAACTAAACAAACAAACAAAAAAAGTACATCAGTTTACACGGAAGTGTGCCGTTTTTCGCTGTGCGTAAACGAAAGTGCGATGCTTTAGCTTTAAAGGCACAATGCGGCGGACTCTTTTGTCTTGGCATTGCGCAGAGAGGAGTCAATGTCTTTGTGTTCCTTTCAGCTCTATTTTAATTTCCTTCCCTCGTATGATTACCTCCTTTAGTCAATATGCAATGGAGAAATAAAAACGAGTTAAGAAAACGGATGGACGAAAGTCCGCTGTTCTATCAAGTATAGATCAGCTAATTAATTGTCGCCCACAGCTATGTGCTTTCATTATAAAGCAACTACTTTAGAACTACACTGCTGTGCTTCAAAAGCACCTTTAATAAACCATTGTTTACCATCTGCCGGATTTGATAGACTTAATTAAATTTCTTGTTTCGTGTTTTTATTTCATTAAGTCTGCACTAGCAGCTACTTGTTTCTTATTTCTGTGATAAAATAAGGTCCCTCTGTATGCACACATACACACGCTAACACACATGCAATGTTGGAAATGTCATCAAAAAATAAAAAAAAATTAGAGCAAAGACAATGGCTATGACAAGGATGACATGAAAGAATCGGGAGAGATGTCTAACACTGTTTACCCAACAACAATTTAGCATAGCTGCAACAAATTAGACACGCGGCTTTATTTACGGGAGCTCAGTCGACAGATTTCACAAGTGCATTAAAGAAGCTGACATTTGTTTACTAGAAGCTACAAGTCAAACCTCATCTGATCTCTTCTGACACCCATAATAATCTGCTAGTATGTATTTTGATAAAAAAAATAAAATGGCTGGGGTTGGTCACCACGTAGAGTGAAAATCATCAAAACTCACAGAAGCACAGTTCACAACTGAGCTGACTAACAAATTGAGATTGCCCTATAAATATGGTGGGTATAGGAGGAAGGGGTGGAGTCAGGGCAGCCACAACAGGAACTGATGTGGCAGGAAGGTGGATCCTGGGTACCGGAAATGATGTCATCAGGGTAGGCAGGAAGGGATGTCAACGGTGGGTGGAGCAGTGGTGATGTCATTGAGAGGCGTGGCCTTCGGCGGAACTACAGAGGAACAAGAGGAGAGCGGATCAGGTGAGAGCACCAACCCTCCAGGTCTGGCTATCTGAGCCTGTAAAACGTCCCCCATGTGCACATGTGTGACAGCATAATCCCGCGAGAGAAAATTTCAAGCTCTGTGAGACAAGACTTTATGCAAAGAGATTTGGAAAAGTCCTGCCCAAATAACCACGCACACGGTTCAATCATTTCTCATTTGTGTGAATGCTATATTGCGAATTTCTCCTTGGGATTGTGAATTTCCCCTTGGGATTAATAAAGTATCTATCTATCTATCTATCTATCTATCTATCTATCTATCTATCTATCTATCTATCTATCTATCTATCTATCTATCTATCTATCTATCTATCTATCTATCCTGCCTACTATACTAAACTATACTTAATATCTATCTATCTATCTATCTGTCTTGCTTACTATACTAAACTAAACTTAATATCTATCTATCTATCTATCTATCTATCTATCTTGCCTACTATACTAAACTAAACTTAATATCTATCTATCTTGCCTACTATACTAAACTAAACTTAATATCTATCTATCTATCTGTCTATCTTGCTTACTATACTAAACTAAACTTAATATCTATCTATCTATATATCTATCTATCTTGCCTACTATACTAAACTATACTTAATATCTATCTATCTTGCCTACTATACTAAGCTAAACTTAATATCTATCTATCCTGCCTACTATACTAAACTAAACTTAATATCTATCTATCTATCTATCTATCTATCTATCTATCTATCTATCTATCTATCTATCTATCTATCTATCTATCTATCTATCTATCTATCTTGCCTACTATACTAAACTAAACTTAATATCTATCTATCTATCTATCTATCTATCTATCTATCTATCTATCTATCTATCTATCTATCTATCTATCTATCTATCCTGCCTACTATGCTAAACTATACTTAATATCTATCTATCTTGCCTACTATACTAAGCTAAACTTAATATCTATCTATCCTGCCTACTATACTAAACTAAACTTAATATCTATCTATCTATATATCTATCTATCTATCTTGCCTACTATACTAAACTAAACTTAATATCTATCTATCTATCTATCTATCTATCTATCTATCTTGCTTACTATAATAAACTAAACTTAATATCTATCTATATCTATCTATCTATCTATCTATCTATCTATCTATCTATCTATCTATCTATCTATCTATCTATCTATCTATCTATCTATCTATCTATCTATCTATCTATCCTGCCTACTATACTAAACTATACTTAATATCTATCTATCCTGCCTACTATACTAAACTAAACTTAATATCTATCTATCTATCTATTGTCAGACACATTTCTTGTAGAGAGAAAGAAGCGATATTCACTCAGTTATACGTTGCATTGTCACGAATCAAAATTCAATGCAATATTGATGAAAAGGTAAAAGCGAAAAGAGATGGAATATATGAACATAGGTGATATGACAGAAGTGCGAGATGCAGATGACACGGCACGGCAGCAGCAAGCCATCAGCTGATCGAGCAAAGAGGAGGTAAAAAAAAAAATGTATTTGTTTCCCATTGTATCACCGTATAAGAGGGGGTTTCGGAGGAACGACGGAGTCTCCTAGGGGTGCGTTCAGCCCCCCTCTTCACAACGCGAGCGGCAGAGACGCGAAGTGGCTGCCGTGTAGCGCACGCTAAAAAAAGTAGAACCTCCATTCAACTTAAAATAATTAAGGTAATGGTTCACACTTAATATTTTCAATCTGAACCAATATAATTCTTTTTATTTTATTAAACCCACAATTTTTAAGTTGAGGCAAATCATTTAGAGTGATTGGGTGTATTAATTTGTTTTCATACTGAAGTAAATCTGTTTTTTAAGTTGTTACAATTTAAAATGGTTTATTGGTTGTAAAATGTTTTTATGCCTTCAGAAATATTATGAATATAACACATTCCAATGCTGTACTTTTTACATTCATTTAAAAATCTTTGCAAATACACAAGCATTTTGCAGTGTAAATCTACAACAAGAAATGATTAAACATTTCTACAGCTTTCTTGAAGGTATGTTTTATTACGAGTTCTTATACTTAAAATTAACAGTTGAGAACCAGGGTTACTTACCAGAAATCCTCCATTATAAAAGTCTGTTGCTGAAAATGAGCAGACCTGTATAGCCACGTCCACTCCACTCGGGAAAGTGTTCTTCGTTTTTGGCAGTTAGAAAGCCAGCGCGCTGGAAAGTTCGACCAGAAGAATATAGAAACGACCCCTCGCACACAGCATATGCACAACCTAAAACATTAGGTTAACTGAAATAGGATTTTTATGTTTATTCCCTCCACCATAACTTACTTTGGTACAAACAAATTTTTTTACTTTGATTGAGATCTGAAACCAAAGCATGCACTTCTTGAACCGTTTAAAAAGTCTCAGCAAAGGTTTTGTGAGTTGCATTCAAAGAGTAAGAAGACAGGATATTCACAGGATTAACACAACCAGCGTAGGAGGCCAGGCTTTTAGCTTATGGGATTTCCAAACTGGGCTGATAGTGCTGCTGCCTTGCAGTAAGGAGACCTGCGTTTGCTTCCTGGTTCCTCCCTGCGTGGAGTTTGCATGTTCTCCCCGTGTCTACGTGGGTTTCCTCCCACAGTCCAAAGACATGCAGGTTAGATGCATTGGCAATCTGAAATTGTCCCTAGTGTGGGTGTGTGTGCCCTGTGGTAGGCTGGCACCCTGCCTGGGGTTTGTTTCCTGCCTTGCGCCCTGTGTTGGTCCTGCTCCTGTGACCCTGTAGTTAGGATATAGCGGGATGGTGGACGGATGGATGGATGGATTTCCAAACTTTCGAATGGTCAGTGTCAGAGAGGCCCCTTTGGTGTTTAGGCCCATCACAATATTTTTATAAAGCTGCTGCTAAAGTGATTTTTATGAACTTTTAATAATTTTGAAATCATTTTGATTGGCACTCCTGTTGACTGGTGGATCTTAGGGGCCCCTGCAGTTTCAGTCAGGTCATCCCTTCTAAGTTTGGAAGACGACTTTCAGGTAAATGTGTCAGACCTTCATGGTTTTCTACTTAATCTTGGTCATTTGTGTGCACCATGGTGTGCTCCATAAAGCCTGTTGTGTGACCTGGGGCAACTGGAATCTGGGACCAATTTGTTTTTCTCTTCTGCCATTGTTGTTTGATGATTTATGAAACTTATTATGAACATAACAAATCTGTCTCTATGTACGCCGATAACTCTATTGGAGTACTAATAGCATGTCGCACAGTGAGCCCAAAATGTGGAATGTATTGAGGCATTTCATAAATCAAGGTTTAAGGCTTACTTTTAATTCAGTTTGAAGTAATTTTCATTTTAAATTAAAAGTATTTCAATTTTTATTTAATTTTCAGAAATTCCATTTTTAATTTAAGGTCCTGTGGAGTCAGAATGTATCCTGGCAGGACTGAAAACAAGACTGATTGATAATCTCTTACTGCTGTACTATACAATATGTTTCAGATTTCCACCTTAATAAAAAGACAAGTGTCTGCATATCTGTGTGGCTGTCTGGCTGCTATATCTCTGTTATCCAACAGATGGTGCACTGCTTTTACTGAATCCAA
Source organism: Erpetoichthys calabaricus (assembly GCF_900747795.2). NCBI lineage: Eukaryota > Metazoa > Chordata > Cladistia > Polypteriformes > Polypteridae > Erpetoichthys > Erpetoichthys calabaricus. The sequence goes on from NC_041401.2 coordinate 186,293,851, forward strand.
TACTAAATGGCACATAAAAGAGTCGAAGCGAGTGGATGGGCACACTGCATTGCAAATGCTACCACTGAATACATCCAACAGTGAGTAACTGCTGGACAGACAGAAATCAGCTTAGACACCTTAATAAAATGACACGTGCAATACATGCAACTGTCTGGTTGCTATTTCTCTGTTATGTCCCATTTGTAATGTTATTGGTTTGAAATTGTAATTAATGTACCCCTCAGCATTAACATTTCCAGTGCACGATCTATTGGATATGTTTTATAATGCATGTAAAAATAAAATGCATTGGCTTTTTCATTCCAACAGATGGTGCATCACAAATATTTATAGTCATAAATCAACAATTATGGAAATGTCTGCTGTGGCAGAGTGAGAGCAGCAACAAGCCATGGAATTAAATAACAGGTTTAATTAACAGCAAGAATATGCCTCTCATTAAGAGATTAGTTGGAGTGAAATTGGTTGGAGTTTGAATCCTCAGTTTAGCTGGTCATCTGTTGGCTCGTTTCACGTCTCATTTCTGTTTGGCTGCCGTTTACTAAAGGAAAGAATCCATTGAGAGGACTGAATCCTTAAAAACAGGGCTATGAAAATGAAGGGAAAAGGAGTTAATTAGCAGTGCAAACTGGTCAATTGTTAGAATGAAAACCTGCAGCCATTCCGGCCCTCTAGGCCTGGAGTTCGACAACCCGTGCCTTGTGATGGACTGGCACATCAATCAACGGTTAGCGTCTGCCCTCACAACTCTAAATTTGCTTATGCAAGTTTAAAAATGGATGAACAGAAAATAATCCAATTTAATTAGCCCTTATTTTTTGAATGATGATGATGAACATCCTTCACCTTGACCGTAAATTTAGAAAAATTTTAAAGAAAGCTACAACAGCACACCTTCTCTTCATGTAATTTTCCATCCATCCATTTTCCAACCCGCTGAATCCGAACACAGGGTCACGGGGGCCTGCTGGAGCCAATCCCAGCCAACACAGGGCACAAGGCAGGAAACAATCCTGGGCAGGGTGCCAACCCACCGCAGAACACACACAAACACACACTAGGGCCAATTTTAGAATCGCCAATCCACCTAACCTGCATGTCTTTGGACTGTGGGAGGAAACCGGAGCGCCCGGAGGAAACCCACGCAGACACGGGGAGAACATGCAAACTCCACGCAGGGAGGACCCGGGAAGTGAACCCAGGTATCCCCAGATCACCCAACTGCGAGGCAGCAGCGCTACCCACTGCACCACCGTGCCGCCCTTCATGTAATTTTTCATTTGTTATTTGATTTCCAAATATTATAAGCTTTGCATTTCAAAATATTGTCCACTAAGAGGCAGCATTACCAAGAATCTTCTCTGCAGTGCTTTCTAAAGAGTCTTGAAAGGTGGAATGAGGCAAATGAAAGCGCAATATGTGAAACACGTCCGTGGCTCCAGCTCTACTTTACCGATCTCCACGCTAACATGGCTGGGTGATTTGCTGAATTCCTTAGATGTCGTAAGATTGAATCAATCAATTAATCTTTCCAATATCTGACACCATTCCAAATTGATTTACTTATACAGTGCTGTATTTTAAAATCTTCACACCAAGAAGATAGGTAGGATGACTTGATACGGGTGGTGGGGATTTTCAGATTTCTGCCAGGGGAACGGTCCTATTCATTACTTAGGAGCAGATCAATGAAATTCTATTCATTCTTCCTACACTCTTGCTGCACACTGGCAGAAACATGTGCTGGAGCTGGAGCGGATTTCATAGCACAGACGCAGGTATCAGAGATTACTAACAGTCTTGTTAAATGTAGGACTAGCATCTAACTGGTTAAACTCAAATTTGCGTCCCTTTGTCTCTCTGCTCCTCTAACCCCGAGCCTGTCTCCAGGCATATTGAGTGTAGGTAGAAGATTACATAAAAACTCCGTAGTGGAAAAACACTTGGCATGAATGAACAATTTCGACTACGCAATCAGTCCCATTTTCTAATGGAGAAAGCCCAGCTAGCCAGCTGCACGCTCTCCACTCACCCAACCTACCGTCACTTGACCATCACTCCCTTTATATGTGCTTTACTTTTATATGCTTTTATTTATGTGCCTATCGATAGTGTCAGTTTGACTAGTGCGCCCTTTAGATGTGCCTTATTTTTATACATTTGTGTTTATGTGCCTATCTATAGTGTCTGTTTGACCATTTCTTCCTATATATAATGTGTGTTTGACCAGTTGTCCTTTATATTTACTTTACTGTATTTTTATATATTTGTGTTTACGTTCCTCTCTATAGTGTCTGTTTGACCGGTAGTCCTTTATATATGCTTTATTTTCTATATTTTTACTTATGTGCCTATATATAGTGTCAGTTTCACCAGTTGTCCTTTAAATATGCTTTATTTTTATAAATTTGTGTGTATGTTCCTATCTATAGTGTCTGTTTGACCGGTAGTCCTTTATATATGCCTTATTTTTATATATTTTTGTTTATGTGCCTATATATAGTATCTGTTGGACCAATGTCCATTTTATGTATGCCTTAGTTTTACATATTTTTGTTAATGTGACTATTTATAGTGTTTATTTAACCAGTTGTCCTTTATATATGCTTTATTTCTATATACAGTATTTGTGTTCCAATCTATAGTATCTATTTGCCCATTACTTCCTTTACATATGCCTCATTTTTATACATTTGTATTCATGTGCCTATCTATAGTATCTATTTGACCATTACTTCCTTTATTTTTATAAATTTGTGTTTATGTTCCTATCTATAGTGACTGTTTGACTGGTAGTCCTTTATATATGCCTTATTTTTATATATTTTTATTTATGTGCCTATACGGTATATAGTGCCTGTTTCACCAGTTGTCCTTTAAATATGCTTTACTTTTATAAATTTGTGTTTATGTTCCTTTCTATGGTGTCTGTTTGACCAGTAGTCCTTTATATATGCCTTATTTTTATATATTTTTATTTATGTGCCTATACGGTATATAGTGTCCATTTCAACAGTTGTCCTTTATATATGCTTTACTTTTATAAATTTGTGTTTATGTTCCTTTCTATGGTGTCTGTTTGACCAGTAGTCCTTTATATATGCCTTATTTTTATATATTTTTATTTATGTGCCTATACGGTATATAGTGCCTGTTTCACCAGTTATCCTTTAAATATGCTTTACTTTTATAAATTTGTGTTTATGTTCCTTTCTATGGTGTCTGTTTGACCAGTAGTCCTTTATATATGCCTTATTTTTATATATTTTTATTTATGTGCCTATATGGTATATAGTGTCCATTTCAACAGTTGTCCTTTATATATGCTTTACTTTTATAAATTTGTGTTTATGTTCCTTTCTATGGTGTCTGTTTGACCGGTAGTCCTTTATATATGCCTTATTTTTATATATTTTTGTTTATGTGCCTATATATAGTATCTGTTGGACCAGTGTCCATTTTATGTATGCCTTAGTTTTACATATTTTTGTTAATGTGACTATTTATAGTGTTTATTTAACCAGTTGTCCTTTATATATGCTTTATTTCTATATACAGTATTTGTGTTCCAATCTATAGTATCTATTTGCCCATTACTTCCTTTACATATGCCTCATTTTTATACATTTGTATTCATGTGCCTATCTATAGTATCTATTTGACCATTACTTCCTTTATTTTTATAAATTTGTGTTTATGTTCCTATCTATAGTGACCGTTTGACCGGTAGTCCTTTATATATGCCTTATTTTTATATATTTTTATTTATGTGCCTATACGGTATATAGTGCCCGTTTTAACAGTTGTCCTTTATATATGCTTTACTTTTATAAATTTGTGTTTATGTTCCTATCTACAGTGTCTGTTTGGGCAGTAGTCCTTTATATATGCCTTATTTTTAAATATTTTTACTTATGTTCCTATATATAGCATCTATTTGACCAGTACCCTCTTTATGTATGCTTTATTTTTATATATTTTTATATGACAATCAATAGTGTCTTTTTGACCAGTACGCCCTTTGTATATGCTTTATTTCTACATATTTTTTTATTTATATGCCTATCTATGGTGTCTGTTTGACCAGCACTTCCTTTACAGTATATATGCTTTATTTGTATATATTTGTGTTCCATGACCGTCATCATCAAGTTCTTCCATGAGAACCCTGAATACAATGAGGACTGATCATTGATGTTAGGTAGAATACCTAGAGTGGGCTGGGTGGTCTCGTGGCCTCTGACCCCCTGCAGATTTTATTTTTTTCTCCAGCCATCTGGAGTTTTTTTGTTTTTTCTGTCCTCCCTGACCATTGGACCTTCCTTTTATTCTAAGTTAATTAGTGTTCCCTTGTTTAAATTCTTATTTATTTTGTCTTTTTTTCTTTTTCTTTGTTATGTAAAGCACTTTGAGCTGCTTTATTTGTATGAAAATGTGCTATAGAAATAAATGTTGTTGTTGTATTTATGTGCCCATCTATGCCTGACCAGTACTCTCTTTATATATCCCAGACTAGCTGTGCTACCTACATAAGACATTGAAGTCTTCAAACACCAATGTATAATCTGGTTTTACAGAAAGTGTTTTCCCTTGCAACAGGTTATGTTTATTTTTAACACCTGCAATGTGCCCTCTGCACAAGCGACACACATTTACATGGTTGACTAGCTGGGTTATTCATCTAAGACAGGTTGAAATCTAAATAATCAACTTAGACCTCAAAATTAACATTTTCAGCCCACCATCTATTGGAATGTATTGTATTTGTAAATCACTTAGTAAAACAAAATACATTACACTTTTCGTTCTAACAGATGGCGTATCACACACAGTTGTTGTAATGGATTTCAACCCGTCTTAAATGAGTAGCAACTCTTCATAAATATTTCTGAGCTTTTTGCCACTCCAAGGTAACTCATCAATATTCATGCATGAGGCAGTGACCTTTAACCAAAATGCAATGGTAGGTAGCAAGAGAAACTGTAAATCCAGTATTAGAACAAACTGAAACTGAACCATTAGCTGTATCAAGAGATAGCAATGATAATGATGATCTTGGTCTTAAAGATAATGATGACAATAATGATCTTGGTCTTAAGTGAAAGTTTTTGATGTGATATATAGCTACAAGCAACCTCCATGGTTATCGGGGGTTTGCATTTTCCCTACAACAAACCGCAGAGATAAACCGATTGAGAAGGTGACAAGGCAAAAACAAAAAAAAAAAACAGAAGAGCAGCAACATCTGGTGAATGTGAGGCAGATTGCAGAAGCTGATTATTACACAGGAACAAGAGGAATGACAGCTCCACCATCCACTGCGTGGCAAGCACATGCCCCGTGGAATCCTGCTGGTACTTGTGACATACTGGGGCTGGATTTTGGGAGGTCTGCAAATCTGTAGTATAATAAGAATGTGGGGTTTAAGGCAAAAAATAAATATAGAGGAAAACGAACGGAAAATTGAATCAAACAAACAACTTCAGTAGGCTAAACACTTTGGGTCAATTGAAGTTAACAAGCTGCATACAGTAGACAGGCGGATTTCTCCAGAATGGGCTTAATGGCTCTGCGCACGTCGAACTTTACAGATCTACTGAGGTGTCTGTGTTTGTGTGTTCAGCTCTTTCCCTTCATTATGTGTTCTAGTAGGAAAAACAAGCTGTTAGCAATCTTCACTTACAAGTGTCTTTGAGTGTGTGTGTGTGTGTGTGTGTGTGCATGTGTTTGCTCGTGTGCCCCCCCGTGTGTGTATACATGTTCATTAAATTGCTTATGCATCTCAAAAGCTGCTCTTGGGAAAATTTTGCAACTCAATAGGTCTGGTCCAATGAATAAACAGAACAGACTGCAAAAATACCCGATTAAAATCAACAATTTTTATGGCAGTTATTGTTAGGCCTAGATCAAACGGTATCTGAAGGACAAGGAGATAAGTACCAGACCAAACAGGATCAACAATAATCGCAGTGTAACAAGACAAACACGATGCAACTTATGTAGAAAGGTCATTTATCAGAAGTTATCGTTGTACACAGGTGTCAGCGTTCAGGGCGGATATCTCAGGGGCTGCTCATTCTACATTTTGGTTATCTTTGTTGGGACAAAATCGTAATTTGTTGTTACACGGCACCAAAAAAAAAAAAAATTCCGGTGAAAATTGTAATTTTAAGATGTGAAAATCAGCTTCGAATTTCGACACAGGAACAGATACAATGCTAACAATACATCCATCCATCCATTATCCAACCCACTACAATGATCCCTCGCTATATTGCGCTTCGCCTTTCGCGGCTTCACTCTATCGCGGATTTTATATGTAAGCATATTTAAATATATATCGCGGATTTTTTGATGGTTCGCGGATTTCTGAGGACAATGGGTCTTTTAATTTCTGGTACATGCTTCCTCAGTTGGTTTGCCCAGTTGATTTCATACAAGGGACGCCATTGGCAGATGGCTGAGAAGCTACCCAACTTACTTTCTCTCTCTCTCTCTCTTGCACTGACGTAGGGGTGTATGAGCAGGGGGGCTGTTCGCACACCTAGACGATAGGGACGCTCATCTAAAAATGCTGAAAGATTATCTTCACGTTGCTACCTTCTGTGTGCAGCTGCTTCCTGAAGCGACATGCTGCACAGTGCTTCGCGTACTTAAAAGCTCAAAGGGCACGTATTTGTTTTTGACTTTGTTTTTCTCTGTCTCTCTCTCTCTCCCTGCTACTGCCTGGGAGCGGGGGGGGGGTTTGGGGGTTTGGGGTAAGGGGGGGGTGGGGGTGGGGTGTGAGCTGCCGCCTTCAACAGCTTTGTACCGGCGGTGCTTCGCATACTTAAAACAGCCCTATTGATTTGTTTGCTTTTCTCTCTCTGACGCGCACTCTGTTGAAGAGGAAGATATGTTTGCATTCTTTTAATTGTGAGACGGAACTGTCATCTCTGTCTTGTCATGGAGCACAGTTTAAACTTTTGAAAAAGAGACAAATGTTTGTTTGCAGTGTTTGAATAACGTTCCTGTCTCTCTACAACCTCCTGTGTTTCTACGCAAATCTGTGACCCAAGCATGACAATATAAAAATAACCATATAAACATATGGTTTCTACTTCACGGATTTTCTTATTTGGCGGGTGGCTCTGGAACGCAACCCCCGCGATGGAGGAGGGATTACTGTATACCCTAACTACAGGGTCACGGGGGTCTGCTGGAGCAAATCCCAGCAAGCACAGGGTGCAAGGTAGGAACAAACCCTGGGCAGGTCGCCAGCCCAACGCAGGGTACACACACACACACACACCATGCACACACTAGGGTCAATTTAGGATCACCAATGCACCTAACCTGCATGTCTTTGGACTGTGGGAGGAAACCCACACAGACATGGGGAGAACATGCAAACTCCATGCAAGGATGACCAAAAGTGAACTCAGGTCTCCTAACTGCGAAGAAACAGCGCTACCACTTCACCACCATGCTGCCCATGCTAACAATCAACTTTTCTCAATGTTTTGAAGATTGTAGAATCAAAATCTGAATTTAAAGGAATATTCTGGAAGACAGGACTCTTGACCAATGAATGAAGGCGAGAGGCGGGTCTTCGATTCAAAAGCGTGATCCCATGTGAATAGGGGTGGGGGGGGGGGAGTTATTTATTTCATAATATTTTAGCCAAAAATGCATGTGTTCTGCATGTTGTGGATGATTTAACGTGTTGATTATGCGACACGAGCAACATGAGATTTTTTTTCTTCGATGTTGTTGATTTTTTGCTTAGTTTTATTCACCCGTTCACCAATTGGGTCCCATTCTATCAGAAACTTTGTTTTGTCTTTTCTCCACAAAAAAATGTAAGGTTAAACATAACCTTCATACATGTAAGTAACATATTAAAAAGTATCATTTTTGATTGAAGGGTTCCATTAAGTCGATAGCAAATTTTTCTCCGCATTGTCAAACTTACATTTACGTGGAAGTAATAGCACCTCCAAAATATGCCCAAAGTGAGCCATACTAAGATCAGAGTACCCCTCAGGGTATCTTTAGGACCTCTCAGAAGACTCTTGCACCAGATGACCAAGGTGGTCTAACTTTAATAAATTCAAGTCCCTCATGATTTGTTTTGCGCTACCTCCACTGTGCAAAACAGCCTCAAACCTTCCCTCTTCCATCCTTCGCTACGCCTGACAGCCTATTAGAGATGCCAATCCCATATCAGTTTGAACATGCTGAGGCAGAGACTGCAGAAAAAAGACAAAATGCAAATGCCGAGCAATCAAGTCGGCGCGTTCCTTCACCTTTGTCTGCCGTGAGCCATCTCTGCGGATGCTTTGTTGTACGCCAGGCAGGTCACATCTTGCCATGTGTAACGTCCCATTTGCAATTCAGCCCCAGACATGATGGAGCATGCTTTTGGCCCAGCTGCCACATTCTAGTGCCTGCTTTTCCTGCCTACTACGCTGCTCTTCAGATCAGAGGAGCAGATGTTCACCTGAGGGTTTGCGGATGCCTGACTCTGATCTGTTCACTCCGGCACTTGAACAGCTGGTGGGACCTCCAGCAAGACTTGTTACATTAGTGCAGAACTTATCCAGCTTATTACTATGGTAAACAAAGATTTCATGTGTTGCAGATAGTCTGAAATTATTTATGTATTTTTTTCATATCTATCATATTATTATTACTTTAAACACCAACAAGAACTCTGATATTGTTCTCTCAGAAAGAATACAGGAAACACCAACTATGAATCATTGCATCCATGAAAAGGCACGAGAAAATACAGAGTAGGAGGTGTTGTGACCTCCAGGGGGCATAGCAGAGCCCCAGGCACAAGTTCACCAACATACACACGGGGTTCAAATAAATATCTTTGTTTGACAAAATACATTTTTCCTCAATCCCAATTCTTATCCTGCCTTTTCTTCTCTCCTCACCTCCTCCTCCTCCAGATCTTCCAGATGATTGTTGTCCTTCTCCCCTTCTGACTCCAGGTGGAGCGGTTCCTTTTCAACTTGAACTTAGAGGTACAAGTTTGCCACCTACAAGAAATTCTGGGTCAGGCAGAACTTCTCTAGGACAGGAAAACGTCTTCCTGGCAGCTCCCTCTGATGCCACCCAAGTACCCCAACATGGCTACCCATCAGGACCATATGAAGAGTCAGGTCAGGTCAGGTTGTGGAGCATGCACTGGTATAGCGCATTGCCGGACACACCACACGATGAAACAGCTCAGGATCCGGGTTGACAACTCTCCAGGAAGATTTATGGTCCTTTCCCACCCTCTGGAAATGACCTTCTATCTGTCGCAGCCAGGAGATACTTGGGCATCCCTTTGGTCTGGTCCAGCCACTCGGGTCCTCAACAATGAGGATCCTGTGAGTTTGATCACCCTCTGGAAATCATGCCACATGGCCGTAGTGTCATAACTGACTCCCTAACAATGCAGATGATGTGCCTCATTCGGGACTCCATGAGCAACACAAAGTCAAACCAGCGGTACCCAAGGATTTTCCAGAGAGACACACATGAAGGAGTCCAGTCTTCATCTCAGGTTACTGGATAGCATCCATGTCTGGCAACCATAAAGCAAGACAGGAAGCACCAGGACTCTAAAGACTTGGACCTTCATCCTTTTGCAGAGACATCAGGAGCGCCACACACCCCTTTCCAGCGACCTCATGACCCCCCATGCTCTCCCAATCCATTTACTGATTTAATAAGAAGAGTCACCAGAGACATGAATGTCACTGCAGAGGTCAGTAAACCTCTCCATGAGGTCGACACTCTCTCCACAGACAGACACACTGCTGATGGCCATGCCCAAGAGGTCATTAAAGGCTTGGCGCTCGGTTTTATCAGGACACTCCCAAGCCCAGACACTCAGACTCCTCGCTCAGTCTCTCAAGAGCCCTGATCAGAGCCTCCATTGACTCTGTGAAGATCATAGCATCGTCAGCAAAGTCAAGATCAGTGAATCTTTCTTCACCAACAGATACCCCATAACCGCTGGACCCCATGACCCTGACCAACACCCAGTCCATGTAAGCACTGAACAGAGTAGGAGTAAAACACACCCCGTGTCACCAGGGAAAAACGCAGAGGTTCTGCCTCCACTCTGCACAGCACTCACAGTACCAGTGGACAGGCTGGCCATGATATCCAGCAACCTTGAGGGGATCCCGCGAATCCTCAGGATGTCCCACAGGGCAGATCGATCAACTGAGTTGAACGTTTTATGAAAATCGACAAAGGCTGCAGAGAAACCCAATGTACTCAGGTCCCGATCCAGGTGGGTTGTCGTGTGGTGGGTGCAGCAACATGTTATCAGCGCATGCTCCCAACCTCCTTCTACAGTCATTACTTAGATTTCAATCTGTTTTAGATGGACAGCCCAGCTAACGAATCAATGAATGAATGCAGAGCTAATTTAAAGCCCAGGGATTACTTCTAGGTCTTTCAGGTTTAGAAACCTCACTATTTTTGACTGCACCATAAAAGGCCAGGCCTTCAAGTCACCCTTCCAAGATGCTTGTGTGATAGACGGGACGCCCTTTTGAGGAGAGGACCTGGGGGAGTGGATGTATCACCAGCAGTATCTCCCCCAGGACACAAGAGGGCAACCCCCCTGGTTTACATCGGGGCCACGGGACTGAAGCTTAATGCTCAACCCGGCAGGGACCTGTGGCTACCAGCAAGGGGCACCTAGACAGTTCCAGAAGTGCTGATGAAGGAACACCTGGAGAACTTCCGGGTGCGGTATAAAAGAGGCTGCCTCACGCCAGCAAGAGAGCCAGAATCGGACGGTAGTGGATGAAACTTGCCGGAGAGGAGTAGAGGCAGCAGAAGGAGAGAAAGAGAAGACTCCGAGTCTTTACTGATGATTGGTGCACTGTGTGTTATGCAAGAACAGAATAAACTTGTGTGTTCTGGACATTGTTGGTCTATGTGTCTGTCTGTAGCCGGGCTGATTTTCTACACTTGCTAACATTAAATGGGGAGGAGATCCTCCTCGTTCCTTTTTGGGGTGTGGTGTGCTGCCCACTATAGGGCCTCTCCAGGTGCTCCATTGTTCTGCCTGCTCTCTAAAGTCCCACTCACTCTCCATTACCTTTTGTAACTAAACGCCTGTCCTCAGCCACCCCTGTCCATTCTTTTTCCTTAGCCAGCCTTTGTCAGCTTGGCAACCTTACAGACAAGCGGGAAGTTGGACTCAAAAAGAAAGAAAGTGTTTTATTGCTTGCGCAAATACCAACCTTTATTACCAATTATAAATCAATGTGTCATGAGCTGGCATGTATTGTTGAAGCCGTTGCTTAGCAACAGAAGATGCTGAGCAGAGATGCTACTAGCTAGCGCTACGGTATTTGTCTTTTACAGTATTTTCAATTTGCATCATTTCAATGTGTTCTTATGTGGATTGACAGATCTAGACAGATAGAACTTTATTTATCCCCTGGGGGGAATTTGGATTTTCACAGCAGCTTCTTAAATAAATAAATAAATAGATAGATAAGTAAATATATACACATACACTATGGTCTGAACACACACTTGAATGAGTAAAAAAGGAAAAAATTAAAAAGAAAGAAAACTTTCCAGCTTGGCAGTCCCAGTGAGGTACTATTCAGACATACAACTGTTGGTATAAAGGAGCCCCCTGTAGTGTTTCTTGACACACTTCTGCTGAAGAATTCATTGGCTGAAAGTTCTCAGTGTTGTTGTGTCACAGACTGGATGTGCAGCATTGGTCATAATGGCACTCGGTTTCATTTTAACTCTTTCCTTTGCTACTACTTCCAGGGGGTCCAGAGTGTGTCCAGTAACTGAGTCTGCCCTTTTAATAAGCTTTTAATGAGGTGGGCATCTCTTGAAGTGATGTCACCAGCTCAGCACACCACACTTGCCATTACAGAGTTGTAGAAGATGTGAAGGAGGTCACTTCACACATTAAAGGAACACAGTCAACTAAGAAAGAAGACCCTCCTTCCTCTGCCCTTTCTCCTCTAGTTCCTCTGTGGTCCAAGACCAGTCCAACCTGTCATTAACAAGTACTGGTAGGAGTGGACCACCTTCACATTGACTCCCTAAATAGTGACTGGACAGAGAGGCTCATGGGTGTAGTGGAAGTCGATAACCAGTTGCAGACAATTCTTTCTGCTCCAAGAATCAAAGAACTTCTCTCCTGTGTCTCGTCCACTTCATCAATGCACCCCATAGATCAACGGTTCTCAAACTGTGGGGCGCGCCCTTAGTAACAAAAAAAGGGGGCGTGAATGTTGCCATATGTGGCGTAATTTTGCTATTCGTAGGGAAATTTTAAACGTGTAGCGGTGTATTGGCAGCAAAAAATATAGGAATAAATTTTATTAGGGTTTCAATAAAACGTTAGGGGGGTGAGATTAAAACTGTTATGAAAACTCGGGTCGCAAATACTTAAAGGTTGAGAAACGCTGCCATAAGTGAAGAATCGTCTGAGAATTTCATGAATTTTCAACAAAACCTTCATATATGCTGCATATTTCTTTCTTTCTTTCTCTTTCTTTCTTTCTTTCTTTCGGAAGAAGCACCAGGTGCACGACAGAAACCAATGATGAATAACCAACATCAAATCCAAAGTCTAGAAAAATTACCAATTATTCTCATTATTAACTAACATGGGAATATCAGTTGTCACACGCGTGCGCCTAGGAGACGGTTTACAGGCTCAAAGAGTGTTATTTCTCAGTCGGACCAGTAGGTGGCGCTGTCACCCAATCCTTTCTCCTTTTGTCCCTCTGTAAACCAGCTGAAGAAACTGCCTCTTAATGACATCACCACTTGCCCAGCCCCTGTCTGATGATGTCATATCAGGTACCCAGAACCCTTCTGCCTTCCACCGGCCTATTCCGGCCTCCCTAACTCCACCTCTTCCTCCATTCAGCCATATTTAGAGAGCAGCTTTCCAAATGTTAGTCAGTTCTGTTTTGGACTCCTGTCTGTGAAGACCTGTTTATTTATTTCTTCCTGCATTTTTCAACTTCTATCTATCAAACTTTTATCTATGCTTATCTTTGCGTAAAATGGTACGCAAGCAATGGAGCTGCACCCTGGATCAATGAGAGAAGGTCTCCTGGTTCGAAAAATCCTGTTTTCTGTTGCGTTTGAATATTTGTGTATCATTACTTGGAGAAGAGACGGCACCAAGTTGCATGCTGGGAAGAAGACCAGCCAGAGGAGGGAGTGCAATGCTTTTGGCAATGTTTTACTGAGAAATTGTAGGCTGGGACATTCATGTGGATGTTAAAATGTTAATTACTTACATTTACAGTACATAGTCAGTGATGAACCACTTCAGCTACTACCAATGTGTCGCATCCACCCAGATGATTTGGCGGCAGACATTTTTTTTGTGCCAGTATGCTCACCACACATTAGCTATTAGGTGGTGTAGGGGTAATACTAGGGTGTTGAACTGTGTTAGCCATTATGGATGCAGTGAGAAGTCAAGCAAAATGACACCTGTTATTGGCTAACTAAAAAGATTACAATATGCAAGCTTTTGAGGCAACTCAGGCCCCTCCATGAGAGACATAGTTAGTCAATAGGGGACAAAGGATGGTTATGGAGCAAGAATGACCAAAGCCATGGTGGGCAATTTAGCCAGAGAATAAGGAAACACTCTGCTCTTTTTGAAGGAAGCTTTTTATGACTAAAGACAGAAGGGACCTTAGTTTTAGGTCCCATCCAAATGATGGTGTAGATTTTTACAGTACATAGTCCTCGTCACTGCACGGGGGTATTGGGATCCATAAACAGATCACAGGGTAAGCACCCACTTCTGGCCTCATCAACACCTCTTGCAGTAGCAATCCAAGCTTTTCCTAGATGGTCTCCCATCCAAGTACTAGGCGTGGTCCAAACATGCTTATCTTCAGGTGGATTACATTCTCTAAAACGGTACTTAAGCAATGGAACTTCACCCTAGATCAATGAGGGAAGGTCTCCTGGTTCGATGAATCCTGTTTTCTGTTGCGTTTGAATATTTGTGTATCATTACTTGGAGAAGAGATGGCACCAAGATGCGTGCTGGGAAGAAGACCAGCTGGAGGAGGGAGTGTAATGCTTTTGGCAATGTTCTACTGAGAAATTCTAGGCTGGGACATTCATGTGGATGTTATATTGTTAATTAATTACATCTATACAGCTTTTATCTAACTTACTCAAAGCACTTTGCATAGACAGTGAGGAACCACTTCAACTTCCACCGATGAGTAGCATCCATCCAGATGATGCAGGTGCAGACATTTTTTTTGTGCCAGTATGCTCACCACACATTAGCTATTACGTGGTGAAGGGGTAATACTAGGGAGTTGTACCGTGTCAGCCATTATGGGTGTAGTGAGAAGTCAAGCAAAATGACACCTGTTATTGGCTAACTAAAAAGATTACAATATGCAAGCTTTCGAGGCAACTCAGGCCCCTCCATGAGAGACATAGTTAGTCAATAGGGGACAAAGGATGGTTATGGTGGGCAATGGTGGGCAATTTAGCCAGAGAATAAGGTAACACTCTGCTCTTTTTGAAGGAAGCTTTTTATGACTAAAGACAGAGGGGACCTTAGTTTTAGGTCCCATCCAAATGATGGTGTAGATTTTTACAGTACATAGTCCTCGTCACTGCACGGGGGTATTGGGATCCATAAACAGATCACAGGGTAAGCACCCACTTCTGGCCTCATCAACACCTCTTGCAGTAGCAATCCAAGCTTTTCCTAGATGGTCTCCCATCCAAGTACTAGGCGTGGTCCAAACATGCTTATCTTCAGGTGGATTACATTCTCTAAATCAGTACTTAAGCAATGGAACTTCACCCTAGATCAATGAGGGAACATCTCCTGGTTCGATGAATCCTGTTTTCTGTTGCATTTGAATATTTGTGTATCATTACTTGGAGAAGAGACGGCACCAAGATGCGTGCTGGGAAGAAGACCAGCTGGAGGAGGGAGTGTAATGCTTTTGGCAATGTTCTACTGAGAAATCCTAGGCTGGGACATTCATGTGGATGTTACATTGTTAATTAATTACATCTATACAGCTTTTATCTAACCTACTCAAAGCACTTTGCATAGACAGTGAGGAACCACTTCAACTTCCACCGATGAGTAGCATCCATCCAGATGATGCAGGTGCAGACATTTTTTTTTTGTGCCAGTATGCTCACCACACATTAGCTATTCCGTGGTGAAGGGGTAATGCTAGGGAGTTGTACCGTGTCAGCCATTATGGGTGTAGTGAGAAGTCAAGCAAAATGACACCTGTTATTGGCTAACTAAAAAGATTACAATATGCAAGCTTTCGAGGCCACTCAGGCCCCTTCATGAGAGAGATAGTTAGTCAGTAGGGGACAGAGAATGGTTATGGAGCAAGAATGACCAAACCCATGGTGGGCAATTTAGCCAGAGAATAAGGATACACTCTACTCTACTCTAAAGACTGATAGGACCTCAGTTGTATGTCTCATCCAAATAATGGTGCAGATTTTAACAGCACAGAGTCCTCATCATTGCACTGGGGCATTGGGATCCACAAAAAGAGCACAGGGTAAGCGCCCCCTGATGGCCTCACCAACACCTCTTGCAGTAGCAACCCACGCTCTTCTTAGATGGTCTCCCATCCAGATACTAGGTCTGATCTAAACATGCTTATCTTCAGGTGGATTACGTCCTCTAAAATGGTACTCAAGCAAAGGAACTGCACCGTGGATCAATGACAGAAGGTCCCCTGGTTCGATGAATCCTGTTTTCTGTTGCGTTTGAATATTTGTGTATCATTACTTGGAGAAGAGACAGCACCAAGATGCATGCACCTCTTGCAGTAGAAACCCAAGCTTTTCCTAGATGGTCTCCCATCCAAGTACTAGGCCCATTCCAACCATGCTTAGCTTCAGGTGGATGATCTCCTCTAAAGTGCAGGAGGTATTGCTGCTGACTTAACTAGGCATCTACCACCTAAGTAGATGTCATATTCTTCATTGGAAGTGGCATCTTTCAGGAGGATGTGGAGACCATGACTATGGAAGATCATTGTGTTAAGTTTAATGTGATAGTCCATGAAATTAGGCACTTGAGCTGGCACAGTTTCCATAATCATCCATACTCATTTGATGATTTCAAAGATCACTTCAAGTCAAGTCAATTCAAGTAGAGCTTTATTATCATCTCGACCATATACATTAAAGCACACAGTAAGACAAAATAACGTCCTCCAGGACCGAAGGTGCAACGTGCAACACAACAGGACAACAGCACAATCAGACAGCACTTCAGACAGATCACAAGAAGAAGACTGGGATGAGGAATCTACTCTCTATATATAAAATCCTAAGTCTAAAAGTGCCACACTGTACCAAATTGTTCAGGAATGGTGTACGGAACGTGATGAAGAGTTCAAAGGGTTGCCCTGGCCTCCAAATCCCCCCAAACTCAATCCATTCCAGTATCTGTGGGATGTGTTGGAAATGGAATAACAAGTCCAGTCCGTGGCAACTCCATTGCACAACTTTCAGGAGTTAGAGGATCTGCTGCAAATGTCCAAGGGGCAGATGCCATAGGTCACCCCCAGACAGGTTGGCACACAGAGGAGCAACAGCATATTAGGCAGGAGGTTGTACTATTTCGGCTCATTGTCACTTGTCTATGGGTGACACTATAGTAATACTTATCATCTTGGGTCCCACCATGGTGCTCATTTTCTCATATGGATCCTCAGATTAAAGCTTTTAAAAAGCCTTGCTTTAGTTGGATCACTTTTCATCTTCTTACACTGTAGATCAAAATGTAAAGGACAAAATCTTGTTTCTGTAATATTATATGAATTTCCACACTTAAACCAGTACCAAATGTGTAACTTTCCACATCCCATTAAGAAGAAAGTAAATTTTAATGTACATTTAAATTATCATTCATGTCACGATGGTAATCATGCTGCCTTAAAGACTCTGGAGAAATGTGTTACTCGACGAATCGTCAGATATGTCACCTGGTAATTGAGAAGTGTAACTTTCACTTTCCACTCCACTTAGAACCATTAGGACAACGGCCAGCGTGGAAATAAGGAAAGATTGATCAAACACTCAGTGGGGGCTCCTTCACTTATACGATCCTATGAAGCTCCTTTAATGCAGTTCGAGTAAATAACATAGATGTCCGCTCTGATTTTTCAGCCGATGTTCAAATCTGTTTGCTTTATTACACGTTTTATTCCCTCATCTGGCACGGAATACTAATCTGCACATCACAGACTCGGAATGCTAACAGGGAGGGGGAAAAGTTTTCAAAGGTTGTTCATTCTGAGCTGTACACCTCCAGAGACTTTTCAGGAGAAGTGTGTTTGAACGTGTTCATAAATTGTGGAAACAGTTATGACGCTGGAGAAATCATTAAACGTGTGGGAGCAAGTATGTTGCAGTGCCTCATGGCTACAGGAGAAGGGGTTTTAAATTCTGGGCTGGCTGCTATCTCCATGGACTTCTTGTATTCTTCATGTGTATGGGTTTGGTGTTTTTCTTCTTGGACGTGACTGCTTGAAAATTAGAACAATCTACACGCCCGAGTACACGCCATTCAGCCCAACCAAGCTCACCAGTCCTATCCACTTTACTCTTCCAAAATAACATCAAGTTGAGTTTTGAAGGTCCCTAAAGTCCTATTGTGTACCACACTACCTGGTCACTTATTCCATGTGTTTGTAGTTTTCTATGTAAAAAAAAACTTCCAAATGTTTGTGCGAAATTTACCCTTAACAAGTTTCCAACTGGGTCCAGATGAACTCATTTTAAAATCACAGTCTCGATCCACTAAATTAATTCACGTCATCATTTTAAACACTTCAGTCAATCTGCTTTTGCTTAAACTGTAAAGGCTCAGCTCTTTTCATTTTTCCTCATAACTCATTCCCCGTAGCCATGTAATCAGTCTAGTCGCTCTTCTCTGGACTTTCTCTAGTGCTGCTTTTTCCTTTTTGTAGCCTGGAGACCAAAACTATACCCAACACTCCAGATGAGGCCTCACCAGTGTGTTATAAAGACTGAGCAGAACTTCCTTGGACTCCACACATCAGGATGCTATATAACCTGACATTGTGTTCTGATAGTGTCAAGTCCACTATGACTACTAAGTCCTTTAATCTTTCCTCATAACTCATCCCCTGTAGCCCTGCGACTCAGCCTAGTTGCTCTTCTCTGGACCTTTTCCAGTGCTGTTGTTATGTTCTTTTTGTAGCCTGCAGACCAAAACTGCACACAGCACTCCAGATTAGACCTCACCAGTGTGTTATAAAGCTTCAGCTATAATGTCCTTGTACTTGCACTCCACACACCAGGGCACTATAAAATCTGACATTCAGTTAGTCTTCTTAATGACTTCTGAACACCGTCTGGCAGTTGATAGTGACGAGTCCACTAAGACTCCTAAGTCCTTTAATCTTTCCTCATAACTCATCCCCTGTAGCCCTGGAATCAGCCTAGTTGCTCTTCTCAGGACTTTTTCTAGTGCTGTTATGTCCTTTTTGTAGTCTGGAGGCTAAAACTGCACACAGTAGATCCAGATTAGGCCTCACCAGTGTGCAGAGCCGGCCTTAGGGCAAAGCGAAGGAAACAACTTCTTCGGGCACACAGCTGGAGGGGGCCCACTGCGCCCAAGGTTTTTTTTCTCTATGATGCGCGACGCTGCTGCGGAGGGCCCAATGGAGCAACAGACTCCTTCACTCCAACCTCTATTACTAATTTTTTTATATACAGTATATAATTCACGGGCAACATATTCCATCACCTAATTACTCCACGTGAACATCTCCACTCCGCACTCCAATTTTCATTATGCTTCACTCAGGCCCACGCGCCTGTTGCCGCCTCCACGGCGGTAAGTTATTTTAAACGGAAATCTGAATATCTCGAAAGTATGAAAACAAGCTTTAAAACCGAATAAAAATGTAAAAACAAAATAATGTGGATCTCATCTTCATAAAATAAAAAAAAATATATAAAAAATATAAAAAGCAAAAAAAAAAGTGCTTGGCTTAGCTATTTACCTCCACGTGCTGCCTGGTGGAAACAGGAAAAACTGGCTAAAATGTAGCTTTATCTGTTAATGTATCGTCACTAAAGACATTTATGCGGGCCCACTCCGACCTCCATCACTCATACCCTTCACTCAGGGCCTTGTACGACAGTCTGCGCTGACAGCCTGCAAATTTGGCTCCTGTCAGTGTGTTACGGTTACGGTTGTCAGTGTCAAATGGAAATCGTCAAAATGTGATGGTTGTAGATGCCGGGAAAACGCATTTCTGCAGCACAGAATGCAGGAAATCTCTTGGCGGCCGGAGCTCTGCCCCGGACCCCCTAGCTGCAGGGGTCGGGCTCCTTACGGGGCCCTCGGTATCAGTTTGCTTCGGGCCCGAAATTGTCTAGGGCCGGCTCTACAGTGTGTTATAAAGCTTGAGCAGAACCTCTTGTGACTTGTACTCCATACATCAGGGCGTTATATAACCTGATATTCGGTTAGTCTTCTTAATGACTTCTGAACACCGTCTGGCAGTTGATAGTGTCAAGTCCACTAAGACTCTTAAGTCCTTTACTCTTTCCTTGTAACTCATCCCCTGTAGCCCTGGAATCAGCCTGGTTACTCTTCTCTGGATCTTTTCTAGTGCTGTTATGTCCTTTTTGTAGCCTGCAGACCAAAACTGCACCCAGTACTCCAGATGAGGCCTCACCAGTGCATTGTAAAGCTTCAGCAGAAGGACCTTCTACTTGCACTCCACACACCAGGGCACTATAAAATCTGACATTCTGTTAGTCTTCTTAATGACTTGTGAACACCGTCTGGCAGTTGATAGTGACGATTCCACTAAGACTCCAAAGTCCTTTAATCTTTCTTCATAACACATCCCCTGTAGCCCTGACATCAATCTTGTTGTTCTTCTCAGGACTTTCTATTACTGTTATGTCCTTTTTGTAGTCTGGAGGCTAAAACTGCACCCAGTACTCCAGATGAGGCCTCACCAGTGTGTTATAAAGCTTGAGCAGAACCTCCTTGGACTTGTACTCCACACATCAAGGCGCTATATAACCTGACATTCTGGTAGCTTTCTTAATAGCTTCTGAAGACTGTCTGGAAGTTGATAGTGTCCTAAATCTTAATTTTTCCTCATAACTCATCCCCTGTAGCCCTGGAATCAGCCTTGTTGCTCTTCTCTGGACTTCTTCTAGTGCTGCTATGTCCTTTTTGTAGCCTGGAGACTAAAACTGCACCCAGTACTCCAGATGAGGCCTCACCAGTGTGCTATAAAGTTTGAACAGCACCTTCTTGGACTTAATGGCTGCTGAACACTGGCGGTTGATAGTGAGGAGTCCACTGTGACTCCTAATTCCTTCCCCTAAGTTGTACCTTCAATTTGTGATTGTGTATTCATCTATCCGTCCATCCATTATCCAACCCGCTATATCCTAACTACAGGGTCATGGGGGTCTGCTGGAGCCAATTCCAGCCAACACAGGGCACAAGGCAGGAAACAAACACCGGGCAGGGCGCCAGCCCACTGCAGTGCACACACACACACCCACACACACACACACACACACACCAAGCACACACTAGGGACAATTTAGAATCGCCAATGCACCAAACCTGCATGTCTTTGGACTGTGGGAGGAAACCAGAGCACCCAGAGGAAACTTGTGCATTCAAACTTATTATTTTTGCTTCCTATATGTAATACTTGAAATTTAATTTCAGTAAATTTAATCTTCCACAAATATAAGATAATATAGGAATAAGAATACTCTTACCCTTAATAATTCCTTCCGTTAATTTACCTGTGATTCACATGTTAAGCTTACTGGCCTATAGTTGCTTGCATCTGCCCAGTCACTCTTTTTACATAGCGGGATAATATTTATCATTTTCCAGTCCTTCTAAATTTCCCCAATGTGCAGTGACTTCCTAAAAATATGCGTCAAAAGTTTATATGTGTATTTGCTAACCCCCTTAAGAACTCAAAGATAACTTTTATCTGGTCCTGGTGATTTGTTGGATTTCAGCTTATTTAATCTAAGCAACTCTTCTCTCTCTACAATTTCCAAGTCACTCAGGGCCACCTTAATAGGTTATCTACATCCTCACATGTGAAGACCTCCGAAAAATGTCAGTTTAGAGCATCAGCTATTTCACTGTCTGTATTTTTTTTAAATTTCCCATTACTGATGCACTTCACCTCCTCCTGACTACTCTTTTACTACTGCTTGGTTAATTTTTAACTCGAAAAACACAACCCTGTAATTGTAAACGTGTAATGGATGGATTCCTGCTCTGTGTCTCTAGCAACTGGGATATCCCACCCATGACCCTGAATTGTAGCAGACAATTTTATGATAAAGAAGAGTAAAATCATTTGGCGTGTTGTTTTAATATAAAATGCACTCTTGCTGAGGAGATTTTCACCTAATAATAAAAGGTAGCACTTAAACTGCATAAAGGATAAGTAATAGCTGACATTTCTGCTATTGCCCATTTTAGGATGCTCTCTTAGAGTGCTCTTCAAGGTAAATGCTTATAATTGTGTTGTCAGCAATGCAGATGTACCTTGGGAGGAAAGCTGAACGCGTCTTCTAGTTACAGACTGCATTAGTATGCCCTCTACAAATAACACGTTAATGGAGACAAGTGTGCAGCAGCTCCTCACCTTGGATATATTCAGGAGTGTGGTTTAGCCAGGCCTAAAGCTGGTGTCACTTTCTATGACTTCCAGTTGGAGGGGATGTCAAACTTGACGACTGCTTTGCTGATCTCTTCGCCTGATGATGTCAGAGTGAAAGGTTCAAGTTCCAAGCTATACCTCCTATATGCATCTCTTCCTACGTGTAATAATTTACATTTACGGACATTTCATCTGCCACAAATCTGCCCAGGCCTGTTGTACTGTCCAAGCCCCTCTGCAATGATTCAATGGATTCTCAATTTTCTGCCAATATACCATGTCTGGCAAAATTAACCTGCTTGTTATTTATATTTACTAGGGGGCTCCACCCCCTGCTCGCTTCGCTCTCCCACCCCTGGGTTTGGTTAATCGGATATACAATTTAAAGAGATTATAACAATTCCCATCAAAATAACAATCTCTTTCGATTCTATGTTGCATCGCTTCTCCGTGATCATAAATATAAACCTGACCGAATTGCGGTTTCTTTGAAATTAAACTTGTCGTAGCTTTAATTGTTGTGGGTCCAAAGATTTTCATAGCATATGGTCCATTATTGTGTAAATCTACGTTCTGAGCAGTGAATGATGCGAACGCGAAAAGATTATCGTAGACTCGGATATTCTGCCTGTAGTGTTTGTGGATTTCACTTTCACCAAACAACAGGCGGATTCGCCTCTTCATTGGGAGGCAACACTACTTTTCCCTGATGGCAACATGAATTAGCCGATCTACAAGTCTCCGACTTTAAAGCCTTACAATATTTACATAGTTCTGACCTATCACCTACAGTATGTCCATATTTTCAATCTCTTTTTGCTGTTCCGTTATTTCATCAAGTAATAATTTTCATTTGTTTGTGCTACTGCATTTCTTTACTTTCTTTTTTTTGATACTTTCGAATTTTAATACTTTCATAGGGCAGCACGGTGGCGCAGTGGTAGCGCTGCTGCCTCTCAGCTAGGAGACCCGAGTTCGCTTCCCTGTGTCCTACCCGTGTGGAGTTTGCATGTTCTCCCCGTGTCTGCGTAGGTTTCCTCTCACAGTTCAAAGACATGCAGGTTATGTGCATTGGCGATCTGAAATTGTCCCTGATGTGTGCTTGGTGTGTGTGTGCCCTGTGGTGGGCTGGCGCCCTGCCCAGGGTTTGTTCCTGCCTTGTGCCCTGTGTTGGCTTAGGATTGGCTCCAGCAGACCCCCCGTGACCCTGTAGTTAGGATATAAGGGGATGGAAAATGACTGACTGACTACTTTCATAATCTGTAACTTGCTCTGCATATGTATCGCACCAACGTCTTTATGAAATCTTTTATTTCTGACCCCGATTGGACTTACGATGTTTAAAATTCCACATGGTCCGGGATGATTATTACTTCCCTTATTTTCAGAATTTGCACACTAGATTATTATTGTTCTTTTTTGCATTCTTTTTTCCCTTCTTTTCTCTCCAACGCTTTTGGGTCTCTTTTCGAACGCACTGCTCTTTCTTCTTCGCTTAGTTGTTGACGTGTCATCTAGAACGTATACAATTTTTAAGGGCAGACAGCACATGAAGTGTGTCTGCCAAAAGCATTCCAACAAATGAGAGGTTAGATGTTCGTGATCTTGTTTTAAATTGGTTGTTCTCACGGGACATCAAAGTGTCTTTCCGAGAAGGTCATGTCTCATTCCAAGATTT
The DNA here is from genome assembly GCF_900747795.2 of Erpetoichthys calabaricus. NCBI lineage: Eukaryota > Metazoa > Chordata > Cladistia > Polypteriformes > Polypteridae > Erpetoichthys > Erpetoichthys calabaricus. Next base: position 186,317,254 of record NC_041401.2, read on the forward strand.
TATTTATATAATAGAGAGATATCCAAATCATTTAGATAGATAGATAGATAGATAGATAGATAGATAGATAGATAGATAGATAGATAGATAGATAGATAGATAGATAGATAGATAGATAGATAGATACTTTATTAATCCCAATGGGAAATTTACAAATTTATATACAGTCATATGAAAAAGTTTGGGAACCCCTCTCAGCCTGCATAATAATTGACTCTCCTTTCAACAAAAAAGATAACAGTGGTCTGTCTTTCACTTCCTAGGAACATCTGAATGCTGGGGTTTTTTTCTGAACAAAGATTTTTAGTGATGCAGTATTTAGTTGTATGAAATTAAATCAAATGTGAAAAACTGGCTGTGCACAAATGTGGGTCCCCTTGTCATTGTGCTGATTTGAATGCCTGTCACTGCTCAATGCTGATTACTTACAACACCAAATTGGTGTGATGAGCTCATTAAGCCTTCATAGACAGGTGTGTCCCATCATGAGATATAAAGGTATTTAAGGTGGTCAATTACAAGTTGTGCTTCCTTCCCTTTGACTCTCCTCTGAAGAGTGACAGCATGGGATCCTCAAAGCAACTCTCAAAAGATCTGAAAACAAAGATTGTCAGTCTCCTGGTTTAGGGCAGCGTTTCTCAACATTTAAGTATTGGCGACCCGAGTTTTCATAACAGTTTTAATCGTGCCCCCTTAATGTTTTTTTGAAAGCAGCCCATTAATACCAATTTGTTCTTTTTTAATTAATGAAATATCATAGATGCATATTTTATTATACCTACTTAACTTTTAACAACATTTATCTAACTCTATATTTATTTTTCTAGTATCAGAATGTAGTTTAATTTAATTTGTTTTTGTTTCAATAGATGTATTTTTCATAATTTCGATTCCTGTTTTCTTTTTTTCACATCTTCGCGCCCCCCTTTTTGTTACTTTGCGCTCCCCTAGGGGGGCCCACCCCACAGATTGAGAACCATTGGTTTAGGGGAAGGCTACAAAAAGCCATCTCAGAGGTTTAAACTGTCAGTTTCAACTGTAAGGAATGGAATCAGGAAATGGAAGGCCACAGGCACAGTTGCTGTTAAACCCAGCAGGTCTGGCAGGCCAACACAAATACAGGAGTGGCATATGCGCAGGATTGTGAGAATGGTGACAGACAACCACAGATCACCTCCGAAGTCCTGCAAGAACATCTCACTGCAGATGGTGTATCTGTACATCGTTCTACAATTCAGCGCAATTTGCACAAAGAACATCTGTATGGCAGGGTGATGAGAAAGAAGCCCTTTCTGCACTCACGCCACAAACAGTCGCTTGTTGTATGCAAATGATCATTTAGACAAGCCAGATTCAATTTGGAACAAAGTGCTTTGGACTGATGAAATAAAAATTGAGTTATTTGGTCATCACAAAAAGCGCTTTGCATGGCGGAAGAAGAACACCGCATTCCAAGAAAAACACCTGCTACCTACTGTCAAATTTGGTTGGGGTTCCATCATGCTGTGGGACTTTGTGGCTAGTTCAGGGACTGGGGCCCTTGTTAAAGTCGCGGGTCGGATGAATTCAACCCAAAATCAACAAATTCTTCAGGATAATGTTCAAGCATCAGTCACAAAGTTGAAGTTACGCAGGGGTTGGATATTCCAACAAGACAATGACCCAAAACACAGTTCAAAATCTACAAAGGCATTCATGCAGAGGGAGAAGTACAATGTTCTGGAATGGCCGTCACAGTCCCCTGACTTGAAGATCATCGAAAATCTATGGGATGATTTGAAGCAGGCTGTCCATCAAATTGAACTGAACTGGAGAGATTTTGTATGAAGAATGGTCAGAAACACCTCCATCCAGAATCCAGACACTCATCAAAGGCTGTAGGAGGACAGCGTCTAGAGGCTGTTAGATTAGCAAAGGAGGCTCAACTAAGTATTGATGTCATATCTCTGTTGGGGTGCCCACATTTATGCACCTGTCTAATTTTGTTATGATGCATATTGCATATTTTCTGTTAATCCAATAAACTTAATGTCACTGCTGAAATCCTACTGTTTCCATAAGGCATGTCATATATTAAAAGGAAGTTGCTACTTTGAAAGCTCAGCCAATGAGAAACAAAAATGCAAAGAATTAAGAGGGGTTCCCAAACTTTTTCATATGACTGTATATTAAAAACGCCTGCACGGCACGGTGGCGCAGTGGGTAGTGCTGCTGCCTCACAGTTAGGAGACCAGGGTTCGCTTCCCGGAATTTGCATGTTCTCCCTGTGTCTGCGTGGGTTTCCTCTGGGCGCTCTGGTTTCCTCCCATAGTCCAAAGACATGCAGGTTAGGTGCATTGGCGATTCTAAATTATCCCTTGGTGTGTGGGTATGTGTGCACACCCTGCGGTGGGCTGGCGCCCTGCCCGGGGTTTGTTTCCTGCCTTGCACCCTGTGTTGGCAGGGATTGGCTCCAGCAGACCCCCGTGACCCTGTAGTTAGGATATAGTGAGTTGGATAATGGATGGATGGATGGATGTATATTAAAAATAGCAGTGTACCCAGCACTGACCCCTGCTGGACACCATTCTTAACTTCAGCTGATTCTGATAAGTTTCCTCGCACCGCCCCCCTTCACTTCGCAGCCAATTCTGCACCCACCCACACAACACACCCTGAACACCCACTTCTTTTAGTTTAATTCTTAATCTTCCATAGGAATGAAAAATGAAAAATTGAAATATGATATTGACGAAAAGGTAAAAGAGATCGAATATATGGACATAACAGAAGTAGGTAGTGTCACACACGTGCACATGGGAGGCAGCTAAAGGACTTGAGTGAGGGAAAATCTGATTCAAACCAGGATGTGACAGAGTGCATTGACTCTTTTTCTCCCTTTCCTGCAGACCATTCACGGGAGATTCCACCTGGCCCTCTTGACGTCACTTCCGGGACCAAGCCTATGGAAGAAGACCTTGCCGGCTCCGGCCCCTGTGATGTCACGTCCGGGCTCGAACCAATGGCTGAAGACCCTCATGAGCCCAACCCCTTTGACCTCACTTCCTGTCTTCCCCTTTAAAAGCCTCCACCTTTTCCCTATTCCCTCAGTTCTGTTTTGGACTCGTTTTTCTGCACATCAGTGCTGTATTCATTTTTATGACATTGCAGCCAGGATATCAATTATACGGGTGGCTGCCCCAAACCTTGCTATGGCTCTGTGTGGAGTTTGTAACAGTAGATATTGCTTGGCTAGAATTAAAAGTTTCATTGTTTGATGAAAGTGAAATCCACGTACGCAAGCGGCAGAGACACGAAGCCTCCTAGTTTTTAAAAAGAAAAAATATAACTGCTTAGTACATTTAATATTTCTAATTTCTACTTTGTTCCCAAAATACAGAATCTGGGCAATAACACTTAATTAGTCCAGGATTCCAATTAAAAACAGTAGCTGATTGGAACAAAAACCTGTAGCCACAGGGGGTCCCCAGGACTGACAATGAGAACCCCTGTTGTAAGTTACCTTAGCATTATTATTATTATTATTATTATTATTAGCATCCAATAATATGTAAAAAATATGAAGTCTTGAAAGAGATAAAAACACGAGTCGGAGGAGATCTCAAAAAACAGACCGCGCTTTTCAAAGCAAACTCTCCTTTTACCTCGCTCGTATCATTGGGATTAATAAAGTATCTATCTATCTATCTATCTATCTATCTATCTATCTATCTATCTATCTATCTATCTATCTATCTATCTATCTATCTATCTATCTATCTATCTATCTATCTATCTATCTCATTTTCGTATCTCATGTCTCCTAAGAAATTTTAGTGATAAAGTTGATTCTTAAATGGAACATAAATGAGAATCTCTTAAGTCTCACAAGCCATCAAAGATCGGAAATTCATTATAAATAATCTCGTATGAACCACTCTGATCGTATCTCTTTCTTGTGTCACGCACGCGCGATTAGGGAGCCGCGGAACGACTCAAAACGTGACGTGAAACCATATGTCAGAAGGGAATGGCAGGGTACTAACCTCTCTCTCTTTATCTCTGCAGAAAGAAGGACGCACCGCCGCCATGAATACACCCTGACTGCATGAAAACAGTACAACACTTCCGCCTTCCCTCTGTCGCTCCCCGATGATGTCAACAATCCCAGCATCCATCACGGTTCCTTCCCAGCAGTCCATTCACCTATTTCCGGTCCCTCCCGATAAATGTTCCCCTCTCTGCCATCATGGTGGCTGTTGTTATGAATGCCAGTACTGAACTTTGTTTTGTGAAATTAATATTTCTGTTACAGTATACGGGGCCGGAAACCCCAAACCTTTATGCGCTTGGAGTCTTTCTTTCACACTTGCTTCCTCCCAGAATTGCTGCATGGTAGTAAAACACCACCTCCCTCTTCTGAAGCCCCGTTGACTCTTCAGTAAAACTCCTGTTCTTGCCATGTACTTCCTTGAATACTGAGCGCCACATGTGTTTGCCGGAGTGAAGTTCGTAATTTTTTTTTCCACTTTTACTGTTCTCAATTTTCTTTTGATTTAAGCTGGTGGGAAGTGGGTTGCTGACCCACCCAGACACCCCCTCTTCCTTTCTCTCCGCTGGAGACTTCCGACAACCGATACAGCTCTACTGTGAATCTCCACATTCAGATTGTTCGCTCTTTGCTCTATACATAGACATTTCTCTCAGATCCATTCCCCCAATCCTGATTTCCAAGTAGAATAAATCCTGCCGTGAAAAACTATCAATTAACTCTAACAGTTAGTTGTTTAACACTATCAATTAGTTAAACACTATTTTAGGGAGCAAGCTGAAATAAACTGAAATTTAAAAATGCTGGCTTTTGTCTTCTTTGTTCATGTGTCTGTTATTCACTCTGAAAGAGGCAATAGTAGAATATATAAATAAATAAAATTCACTCTCACGTTTATTCCTGTTCAGAGTCTCAGAGGAGCTTTAGCTTGTCCGGCTACATTGGGTGCAAGTCAGGAACCAAAATTGGGTAGGGGGGCCAGTTCAACATTAGGCACTGTGGTGGATTGCCAGCATTTTACTCCGGCCCTTACCCCCAGGCCGCCAGGAGGAACTCTCCGGACAGCATAAACGTGCCCCGAGTTCCAGCAGGGCCTCATGGACTTTGTAGTTTCTACACACAGCCCTGCTGGATACCTTGGGGGCCACCAGGCGTCGCTGTAGGAGGGCTCGTGGGCTCTTATGTGCCCTATAACCCGGGAGTACGTCATGGTCACGTGACAGGAAGAAACGACGTGCTCCCGGGTTGAAGAAAAGGACTGTTTACCCTGACCCGGAAGGAATAAGGAACTGTGGACTGTTGGACAGGAACACCTCTGGGTCAGGGTGTATAAAAGGACTCTGGGAAGCCCAGAACATTGAGCTGAGCTGGGAGGTAGGAGGGCGAAGTGTCTGGGCGAGGAGGAGAGTATTGTATTATTGAGAATTTATATGAGTAGTGTGGAGTGGAGGGTGCTTGGTGCACTGTGTAATAACAAAATAAATAGTTGTTATACTTTCATCTGGTGTTCGGAGTGGTACCTGAGGGTCCGAGAGGTGGACAAAGACCTTATCTGCTACAGCACACACAGACAAGGACCGGATTAGGACTCTTTGGTGGTCCTGGGTATCAGCACCACCGATGTCACTACACACACACACACCAATGTAACATATTATTGTGATGATTAATAGCATTCAGTGCTCTCATAGTAGCGTGGTCATACTGTTTATTGATTTATTTTTGACTAGTGAAACATTAACATCCATGGTCCTAAAATAAAATGCAAATAAATCCATGATGAAATAAAGAGATATTTATGCGTATGTTTTCTAAATATACTGCTCAAAAAAAAAATTAAAGGAACACTTTGAAAACACATCACAAACAAATCCTGCTGGCTATCTCTACTGATATGGACTGATATGGTAATGTGTTAGGAACGAGAGGATGCCACAGCGTTTGATGGAAATGAAAATGATCAACCTACAGAGGGCTGAATTCAAAGACACCCCAAAGTGTCAGGCCGAAATTTCAAACACGTTGGTAAAACGAAATCTCCAAAGAAAGACAGTCACTTAGCCGCTAATACACAAGCGAAGCGAGCACATCGGCAAAACGAAACCTCCAAGGAAAGAGACACTCACTTAGCCACTTCATAAAGAAGCAAGGCGAACACATCGACAAAAACGAAATCTCAGAAGAAAGACAGAGTCGCTTAGCCACTAATACACAAGCAAGGCAAGCACATCGGCAAAACGAAACCTCCAAGGAAAGAGACACTCGCTCAGCCACTCATAAAGAAGCAAGGCGAACACATCGACAAAAACGAAACCTCAGAAGAAACAAATATTTTAAAAATAAAAAACCTGAAATATCCCATTGACACAACTATTCAGACCCTTGGCTATGACACTTGAAATATGGGGCAGGTGCATCCCCTTCTACTGAGGGCAACTTTAAGTTGTGAATGACCAGCTCTAGGAACTCAACAGCATTTAATTCACTTCCAAAAAAGTTTACAGAAAAATTATTCTACTGAGAAGAAAAAGAAAAAATAGTGGTTTGACATGTCTGATGCAGATTCTAACAGTATGGTTTGATTTTTATTTTACTTTAACAGCTTGATCACCCAGATTTCCACCAGAGCATTTATGCATATGTTCACTTTGCACCAGTTAAACTCCGTACTTTACCCGTATGTTTTCACCCCACTAGATTTACTGCGTCATATACAGCGTGTCAATCTCCGAGAGTCAACTGTGCACTTGTTTCTTAAAACACACTTGCAAAGTGTTTCCAACAATCTGTTTTTGCTTACTGTTTATTAGAATTTACTATAATGAGCTTGAAAATCTGCTCAACTTGCTCTTTTCACTTGATTGAACGATTATGACACATACATATGGATACAAGGGTAGGGATTAACTAACAGGTTACACTTCAGAAATAATCAGATAGATAATATGAAAGAGGCACTATATAATACTGTAGATAGATAGATAGATAGATAGATAGATAGATAGATAGATAGATAGATAGATAGATAGATAGATAGATAGATAGATAGATAGATAGATAGATAGATAGATAGATATGGAAGGCACTGTAAAATAAATAGATATGAAAGGCACTATAAAAGATTTAGACAGACAGACAGACAGACAGACAGACAGACAGACAGACAGACAGGTGTGAAAGACATTATATAATAGATAGATAGACAGATCGACAGATAGATAGAAAGACAGACAAATAGATATGAAAGGCACTATATAAAATTTAGACAGACAGACAGACAGACAGACAGACAGACATAGATAGATAGATAGATAGATAGATAGATAGATAGATAGATAGATAGATAGATAGATAGATAGATAGATAGATAGATAGATATGGAAGGCACTGTAAAATAAATAGATATGAAAGGCACTATAAAAGATTTAGACAGACAGACAGACAGACAGACAGACAGACAGACAGACAGACAGACAGACAGACAGGTGTGAAAGACATTATATAATAGATAGATAGACAGATCGACAGATAGATAGAAAGACAGACAAATAGATATGAAAGGCACTATATAAAATTTAGACAGACAGACAGACAGACAGACAGACAGACATAGATAGATAGATAGATAGATAGATAGATAGATAGATAGATAGATAGATAGATAGATAGATAGATAGATAGATAGATAGAAATGAAAGGCACTATATGATAGATAGATAGATAGATAGATAGATAGATAGATAGATAGATAGATAGATAGATAGATAGATAGATAGATAGATAGATAGATAGATAGATAGATAGATAGATAGATAGATAGATAGATAGATAGATAGGAGAAGGCACTATATAATATTTAGACAGATAGATAGCTTAACATGTACTGCATATGTTGGGGATGTAGGAAGATACATGGAGAATTCAAAGGACAATAGACACAGGCACAGAGAGACAATGGAATCTGCACTGAGATGTTGCCCAAACCAGGATTTGCATCCAGCATTCTGTAGATGTAACCCTCAGTACTAACTCAGTACCACTAAATGCACCTTCAGGGTTGCACACAGTTACCCCAACCCTAACCCCAGATGTTGTCAAATGATTCTTACCTGAAACAACATGAAAGAGTGAATACAAAGTATACTCGATTACCGGGAATGTGCCACTGCAATGCAGGAGCTTATTAAGTTGATGACTCTGAGGCTCTGACACATGTGAGCAAAGACCTAAAGCGAATTTTAACGGCAGCCATGTGGAAGTTGCTGCTGCTGCTCCTGCTGCACATACAGTGACTCCTTTGCATTCCTCTGCTGACTGACATGATATCCCTTCATTTCTCCCGAATTACTCAGATGGCTTTTCTTTATCCCTTCCTGCCGTATTTCTCCCTTCCTGCTGCTTGTCAATCTGGTCTCCACATGTCCTCCAAAATAAACTCAAGTCGCAAACGCACAAGGCACAAAGGGAACCCATGAGGTAGAAATTAGTGGGTGTGTGTGACAGATGGACAGAGGAAGGACCATTTGTACACAAATCCACTGCACCACCTGGGTCTGCTCCATAAAGTGCAGCCCTACAAATAAAAAGGCTGTTTGGCCATCTGGATGGATGAATACATTTATACAATCAACCCGATCAACCTAACATACAAACCATTGAGAATGCAGAAGAAAAAAACAAGAACGTGGAGGAACATCCACGCAAAAACTTGAGAAAACGTGCAGAGTCTAAACAGACATTGACTCACTCAGGATGCTGGCTCTGCGAGGCAGGACTGCTGACGACTGCATCACTAAACCCAGAATTTTTGGGATGGGCTCCAGTTGCCTAAATAACTATAGAAAAGAAGCATTGTGAGGGACGGCCAGCAGCCTTACCCAGCTGAAACGCCCTTGGAATAGAAGGACCTGGGGAGAGAACATGTATGGGGAATTATCTTCCCTAAAACACTAGATGGCAGAAAGCTCAGACTCAGATCCTCCCTACAAGGCAAAAAATGTATTGTAGTCCTGGGGAACAGTCTTGTTGGGTACCCTGGGGGAAGCCAAGGGGAGCTGCAGGATTTGCCGCGGGGCTCCAACCTCACATGGAAGTTCTTCGGAACTCCGGCATCCTATCACCTGAAGCACACCCAGGGGGAATAGACAAAAGGAGACGTCTGCCTCACATTGACGAGCCAGAGTCGGGAGGAGAGGGACACAGCTCGCGTGGAAGTGTGGAGGAGGCAGCTAGCAAGACAAGGACAGAGGGATTTATTGTGCGGACCACATATACGTGTGCCTCTGGTAGTGGGAAATGCTTGGTTCAAAGAGTTTCCCACACATTAAAGACTCTTTTTGTTTTGAACTTGTGTCCTGAGCCTGTTTGTACTGGGTATTTTAGGAGCTGGATCTCCACCTACTGGCCACAACATATGTGCTTACTTTTACAGTATATAAAAAAATCGGGAGTGGTCTCCCCTCGACTTTCTTGTATACTTAGATATGGGGATGGATATTTGAGGAGTAAATCGCAAGACAATGATTACATTTTTATATTATGTACATTAAAGAAACATCGACAACAAATCAAATTAAATTAATAATATATCGAACGAAAATTATAAAAGTAAAGTTGAATAAATCAGCTGCATGAACAAAAGGTAAAGTACCAGTTCCCATTAGCGGAAATAGCCCAAAAGTCGATAGAAATCTATATTTGGTACCTAATGCTTCTATACAAAATTTGGTTGACTGACGTGAAACCGTACTCAAGTTATTGTGTTTACACACACACAATTCCATAAATGGAATTTTCGAACTCAGGGAAGGTCTACAACGTCGAGATTCAACAAAATCTCAAAATGGAATTTTTGGACAATTATAATACTTTCCCTATGAGAATGTAAATCCGACTCAGGGAGGTCTAAAACTTCGAGATTCATCAAAATCTCAACATCGAATTTTTGGATGATTACAATACTTTCCCTGTACTTCAAATACGAGAAAGTAAAAATGGATGTTTTTAACAAAAAAAAAAAATCAGATTTCAATGGCAGGTTTAATATTTACCTAGGATGCTTAAAATAATAATAATGAGATGCATAGAGTATTCAAACCCATTCACTCTTTACACATTTTGTTGTGTTGCAGCCTTGTGCTAAAATCATTTAAATTCACTTTTCCCTGATTAAGCCACACTCGACACCCCAGACAGAATGACAAAGTGAAAACAGAACTTCACGAATTATTGCAAATTTATTAAAAAAATTAAGAAACCTAACATCTCCAATTGACACAAGTGTTGAGACTCTTGGCCACGACACATGAAATCTTCCTCAGGAGCATCTCATTCTCTTACTCATCGCTGAGATGTTCCTACACCTTACTGGGAGTCCACTTGTGGTCAATTCAAATGATTGGCGATGGTTAGGAAGGCCCACAAATCTGCCTATAGAAGATCCTACCATTCAGTCATACCGAAACCTTGAGGTTGAAGAAATTACCTGAAGAACTTCGAGAACAGATTGTGCCAAACCACAGGCCTGAGGAAAGGTTACCAAACCAAAAATATCCTTCAGCATTGAAGATTCAGAAGGGCACAATGGCTTCCATTATTCAAATAAGGAAGAAAAAAAAAGTTTGGAACAACTATGACTCTTCCTAAAACTGAGGAGGAGGAGGATAGGAGCACACGCTGATACAATGCATTTCCGCAACCACCAAAATTGTGGGGTTCAACCATCAAAATCCTGACACAAAGATTTTGTTCACACTGATTTGACTGCGCCTCTGGGATTTTGTTTTCTGTGATTGCCTTGCTGTCATGAAATACAGGACTCCCGAAAGCATAGGTGCCAAAGCACTTTCCAAAGTTGTCCATTAAAAAAAAATCTATAAGAAACATATCTTTGGGATGGAGACTAGGGAGACGAGATGTGATCTTCTCGGAAGACAATTTGAAGTCCTGTGAGAGACACTTTAACTTGCTCCCAGCTCTTAAAACAATGACAAGTGACAAGCAAAAATCACAGCTTGCCAGCAGCAGAAAGCCTGCAGATGATCCGACCGCTTCCCCTTAGCATGTGTTCAGCCCGCCTCCCCTTATAATAATAACTAGTCAACCCGTGGCGTAGCATACGCCACATAATTATGTATTGATGGGTGAACACTTCCTGAAAGACACAGTTGTCCAAATGGGGTTGGTTTTGAGGATACGACTGTAGGTGAATGAAAAGATGTTAGTCTGGAGAGTGCAACATACAATACATCGTTTTAGATGCTGCATACAGCGATTCACATCGAAGCATAGACACTGCTAAGACCATGGGATACCCCTCGCAAACTGTCTTACATGCTGTATACAGCGATTCACATCTGCAACAAATATGATTCTTCTTAGATGGTGCTGTCGCGTCCACCCTTGATCTCAAAGCATACACACTGCTTGGTCATGTGCCCGCTCGTAAGAGCAACTAACAGAGACCCGCCCACCAACTCTAAGACCATGGGGTACCCCTGGCAAACTGTTTTACACACTGCATACGGCGATTCACATCCGCAACAAACAAACTTTTACATGCCGCATACAGCGATTCACATCCGCGACAAACATTCCTCTTCTTAGATGGTCCTGCCGCGTCCACCCTCGTTCTCGAAGCATACACACCGCCTGGTCATGTGCCCGCTCGCAAGAGCAACTCACGGAGACCCGCCCACCAACTCTAAGACCATGATGTGTAAAATAGTTTGCGATGGTGGACGCGGTCATGCATCATAACCGAAAAGAATGCAGTGGAACCTCGGTTCACGACCATAATTCGTTCCCAAACTCTAGTCGTAAACCGATTTGGTCGTGCACCGAAGCAATTTCTCCCATAGGATTGTATGTAAATACAATTAATCCGTTCCAGACCATACGAACTGTATGTAAATGTATATTTTTGTAAGTTTTTAAGCACAAATATAGTTAATTATACCATAGAATGCACAGCGTAATAGTAAACTAAATGTAAAAACATTGAATAACACTGAGAAAACCTTGAACAACAGAGAAAACTAACACTGCAATAGTTTGCGCTATAGCAACAAAAAATGAACATTTGAAAAAATCCGTAATTTAATAAACCACCAAGAAAAATAACATTTCAAAAATGCACACTACGAACCGATCGCTGTAAACAAAAGTGAAAACAAAAACAAGCCCAGTGCATTTTTTAACTGCCTTCCTACCTTATGAGTCCAGCCCTCTCTGTCTGGCGCTGCCTGTGTGTGTGTGTGCGTCTGTCTCTCTCTGGCGCTGCCTGTGTGTGTGCGCGGCTCTCTCTCTGGCGCTGCCTGTGTGTGTGCGCACGTCTCTCCCTCTCTCGCTGCCTCTGTGTGTGTGTGTGTGTGTGTGTGTGTGCGCGTCTGTCTCTCTCTCTGGCACTGCCTGTGTGTGTGTGCGGCTCTCTCTCTTGCTGCCTCTGTGTGTGTGTGCGGCTCTCTCTCTCTCGCTGCCTCTGTGTGTGTGTGCGTCTGTCTCTCTCTGGCGCTGCCTGTGTGTGTGCGCATGTCTCTCCCTCTCTCGCTGCCTCTGTGTGTGTGTGTGTGTGTGTGTGTGTCTGTCTCTCTCTCTCTGGCACTGCCTGTGTGTGTGTGCGGCTCTCTCTCTTGCTGCCTCTGTGTGTGTGTGCGTCTGTCTCTCTCTGGCGCTGCCTGTGTGTGTGTGCAGCTCTCTCTCTCGCTGCCTCTGTGTGTGTGTGCGTCTGTCTCTCTCTCTGGCGCTGCCTGTATGTGTGCGCGCGTCTCTCCCTCTCTCGCTGCCTCTGTGTGTGTGTGTGTGTGCGTGCGTCTGTCTCTCTCTCTGGCACTGCCTGTGTGTGTGCGCGGCTCTCTCTCTCGCGCTGCCTCTGTGTGTGTGTGTGTGTGTCGCACAGGAAATGCACAGGGAGAGACTGAACCTCGCAAGAGCAACTAACAGAGACCCGCCCACCAACTGTAAGACCATGGGATACCCCTCGCAAACTGTTCTACACGCCGCATATAGCGATTCACATCCGTGACAAACATACTTCTTCAGAGGTGCATGTGAAGTGTAGCAGAGACGAACACGAATGACGATATGCTGTGTGAGTTGCTGCGTCCGAGTTGGTGGGCGTGGCTCTGCGAGTTGTCGTCGTATCCAATGGTCTTAGAGTTGGTGGGCGTGGCTGTCTTGCGTGCTTTCCATGGGTGTCTACTTGTCCGCGGCTTAGTGAATTATATATATAGATAATGTATTTTATTTATAGGGCACTTTACATTAGCAGTAAATCTCAAAGTGCTGCATAAAAAGTTTAAACAAAGGCAAAGCAAGATAAAAACAGATAAAACAACAATAATTATAGCATTCTTGTTAATAAGCTTTCCTAAATAGAAAAGTCTTTAGCTGTTTTTTAAAACAGCCCACAATCCGCTGTGTTCTCAGGCTCTCTGGTAGGGTATTCCAGAGCCGTGGAGCAGCGGCTGCAAAGGCTCGGTCTCCCATTGTATGAAGTTTGGTCACAGGGGGGCGAAGGCGGTAGGTATTTGTAATACGGAGGTTTCTTGTAGTGGATTGTAGTATAAGGAGTTCCTTGAGATATTGTGGAGCATTTCTATGGATACACTTGTGAGTAAACAAACAGAGTTTGTATTTGATACAGAGACGGGTAGGGAGCCAATGAAGTGACCAAAGGATTGGTGAAATGTGTTCATATTTCCGGGCCTTCATCAGGATTCTTGCAGCACTATTTTGAATTTGTTGGAGCTTTTGAAGTCTCTTGCTGGGGATCCCGATGAGGAGTGCATTACAATAATCCAGCCTGGATGAGACAAAGGCATGAACCAGCTTTTCAGCATCACAGATGGAGAGGTAGGGACGGAGTTTGGCTATGTTTCGGATATGAAGGAATGCAATTTTACAAAGGTGATGGATATGCATATCAAATGACAGATGGGAGTCTAACTTGACACCCAGATTTGTAACAGAAGGTGAGAGGGGAATGGTACGATCAGAAAAAGAAATACAATTTACAGAGGAACGAAGTTGAAGATTGGGGGTGCCAATTAAAAGAGTTTCAGTTTTGGTGCTCTACAGCTTGAGGAAGTTCTTGGACATCCAGGCCTCAATCTCATCCAAGCAAGAGGAAAAAGTTGATGGAGGTGTAAGAGAAGTCGAATCCAGTCTCACATACAGCTGTGTATCATCAGCATAGCAATGGAATGAAACTCCGTGCTTGAGGATGATGTGACCCCAGGGGTAGCATACGCGAGCGAGCAGAGACACGAAGTGGCAAAAGGACAGCTGCTGTACAGGCTTTGAAATGATCGGGCAGCGCGACAAGCAGAAAAGGCAGCTCACAAGCAGCAACAAGCCAGCAGATGATCCGACCGCTTCTCCTTAGAGTGTGTTCAGCCCGCGCCCCCCTTCACAAAACGAGCGGTAGAGACAAGAAGTGGCAAAAGGACAGCTGCTGTACAGGCTTTAAAATGATTGACGGGCAGCACAACAGAAGCAGCAGCAGAAAGACAGCAGATGATCCGACGGCATCTCCTTAGCATGTGTTCAGCCGCCCCCCCTTCACAACGCGAGCAGCGTTATACGTCCTGCGAGAAAGATTTAACCACGCCCGGGGCCGGAAATAAAGGGCAAGTATTGTTTTTACAATGTCACATGAGACAAGGCAGTAAGACATCATTTAAAACAAGTCCACGGACATCTAACCTAGCAGTTGTTGGATTGCTTTTGGCAGACACGATTCATGTGCTCCCAGCTCTTAAAACAACGACAAGCAAAGCATGCAGCTCACCAGCAGCAGAAAGCCAGCAGATGATCCGACAGCATCTCCTTAGCGTGCGTTGTGGAAGAAAATTTAATACACACAGACACCCCCCCCCCCCCCCCCCCCCCCACCTGGGAGTGGAGTCAGAGGTGGTATTTGACTACAAGTACTTGGGGGTCCACATCAATGATGGACCGGGCTGGTCTCATAACACAGCAGATTCTACTTCCTTAGGGGACTACAATCATTTAATGTCCTCACATCTTCTATAATTCTGTGATGGCCAGTGTGGTGTGCTGGGCTGGTCACATCACCTCAAGAGTGGCCCACCGAGTCAGCAAGCTAATTAAAAACGGCATGATCAGTTATGGGATGCCCTCTGGACCTGCTGGAGGTAGCGGTGGAGCAGAAAATGAAGACAAAACTGACTGTCAACTGGAATGCCCCGATATAAGCAATAAAACACAGGCACAAGAAAGCGTCAATTGTTATTCTTTATCTAAATCTTCGAAGAGGTAACAAGTGTATTACATGTTAGCCACATGCTAGTCACATTGCTACAAAGGAAAAAATGTCCTCAGCGCTATATTTATACAATTCATTGATTAGGTCACTATTCTTTAGAAGGAATTCATTGCAAATTCAGAAAACTTTTAACATGATTAGGTTACACCTAGTCACTAACAGGACATGCACAACTTGATTGATAGTCCTGTTTGTTTAGGATGTACATGACTTTTTGAATGTATTATTTTTATTCTTATTTTAGGAGATGTGTGAATTTCACTAAAAGAGAAAAGAACAATGGCCTATATACAGTATACAGTGGAACCTCTAGATACAAGTTTAATTCGTTCCAGCACTGAGCTCGTATAGCGAATTTCTCGTATCTAGAACAAACTTCCCCATTGAAAATAATGGAAATCCAGTTAATCCGTTCCGCACCCCCAAAAATATCAACATAAAAATCAATTTTCCTAACAAATAACACTAATAAATAATATATACTGTAGTTTACCTTTAATAAATAACACTGGTAAATAATATAACTGTAGTTTACCTTTATGAAGAGTCCTGGCTGGCTTGAGGGAGACGATAGGGAGGTGGGGAAGAAATCTATGATTTCTTTCTTAATTTCAATGGCCATGGCTTCCGTTTTTTTCTTTGCAGCACTATCTGAGGCAACAATCTTCTTGAGAGGCATCGTGGAATAATTATTTTCACGTTAAATGCAAAAAAAACAATGAAATCACAAGCGCACGCTACGGGAGAACAAGGAACACTGAGTGAGCTGATGGGCAGGCAGCGTCAGCTTGGGTGAATCCCCGAGTCGAGGTGGATCGGGAAACGCGTCACTCATACCCACAGCCTGGCTCGTGGCTTGTTACGCGAGCCAATACTCGTATTTAGATCCGAATTTTTCGCTCATACTTTTCTCGTATCTTGAATTTCTCGTATACAGAGGTGATCGTATCTCGAGGTTCCACTGTATTATGATCCAGCTTGGTTCAAAACAGGAAACACATTTTATCATAGTGAATAAAAAATAAGAGCGTCAGCTTTTAGGCATAAGCTACAGAAGGATATGAGACTCAGACACATGCCAGGTGCACACATAGAGCAGGATTCAAATTTAACTCTTACAGCGTTCAGCCACCCTAACTCCCCCGCTCCCCTTTTCACAATGCGAGTGGCAGAGACACGAAGTGGCAAAAGGACAGCTGCTGAAATGATTGACGTGCAGTGCGACAAACAAAACACACAGCTCGCCAGCAGCAGAAAGACAGCAGATGATCCGACGGCATCTCCTTAGCGTGCATTCAGCCACACACTCTTCACAATGTAAGCAGCATTATATGTCCTACGAGAAAGAGATGTAACCACGCCCGGAGCCGGAAATAATGGAAAAGTACAGTATTGTTTTAACAAAAGTTTTAAAGTAAAAGTGAAAAAAATGCATATGTAACAATCCATCCATCCATTCATTGTCCAACCCGCTGAATCCGAACACAGGGTCACATGGGGTCTGCTGGAGCCAATCCTAGCCAACACAGGAACCAATCCCGGGCAGGGTGCCAACCCACACAAACACACCAAGCACATACTAGGGCCAATTTAGAATTGCCAATCCACCTAACCTGCATGTCTTTGGACTGTGGGAGGAAACCCACGCAGACACGGGGAGAACATGCAAACTCCATGCAGGGAGGACCCGGGAAGCGAACCCAGGTCCCCAGGTCTCCCAACTGCGAGGCAGCAGCACTACCCACTGCGCCACCATGCCGCTCATATGTAACAATGCCCATGAAAATAACAATCTCTTTAAATTGTATATATCTGGTAAAACAAACCCGGGGGTGGGCAAGCAAAGCGAGCAGGGGGCAGAGTCCCCTAGTCTTTATAAAAAATAAAAGGTTTATTTAAGCTAAAGGCTTTGCAAGCCCCAAAGAGCACAAAGGAGATGCCTGAAGAGGCAAAGCAGACATTCGGTGATATCATAGCCATTTTCACCACATAGGCACAAGATGTACAAACTACATTTTCTTTGCCACTCTATAGATCAGGGGTGTCGAACTCCAGTCCTGGAGGGCCACAGTGGCTGCAGGTTTCCATTCTAACCATCTTCTTAATTAGTGACAAATTTTTGCTGCTAATTATTTCTTTTAATTAACTTGACTCAGGCCCTTTATTTTTTTCCTTAATTACCAGCCAAACAATAATGAGACAAAACAAGCCGCCACATCACACAATATCTGAAAATGAAGAAAGGTGATGGTCTCAGTAAGGTTAATATCTCAAAACACTTTAACGATGTTCTTATAAAAAACAGAAAATCAACAGTTTTGGAAATGTCTGCTGTTGCAGAATGAGAGCAGCCACAAGCCGTGGAATTAAATAACGGGTTCAATTAACAGCAAGCAAGCATCGGCTTCTCATTAAAGAAACTTGTTGGAGTTTGAAGCCCCAGTTTAAGCTGGTCATCTGTTGGCTCGTTTCACATCTCATTTCTGTTTGGCTGTCATTGAATGAGGAAACGAATCAATTCGGAGAACTGAATCCTTCTAACATGGCTGTTAAAATAAAAGGGGAAAAAAAGTGAATTAGCAGTGAAAACTGGTCACTGATTAGGAAAAGGGTTAGAATGAACACCTGCAGCCACTGCGGCCCTCCAGGCCTGGAGTTTGACATCTGTGCTATAGATACTCTAACAAGATCCAAAAAAAATCAATATATTGTTCAGCTGACCATTAAAGGCTCAGCATACAGCTTATCACAGAAAGATGGATGAAACACAGCCTGCTTCATGCTGATAAACGGACGGTGCTACGACACGTTCATTTTTCTTCTCTCCTTATGGACCTTAACGGTCTCTCGGTTGAAGTAAAAAAGCCAAGGTTGTCTGCAAAAGTTACAGAAGGAGGAAAAAAATTGCCATTAAATTTGTATCGTAGCAAATCAGAAAGTTGAATTTCTTCAGGCCTGAAGGCCAGTTGCCTTTTCTTGTGCTCAGACTACAGCAAGATGAGGAATAAAGAAATGGAATTACAGTGTAATGTGAATTCCCTGGTAAGGAGAATTGTGATTGTGTTTGCAGTAAAAGTCACACCGTTTGATAAAGAAATAAAGAATGATTGCTATGGGGCGATATGTGGGTGCGTTAAAAACGAGAAAAATACCTGGAAGTTTTTGCTATGTAAATCTGAGCGTTTTATTGAAAGGAATCAACTCCTTTCACTTCTAGAATTTCTGTAAATTTACTTCAGGGTGTTTGTTATTCTGGCAGTTTTGAGTTTTATTTTCTATAGGGACACCACCATTTTGCAAATGTCTGCTTTGTGGTCCATGCTTTCTATGCCTGATGCCAGTCACGTCATTCTGATGGCACTTTAGGAGGAGCGTAAGTATTCATATATTTTTACATTTTGTTATGTTGCAGCCTTGTGCTAAAATAATTTCAATTATATTTTTTCCTCATCAAACAACACTCAATATTCCAATTTTTTTTGTTTTTACAAATTTATTAAAAATAAAATATTGAAACGTCACATCTCATGTATGTGTGCCTTCAGGGCTTAAGTAAGGTTTGCAATACCACCCCACACCAAAAGAAGGCGCTGTTTCTAACTGTTTTCTCACTTCCATTCACAGTAGCTGTTGCCGCCAATGGAGCCTGGAGATGGCCCCGCCCCTTCTGGGCAAGGTCCAATAAAAGGGGGCGTGGCCCAGAGAATGGCCAAACACCTGAAGCAGAAGCAGCAGAACAGAAATTTTTTGTGCTTATAAAGTGTTTTCTGTTGTTTTGCTGTTATTTAGAGGCTGGATTGGTCCTCTTTTTTTCATTCATTTGACACCCACAATACTTTTGTTTTATTGACATTAAATGAGGCTGCCCGGCCATCTCCCTAATGCTTATCATGGACTCCATATCTATTTCTGTCATTGACCCTAGTTTTCAGACCCTTTGCTTAGGACACTTGAAATCAGATCATCATTGAAGTGCTTTGCCACCTTGTTTAGAGTCCACTTGTGCTCAATTTATTTGATTGGACCCGATTAGGAAAGGCGCAAATCTGTCTAAAGAAGGTCCCACAATTGAGCACAACCCAAGCCATGAGGCTGAAAGAATTTCCTGCGTAGCTTAGACACAAAATTGTGTTGTGGTGCAGGGAAGGTTACAAAAAAAAAATGCTGCAGCATTGATGGCATAGTTGCCTTCATAAAGTTTAAAAGGCAGAACTTCCTAGTGCTGGCCACCTAGCCAAACTGAGCATTCGAGAGTGAAGGTCCTTGGAAACCGAGGTGACCAAGAACCCAATGGTCACTCTGGCTGAGCTCCGGAGAACCTGCATGGAGATACAAGAAACCTGCAAAAAATGACAACCACCACTGCAACACTCCACTGACCTGAGCTTTATGAAACGGTGAACAGACGGAAGCCTCTTTTCAGTAACAGACATATGAAAGCCTGTTGAGAGTTTGCAAAAGGGCACCTAAACAGCTCTCTGACTATGAGCAACAAGATTTTCCAGTTTGATGAAACCAAGATTAGCGTCATGTTTGTAGAAAATCAGGCACCACTCATAACTTGTGCGTTACCATTGCAATGGTGGAGCATGGAGATGGCAGCACCATGTTGTGGGGTTTGTTTTTTCAGTGGCAGTGACAGGGAGACTAGACGGGATTGAGGAAAACCAAAACAGAGCAAAGAACAGAGAGATATCCTTAATGAAAAACTGCTTCAGAGTGCTCTGGAACTCAAACTGGGCCAAAGGTTCACCTTCTAGCAGGACAAAGGAAAGACAACAAAGGAGTGGCTTAGAGTCAACAAGATATTAGATAGATAGATAGATAGATAGATAGATAGGATATCTAACATAGTTTACTGTAAACTATGTAACATTCTATGATCTGCTTCTCGCAACTGAGAGGGAGTGGTGGATGTTTGCCGACTTGCAGACCAACCACATGCGTTATGTGGTAGGTAACTACCCATACAATCAGATCGTGATTCAGACTACGAAAGCTATGAATATATTATATAGATATAGATATATACAGTAATCCCTCCTCCATCGTGGAGGTTGCGTTCCAGAGCCACCCGTGAAATAAGAATATCCACAAAGTAGAAACCATATGTTCATGTGGTTATTTTTATATATTTTAAGCCCTTATAAACTCTCCCACACTATTATAAACATTTCACGCACAATTATACAGCATAAACCCTTTGTTTTCTCTTAGATATTAGGTAAGATTTGTTGAAAGTATGTATGTAAACACAGTAAAACCTAAATATTATTTTAAAGATATCGAGCGTCTCCGATATCACATATGTTACAGCCATTACGACAGACAGGCCACCAGCAATAAATGCGTACAATGCAAGAAAAATTGTATACAATAAAATGTGTGTACAGTGACACTAAACTATGTACATGTAATAAGTACTGTACGTAAATAATTAATTATGGTTACTCACCAACAATGACACGACGACTTGTCCGATAACGATGAGTTTAATTTTACTGCACAACAAAGGAGAGCGTTACAGCTCTTCTAAAGGAGCCTCTTCAGGCGACTGTGTAGCACCGCCGTTGTACTTCTTCCATCACTCTTCAATCCAAATCCCTAAAGCAGATTCCATCAAGACTACTGCCTTACAACGTCCACTTGCAACTCATTTTGCGCCCTGGTTAAAAGACACTGCAGCCGTAGATCTTATATGCTTTTCCTCCTTTTTAAATAAAAAGAATCGTGGACTCATTTATGCTGTAATGGTGTCCTGCAGCGGTGTAGCTGTTTCCTTCCTTCAACATATCCAAAACTTTTACCTTTTCTGCAATCATTTGCATCTTCTGTTGGCGCTTGGACACGGCTCCTGCATTAGTAGCAGTAACGTGCGTTAATGATGAATGAGTGAGATTAGTACTTCCTGGTTAATGCAGCACTCCGTCGCTGAGCCAATCAGCAGCACACAGGAACTTAACCGCATGCTCTGATTGGGTAGCTTCTCAGCCATCCACCAATAGAGTCCCTTGTTTCAATTCAAATGTGTCCCTTGTTTGAATTCAAATGGGCAAATCAACTGAGGAAGCACACGTACTGTAGACCGCAGACATCCGTGAAGCAGTGAAAAATCCGCGATATATATTCACATATGCTTACATTTAAAATCCGCGATGGAGTGAAGCCGCGAAAGACGAAGCGCAATATAGCGAGGGATCACTGTAGTGTGGAATATGGCTGGCCGTTCATCCCGGCCAATACCCCCAAGCTGCCAGGTGGAGCCCTGCCTGCAACATAGAGTTGCCCCGAGTTCTAGCAGGGCATCATGGACAGTGGAGTTTTTCATCCCAGCCCTGCTGGATACCATGGGAACCTCCAGGGGACGCTGCAGGAAGGCCCAGAGACTTTTGTTTCACCTATAACCCAGAAGTGCGTCTTAGTCACGGCGACAGAGCGAATGACACACTTCTGGGTTGAAGAAAAGGAGTTTTTATTTGACCCCGAAGTGTTCACGGTCACATGGACAGAGAGAGGCAAAACACTTCCAGATCAAGGACTATAAAAGGACTGTGGGAAATCCCAGACCCTGAGCTGAGCTGGGTGGAAGGGTGGCAACGGGTCTGGGAGTGGAGGATTGATTGATTATTGATTTATTATTGTGTTATTATATGAGTATAGTGGAGTGTAGAGTGCTTGGTGCACATTATTATTATAAAATAAAGTCATATTGGACTTTTATCTGGTGTCTGACGTCTGATCCGAGGGTTCAAGGGGTCGACAGTGCCTCTATCTTTCACAATAGAAATATATATATATATATATATATATATATATATATATATATATATATATATATACACACACACACTAACTGTCCCCCACGGCTTCGCCCACGTAATAGTGAAAACAGGACAAACTTTAAAAATCAATAAAAAATAAAAGTAATTCTGGCCAAGCAGAAAGTAGGTACACTCTAACTTCAAATGTTGGCACTGTATCCAATCATGTTCAGTTCTGACAGGTGAGCATCCCCTGCGTGGGGTGAAAAGCACGTGGCTGTGATATCTCTGGCAATCAGCAGCTACCCTCTATAACACACATAGCTCTGATCTCTCTCTCTCAAAAACGTCAAACGTTACTCCTTAACAATCTCTAGATGATAATGTCTGCTGAACAAACAGGTATTGCTAGCTAAGCGAAGGTAAGGTACGTTCCAACACGTGGCGAGGGGTAGAGTGACTCGAACAGAGGCTGGCGCGTGAGAAAGGAGGGCTCTGCCCACTTCCCCCTCCCCTTGGCCCGCAGCCTCTGTCTCGGATTTGTGCGAATAAATAGCTGCCACAAGCAAACTATGCTACTTAGCGTGATGAGAGAAGTCGCAAAATTAATCGAAATGTTCGAGCAAATTATAGAAAAACAAAAAAACCCGATCTAAATCCGTTAAGTAGGTCTCTCATGAAAACGGACAGCCATACATAGACACAGATGTTGGATTTTATAGATAGACTAGTCATTAAGCCTGTTACAATAACGGGCGCTAGAACAGTAGTGCATAAACAATAGTGGGAACAGTCTATATTAAATGGCAAGGGACATTGACCTCATTCTTTTTGTTGGTCGTATTTTTCTTTCTTTCTGCCTTTCTTTTGTTGATGTTTACTTGCTGAGCTGACCGTTCTTCGTGGGCTGCCGCCGTGTATTGTGTGTCTTTAATTTTCTGTGACAGTAATACTGTCTTGTACGTCCGCTGGCTTGTACGTCCGTAATATATCTTTAATTTTCTCTGGCGGTAATACAGGCGTGCGCGTCGGTAATATGCCTTTAATCTCCTCTGACAGTAATACTGGCTTGTATGTGGCTGTAATATGCGTCAATGTATTGTGTACCTTTTAATTTCCTCTCGCAATAATACTGGTTTGTATTTCCGTAAAACGCCTGTAACTTTCTCTGACAGTAATATCGTGCATCTCACCGTGCCCCGCGCATGCGCACTTCACCAGAAGACACACACACACGGACACCTGGACGCACACAGGGATTTTATTAACCCCTTAACCTCCCTCTGCCGGATATATCCGGCACCGTTGTTTTATTGCTAACGCCATACTGCCGGAATTATCCGGCACATTTGCCTATGGTTATATGAATGCCTGGCGCGTAGTATAACTGACGGTTTGACGTGGGTATTATTACTACATTGTATTTCGACAACTCTGTGGTTGTTTTGGCAGGTTATGTGACGTGATTCGGAAGTGACAGCTGTGAATATGGCGAAACGTAAACTGACTTCAAGTGAGGCTTTGCAGGCAATTTTGGACAATTCTGATCATAATTGTAGCAGTTCTGAAGAAGATTTTAGCGACAATGATGAGCAGCAACATGCGCTGCATGATACTGTGAATGATGACGCATCGGATGACGGCGCTGAGTGGGTGTATCCCCAGCATCTCAACTGGACTGCTGCCCGAGGTGAACTACCTTTTCTGCATCCGTTTGAGGCAACGTGTGGCTTTACTGTTGATGTAAACAATTACACTGCTGAGCAGTTTTATGAGCTGTTTGTGTCACCTGATTTGATCAGACATTTTGTTCATCAGACAAATCTGTATGCAGCACAGTTTATTGAGAAAAATCCCAATTTACCTCCACATTCCCGTGTTCGTGCTTGGGTAGACACTGATGAAAACGAAATGAGAAAATTCATTGGGATTTTGATGTTGATGGGAATAATCAGAAAACCAGATATTGAGATGTACTGGTCTACAGATCCTATGTATGCAACACCTATTTTTGCAGCTATCATGAAACGTAACCGATTCTCTTTGCTGCTGAAATTCTTTCATTTGAATGACAACAGAAATGAGCCAGATAAGAAAGATCCAAACCGCGACCGCTTGTTCAAGCTACGTCCTTTGATTGACCATTTATTTGAAACATTTCAGTTGCCCTACATGCCAGGACCGTCAGTTGCAGTTGATGAAAGTTTATTGTTGTGGAAGGGCCGCTTACAGTTTCGACAGTATCTACCATTGAAAAGGGCACGGTTTGGTATCAAGATGTTTTTCTTAGCTGAGAATTCAGGTTACATTTATAGATTTCGTGTATACACTGGCAAAGAGGATCCTATGAGTAGTATTTCAGCAGTGTTGCCAAATGAATGTAAGGACTTTGGACTTTCAGAGAAAATTGTTGTGTACCTTGCCCTACCACTATTGGACAATGGGTACACCATTTGGATGGGTAACTGGTACTCCAGTTGTATGTGTTTGCCCATTTCTAGAACTTGCACAACATTTAGTGGTCAATACTGCTTGAATAAATGTAAAAAAGTAAAAAAACGAAAATTGTTCAGATTTCGCCTGGCGTGGGGAATATTTGGCGGTTAAAGGGTTAAAGAGGATAGATAGATAGATAGATAGATAGATAGATAGATAGATAGATAGATAGATAGATAGATAGATAGATAGATATATAAATGAATGTTTGTTGAATCATGTCTAGTTGATGGGTAAGCCCTCCATAGTGTTTGGGACAAAGACACATTTTTCTTGAGTTCCCCCACTGCTCCACAGTTTCAAAGTACAAATGAAACAATTCAGACATTTTGATGAAAGTGCAGATTTTCATTTAAGGGGATTTGCATGTATTTCAGTCACACAACATCAAAATGACAAGTTTTTCTACATGGCCCCCCATTTGAGGGTACCATAATGTTTGGGGTAAATGGTGCCATAGATGTTTGAGATTTCTCACGTGGGTTTCATGGCTTCATAAGATACCTTTGGAGTCTGCAGTTGCCACTGTTCAACATGAGGACAAGACCCATGCCAATGAAAGTCAACAAAGCCATCATGAGGCAGAAAAACAAGAATAAAACCATTAGAGACATCAGTAAAACCTTAGGATGACCGAAATCAACTCTCTGGAATATCATGAAGAAGAAGAAACACACTGGTGAGCTCAGAAATCACAAAGAGACTGGTAGGCCAATGAAGACCTCCACTGCTGATGACTGAAGAATCTTCACTATGGTCAAGAAGAAGCCCCAAATTCCAGTGCAACAGATCAGAAACGGTCTTGTAGACGTGTCAGATACGACTATCAGCAAAACAGAAACATAGAGGCCACACTGTAAGAAGCAAACCACTAAAACAGGACGGCCAGATTAGAGTTTGTGAAAAAGGATTTCAAAGAGCCTGCAGAATTCTGGCAAAAGGACTTGTGGACCAATGAGACAAAGATGAACTTCATCAGAGTTATGGTGAGAGCAAAGTGTGGA
Source organism: Erpetoichthys calabaricus (assembly GCF_900747795.2). Lineage (NCBI taxonomy): Eukaryota > Metazoa > Chordata > Cladistia > Polypteriformes > Polypteridae > Erpetoichthys > Erpetoichthys calabaricus. The sequence continues at coordinate 186,342,832 of NC_041401.2, forward strand.
GACCAAAAGGAACTGCAAAGATCCAAAGCAGACCACCTCATCTGTTAAACATGGTGGGGCTGGGGGTGTTCTGGCTTGGGCATGTATGGCTGGCACAGCTCCTGGCACACTTCTCTTATTGATGATGGAACTGCTAACAGCAGACACACAATGAATTCTGTGGTGTGTAGAAACATCTGATCTACTCGAGTTCCAGTAAAGGCCTCAAAACTCACTGGACAGCACTTCATCCTACCACAAGATAAGGAGCCAAACGCACTGCTGAGGCCACACAGGAGTTTATCAAAGCTAAAAAATGGGAAATTCTTGAAGGGCCAAACCAGTCACCTGATTAAAATCCAATTGAGCAGGCCTTCCATATGCTGAAGAGAAAACTTAAGGGGACAAGCTTACCGAAACAAGCAGGAGCTGAAGATGGCTGCACGAGAGGCTTGGCAGAGGAGACCCTCAGCACCTGGTGATGTCTGTGAATCACAGACTTTAGGTAGTCATTGCATGCTGGGATATGTGACAAAGTCCTAAATATAACATGGGAAAGGCGCTATATAAATAAAATGTATTATTATTATTATGACAGCTTTAATAGACCTGCCATTAGATAGATAGATAGATAGATAGATAGATAGATAGATAGATAGATAGATAGATAGATAGATAGATAGATAGATAGATAGATAGATAGATAGATAGATAGATAGATAGATAGATAGATAGATACTTTAATAATCCCAATGGGAAATTCACATTCTTCAGCAGCAGCATACCGATACAATAAATAATATTAAATTAAAGATTGATAATAATGCAGGTGAAAAACAGACAATAACTTTGTATAATGTTAAATGTTAACGTTTACCCCCCCGGATGGAATTAAAGAGTCGCATAGTTTGGGGGAGGAACGATCTCCTCAATCTGTCAGTGGAGCAGGACAGTAACAGCAGTCTGTCGCTGAAGCTGCTCTTCTGTCTGGAGATGATACTATTAAGTGGATGCAGTGGATTCTCCATAATTGATAGGAGCCTGCTGAGCGCCCGTCGCTCTGCCACAGATGTTAAACTGTCCAGCTCCATGCCAACAATAGAGCTTGCCTTCCTCACCAGTTTGTCCAGACGTGAGGCGTCTTTCCTCTTAATGCTGCCTCCCCAGCACACCACTGCGTAGAAGAGGGCGCTCACCACAACTGTTTGATAGAACATCTGCAGCATCTTATTGCAGATGTTGAAAGACGCCAGCCTTCTAAAGTAGTATAACCGGCTCTGTCCTTTCTTGCACAGCGCATCAGTATTGGCAGTCCAGTCTAATTTATCATCCAGCTGCACTCCCAGATATTTATAGGTCTGCACCATCTGCACACAGTCACCTTTGATGATCACGGGGTCTATGAGGGGTCTGGGCCTCCTGAAATCCACCACCAGCTCCTTGGTTTTGCTGGTGTTCAGGTGTAGGTGGTTTGAGTCACACCATTTAACAAAGTCATTGATTAGGTCCCTATACTCCTCCTCCAGCCCATTCCTGATGCAGCCCACGATAGCAGTGTCATCAGCGAACTTTTGCACGTGGCAGGACTCCGAGTTGTATTGGAAGTCCGATGTATATAGGCTGTACAGGACCAGAGAAAGTACAGTCCCCTGTGGCGCTCCTGTGTTGCTGACCACAATGTCAGACGTGCAGTTCCCAAGACGCACATACTGAGGTCTGTCTTTAAGATAGTCCACGATCCATGCCACTAGGTATGAATCTAATCCCATCTCTGTCAGCTTGTCCCTAAGGAGCAGAGGTTGGATTGTGTTGAAGGCGCTAGAGAAGTCTAGAAACATAATTCTTACAGCACCACTGTCTCTGTCCAAGTGAGAGAGGGATCGGTGTAGCATATATATTATGGTGCCCTGAAATGGAGGAACTGTGTAGAAAAAGTGTCATGTGACCAAACTGTATGCAAATGCAAGTCGTCAACGTGCACTTTAATCACGATGTCTGAATTGTTAGACTTATAATTTGGAGTGGAGGGGGAAACCAAGAAAAAAATGCACCTTTGTCCCACACATTATGGAGGGTGCTCAGAGCTTCCGTCTGAGAAGTCTAGAAACATGCAGTAGAACACCTGGAGTAGCTGATCTTTATTCCCCACACCTCATTTCCACTGCCGTTTTTGAATATACGGTGCAGCTTTAAAGAGATCTACAGGAATAATATTACAGATTTCTTTGAAAAATGTCAAGACTTGAGGTCCCCACGGAGCTGAAAACAAAGGTTCAGTTACCTTAGTCTGTCAAAATTAATTTCTTCAATTTCATCTTTCAAAACCAAACTGTTCTCCTTAGCATCTGAAGCAATGTGATTATCAAACGCGCTCTTCCATTTTATTTATGCACTATTTGTCTCTCTGTTGGTTTAGCTTTTTATGCCTTGATTCTCGCCCAAAGCTGTTTTTGCCCTTTTCTCTCTGTAACTTTTTTTTCTGTACGTTTTATTTGGGGTCCATATTCAGCTCATGTCCTCATTTACTGCATGATTGCATTTAACTTATTCTGTTTTATTGTTTAGTCTTTTTTAATAAGAGTTATGTATGTAATTCTATTCATATAAAAACAGCAAATTAGAATAATAATCATTTGAACACCCAATACTTGTTATTGGTTGACTTTAGTTAAACATTAGGGAACAAAGAGGAAAATAATCTTGTCTGTCTTATTGAAATGCTGGTAAACCACCTAAGCCTTGGTGAATGACGTTTCACCGGTTTGCAATAAATTAATGCAATGGGAGGTTTTAGCCACTGGTCTGAGTTCAATGAAGAGAGTTAGGGAATGCAAATTGGAATAATGTGAGTGACCTCTCATGTAATAACCAAAGCTTATTGGTATTGCATTCATTGAGGGGCTTGATAAAAGAGAATACGACTCTGTGATGAATATAAAACAGCTAAGCAGAGTCTGGAGACATTCGTTAAAAAATCATTTATTTCAAGTGAGTCAAGCAATGGGAATGTTTTAAAGACAAGTATTAGTTATTTGAAAAAAAAAAGGGGTCCTGGCATCAGTGAGAGAGAAGACATCAGATTTGGAAAGAGGGGCCGTGTGAACATTAGTGGAACGTCAATATCATGACATTAATGCTGCTATTTATAAAATTAAAAATAAGGTAACTTACCTTAAGATTGGCATAGCACAATCACCTGCTTAACAGAGCACAGAAACACAACTGTGGAAACCAATCAGTGTACTTGTGTTCTACAGCCAGCAGTGAATTCTGGGTAATGTAGTTTTCAGTACAGGTTTACAAGCGCTAACTTTTACAGTCAGTCAGTCATTGTCCACCCCGCTATATCCTAACTACAGGGTCACGGGGGTCTGCTGGAGCCAATCTCAGCCAACATAGGGTGCAAGGCAGGAACAAATCCTGGGCAGAGCGCCAGCCCACCACAGGACACACACACACACACCGAGCACACACTAGGGACAATTTAGGATCGGCAATGCACCTAACCTGCATGTCTTTGGACTGTGGGAGGAAACCGGAGGAAACCCACACAGACACGGGGAGATCATGCAAACTCCACGCAGGGAGCACCCAGGAAGCGAACCCGGGTCTCCTTATTGGGAGGCAGCAGCGCTACCACTGTGCCACCGTGCTGCCCCTTACTTTTACATTATACAATTATCTGTATTACAGTTTTAACTTTAACTCATGTCAAAAATCCACATAAGAAATTCCAACAATGTTCTCCCTAGTTTACTGGTATACGAGTGGATTTAGAAATATTTTATTGGTGACGCTATTGATTTATTATTTTAATTCCTGCCTTCTGAGAGTGTCACACACACGCACACACGCACACGTTGTAGGATCTCCTCGCATGTTCTACCACTATTTATTTCTTACATAGCTGAAAAATCACACAAGGAATGCCACAATGGTCTTTAACAGGCCCTGGTTTTTGACAGCTCCCCCTAGACTTAATTCTCTAAGATGAGAAGAATAAAACTCCTGAAAAAGAAAAAGCTTGTCGGAGAAAAGAAATTTTGGGAAAGGCAATTCGGAGAAGAGACCCCCTTTCCAGGTAGATTGGGTGTGCAATGTGTGTCAAAAAATGGGGTAAATACAACACACAAACCAGAACACCAGTAAGCCTCTTCACAGACCTGGATGGCCAATCTGTCATGGCCAAATCAGAAATACAATACAACAGTATCAACTACAGGACAAAATGGAAGAATAGATTATACCGCTCACGAAATACAGAACTATAACACTCCGGGACGAGACTGGGTGCTGTCGCTAACACTGTCATCTCCTTCTCTCTTCTCGTTGCTGAGAAACCACCCAGGGAAAGGCAACGGAGTCCACCCCTTCTGGTTCACTCTCCATCAAAGCCCCAGCTTCCTGGAAGGAGGTGTCATTTTTGGCAACAGCTGCCCGCTGGACGGAGCTCCTGAGAAACTCGCCCGTAACCCTTGCTTAAGCAGCCGATAGATTTGATTTGCTTTCAGACCAAGTATTTATTAGGGCAACCACGTCAAAGGGCGTTTATTTTTGTTGGACTGTTGAACTTCAAACGGGATGACCCAATTGGCGACCCCCATATTTTCCTGTTGTGGAGCTGTCATTCCTGCAGACGGCCACAATTGAAATCCAGCATTGTGATCTCTTGCTAAATTGATTATGTTATGTTCATGACTGCCACTAGAGGGTCCCACAACATCCATCCATCCATTCCACCTAACCTGCATGTCTTTGGACTGTGGGAGGAAACCGGAGCGCCCGGAGGAAACCCATGCAGACACGGGGAGAACAAGCAAACTCCACGCAGGGAGGACCCGGGAAGCGAACCCAGGTCTCCTAACTGCGAGGCAGCAGCACTACCACTGCGCCACCGTGCCGCCAGTCCCACAACAATAAAGTAATAATAATAACTAGCCAACCTGCGGCATAGCATATGCCGCATAATTATGTATTGATGGGTGAACACTTCCTGAAAGACACAGTTGTCCAAATGGGGTGGGTTTGAGGATACGACTGTGAGTGAATGAAAAGATGGAACTCTGGAGAGAGCAACATACAATTGTCCGTGACTGAATATTAGAACATTAGAACATTAGAACACTCTAGACGAGAACAGGCCATTCAGCCCAACAAAGCTCGCCAGTACTATCCACTTATTTCTTCCAATAAAACATCAAGTCGAGTTTTGAAAGACCCTAACGTCTTACTGTCTACCACACTACTTGGTAGCTTATTCCAAGTTTCTATCGTTCTTTGCGTAAAGAAAAACTTCCTAATGTTTGTGCGAAATTTACCCTTAACAAGTTTCCAACTGTGTCCCCGTGTTCTTGATGAACTCATTTTAAAATAACAGTCTCGATCCACTGCACTAATTCCCTTCATAATTTTAAACACTTCAATCATGTCACCTCTTAATCTTCTTTTGCTTAAACTGTAAAGGCTCAGCTCTTTTAATCTTTCCTCATAATTCAACCCCTGTAGCCCTGGAATCAGCCTAGTCGCTCTTCTCTGGACCTTTTCTAGCGCTGCTATGTCCTTTTTGTAGCCTGGAGACCCAAACTGCACCCAGTACTCAAGATGAGGCCTCACCAGTGCATTATAAAGGTTGAGCATAACCTCCTTGGACTTGTACTCCACACATCAAGGCGCTATATATCCTAACATTCTGTTAGCCTTCTTAATGGCTTCTGAACACTGTCGGGAAGTCGATAGCTTAGAGTCCACTATGACTCCTAAATCCTTCTCATAAGGTGTACTCTCGATTTTCCAACCGCCCATTGTGTATTCAAACCTAACATTTTTACTTCCAATATGCAATACTTTACATTTACTGACATTAAATTTCATCTGCCACAAATCTGCCCAAGCCTGTATGCTATCCAAGTCCTTCTGTAATGATATAACGGATTCCAAATTATCTGCTAATCCACTGAAAACTGGTTTTGACAGATACAGGCGTATCGTTTTGAAAGTTTATCCCTGTGTGTTATTAATTGTCATTACAAAGGCTAATCTAACAGGAAATTGTCTGTGTGTAAAAGTAAAAGGCAAATTTGAATCTGATGGGGTCAGGGAAATCCGGGGAATATGGACAGTTTGTGAGGTAGGAGCTGCGATTGTTTTACACTCCAGTACATTGCGGTGAATGCTGAGAACAGTCAGTCTAGTGCCATCACAGAGACTTCTTGCTGGCAGGAGTTTTCTGAGAAGCATGACGACTGAACCAATTTTAAGTTTGACTTTATGCGGAGGCATGCCAGCAGGAGTAATGGCTGCTCGGCGGGTCATGGGAATAACGCCGCCGGATTGCCAGTCGGCATCGTTTATGGTCGGAACTACAACGGTATGTGATCTTCTTCGAACCTCCGACTTTCGTTCTTGATTAATGAAAACATTCTTGGCAAATGCTTTCGCTCTCGCGCGAATTGTTGGCTCTGTAGTGTGTGTGCCATGGTCGGCTGCTTAGTGAATTGTTGGTGGGCAGGGCTCGGTCTTGCGTGTGTCTTGCTTGCCATGGACTTAGTGAATTATATATATAGATAAGTCTTTACATGTATATAATGCTTCCCACACTACTCGAAGAGCTTAACTGAGTGGGGAGCTACCACTAATGCATAGAATCCACCTGGATGCTGCAACGGCAGCCATTTTTGCACCAGTAGGCTCACCACACCTTAGCTGTTTGGTGAAGTGGTGTGAGAGATAGCCAATCAGAGACAAGGGATGACTAGGAGGCTATAATGTCTTGACTATGGTGGTTAACTTAGCCAGGGCATCAGGATACACCCTACTACTTACGAAGGATGCCCAGGGATCTTTTTTGACCACAGAGAGTCAGGACCTCAGTTTTACGATTCGTCTGTAAGGCCGGATTTATACTTCACGCGACGCGACGCATGCTGCAGAGGACGCTCCTGCTACGCAAGCGTTGTACTGTTTATACTTGCGCGTGTACTCTATGTAAAATCTGGAGGAATCCACCAGGTGGCAGTGTGAGATATTATCACGGTGAGAACAGGTTCGGCTTCCCTGTGTTGTGAATTGCCTGGAACACCCATTAAACTCCGATGACACCTTACCACAATATCTCTGAAAAGGATGTTTAATGATTAAACCCATTAATCCAGGGATTTGTCCATTTCAGCTAGTATTGGGCAGGCAGAAACAATCCCTGGACGAGGCATCGTCTCATCACAAGGTGAATACAAGCACACACATACACACTGGTGTTATTTTAGTGTCACCAAATCTGCATATTTTTGGAAGGAAACCTGAGTACACTGTGGAAACCCAGCAGGAAAACATGTGAACTCCAGGCAGGGAATATCAGCGACGTGACTCCCTGTGAGACAGCAGCACTAACACTCCGCCACCGTGTCACCTCCATGTGTGTAATTATTAACAGTATTCATTATTTAAATTAAATTACCAATTTATCTGTAAAATGTAACATACAAACTTCAATGCATTTCATCATGAAAGTGTTATCAAGTATAAATCTAAGGATTCTAAATGTGCAGAGAGTTGGAATATCATACATTTAATGTGCTCAGTGTGGTGATCTATTGCCGTTTGCCGCTGCTGTCAGTAACGGAGGAAGCCCTAGAAAAAAAGACGGCACAGAAGACGGTATGTGAGACTTTTAAAACGTATCGTGTCATTACAATTGGGAATATGCAACGCTTGAATATAAAAGCACCACGAATGCATCTGTATGTCGGCATTTTGCTTCACCACTTCGAACCATTCATCAGACATCGAAGCGCGCACACTGATCTCGTAGGATCTGCAAAGCGGCTTTCTGTCACATGTAGATAGTAACCATAGACTCTGACGTCACATTCCAACTTTTAGCACACTGCGCCCACCGACTTTTTGCTGGTACTGCAACTCGCATACGCATCGCGTTAATTTCTGAGGACCTGCTCAGAGGATGCATCAAATGAACGCTGGGAAGGCGTGGCAGCCATGATGCGTGCGCATCATCTGAGCGTGAAGTATAAATGAGCTCTAAGATGGTGCCATTTTTACAGCACAGTGTCCCTTGTCACTGAACTGGGGCATTGGGATCCACATTCAGACCACAGGGTAAGCGCCCTCTGCTGGCCTCACCAGCACATCTTTTAGCAGCAACACAAGCTTTTCCTAGATGATCTCCCATCCAAGTACAGGGTGAGCCTGAACATTCTTAGCTTCAGGTGGATGACCTCTTCTGACATGCAGGTGGAATGACTGCTGTGTGAATTTACAAATGGATACGTTGGTTATGGCATCAATGTAAAATGGGTTATAGCGAAATATGGAATATGGTTATACAGTAGATCCTTGCTATTTGTAGATTCTGTTCCTACAGATTTGTTTATCCAGTTTTACAAAAGAGTAAACCCACAGTTTACTCACACCTATTTCCTGTTATGCATGGCAAAATTAAAATTCCCAGAAGGCTTACACATAACAGCAAAATGTAAAATTGAGCAATACCAGGTTCGTGAAACCCTTTGACGTCTGAGGCTGCATGCACATGCTACACTGAAAGGGTCATGAATGTGTGTATACCCGGTGTGGAGAGATGAGGGATGTGATATGGACTGGGCTTGCAATGGTTTCCCATGAACCAGGAATTTCCAGCAAGTGTGGGTGATAATCATGCACTTGACCTGCTCTTTGTACTCACCGGCCATCGCTACTACTAATTGGATGGTATAGTGAGGTCCTTGGATCTTCCCTGCTGCAGACGCTTGCACCCAGAAGACAATTGAGCTGGACTATAAAGAAAGTAAAAGTCGTAGCAGGGTTTCTGTAGGTGAACCTGCAAGCAGACCACTAGTGAGCCTCGAGTGATGAGAACCGGGGGACTCCACCTGAGTCCAGATTTCAGATCTCAATCCGATGGAGAATTTGTGGCTGGACTTGACAAAGGCTGTTCACTCAGGATCGACATGCAACCCAACAGAGCTTGAGGACTTTTTAGATAGAAGAATGGAGAACATTGCCAATGTTGAGATCTTTGATGCTAATAGAGAGAGACCTGAACCCACAGACTCAAGGCAGCAATGTCTGCATGTGAGATAGGGGGTCTGCAGGTATGTGCATTTTAAATAAAGACATATGGGATTGACCTGCTCCCTCATTAGTAATGGAGCTATGCCTGCCACACCTGCGCCCCACAGGGATCTGAAAGTGAACAGAGGTGCAAGAGAGAAAGAAAGGAGGAAACAAAGAAAAAGAACAGAACCATGAGGGAGCATAGTATCGGGTCCCATGGCCAGTTGGAGAGAGAAGATGCAGAGTGGTCGATTGCTCCACAAAGGATCCAACGATTGGCACTACAGGGGTGGATTTTTACCCACTGATTTTAAATGGAGGAGCGGGCATGAAGGTGGTGGAGTCCTCCCTAGGAATCCAGTGGATGGAAGACAGGAGAACAGTCGGCACTGAGTGGTCTGGCAGCCAAAATGGCAGTCGGAAGTGAGAGCCATAGCTGCTGGTGTCTCCATCAGGGTGAGAAATCCATTGGGTGAGCTAAGGAGATAGGAGTGTGGAAGTTGTGCTGGGCTCAGGTGAAAGAAGAGTGAAGGACCTGATGACTGTGTTGTTTCATTCTGGTTTTATTTTTGGATTATTTATTGAATTTTATCTCACGGAGCATCATTCTTTTTATGCATTATTTATGCTTATGGACAATTCTGTTTTGCACCGCACTTTGGACACTTTGGTTTGTAATAATGAATCACTTTGCACCAACCCCTTGCTGACTCTGTGTGTGTGTGTGTGTCCTCATTTGCCCGTCTTATATCAAGAGACTCCCAGAAGCAACCTTAGGAGTGTGGAGCTGAAACTGGACCATCACACTGCAACACTTATGTAATCAATTATTTTGTGTTTCATACTTGTAATTACTTCAGACCAATTTGTACAAATCTGTTTTCACTGTTTTTTCAGTTCACGAGCTTCAAAAAAATGGCAGATTAACTCCACTTTAAATTCAGTGTTATATAACAATAAAATATGAAAAGGGTAAATACGTTTTAGAGGCACTGTATTTTGTATTTTATGCTAGTAATTAACATCACTCATTGTACAGAATTCATATTGAAACTTGCCTGTTTCACACATCACTAAATCTCACCAACTGTGGAAAAACCTAGCATGTGACTTCTTTCAAGTTTTTGGCAAACTGAGAAAACGATGTCTCCCCTATAATTAACGATCTCTAAATTTCATTTTTCCTGAGCTTCACGTACACAAAATTGTTTTTTGTCATGAATCAACAACATCTGATATTTAATCAAGCAGTCTCAGCATTTAAGTCACGTGATAGTAATCCAACGTTTTCATTGGTAGGCGGCCTTTCCTCATGGGTCAGTGGAGTTGCTAGGTTTTTGTCTTGCAGTATGTAAAATACTGTCTACATACTGGCTTCTTCCATCGTGCTATGATCGGAATGAAGACATCACCACTACCTTATAACATCAGGTAACTCCAAAAATCAAAAAATTGGAAGTGGTCTCTCCTAGACTTTCTTCATATACTTAGATATAGGGATTGGATATTTGAATAGTAAGCCACAAGACAATAATTATATTTTTATATTATTTAAGTACCATCAATAACAAATCAAATCAAATTAATAATGTATTGAACAATTATTATAAAAGGAAAGTTGAATAAATTGGACTCTGCAGCTGCATGAATAAAAGGTAAAGTACCACTTCCGATTAGTTGATAAAAAGCTACATTTGTACCTCATACTTGTATGCAAAATTTGGTTGACCGAAGCGAAAGTGTACTCAAGTTAGTGTGTTTACACACACACACACACAGACACACACACACACACGCAGACATAATTCCAAAAATGGTATGTTTGGACTCGGGGAGGTCTAAAATGTTGAGTTTCATCAAAATCCCGAAATCGAATTTCTGGACGATTATCAATACTTTCCCTATGAGAAAGTAAATTGGACTCAGGGTGGTCTAAAACGCTGAGATTCATCAAAATCATGTAATCGAATTTTTGGATGATTACAATACTTCCCCTACGAGTAAGTAAATCGGACTCAGGGACGTCTAAAATGTCGAGATTCATCAAAATCTCAAAATCGAATTTCTGGACGATTACAATACTTACCCTATGAGAAAATAAATCGGACTCAGGGTGGTCTAAAACATTGAGATTCATCAAATTCACGTAATCAAATTTTTGGATGATTACAATACTTCCTCTACGAATAAGTAAATCGGACTCAGGGACATCTAAAATGTCGAGATTCATCAAATTCACGTAATTGAATTTTTGGATGATCAGAATACTTCAACTACGAGTAAGTAAATTGGACTCAGGGACATCTAAAATGTCGAGATTCATCAAAATCGCAAAATCAAATTTTTGGACGATTACAATACTTTCCCTATGAGAAAGTAAATCGGACTCAGGGTGGTATAAAATGTCGAGATTCATCAAAATCTGGAAATCGAATTTGTGGACGATTACAATACTTTCCCTATGAGAAAGTAAATCGGACTCAGGGACGTCTAAAATATCGAGATTCATCAAAATCCATCCATCCATTTTCCAACGCGCTGAATCCGAACACAGGGTCACGGGGGTTTGCTGGAGCCAATCCCAGCCAACACAGGGCACAAGGCAGGAACCAATCCCGGGCAGGGTGCCAACCCACCGCAGTCATCAAAATCTCGAAACTGAATTTCTGGACGATTACAATAATTTCCCTACGAGAAAGTAAATCGGACTCAGGGTGGTCTAAAACATTGAGATTCATCAAAATCTCGAGGTTGAATTTTTGGATGGTTACAATACTTTCCCTATACTTCATATACGAGAAAGTAAAAAACTAAATTTCGAAATTAATGGCAGTTACTAGTTTTTTCCATTGCACATGAGAAATGACCAACCCCTTGGCTCTCCTGACGCCACTATGACAGAGGGCAACATTTTGTTCTCTAAGCTCTGGGTCACCTCACCATGCTTATAATGGCGGGGTCATCAGTGAACACAATGATGAAGTCGTATCTGTGTCTAGGCACAAAAAGTCTCGGGTGAACACGGAGCACAGCTTAGAGCTCGGCCCACCAGCCTGGAGTTTGTCGGTGTTGAAAATCATTAGGAAGTAATAATAATAATAATAGTACATTTTATTTATAGAGCACCTTTCTCATACTCAAGGTAAGTGATGCTGCCAGTTTGCACATCAGTTAGAAAATCAAAAATCCAGTTATGTCTGATCCTGTGGCTCCCCCAGGCCCTCAGAATGAATAATTGATCCATCCTATATTAAGTCCAGTTCAGGGCCGGTGGTAGGGAGGCATATTTTATGCAGGCAGCGTGTACTGAAATTGATAAAGTGAGCTGGATGTGTAGTTTTATAAAAAATTAGTGGGAACGTATGACATATGGGTATCATTTGCAGATGGAAAGGTGCTTCATTCCATCATAGAATGTGCCAATTATTCATCCTATCAGTGGGGAGCTAAATAATGCACTGCATGAACATTTGCTTATAAGCAAAACCCGGCGGCAGGATCAAAGAAATCGAAGATTCATTTTGATGAAAACCGAGTTACGCGGATCTTCAGATTGTTGATGACATGATCATTTGCAGCAATTGAAATGACTGTGCAAGAAAATGGATTGAGGCAGCAGCTGTTCAGAAATGCTGCTTTGACTTGTTTGATAAGCAGCTCCTTCCAAGTGTGTGGCACATTGTCTGATATACGGTGTATAAAATCGGATTGAACATCAAAAGCTTTCTCTGCCTGAATCTGAAAGAGAAAGTAATGGAATCTGTAGTATAAAAAGAAGACTCCTTGAGGGGACGCGCTTTGTGCTTCTATTGGACATTTTCTTGGCTGCTATTCAAAATACAAGTGTGTTAGTTACTTTATGTTTACCCCAATGGTGCAGTGGTCACCTCTGTAGCTTCACAGATCTGAATGTCCGGGGTTCAAATGCCCTCTTGTGTCTGTGTGGCCTATTGTCACACACGTGCGCAAGGGTGATGGTTTAACAGGCTTGAATGCAGGTCCTTCTCCACCAAACCACGGGATGCTTCTCTCTTTTCTCCCTCAGCAGACCAACAGAAGAGCCCACCTCCTAATGACACAATTTCTACATCACCAGACGTCACTGGTCACAAGATCCTTCCTCTTCCTGATTTTTTCAGCAATATATTTACCTGCCATATCTCATTGCCTGTCAGTTCTGCTTTGGTCTGTAAAGACCATTGTCTTAACCCTTGTCGTGGCACACGGCACACGGAGTCTCAGGAAGGCAGCAGAATCAGGCTTTATTGCGTGATGCACACACGGACTCAAATCAAGTGAAATGAGCGCCCAGTGGTGGGCAAGCCTTACATTTTTTTTTACAATTCTTATCTCCCAACACATTTGTCTCCCACCATCCTGCATTCAACTGGTTCCACTGATAGTTCCCAGCTTAATGGGCGTAGCATCTTTCCCAATACATTACACGGTACAAGTCCATAGTAGCCAGTGTGGTGTTCTACACTGCAGTCTACTATACAGGAGATGCAACTAGTGCTCAGAAGAAGCACAAGGCCTGAAACAAACTTATCAGGAAAGTCTACGCCATCCCAGGATGAACCCTGGACACACGGGAAGCTGATGCAGAAAAAAACAGAAGATGGTGGCAAAATTGGATGCCATCATGAAAAAATCCCCTCCAGGAGGCGCTCTCTCTTTGGGAAGTACTTTTACACACAAGCTCATTCCACCGCAGTGTACTATGAAGCACCTCTGGGGGTCTTTTCTGCCCACTGCTTTATCAGGCAATTCAATGCTTCCTTTCGATGTACTTGTTAAGTTCATTTTGAAATATCTGCAAAAAATTTATTACATTTATCCATTTATCAATTGATCGATTGAGTAGCTGGTGTAAAAAGATTGGACAGACATGGGAAGAGGTTTGGGGGCAGCCGCCCGTATACTTGAATTAGGCTGCCGAAATTGAAAAGTTGGTTCCCATTTACATGCTTCCACTGGGATCTATCATTAGGAAACATAATGTTCATTTTCACTCGTATGCAGATGACACCCAGTTATACCTTTCATTTAAATCAGATTAAGTTTCTCCGATGTTGTCTTTAATTAGTGGTGTCAGCTAATTAAAGGAGTGGATGAATGAGAACTACTTGTCTTTAAATACAGATAAAACAGAGATGTTAATTGTTGGAGGGAATGACGCTGATCAAAACAATATTTTGTCATCATTTAACTCAGTTGGAATCCCAATTAATTTTACTGAATCAGCCCGCAATCTAGGAGTTATCTTTGACTCTAGCATGTCATTTAAAGCGCAAAGTTGTCCAAAACACATTTCTTCCATCTTAAAAATGTTCGGAAATTAAGGCGCTTTCTAAATAAACAGGATTCGGAGAAATTAATTCATGCATTTATCTCTAGTAGGACTGACTACTGCAATGCGGTGTTCACTGGATGTTCAAACTGTTCTTTATACAGCCTCCAGTTAATACAAAATGCGGCTGCAAGAATTATTACAAGAACAAGAAAATATGAACACATAACTCCAGTTCTTCAATCCTTACACTGGCTCCTGGTTAAGTTTAGGGCAGATTTCAAACTCCTTCTTTTAACATATAAAAGCATTAAATGGCTGAGGTCCGGCTTACTTGTCTGAACTTATCATGACTTACAAACCAGAGCGCACATTAAGATCTCAAGATGCTGGTCTGCTTATGGATGGATGGATGGATTAATAAAATAACAGGAGGTCGAGCTTTTAGTTACAGGGCCCCTAAAGTGTGAAATGGTCGGCCTGCTACTATAAGAGATGCCCCTTCGGTCTCAGCTTTTAAATCCCGACTGAAGACTCACTACTTCAGGTTAGCATATCCTGAGTAGAGCTGCTGATTAGCTGTGCACACTGCATCTCTGTTGTTAGTCATTAGCACTAAAACATAAGTAACATGATAGTTAGAATTTGTTACTAATCCTCACCTCTTCTGTTTCTCTTCTCGGTACTAGAGATGCCCCTTCGGTCTCAGCTTTCAAATCCCGGCTGAAGACTCACCACTTCAGTTTAGCACACCTTGACTAGAGCTGCTGATTAACTGTACAGACTGCATCTCTGTTGTTAGTCATTAGCACTAAAACATAAGTAACATGATAGTTAGAATTTGTTACTAATCCTCACCTCTTCTGTTTCTCTTCTCGATACTAGAGATGCCCCTTCGGTCTCAGCTTTCAAATCCCGGCTGAACACTCACCACTTCAGTTTAGCACACCTTGACTAGAGCTGCTGATTAACTGTACAGACTGCATCTCTGTTATTAGTCATTAGCACTAAAACATAAGTAACATGATAGTTAGAATTTGTTACTAATCCTCACCTCTTCTGTTTCTCTTCTCGGTACTAGAGATGCCCCTTCGGTCTCAGCTTTCAAATCCCGGCTGAAGACTCACCACTTCAGTTTAGCACACCTTGACTAGAGCTGCTGATTAACTGTACAGACTGCATCTCTGTTGTTAGTCATTAGCACTAAAACATAAGTAACATGATAGTTAGAATTTGTTACTAATCCTCACCTCTTCTGTTTCTCTTCTCGGTACTAGAGATGCCCCTTCGGTCTCAGCTTTTAAATCCCGGCTGAAGACTCACTACTTCAGTTTAGCACACCCTGACTAGAGCTGCTGATTAACTGTGCACACTGCATCTCTGTTGTTAGTCATTAGCACTAAAACATAAGTAACATGAGAGTTAGAATTGGATACTAACCCTCACCTATTCTGTTTCTCTTCTCGGTACTCAAATGTGGCACTTGGTGCCACGGCCCACCTGCCAAGTTGTTTTGCCTGCCTAAGGTAAAGTCATCCCTGATGGAGGATCGCAGGAATCGTGAGAAAGAGGGGTCCTTTCATCGGATTGGCTGGCCCAACACTGTTTCAGCCGTGGAATGGCCAAATGGGGGAGGCAGCTTGATGGATGAGGTCTCCAGGAGTCTAAAATTATCCAAATCTTATTATGTGATATCATCAACTGTTAAATTCTGCTCCGTACTTCTAAAATTTTTTAAATTTTTTATTGAGGATTTGTTCTGTTCTGTGTATTGTATTGTATTGACCCCCTTCTTTTGGCACCCACTGCACGCTCAACCTACCTGGAAAGGGGTCTCTCTTTGAACTGCCTTTCCCAAGGTTTCTTCCATTTTTCCCTACTAGGTTTTTTTGGGAGTTTTTCCTTGTCTTCTTAGAGAGTCGAGGCTGGGGGGCTGTCAAGAGGCAGGGCCTGTTAAAGCCCATTGCGGCACTTCCTGTGTGATTTTGGGATATATAAAAATAAACTATTGTATTGTTCTATAGAACAGGTCTCGATAGACTTCAATCCAACAATAGAACAAGCATAACAGGCAAAGATGGCAGTTTTAAATCTAAGCAGGGGAATTGATATAATAATAATTTTGCATTTATATAGCGCTTTTCTCACTACTCAAAGACGCTTAGCAATTGCAGGTTAAGGGGCTTGCTCAAGGGCCCAACAGAGCAGTGTCCCCTTTGGCATTTACGGGATTCGAACCGGCAATCTTCCGATTGCCAGTGCAGATCCCTAGCCTCAGAGCCACCACTCCGTCACTGGGGCAGGAACCGGGAATGATGTCATCGAGGCAGAAACTGGAAATCCCATCGTTGGGTCCTGAACTGGAAGTGACATCTTCGAGTTCGGGCGAAATTTCCTGTGGTTGGTCTGTTCCGATGAAAAAGAGGGAGGATTAGTGCACCCTGCCACCCTCTGGTCTGGCATGGAATTATCCCTCTGTGAGCCCTTCAGCTGCCTCCCATGCACACGTGTGTGACACTGGATTATTTGTCCTGTAAATCTCTGTCCTTTTTTTATGTTTCTGCTGCTGTATGCATTGGAATCTTTTCTTATGATTGATAAAATTTATCTCATTTAATCCAAGGGCCCATTCATTCTTGAGCTTTGCAAATTTCCAGTGTTGGTTTAGTATTTTTTCAAGCATTTTAAATACATTTTTCAGGCCTTTCTTGAACATTTTCAGATGTTTCCAAGTATTTTTCCAGCATTTCAAAGAAGTGTTTTCCCAGGGAAAATTGTGAGATGTTGGTTGTGTCTCCAGAACGTCTTCTCTGACTTTAGTACTTTAATTCCTGGCACTCGTAGTATAGAATAGCAGATGTCGTCAACGTCGTGAGCACACATATTAAATTCACACAATAGTCCAGAAGGACAAGTGGCAGAAAACGTAAACCAGTGCCACAAACACAAAATAAGAGCTGACGTGCACAATTTAAACAAGTGCCGCACGCAAAATAAGAAATGACACTCACAAACAAGAGGTGAAGTGTGGCAAAGAAGACGTGATGCGCAGAAACAAGAGGTGACGTGCGTAAAATAAGAGAGGTGCCAGCAAATTCAAACAAGTGCCAAAATTAAGTCATAGGAAAAGATAAGTATGAATTCAAAATAAGAATGCTGGATGGTGGAAAGAACGGTCAGTTAGTCCAGCGAAACCGCAATGACACTTGATATGTTGCTTTTTGTAATTGAATTACACTATACTGTATAGAGCAGGATTCAGTATATGGAAGGAAATGGCTAATTTACAGATGCTGGTAGCACTTCTTAAATACACCTGTCAATTACAGAAGTACGTGATTAGTTTCATTTCTGATGTCCGTGTTAATTACAAGACCCTGGGAGTCAGGATTTTGTTATATTTGTTCTCTTATCAGTACTTGTCCTTGTGCTAAAGTAGCAGCGCGACTGGGTCACCGATCAAGATGGTTTAATTAAAGTGCTTCCAAAGGCAAAAACTAACAGTTAACAATGACAGAAATTGTTAATTTAAAAATTATAATCAATTAGTGAAAATCATATTTATCAGTAAAAATCAGCTCTCACAATGCTCCCCCTTTCACTGTTTCCAGAACAACAATATCCATCCATCCATCCATCCATTTTCCAACCCGCTGAATCTGAACACAGGGTCACAGGGGTCTGCTGGAGCCAATCCCAGCCAACACAGGGCACAAGGCAGGAACCAATCCCGGGCAGGGTGCCAACCCACCGCAGAGAACAACAATATTCAGTTATCATTTACTTTAAGGAACTTAAGTTTCAGATAGGCCTACATTTGCACAAGGCATTAAAAATATATATAAACATCTACATGTGGACGTGTGTGTGTCCGTCTGTCCGGCCCGGAAGTGAGAGGTGTAGTCGGGGTAAGGGCTCCGCCTCTGAGGAAACAGAAAACTCGCATAGCTGCTAATAACACAAGCGAGGCGAGCACATCAGCAAAACGAAACCTCAGAAGAAAGACAAAGTCGCTTAGCCGCTAACATCACCAAAACGGTGTCCCTTTTACTTTTCCTACCGCCACTAATACACAAACGAGGCGAGCACGTTGGCAAAACGAATCCTCCACCCATGTATTAGTGAAACAGGACAGTGAGTTGGGCCCCATCCGGCTTCACACTCCTGATGTCACGCTTCACCCTCCCCTTGGCCCGAAGCCTCTCTCTCTCGGATTCGCACCAATAAATCAATGCCACAACCGAACTATGATACTTAGTGTGATGAGAAAAATAGGAAAATCAACCGGAATGTTCAAGCAAATTATAGAACAAACCCGATCTAATTCCGTGAAGTAGTTCTCTCGTGAAAAACGGACAGACATATAGACAAACAGACAGATATTCAATTTTATATTACTGTATATATATATATATATATATATATATATATATATATATATATATATATATATATATATATATATATATATATATATATATATATATATATGGTTGAAATAGTTTACAGTAATCCCTCACTTATCGCGGGAGATAGGTTCCAAGGCCGACCGTGATAACTGAATTTCCGCGAAGTAGGGACACCATATTTATTTAATTATTTAACGTGTATTTGGACGTTTTTAAACCCTCCCTGTATTGTTTACAACCCACCCTTTACTCTATTAATAACAGGGACAACTGCTAAGCAATATGAAATCGGTAGATAAGTTTACACTTACTGTATAGCGAAGTACACGTAGCTATATATGACGTGATGATGGTGATGAATATGCTGCGCAGTAAAAATGATGACGATTGAAGGTGATAATCCCCTGAATGCAGTAGCAAGAGCACGTTAATGTTGAATGAGTGAGATGAGACTTCCTGGTTAATGCAGCACTCCGTCGCTGAGCCAATCAGCAGCACACAGGAACTTAACTGCATGCTCTGATTGGGTAGCTTCTCAGCCATCCGCCAATAGCATCTCTTGTATGAAATCAACTGGGCAAACCAACTGAGGAAGCAAATACCAGAAGTAAAAAGACGCATTGTCTGCAGAAACCCGGGAAGCAGCGAAAAATCCGCGTTTTATATTTAGATATGCTTACATATAAAATCTGCGAAGTCGTGAATCCGCGAAAAGTGAACCGCGAAGTAGCGAGGGATTACTGTACTGTCAAATAATGCAAAGAGTACGCGACACGTGTTTCGTCCTAATTCTGGGCTCATCAAGTGTACACACCCACTGCACCCCCCTCTCGGGGAATTGAACCTCGGACGCCAGCGCCAGAGGCGAAGCCCCTAACGTTGCGCTACGGCGTGTGGTTCGTTCATTTGACAGCATGTAGATCGGGGTAATTACATTCATTGCATTTGTAGACTGTGTCACAATCTGATTGTATGGGTGGTTACCTACCAGGTAACGCTTGTGGTTGGTCAGCAAGTCAGCTAACATCCGCCACGGTGCCCTCATTTACATGCTGTCAAATGAATGAACCACACGCCGTGGCGCAACGTTAGAGGCTTCGCCTCTGGCACTGACATCCGAGGTTCAATTCCCCGAGAGGGGGGTGCAGTGAGTGTGTACGCCTGATGAGCCCAGAATTAGGGTGAAACACGTGTCGCGTACTCTTTGCATTATTTGACAGTAAACTATTTCAACCATTCTATGATTTGATTCTCGCAACTGAAATGAGGGCACTGTGGCAGATGTTAGCTGACTTGCTGACCAACCACAAGCGTTACCTGGTAGGTAACCACCCATACAATCAGATTGTGACACAGACTACGAATGCAATGAATATATATATATATATATTCTTCTTTCGGCTGCTCCTGTTAGGGGTTGCCACAGCAGATCATCTTCTTCCATATCTTTTTGTCCTCATCATCTTGTTCTGTTACACCCATCACCTGCATGTCCTCTCTCACCACATCCATAAACCTTCTCCTAGACCTTCTTCTGTTCCACTTCCCTGGCAGCTCTATCCTTAGCATCCTTCTCCCAATATACTCAGCATCTCTCCTCTGCACATGTCCAAACCAACACAATCTCGCCTCTCTGACTTTGTCTCCAAACCTTCCAACCTGAGCTGACCCTCTAATGTCCTCATTTCTAATCCTGTCCATCCTCATCACACCCAATGCAAATCTTAGCATCAGCTCTGCTACCTCCAGCTCTGTTAGCTGCTTTCTGGTCAGCGTCACCGTCTCCAGCCCATATAACAAAGCTGGTCTCACTATAACATAACATAACATAACATAACATAACATAACATAACATAACATAACATAACATAACATAACATAACATAGGGCGGCACAGTGGCACAGTGGTAGTGCTGCTGCCTCGCAGTAAGGAGACCTGGGTTCGCTTCCAAGGTCCTCCCTGCATGGGGTTTGCATGTTCTCCCCATGTCTGCGTGGGTTTCCTCCCACAGTCCAAAGACATGCAGGTTAGGTGCATTAGCGATCCTAAATAATCCCGTGTGTGTGTCCGCACCCTGCCCGGGGTTTGTTTCCTGCCTTGCGCCCTGTGTTGACTGGGATTGGCTCCAGCAGACCCCTGTGACCCTGTAGTTAGGATATAGCGGGTTGGATAATGGATGGATGGATAAATAGAACAACCTAGCTCAACAAAGCTCTTAATTCTAAAATAACTTCAAATCGAATTTTAATGGTCCCTAAAATCGTGCTGTCCACCACACTCCTTGGTTGTTCATTTCATGTGTGTGTGGTTCTTTGTGAAGAAAAACTTCCTAAGTTTTTCACATACACACTCACATACCTACACTCACTAGCTGTGATACCCGGTTAAGACAGGTTGACTTCTAATAATCACCGTAGACCTTGGTGTTAACGTTTGCAGTGCACCATCCATTTGACTGTATGTAATACATGTGGTAATAAAATGCTTTGCATCTTTCATTCCAACAGATGGCACATCATCAACCTTTGTAGTGATAAAATACATCACCTATTGGAATGACAGATGTAATGTATGCCTCTCTTTTATATGTCTCTGTTATATGCCATTTGGTATAGAATTAATAAAGCAGTGTTAAAGTTTGTGGTATGTGTTCTATTTGAATGACAAATTATTGCAACACAGTGCAATTTTCTTATTACAAATGTATGCGATGCTACATCTGTTGGAATGGCAGAGACATAGCAACCAGACGGACACACAGATACATAAACATACAGCCACTTGTACTTTTATTAAGGTGGATACATACTTGGACTGTTTAAAACGATTGAGTTAACAAGATGCTACACTGCAAGTGTTTAAAACAACCCGCCGTAAAACTAAGACCCTCAATTACACAGCCAGCAATCAGGACAGCTGGACTATTACTTTTTAAACAAAACATATTGAACTGTTCGCCTCTTTTAGCCAACAGTAGTGAAAACTGCTAGGTATTTAAAGTGTGTATCTTGACTGGTTTGAACTTTGTATCTTTTACATCATTGTTTTCAAATTGCGAGATATTATTTGGAAAAACGTAAGTATGTGGGCCACCCCGTAAATTATTGAGTTTAGGTGTTTCACTGTTATAAGGTGCATCAAATCAAGTACACAGCCATGGAATCTCCATTCACAGTAGAATGGGTCACACTGAAGAGCTTGGTGACTTTAAACAGGTCACTGTCATAGGATGCCACCTTTGCCAAAAGTCAGTATATGAAAATTTTGCTTTCCTAGATCTTCCCCGGTCAACTGTAAGTACAGTGCATCCGGAAAGTGTTCACAGCACATCGCTTTTTCCACATTTTGTTATGTTACAGCCTTATTCCAAAATGGATTAAATTCATTTTTTTCCTCAGAATTCTACACACAACACCCCATAATGACAACGTGAAAAAAGTTTACTTGAGGTTTTTGCAAATTTATTAAAAATAAAAAAACTGAGAAAGCACATGTCCATAAGTATTCACAGCCTTTGCCATGAAGCTCAAAATTGAGCTCAGGTGCATCCTGTTTCCCCTGATCATCCTTGAGATGTTTCTGCAGCTTCATTGGAGTCCACCTGTGGTACATTCAGTTGACTGGACATGATTTGGAAAGGCACACACCTGTCTATAGAAGGTCCCACAGTTGACAGTTCATGTCAGAGCACAAACCAAGCATGAAGTTAAAGGAATTGTTTGTAGACCTCTGAGACAGGATTGTCTCCAGGCACAAATCTGGGGAAGGTTACAGAAAAATTTCTGCTGCTTTGAAGGTCCCAATGAGCACAGTGGCCTCCATCATCTGTAAGTGGAAGAAGTTCAAAACCACCAGGACTCTTCCTAGAGCTGGCCGGCCATCTAATCTGAGCAATCGGAGGAGAAGTGCCTTAGTCAGGCAGGTGACCAAGAACCTGATGGTCACTCTGTCAAAACTCCAGAGGTCCTCTGTGGAGAGAGGAGAACCTTCCAGAAGGACAACTATCTCACTATCTCTGTAGCAATCCACCAATCAGGCCTGTATGGTAGAGTGGCCAGACGGAAGACATTCCTTAGTAAAAGGCACATGGCAGCCCACCTGGTGTTTGCCAAAAGGCACCTGAAGGACTCTCAGACCATGAGAAAGAAAATTCTCTGGTCTGATGAGACAAAGATTGAACTCTTTGGTGTGAATGCTAGGCGTCACGTTTGGAGGAAACCAGGCACCGCTCATCACCAGGCCAATACCATCCCTACAGTGAAGCATGGTGGTGGCAGCATCATACTGTGGGGATGTTTTTCAGCGGCAGGGACTGGGAGACTAGTCAGGATAAAGGGAAAGATGACTGCAGCAATGTACAGAGACATCCTGGATGAAAACCTGCTCCAGAGCGCTCTTGACCTCAGACTGGGGCGACGGTTCATCTTTCAGCAGGACAACGACCCTAAGCACACAGCCAAGATATCAAAGGAGTGGCTTCAGGACAACTCTGTGAATGTCCTTGAGTGGCCCAGCCAGAGCCCAGACTTGAATCCGATTGAACATCTCTGGAGAGATCTTAAAATGGCTGTGCACCGACGTTTCCCGTCCAACCTGATGGAGCTTGAGAGGTGCTGCAAAGAGGAATGGGCGAAACTGGCCAAGGATAGGTGTGCCAAGCTTGTGACATCATATTCAACAAGACTTGAGGCTGGAATTGCTGCCAAAGGTGCATCGACAAAGTATTGAGCAAAGGCTGTGAATACTTATGGACATGGGATTTCTCAGTTTTTTTATTTTTAATAAATTTGCAAAAACCTCAAGTAAACTTTTTTCACGTTGTCATTATGGGGTGTTGTGTGTAGAATTCTCAGGAAAAAAATGAATTTAATCCATTTTGGAATAAGGCTGTAACATAACAAAATGTGGAAAAAGCGATGTGCTGTGAATACTTTCCAGATGCACTGTATTTGTGAAGTGGTAGCATCAAGGATGAACATCAGCTCAGCCATTAAGTTTTAGACCACCACGCTCACAGAGCGAGACCGACAAGTGCTGAGGAGCACAGCTCTGTGACATCACTCACCACAGAATTCCAAACCACCTCTAGAAACAACATCAGCACAAGACCCATGTGCCTCAGGAGCTTCATGAAATGGGTTTCTGTGGGCGAGTGGCTGCCCACAAGGCTAAGACCACTATGAGCCGTGGCAGGAGTCGGCTGGAGTGGCGTAAAGTACGCCACCACCACTGGACTCTGGAGCAGTAGAAACGTGTCCTCTGTAGTGATGAATCACCCTTCACTATCTGGAAGTCTGATGGATGAATCTGAGTATGGTGGAAGTCAGGAGACTAAACGCTCCCTACTCTAAAGATGGGTGGAGAGGGGGATAATGGCCATGTTTGGGGTAAGCTCCCTGGTTCCATTGAAAGACAATGTTAATGTTGTAACATGCAAACGCATTTTAAGACAACTGTACGCATCCAACTTTGTGACAATAATTTGTCAAGCTGTAACACAAAAGGACCTCCCATAGTCCCCCCGTGCACCGTTAAAATCCTACAGTAATAGAAATTAAAAAACTGCCAGCAAATACAAAGAACATTTTCTACTCCATGGTGACCCAAAGCTTATTGGCATAGCACAGGGCACAAGGCAGGAGCCAACCCTGAACTGGGCATCAGTCCATCACAGTGCCAACTCACACACAGACACACCAAGCACTGTACTGATTTATCTCTGACCTGCATATCGTTGGCATGGAAAACCAACAAACACACAGGGAGAACATGCAGACTCCACACGGATGACAACCAGGCCACGATATGAGCCCGCCAGTGCTGGATCTGTAAGACAGCAGTGTGTTAACCATTTTGCCACCCCTGAGAAAAAATAAATAAAACCAGAGGAGGAATTGCATTTCTGCTTGAACTTTCGCTGTGCTTGCCTCAGCTCACCGTGGTGGTGTGTGTGTGTGTGTGTTAGCTACAAATGGAAAGCGGGGACATTAAAGGAGAAACCTTTGCTCCAGTTCAGCGACCTTTGGCTGTGTGTGCTTTTCTTATCTCTTTCTTGAAATAACTTTTTTGTTTTCAGCAAAAACGTCTTTCATGGCAGTTACCTTGACAACGTGTTGGCCACAGCTATTTTGCATGGCACTGTGATCATCTGAAAGTATGTTTCGAAAAGAAACAAAAAATTCTTTAAACACACAGAGTTATAGTTTGTTTTTTACTTGCACCATTTTTACAAACTCATCAGCTTTACACATATGTATGGGTATTTTTTCCATATGAGTGAGTTTTGGATTATTAATTAATTTGCAAACCTTCCTGAAAACCTGTGTTTCACTTTGTCCTTATGGGGTACCAAGGCGTAAACTGATTGGCACAAACGGCACATCTACAACACAATAAAGTGTGCAGAAAGTGAAAGGGTCTCGCTACTTTCAGAATCCCCTGCATGTGGCACAACACCCTTCTGTATAAAAATGTGCCCGTTTGTTTTCCTACTTTGTGTCTTTAATATTTTCTGGTTTTATTCTCTTTTTCGTCATGTAATGAGTGTGACTGTGTGCCTGGGTGGACCCAAGCAACTGTAGGCCAGTAAGCTTAACGCGCATCACAGATAAATTAATGACAGAAATTATTAGGGGAAAGATTGAGTAACACATGGCAAGAATAGCTTTATAACACACTGGTGAGGACTCATCTGGGGTCCTGGATGCAGTTTTGGTCTACAAAAGGACATAACAGCACTAGAGAGAGTCCAGGGAAGAGCAACTAGGCTGATTCCAGGGCTACAAGGGATGAGTTCTGAGGAAGAATTAAAAGAGCTGAGCCTTTACAATTTAAGCAAAAGAAAATTAAGAAGAGACCTGACTGAAGTGTTTAAAATCATGACATGAATTAGTCCAGTGGATCGAGACAATGACTTTAAAATGAGTTCATCAAGAACACGGGGATACTGTTGGAAACTTGTTAAGGATAAACTGCACACAAAATTTAGGAAGTTTGTCTTCACACAGAGAGCCATAGACACGTGAAATAAGTGACCAAGTAGAGTCCAGAGAATAGCGAGTAGGCTGACTCCAGGGCTTCAGGGGATGAGTTCTGAGGAAAGGTTATAGGATTTAGGAGTCGTAGTGAACTCATCACTATCAACTGTCAGTGTTCAGAAACCATGAAGAAGGGTAACAGAATGTCAGGTTATATAGCACCTTGATGTGTGGAGTACAAGTCACAGGAGGTTCTGCTCAAGCTTTATAACACACTGGTGAGGCCTCATCTGGAGTACTGGGTGCAGTTTTGGTCTACAAAAAGGACATAGCAGCACTATAAGAAACCCAGAGAGGAGTGACTAGGCTGATCCAGGACTATAGGGGATGAGTTATGAGAAAACATTAAAGGTCTTAGGAGTCATAGACTTGACACTATGAACTGCCAGACAGTGTGCATAAGCCATGAAGAAGACTAACAGAATGTTAGGTTATATAGCACCTTCATGTGTGGAGTACAAGTCACAGGGGGTTCAGCTCAAGCTTTAGAACACACTGGTGAGGCCTCATCTGGCGTACTGGGTGCAGTTTTGGTCTCCAGGCTACAAAGAGGACATAACAGCACTAGAAAAAGTCCAGAGAAGAGCAACTAGGCTGATTCAGGGCTACAGGAGATGAGTTATGAGGAAATATTAGAACAGCTGAGCCTTTACAGTTTAAGCAAAAGAAGATTAAGAGGAGACCTGACTGAAATGTTTAAAATTATGACATGAATTAGTCCAGTGGATCAAGACGGTGACTTTAAAAGGAATTCATCAAGAACACAGGGACACAGTTGGAAACTGTGCTAGAGAAGATGCAGAGAAGAGCGACTAGGCTGATTCCAGGACTACAAGAGATGAGATATGAGGAAAGAATAAAGGATTTAGGAGTAGTAGTGGACTATCAACTGCCAGACAGTGTTCAGAATCCATTAGCATGGCTAACAGAATGTCAGGTTTTATAGCACCCTGAGGTGTGGAGTACAAGTCAGAGGAGGTTCTGCTCAAGCTTTACAACACAGTGGTGAGGCCTCATCTGGAGCACTGGGTGCAGTTTTGGTCTACAAAAAGGACACAGCAGCACTATAAGAAACCCAGAGAGGAGCAACAATACTGATCCAGGACTACGGGGGATGAGTTATGAGAAAACATTAAAGGTCTTAGGAGTCATAGACTTGACACTATGAACTGCCAGACAGTGTGCAAAAGCCATGAAGAAGGCTACCAGAATGTCAGGTTATATAGCACCTTGATGTGTGGAGTACAAGTCCAGGGAGGTTCTGCTCAAGCTTTAGAACACACTGGAGAGGCCTCATCTGGAGTACTGGGTGCCGTTTTGGTCTCCAGGCTACAAAGAGGACATTACAGCATTAGAAAAAGTCCAGAGAAGAGCAACTATGCTGATTCAGGGCTACAGGAGATGAGTTATGAGGAAATATTAGAACAGCTGAGCCTTTACAGTTTAAGCAAAAGAAGATTAAGAGGAGACCTGACTGAAGTGTTTAAAATTATGAAGGGAATTAGTCCAGTGGATCGAGACGGTGACTTTAAAATAAGTTCATCAAGAACACGGGGACACAGTTGGAAACTTAAGGGTAAATTTCACACAAACATTGATCCCGGTTAGGGAAGGTACTCCAAATAAAGGCAGCCGGGCCACCTGTCCATCAGCCTAGGGCTTCCCGTCCAGGTAAAGAATCTTCCTCTCCTAAATTCGTGATGTCCATCCATCCATCTGCGGAGTCTCATTTGGGTATGGTAGCTTTCTCTCTCTCGGCCACGTTGGGCCTCCCATCCAGGTAAGGAACCTTCCCCTCTACTGGTCGGGATGCCCGTACAAAATTAATATTCCAATATTTCAATTGCTCACTCGTCGTTTTGTAGATTGAAGAGATTTATTAAAAGTCCTTGCTACTCTTTAACGTTACCATTGCCATAGAAGCCACAGCCAGATAACAGGCTCATTTGATAAAGTATCAAAAAGTTCTGTGACGTGCGGCAGCATTCCCAATGAGATTTTGATTAATTTGTCATAGATGGAGATGAAGAGAACAACAAAAAGTCCTTAATTTCTTTGCCTTCTTCTTGTGGTTTGAGCTGCAGCAGTTAATTTTGTGTGCTGTTCCATTTCCGAGCAGCTGATATCTTGATTCTAATGGGCTCTCGACATCACTCATATTGTCAGATGACGCACAGACCTGCGAGGGTTTATGTAAGCCTCAAACGCTTACCTTAGCATTAGGTGGGCTGACGGATGGACCAGTGGGCCTTCCCATTCCATTTCATTTTGAGCAGTATTGTCTGCTAAGCATTTGGGAATGCTCATATTTTAAAATGTGACATGTTCCCTCCTTTTACCTCCTCACAGTTTACTCATATTAAAAAGAAATGAACCGTATAGGGAAGGCTAACATGAAGTGTAATAATTCTACCAAAAAACAAAAATTGTGCTCACAAATTCCACCCGCACATTTTCTTTTTTTCAGTCATGTAATCCAAAGTGGGTTTGTAGGAGTTGGAAATGTAACCTCGTCAAGGACCTGCTGAACACAACGCAAATCAGGGCATCAACCTTCTGAATCCACTGCATTGTCTGCTGTTGGCATTGTGCTCCTGTCACTAGTCAGCGGGGGGCATGCAAGCCAGAATGTCACCGTGCTGTTTTGAAAAGGTGAAAAAATCTGAACACGCATGTCATGAAGATTATGGAGCCCAAGCCAGCATTACATGCACAGCCATCGTGCCAGTCTATAAAAAAGTATTTACGCCCTTGGACGTTTGCACATTATAATTTTATACTACATATTATAGGAGTGGATATGGATGATTTGATGAGTGTGTGTGTCACATAGAGAAGCTGAAGAAAATGAAAATCATCTCAGCTGACGACAGACACCCATTACACACTCGTAACAATAAAGGTGCCAGAGTGGATTCTTCAAAGTGATGCCATAGGGCAGAGGTGTCCAACTCTGGTCCTGGTGGGCCGCAGTGGCTGCAGGTTTTCATTCCAACTATCTTCTTAATTAGAGAGCCGTTTGTGCTGCTGATTCAGTTGTTTTGCCTCAGTTTTAGTTGACGTGACTCAAACCCCCTTAGCTGTTTCTTTTTCCTTAATGAGCAGCCAAACAACAATGAAACATAAAACAAGCTAACCTGAAAATAAATAAGCTTAATAAAATGTTCAAGCAAAAAAAATCCTTGAAGTAGTTCTCTCGTTTGCTAGCTAAGCGGATGTAAGGTGCGCCCCGAGGCTGGCGTGTGAGTGAGGATGGCCCCGCCCCCTTCCCTCGGCCCGCTGCGTCTCTCTCTCTCTCTCTCTCTCTCTCTCTCTCTCCTGCCAAGTTGTTTTGCCTGCCTAAGGTAAAGTCATCCCTGATGGAGGATCACATGAATCGTGGGGTACAGGGGTCCTTTCATTGGATTTGCTGGCCCAGCCCTGTTTCAGCTGTGGAATGGCCAATAGGGGGAGGCAGCTAGATGGCTGAGGTCTCCAGGACTCTAAACAAATCCAAATCATATTATGTGATATCATCGACTGTTAAATTCTGCGCCATACTTGTAAAATTTTTATTTTTATACTGTATTGAGGATTTGTTCTGTTCTGTGTACAGTAATCCCTCACTTATCGCGGGAGATAGGTAACTGAATTTCCGCGAAGTAGGGACACCATATTTATTTAATTATTTAACGTGTATTTGGATGTTTTTAAACCCTCCCTGTATTGTTTACAACCCACCCTTTACTTTATTAATAACAGGGACAACTGCTAAGCAATATGAAATCAGTAGATAAGTTTACACTTACTGTATAGCGAAGTACACGTAGCAGCTTGTAGGAGGTCATGACATCGTCGACCTTGTTGCAAAGATTCCTAAAGCAGATTCCATCCAGACTACTGCCTTATCACGTCCACTTGCAACTCGTTTTGCGCCCTGATTAAAGGACACTGCGGCCGTAGATCTTATATGCTTTTCCTCCTTTTTAAATAAAAAGAATCGTGGACTCATTGATGCTGTAATGGTGTCCTCCAGCGGTGTAGCTGTTCCCTTCCTTCAACATATCCAAAACTTTTACCTTTCTGCAATCATTTACATCTTCTGTTGGCGCTTGGACACGGCCCCTGAAACAGTAGCACGTTAATGCTGAATGAGTGAGATGAGACTTCCTGGTTAATGCAGCACTCCGTCGCTGAGCCAATCAGCAGCACACAGGAACTTAACTGCGTGCTCTGAATGGGTAGCTTCTCAGCCATCCACCAATAGCATCTCTTGTATGAAATCAACTGGGCAAACCAACTTAGGAAGCAAGTACCAGAAGTAAAAAGACCCATTGTCCGCAGAAACCCGAGAAGCAGCGAAAAATCCGCGTTATATATTTAGATATGCTTACATATAAAATCCGCGAAGTCGTGAATCCGCGAAAAGTGAACCGCGAAGTAGCGAGGGATTACTGTATTGTATTGTATTGACCCCCTTCTTTTTGACACCCACTGCACGGCCAACGTACCTGGAAAGGGGTTTTATTTTTGAACTGCGTTACCCAAGGTTTCTTCCATTTTTTCCCTACAAAGGTATTTTTGGGAGTTTTTCCTTGTCTTCTTAGAGAGTCGAGGCTGGGGGGCTGTCAAGAGGCAGGGCCTGTTAATGCCCATTGCGGTACTTCTTGTGTGATTTTGGGCAATACAAAAATATATTGTATTGTATTGTATTGTATTGTGCGTATGCAGCAGGGTTCAGAAAAATATCACTCATGAATGAAAAAAAGTCAAATTCTCGGATTTGTATCCACAAATGCTTCAAAAATAATTTTCAGACTGTCCTTCTGTAACGGCATCAGACACAACAGTTGAAATTTATTAGACAATAACAGAAATATAAACATTACACCAATAATAATTTCTAGGAAAATAAACAACTAATTTATAATTTCGTTTACATTCTTGCTCAGAGCAGAAAACATCCCCACCTATCACTTGTACACTACACTGGTTCTGGTTTTCACAGCGTTATTATATTAAACTAATAATTAGAACACGGCTTATCAGTGCGTCTGTACTATATTCTTGTCTAGCTGATGCTAGTAAATAATTATATGTGAAAAATGATTGCTGGTTCTCTCTATACGAATAAATCTATGCAAACTTAATCTTAATTTTTCTCTATACGTCATTTTAATTTTCTATTTAAATATTTAGATATGTTGAAGGGCAATAACATTGAAGCACCGCTCCACCCTGAGCAGCTCAAACTCTAGCTATGCCACGGACTACCAGCGGTCCCCAGAAGATGGAACCCCCGGCAATGGAGACGGAGCTCCCGCAGACCTGAGCCCTGTTTCTTTGCACTCTAATAACTGCTGGTGCGGCGATGATCTGTGTCAAATACTTCTCAGATCCTGAGCGACTTTCTTTGGCTTCTTTTCACTTGGTGGCTTGACGTCTGTGAATTAATAATAATAATAATTTATTTTATTTATAGGAGTCTTTAAAGGCACACAAGGACAACTTATAGAGCGCATTCACAACATAAAATTAATAGAACAATAAACCCAGAATAAATACAATAATCAGACAGAATAAGCTAGCATAAAAAGATGCGTTTTAAGGCACAATTTAAAAGGTAAGAAGAAGAGTTGATATTACAAATGTCTTGTGGGAGAGAGTTCCAGAGGTGAGGGGCCGCTGGACTGAAAGCTCTAAACCCCATGGTAGTCAAGAGAGCAGGAGGGATAATAAGATTGATAGAGGAAGAAGATCTAAGGATACGAGGAAGGAATGGAGATGTGAAGAAGATCAGAAAGATAAGGGGGTGCCAGATTATAGATAGATAGATAGATAGATAGATAGATAGATAGATAGATAGATAGATAGATAGATAGATAGATAGATAGATAGATAGATAGATAGATAGATAGATAGATGATAGATAGATAGATAGATAGATAGATAGATAGATAGATAGATAGATAGATAGATAGATAGATAGATAGATAGATAGATAGATAGATAGATAGATAGATAGATAGATAGATAGATAGATAGATAGATAGATAGATAGATAGATAGATAGATAGATAGATAGATAGATAGATACTTTATTAATCCCCAAGAGGAAATTCACATACTCCAGCAGCAGCATACTGATAAAAACAATATTAATTAAAGAGTGATAAAAACACAGTGCAAGTTAAAAAGTGCAAGGTGGAGAGTGTGAGGCAGGTACAACAGACAGTAACTTTGTATAATGTTAACGTTTACCCCCCAGGGTGGTATTGAACAGTCACATAGTGTGTGGGAGGAACGATCTCCTCAGTCTGTCAGTGGAGCAGGACGGTGACAGCAGTGTGTTGCTGAAGCTGCTCCTCTGTCTGGAGATGATCCTGTTTAGTGGATGCAGTGGATTCTCCATGATTGACAGGAGTCTGCTCAGCGCCCGTCGCTCTGCCACAGATGTCAAACTGTCCAGCTCCGTGCCTACAATAGAGCCTGCCTTCCTCACCAGTTTGTCCAGGCGTGAGGCGTCCCTCTTCTTTATGCTGCCTCCCCAGCACACCACCGCGTAGAAGAGGGTGCTCGCCACCACCGTCTGATAGAACATCTGCAGCATCTTATCACAGATGTTGAAGGACGCCAGCCTTCTAAGGAAGTATAGTCGGCTCTGTCCTCTCTTATGGAGGGTCTTGTAAGTAATAAGCAGAATCTTAAAATCAATGTGATATTTAATAGGGAGCCAGTGAAGCTGCTGAAGGACAGGAGTGATGTGTTCTGTAGAAGGCATTCTGGTAATAATATGAGCTGCAGCTTTCTGAACCAAATGAAGTTTGTAAAGGAGTTTGTGAGGAGGACCAGAAAGGATAGAATTGCAATAATCAATACGAGATGTAACCAGAGCATGAACAAGAATAGCAGTGACTGGTAGCTGAAAGAGATTGACGTAAACGGCTGATATGACGTAGATGGAACCATGCAGACCAAGTAACATTATTAATATCCATCCATCCATTTTCCAACCCGCTGAATCCGAACACAGGGTCACGGGGGTCTGCTGGAACCAATCCCAGCCAACACAGGGCACAAGGCAGGAACTAATCCTGGGCATGGTGCCAACCCACCACAGCATTATTAATATGTGCCTCAAATATTTTAAGGTGCTATCGAGAATCACACCTCAGCTCTTAACTTGGGAGGAAGAAGAGATTAGAGCATTATTAATGGTGAATTACATTTATCCAAAACAGATTTAAAACAGGGAGGCCCAGTTTCTTCCCCGACTATTTCTCTCGGCTCCACCACAAATATGTTCCTCCGGTCACATATTATAGGCAAAACTAAAAAAAAAAAAAAATACACCCACATACATAACTACACTAGCAAGCCAACCATAAAGGAATCCACACACCGTTCTGGGAACCTTTGACAGGCTAGATATCAGCTGAAATTTCGTATTTGCTTTGTAAATTTTCTTCTCCTCCATAGGCGGCCTTAAGGCGGCATTCCAGATATCACTGCGCGCATTGCAGGCAGACAGAGTGCGACTTCATTTTTAATGTTTTACTTGGTAGCACCTTGACATCCCATTGCAGATATTGTGATTTATGCAGTCGTCACGCCACACCGATGAAATTTCTGTCAAATTAGCACTGCTGATCCAAAGTGATCTTGTCAAAGATTTAAATAATTCTTCAAAAACAGGAGAACGCATTTTAGTAAAGAGCAAGAAAAGGAAAAAGAATAGTATGACTTGATCATATAAGAATATCTTTAACATTTTGGTTATGTTATACAACTTTACAATCGAAAAGGCTAATTTATTTAAATCGAAAAAGGCTAATTAATTTAAGTTGAAAAGGCTAATTTATTTAAATCGAAAAGGCTAATTAATTTAAGTTGAAAAGGCTAATTTATTTAAATCAAAAAGGCAAATTAAATTTATTTAAATCAAAAAGGCTAATTTATGTAAGGGATTGATTGTCCAGCATTTACAGCATGCCAAAATAACTATATGATTTATACAAAACAATAACAAAAAAAAAATTACTGAAGGGAATCTGGCATAAAGCAATACCATAAATGTGCATTCTGAGGATGCCCCGGTGCCCGACCTCTTCTGTGACACCTTGTAGTCATGTCTCCTCACTCACTCTCATCCATCTCAGTTCATGGCTACAAGCCAACTGGCGCCCTGTCTGGGTTTTTTCCTGCCATACCCCCACTGCTGAATTTGGGTTCATTGAGTTCGGGAATTATGATGCCCCGGTGCCCGCAGCAATGGGCACCATCCACTATTGCTGACATCAATTTAATCTAAATTCATTCTGAAGGGGCACGTTTCCAGCCTTTGCCTACAGACACATACTCAACCTCAGGCTTTATGATGGTGACCATTCTGCTTTGTGCTTTGTTGAATAATTTATCACATATACACACACACATGCGTTATGTCATTACCCTACTGGTACTCCAGCCAGATTAGCAGTATTTTCATTTGAAGGGCACATTATCTGACCATAATGAGAATATTAAAGATGTAGTATGTTGTTCTGTATTGACTCATTGTATGTTCTGTCTACACTGCTAGATTAAGCAGGTTATGCTGCTCGCTATGTAGCACAGATCGGGTAGTGACAGAGACAGCTACCGTGAGTACAGAATTGTGATCCCCTCCATCACAGGCTCTGCAGATGTTAGTTAGATGTAGTGATAGGAACTCGGGAGAGAGAGATGAAGCACTCGGAGTATTGTGGACTATAATGCTATCTCATCGACAGTCATCAGCTCTGCTGCCTCACAGCTCAGCTCACAGTTTTGACCACAAGAATCAGTCCAGTGTAGTTGGCAGACACTTCCCAAACTGTCAGGGACACTTCAAAGATCGCTGCACCAAACGGTTATAATCAATTTAAAACCAGTTCAGTTTCTGCTATGTCATTGACTTCAAAGTATTTCGCTGAAATTCCCACTCCTTTCTACATTTGAGATGGAAAATCAAGGCAAAGCTCATTAGTAATAGTCAGGTACTGTATATTTAAGCTAAATGGAGTTAATGTAACTGGGTATGGTGAAAAAAGGGAATACCGTAATTTTAGTATAAAAAGGTGTTCATTTTAAGGTAAGCTTAACTTTAAATTAGCAAATAACAACAACCAAACAATCGCCGAGACAGATTATGCCTCTTTTGAAAAGAGAACAATCTGATTGCTTTGTTTCGATGTCAATTAAATATGTCAATGTGACATCTAAGGAATTTATGTCAGGATACCTAGAAACAGCCACAAAATACCAGACATTATTATCTCTTTAAGAAAAATGAGCTTAAATTGGATGTATAAGGTAAACATTCCCTTGAGCTCAATGGTCCCATAGGAATATTTTGATAGATAGATAATCACGACAGACAGACGTGAAAGTCACTACTGACAGATAGATAGACATTGATTTTAGTGTAGTTGGCAGGAGAGCCAGACAGGCAGACAGACATTAATTTTAGTGTATTTGGCAGGAGAGACAGACAGACAGACATTAATGTTAGTGTAGTTGGCAGGACAGAGACAGAGAGACATTCATTTTAGTGTAGGTGTAGTTTGCAGGAGAGACAGACAAACAGACATTAATTTTAGTGTATTTGGCAGGAGAGACAGACATTAATGTTAGTGTAGTTGGCAGGACAGACAGACAGAGAGACATTAATTTTAGTGTAGGTGTAGTTGGCAGGAGAGACAGACAGACAGACATTAATTTTAGTGTAGTTGGCAGGACAGACAGACAGACATAAATTTTAGTGTAGGTGTAGTTGGCAGAACAGAAAGACCGGCAGACATTAATGTTAGTGTAGTTGGCAGGACAGACAGACAGACATTAATGTAGTGTAGTTGGCAGGAGAGACAGACAGAGAGACATTAATTTTAGTGTATTTGACAGGAGAGACAGACAGACAGACATTAATGTTAGTGTAGTTGGCAGGAGAGACAGACAGAGAGACATTAATTTTAGTGTAGATGTAGTTGGCAGGAGAGACAGACAGACAGACATTAATTTTAGTGTAGTTGGCAGGACAGACAGACAGACATTAATTTTAGTGTAGGTGTAGTTGGCAGAACAGAAAGACCGGCAGACATTAATGTTAGTGTAGTTGGCAGGACAGACAGACAGACATTAATGTAGTGTAGTTGGCAGGAGAGACAGACAGAGAGACATTAATTTTAGTGTATTTGACAGGAGAGACAGACAGAGAGACATTAATGTTAGTGTAGTTGGCAGGAGAGACAGACAGAGAGACATTAATTTTAGTGTAGGTGTAGTTGGTAGGAGAGACAGACAGACAGACATTAATGTTAGTGTAGTTGTCAGGACAAACAGACAGACAGACATTAATGTTAGTGTAGTTGGCAGGACAGAAAGACAGACAGACATTAATTTTAGTGTATTTGGCAGGAGAGACAGACAGACAGACATTAATGTTAGTGTATTTGGCAGGAGAGACAGACAGACAGACAATGTTAGTGTAGTTGGCAGGACAAACAGACAGAGAGACATTAATTTTAGTGTAGGTGTAGTTGGCAGGAGAGACAGACAGGCAGACATTAATTTTAGTGTAATTGGCAGGACAGACAGACAGACATTAATTTTAGTGTAGGTGTAGTTGGAAGAACAGAAAGACAGGCAGACATTAATGTTAGTGTAGTTGGCAGGACAGACAGACAGAGAGACATTAATTTTAGTGTAGGTGTAGTTGGCAGGAGAGACAGACAGACAGACATTAATTTTAGTGTAGTTGGCAGGAGAGACAGACAGACAGACATTAATGTTAGTGTAGTTGGCAGGACAGACAGACAGAGAGACATTAATTTTAGTGTAGTTGGCAGGAGAGACAGACAGACAGACATTAATTTTAGTGTAGGTGTAGTTGGAAGAACAGAAAGACAGGTAGACATTAATGTTAGTGTAATTGGCAGAACAGAAAGACAGAGAGACATTAATTTTAGTGTAGTTGGCAGGACAGACAGACAGACATTAATTTTAGTGTAGGTGTAGTTGGCAGAACAGAAAGACCGGCAGACATTAATGTTAGTGTAGTTGGCAGGACAGACAGACAGACATTAATGTAGTGTAGTTGGCAGGAGAGACAGACAGAGAGACATTAATGTTAGTGTATTTGACAGGAGAGACAGACAGACAGACATTAATGTTAGTGTAGTTGGCAGGAGAGACAGACAGAGAGACATTAATTTTAGTGTAGGTGTAGTTGGTAGGAGAGACAGACAGACAGACATTAATGTTAGTGTAGTTGTCAGGACAAACAGACAGACAGACATTAATGTTAGTGTAGTTGGCAGGACAGAAAGACAGACATACATTAATTTTAGTGTATTTGGCAGGAGAGACAGACAGACAGACATTAATGTTAGTGTATTTGGCAGGAGAGACAGACAGACAGACAATGTTAGTGTAGTTGGCAGGACAAACAGACAGAGAGACATTAATTTTAGTGTAGGTGTAGTTGGCAGGAGAGACAGACAGACAGACATTAATTTTAGTGTAGTTGGCAGGACAGACATACAGAGAGACATTAATTTTAGTGTAGTTGGCAGGAGAGACAGACAGACAGACATTAATTTTAGTATAGACAGACAGACAGACATTAATTTTAGTATAGACAGACAGACAGACAGACAGACAGACAGACAGACAGACAGACAGACAGACAGATAGATAGATAGATAGATAGATAGATAGATAGATAGATAGATAGATAGATAGATAGATAGATATTAAAGGTACAATATGAAGGATGGATAGATATGAAAGGCACTATATTATATAACACAGGTTTTAAAAGGGACAATAGATAGGCAAACGATATAGTGTATTTCAAATTTATCTATAACATACAGTTTATAAATGAGCCAATATAGACAGAGACAGATAGATCTTTATTTGTCCCCAGTGTGAAATTTGTCTTTTTAAATGATGCTCAATCAATAACTAAATAAATATTACAATATTATTACAACTGCAGTGGGCTGGCATCCCCTGCCCGGGGTTTGTTTCCCATCATGTGCCCTGTGTTGGCTGGGATTGGCTCCAGCAGACCCCCATGACCCTGTAGTTAGGATATAGTGGGTTGGATAATGGATGGATGGATGGATGGATGGATATTATTACAAACAACAACCTTCAAAACAGCTTAATATTGTGTGTATACACGCACACATAACATTATCAAAACAAACAATTAAAAAATAGATTGTTGAAAACTACATAAATTAATAAAAATCAGCCATTAGCACAACAGCATCAGCATTGTTAAGAAAAACAAAACCAACATCTGTTAAGGGATAAAAGAAAACTGGGACATCAAATAGCATGTTTGACATCAAAAGAGGACAAAGAATTAGATGTGGAGATGAGAAACATCAAATGGTAGGAAATCAATGACTGCTGAAAAAAATTTAAAAAAATAAAAAACCAAACCCCCACGTCCCGGTCGTTTATTGTGCGTCCTCTTCTTCCAGATGCATTTTACTGCTTTGTTGCTCCCATAAATAAAAAAGGCAACCATAAAGAATTTTATATCTTGTATCACCTGAATCAGCAGCCTGAAACATGTCTGGATTTTGAAGTGTATTTTACGGTAAAACAAACATGTTTAAACCATCAAAAAATAAAATAAATAAATAATAATAATAATAGAAATTTGAAAGAAAAAAAAAGTATGCTGCGTAAATAAAAATATGATAAAATTCAGTTGGTTTCCTAGTGTGCACTTTCATTAACGCGCCCAGGGTCCTGTTCATAATTATAATTATGATTAATAACAAATATCCACACTTGCAGACATTTGATGAAGTGCCTTAATATTCTCAGACTCACTCCAACCATCTCAGGGTGTTAAAGCCGACGTTCTTAACTTGTGGCTTTAAGGATTTTTTCTTTTTTGTTTGCATGCAAAAAATGTGTAGAATGCCTAATATCTTGTTTTGATTAATAACATAATATATGATGAATATAAAATCTTTATTTTTTATTAAGCAGCAATAAATACAATATGTGTACTTCTGTACTAAATGATAATTCTTATGAATTATAACCAAGACAAGTAAAGACACCACACAAACACCTCCAGTGATAAGGAGGAAGACTTCATGGGACGACAGTTTAAAGTGCGATGTTCAGAGAGACAATGGGGGAAAACAGACTTGCATATGTATTAGAAAATGAGTTTAAAGGAAAACATTTTATTCAGTCTTTATTTAAGTGAACAGAAGTGACTTATTGTTTTATTTTAGTTTTGCCCAAAAGTGGTTTCCCCCAATCTCTACACTTGAGATGATGACAGTAAAGAGCGCCTTCTCTTACAAGCTTTACATTTCTTTGTTAAATTTGCACATCTCTAAGCAGCTCGAGCCCCAGACCCTTCATGAGAGCAGCCCCTCTTTCACTATTCACATGTGCTGTAGGTTTAGTGTAAAAACCACGAGCACAGGTGGCATACAAACCCTGCTTACTGTCTCACGTCAAGTCACACAGGTGAACGCTTCAGGTAACGTTTAACACCTTAGACACGGAGTCCGACAAAAAGACAAGCCAGCACAATTCACTCTTTGTGGCACCACTGCTAAGGTGCCCTTATAGGTTTAATGGTTCAAATTCTGTTATTAATCAAAAGAGAAGCAGCAACAGTTATACAGTACATCAGTTTAAAGAACAAATCAATAATAAATTACATTGAATGTCATTGCAGAAAAAAGGAAAATTGCCATCAACCAAAACATCTGATTTCTGAAACAAAGCCCCCCCACCCCACCATCACCAGCCCATAAGAAATGCCCCTCTTCTCCACAGAGTACAACACTTCCTCAACACCCTGTATGCATTTAAAAGTATGTATGCCCTCAATAACTTTCACAATACACAAATTCTGCTTTAAATCTGTTTTCAACTAAGACCTTAAACATCAGCAAAGCACTCTGAATATACTCTTATTTTTATTTTGCCTTATTTTCAAAATTGCTAACTTAGCCTGCCCCAGAAAAATATTTCAGTTAAACAGATACTCTTCATTTCTGAGATATTGGGACTCCTAAAACAAGCAATTTCTGTGGAATCTCCATCTCAAACTTCATAAAAATAGATAGACAGATTGAGAGATAGAGAAAGGCACCATATGATAGATAGATAGATAGATAGATAGATAGATAGATAGATAGATAGATAGATAGATAGATAGATAGATAGATAGATAGATAGATAGATAGATAGATAGATAGATAGATAGATAGATAGATAGATAGATAGATAGATAGATATTTTAGCATAGTAGGCAGGATAGAGAGATAAACAGAGAGACAAACAGACACAGATTTTTATCTTGGTATAGTAGGCAGGATAGACAGGCAGACAGACATTTTTATCTTAGCATAGTAGGCACGACAGACAGATTTTTATCTTAGTGTAGTAGGCAGGCTAGATAGATAGACAGATAGATATTTTAGCATAGTAGGCAGGATAGAGAGATAGATAAACAGACAGACACAGATTTTTTCATGGTATAGTAGGCAGGATAGACAGACAGACAGACAGACAGACAGATTAGGCAGACAGACAGACATTTTTATCTTAGCATAGTAGGCAGAATAAGTAAATTTTTATCATGGCATAGTAGGCAGGACAGATAGACAGACAGATTTTTATCTTGGTATAGTAGGCAGGATAGACAGATAGTGTAGTAGGCAGGATAGATAGATAGATAGATAGATAGATAGATAGATAGATAGATAGATAGATAGATAGATAGATAGATAGATAGATAGATAGATAGATAGATAGATAGATAGATAGATAGATAGATATTTTAGCATAGTAGGCAGGATAGACAGGCAGACAGACAGACAGATTTTTATATTAGCATAGTAGGCAGGATAGACAGATTGATATGAAAGGCACTATATAATGAATAGATTGATAGGCAGGCATGAAAGGTGACAGAATTAGAGCAGAGTCTGGTTAACTGACTACACTCTTAACATTGCTGGTTCTTTAATGGTACTTTAGTGGTTTGTGTGGTACCTCGTAGACTCAGTGCTTGACAAAGAACGAAATCATTCAAAGTAGAGTTTTTTGTATGTGAGCTTGTTTTTTTGGGCATTCATACGGTTCCTAATATTCTGAGACAATCAATACTTTCCAGGTCTAGTACACTACCTTGCATGATATTAACAGATAAAGAAGACTGGAATTTAGTTTTGTGTTATTGTAGCCCGCAGGAGTCCATTAAAATTAGGAACTCTTTGTTATTTCACACACTTGTTATCATCTATTCAAGGTTGCTGACTGAGCCCGTTACAGATCTAAACAAATAAAAGGTTGTTTCTGGAACTTTCATGCACATGGTTCTTTTGGCAACCAAAAATGGTTCCCCTATGGCACTGCTCTGAAGACCACTTTGGCACCTTTATTTGTAAGGCTGCAGCTCGGTGTCACGCTGGTAAGGTTCCAAATGCCAGTCTTGTGCTTCACATTCTAGTTTTGAGTTGCCTGCCTGGCTTTGCTGCTGTGCCTCTCATTTGATGAATTATAAACCAGTTGCCTGGTCAACAGAAAACACTGCATATGTTTAAAACTTTCTTCTTATTTCAAGACTATTTTTTGCTAATGTTTCTTCCTATGATTTGTGATTTCTTATTGTATGCAATGCTGTTACCCAGGAATACACTAGAAAGTAGCACCCCTCTTCCTTTGTATTAACCTGGGCCCCCACTCCGTGGCATTCTTCTCCAAGTATATGGATCTCTTGTCAGACGTGCCACGCATTATGCAGTTAGATGGCTGCGAATCATAAAATATGAAACAGCAATGTTTGCCAGGCTCTCGGTGACACCACCTGCCCCAGGCAGATCAGTTTGTGAGCAGAACACATTACAAATCTGTTTAACTTTCAAACTAGACATCTCCTTTCTATTCCTTTTCTTTTGCTTTTTCTAATTTCAAAAGAATTTGATGTTAACTTATTAATAATTGAACACCGGTGAGCACTGCAAAGTCCTGATGTTTAGCATTTTAAAGGCGGAGTGGCATAGCGGTTAAGGCTTTGCTCTTCAAACCCTGTTGTCGGGTGCACACGCATGGCAGACAGCTTAAGGGCTTTGGCGATGGTAATTTGATTAGTGACGGGCAGATGGGCAGGTCCTCCATGAAGATTCAAGCTTTGCAATACATTGGCATGCAAGAAAAGGAGCCGGTACTCTAGGTAGGTCCTTCAAGAATCTTTGAGCAGCATGATAGTGGTGGGGATTTGAGAGAGGGGGTTTCTTGTTAAACTATGAATGCCACATGACAATAACATTTGATTGAGAAAGTGGCGGAGCAGCCTTAAAGCTCAGACCTTCACATGTATAGCGTAACTTTACTCACCATCACACTAAGAACAGTACCCTAGGTAGAAATCAGAAGTGGTGCCAGTACTGCGTACAGATGAGTACCCGCACACCTCGGGCAATGGGTCAGTCTAAAAATTTAGATAAGCCTAACCATCGACATGGTGTTGGAACGGAGGCACTGCTGCCTCATAGTTAAGAAACCGGGTCATGTCCCGGGTCCAACTCTGGGTAGAGCTGGCATGTTCTCCCTGTGTCTGTGAGGGGTCTCCTCGGGGCGCTCAGATTTCCTCTCACAGTACAAAGACATGCAGGTTAGGTGGATTGGTGATGCTGAACTGGCCATGGATAAGTGGGTTTACAAAATGGATGGATGTTCTACTGTAACATCATAAGCTCTTAAATAAATGACATGAAGATAGAAGTAAATTGGACCTAACAACTTTGTGTGATTTAGCATATGACACAAAAGTAAAAAAAAAAAAACAAAACACTAAATATGATTGGGACGCCTTTACCTGATTAACCTTTGTGACTTTGACATGCTAAATTTGCAATACTGGTAAGACAGATTTATTTGGATGTGTTTAATACATTACATTTGGGGTTTCTTTCTAAATTGCCCCCTGGGAACAAATAAAGTTCTATTGATCTCTTTATCTACCTATTATATAGTACCAGTTGTGTCCAGCTAACTACCTACCAATTGTATTGTATCTTTTGCATCCATCATTTAATATCCTTTCACATCTCCATAAACGCCCATTCTTTCTATTATACAGCACCTTTGACATCTACCCATCTACTATACAGTGCCTCGTACATCTACCTACCTACCTACCTACCTACCTACCTACCTACCTACCTACCTACCTACCTACCTACCTACCTACCTACCTATTACATAGTACCCTTTGAGTCAGTTGTATAATAACATCTTTAAATCTATATGCAATATAGCACCTTTTACATCTACCTACCTATTATATGGCACATTTCACATTTACCTATCTATATATAATATAGCATCTTTTACATCTACCTACCTGTTATATAGCACCTTTAACATCTACAGATCTATATTTAATATAGCACCATTTACATCTTTATATTATATAGCACTTTTCACATTTACGTACCTATTATATAGCATATTTTGCATTTACCTATCTATATATAACACCTTTTACATCTATCTACCTACCTATTATATAGTAACTTTTACATCTACCTACCTAGTATATAGCACTTTTCACATCTACCTGCCTATTATATAGCATATTTCACATTACCTATCTATATATAGCACCTTTTACATCTACCTACCTGTTATATAGTACCTTTAACATCTACAAATCTAGATTTAATATAGCACCATTTACATTTTTCTATTATATAGCACTTTTCACATCAACGTACCCATTATATAGCATTTTTCACTTTTACCTATAAAACCTTTTATATTTATCTACGTACCTATTATATAGTAACTATTCACATCCATCTATTATAGAGAATCTTTCACATCTATCAATCTAAATATAATGCAGCACCTTTTACATCTGTCTACCTAACTATTATACAGTACCTTTGACATTTACCTATCTTAATACATAATTTGCCTGCCTCCTCACTCACTCACTCACTTACTCACATCCATCCGAAGCCGAATGCGCAGTTGCCTTCTGCGCAGCTGCCCGAAAAAACTTTACGAGACCGACATCCAACCCCAACATTGCGGCAGGCGGCAGATTTACGGCCAGAAAAATTCAAAGAGAAAGGCGATTTCGACTACAGCTCGAGGCCTAATTACGCATTCTGATTCAATTACGCATTCATTCAATACACCTATATCAGGTTTATGGTGCTTATACTTATTACTATTCCATATTTTACTGGAACATTCAT
The DNA here is from genome assembly GCF_900747795.2 of Erpetoichthys calabaricus. Taxonomy (NCBI): domain Eukaryota; kingdom Metazoa; phylum Chordata; class Cladistia; order Polypteriformes; family Polypteridae; genus Erpetoichthys; species Erpetoichthys calabaricus. Next base: position 186,386,880 of record NC_041401.2, read on the forward strand.
CATTCAATATTATACTATAGGCCTGGAAAATTTATCAACTAACAGTACAAGCCAGTACAGTAATGAGTAAAGCGGACTACAATCATTACAAAACAACTTCTTCGTTACTTATCATTTGTTCTTCATACACTGCTGACACAAACTCGTGCCCATTTCATCTTATGTTGTCGAAACGGGTTCTTTGTCTAGTCTATATATAATATAACACCTTTTACATCTAACTACCTATTATATAGCACCTTTAAGATCTACAAATCTACAGTGTAATATAGCATCTTTTACATCTATCTACGTATCTATTATATAGCACCCTTTACATCTCCGTACATATTATATTGCACTTTTAACATCCACCTATTTATTATACAGAATCTTTCACATCTACCAATCTAAATATAATGCAGCACCTTTTACATCTATCTACCTATCTATTATATAGTACCTTTCATATTTACCTATCTATATATAATATAGCACTGTTTACATCTAACTACCTCTTATATAGCACCTTTAACATCTACAAATCTATATGTAATATAGCACCTTTTACATCTATCTACATACCTATTATATAGCACCTTTTATATCTATACATACCTATTATATAGCACTTTCCACATCTACCAATCTAAATATAATGCAGCACCTTTTACATCTATCCACCTTTCTGTTATATAGTATCTTTTCTATTCTGTCTATTAAATAGCGCCCTTTACATCTCTCTATCTGTCTAACTAGTATATGGTACCTTTACACCTACCTGTCTTGCCCATCTTTACTTAAAGCATGGCACTACATTAACTTAAGTGGGTATAAATTGCTACCTCAATTTCCGAGGGGTAAACCATATTCTTTATTTATTTGTTTACAATGCACGCTCACTCCTCGACTAAAACATTGAATTGTGCTTCCGACGATCGTTTCCCTCGCACCGTACTGTATGTCAAAGCCTCCCGCGCACTATAAGGCTGCAGTCAAGTGTATTCCACGACAGCCGCCCTAACACTGCAGTCTCCGCGGATTATTCGGGTGCAGCAAAAGGTAACTTTACAGACATCACAGAAGCAGCGAACTCGTTTGCCAATTGTTGAGTTTTATGCCTTGCTAATAGTTACATGGAACAATTGCACGGACAGCAGGAAGAGTTCCCCTGAGAATTAAATACATTTACAGTTTACTCGATCTCAAAGACCCCCCAGCCAAAAAAAAGGGGGGGGGGGTTTGGGGGAGGAGGAAATTAAACAGCAATCAGGTTAAGTCAATACGTTCAGATGTTAAGGTGCCAAACTGTTATAAAGAGCCCTACAGGAACAAACGACCAAAAAGTTACAAACCATTTAAGCTCACAATCGAATCAGCACACTAATCCAGCACTGTAACCACACTGCGGCAATTTCACAGGTGACAACATTTTTTTAAGCATTTTCTTTTTCGTTTTAATATCAAAGCCGCATCGCCAGCATTAATATTTATCCAACATTTCAGCAGTCGCCTACTCGGCTGTACCTGAGAGGCTTGTAAACTTGAAACCCACCGTTAACAAAGCGGTCGACACGCGGAGTTGCAGCAGCAGTAGCAACAGCAGTAGCAGTAGGTGGATCCGCGAACACTGAAGCATGCTGATACCGATTCACGCACGCTTAAAAGTCGAATCGGGTCCCACAATGCCTTCACATAATAAGGTGCACTGAAGTTTATATAAAGGTGTCTTACCTTGATGGGCTGGGTAGGCTTACACTTCACATGGTGGGAAACGGTGGCGGTTTGATTCATATTTCAGCACTTTGGACAGAGCACGCAGATCCACTAAGCGCTCTCAAGACAACACGGCAATCCCACAGCTTCCAGCTACCAAAAGAATCCGCGGCTCCGGTTGAAATATCCTTATTTCCTTCCACCGGCTCCAGTAGGCTCCGTACCTTGTAAGAGGCGATCGTCGCAGTTAAACTGGGCGCTCCGACTTCTCTCCGCCAGTCGCTGCAGATGTTTCACACTCTCTGTGTAATACAACGTCAAAGCCCGCACTGTGCGCACCCCACCTCCGTGCCGTAAAGCCCACTCGAATTCAAGCTTGGAAGTCTACCGTAGCCAAGTGGGAAAATAAATACATAAATAAATAAATACGGAGATTCGCATTTCATCTCCAACAAATGACTTGGCTTAGCATTCAGAACGTGCAGTGCGGTGTGAGGGGAGAGCGGCACTTCACGAAGTTGATGCCGATTGTGTTGATCGCAGCAATTCTATGAATGGGCTGCCCAGAAATTCGACGAAAGTGTCTTACGAGCACCCAGAACCTGTTTATTATTCATCAGATCATTAGGAGAGAGTCGCTTAGTTTAGAGGAGCTTCCCTCTTGTATCCCCCAGTACCCCGAATCTCATTTGAATGCGCATCTCCTCTAAAGTGAGTCCGGATTACCCACAGGCAGTCAGTCTTTTATTAGATTGTTTGATTCATATGTTTAGTTAATTATTTATCTATCAATTAAGATCTGAAGACTTGTAGCACATTTTTCCTTGTTACCCTCCTGTCTGCCATCTGTTCAGAACAGCACGATGACGTTAGTCATTTCGACTCGAATAGTCAAATAATTATCTTTAAAATAAAAGCGCATTTCGCTCTGAAAACAAACCAAGTGTAAATCTCGGGTCCTTTACGTGATACTTTCTTCAGGTAAATCAAGGTCAGAATAACTGTAACGAAAGGTTGAAAAGCCCATAACCTGTACGCCTGAGCTGAACAGAACCATTAATAATAATGCTCCACTACTCACTTCATTTATTTTTGGAGGAGCACGATATTCATTAAGTGAAATGGGGTAAGAATAAAATTAAGATAATTTACTTTCACACTCGATGCATTCGGATTGATATTTTCATATACCGTGTTCTCGTTTGGAGGCAAACCGTCTCACTCCATGGCATTCCCTGTCGGCTTCCAGAAATCATTGCTCATCAATTTCTCTATACTATGAGAGAACCGATTTCTCATTTCTGTCTCTCTTCCACCTTATCCCCCCTTTTCTGTGCTCTATAATGCTAAGACAATGAGACTGTTTTTAGCCTTCTGCTTTTCAGAAATATCGGGAAAATCAAGATTTTCAATAAACAATTTCTAATAGAATTGGGGACAGGTGACTAAAGCAAAGGGACTAAACCAGGGCTCTGCTAAGTCGGTTCTGGAGTGCGGCTTAGATTTTCATGTCAACTAGACTGCTGAATTAGAAACACGTTCTTACCAATAACTGATCTTATTTAATTGTATGTTTCTTGTCAGTAGTTTCATTCTGCTATGTCAGGTAATTCTTACATTGTAGAGCTTTTTTGCTTTCCAAGGATGTTATCCAAATAATGTGCAGCCTAAAATGGATGTGTGATTCTCAGACCTTCACGTTTGTCTCTTCAGTTTCCTTTCAAAACTTTATTTATTAAACCCAATAGTTTATTCCGAGCACACACAGGTGTAAATGGAGACAAGTCAGATGGAGAACTGGTGGCTCATTTGTCATTCACATCTAATTGCTAATGGGGAGCCATTAAAATAGGGAATGTAGCTATTTAAGATTACAATAAGCAGTTAGGGGTGTGGAATCTTAATAAGTGACACGACTAAAATGTTACTTGAGCAATGAGAGTATCTATCTATCTATCTATCTATCTATCTATCTATCTATCTATCTATCTATCTATCTATCTATCTATCTATCTATCTATCTATCTATCTATCTATCTATCTATCTATCTATCTATCTATCTATCTATCCCTTTCATTTATATTATAAAGTGCCAGTTTCCTTATCAATCTAAAAGAATATAAGAAATGTTGAGGCAGCCTTTTGCTGTTAGACACCAAACATCTGGAATATGTTATCAATAGACATACATCCATCTAACACCATGGATTATTTAAAAATAAAACTTCTAAATTCTCAATTTTTAATTTATATTCTTCATAGCTGCATTTTAGTTCTACTCCTAATAAACTATGATGGTGGTGGTGGTTGGCACTGGTAGAGCACTGTGTCGCATCCACCACTCAATAAACCACCTCAGGATCCCAATTAGGACCCAAGTGCAGTCATTATACATGCATATAATTATCATAATCTTCACAGATTTGCATTCTTTACAAATCTCTATTTTTCTTTGCTTTCTTTTCTGTCTTTTCAGTGGGGGAATTCTACACCGCCACCTGATCAAAGTCCTATGCAGCTGCCTGCTATGTTTGATTGAGGGTGGATACTTTAACTGTCCATGAGACAAAATGTGTTGAATCCTCTGGGACAGAGCATGAAAACAATATGGGATGACTTAAGATAATTTATGTTAGGTAGAATAATCAGTGGGGACAGCTTGGACCTTTGGTTTTGAACCCTGGCAGATTTTCATTTTTTTTCTCCATCTTATTTGCTTCATCTGTCCTCCTGGCCACCGAACTTTATCATCAGGTTCATCTTTAGGGACTTAAATGCAAAATTACAAATAAGGAATCTTCTCCTTTAAAATATATACCACTGTTATGTAAGTATGTATTGATTTATTTTAGATAGATAGATAGATAGATAGATAGATAGATAGATAGATAGATAGATAGATAGATAGATAGATAGATAGATAGATAGATAGATAGATAGATAGATATTAATTTTGGAATAGATAGATAGATAGATAGATAGATATAGAGATAGATAGATAGAGAGATAGATAGATAGATATAGATAGAGAGATAGATAGATAGATAGATAGATAGATAGATAGATAGATAGATAGATAGATATTAATTTTGGTATAGTTGGCACGATAGATAGATAGATAGATAGATAGATAGATAGATAGATAGATAGATAGATAGATAGATAGATAGATAGATAGATAGATAGATATTAATTTTGGTATAGTTGGCACGATAGATAGATAGATAGATAGATAGATAGATAGATAGATAGATAGAGAGATAGATAGATAGATAGGATAGATAGATAGATAGATAGATATTAATTTTAGATAGATAGATAGCACGATAGATAGATAGATAGATAGCTAGATAGATAGATAGATAGATAGATAGATAGATAGATAGATAGATAGATAGATAGATAGATATTAATTTTGGTATAGCTGTCACGATAGATAGATAGATAGATACAGTGGTGTGAAAAACTATTTGCCCCCTTCCTGATTTCTTATTCTTTTGCATGTTTGTCACACAAAATGTTTCTGATCATCAAACACATTTAACCATTAGTCAAATATAACACAAGTAAACACAAAATGCAGTTTTTAAATGATGGTGTTTATTATTTAGGGAGAAAAAAAATCCAAACCTACATGGCCCTGTGTGAAAAAGTAATTGCCCCCTTGTTAAAAAATAACCTAACTGTGGTGTATCACACCTGAGTTCAATTTCCGTAGCCACCCCCAGGCCTGATTACTGCCACACCTGTTTCAATCAAGAAATCACTTAAATAGGAGCTGCCTGACACAGAGAAGTAGACCAAAAGCACCTCAAAAGCTAGACATCATGCCAAGATCCAAAGAAATTCAGGAACAAATGAGAACAGAAGTAATTGAGATCTATCAGTCTGGTAAAGGTTATAAAGCCATTTCTAAAGCTTTGGGACTCCAGCGAACCACAGTGAGAGCCATTATCCACAAATGGCAAAAACATGGAACAGTGGTGAACCTTCCCAGGAGTGGCCGGCCGACCAAAATTACCCCAAGAGCGCAGAGACGACTCATCCGAGAGGTCACAAAAGACCCCAGGACAACGTCTAAAGAACTGCAGGCCTCACTTGCCTCAATTAAGGTCAGTGTTCACGACTCCACCATAAGAAAGAGACTGGGCAAAAAACGGCCTGCATGGCAGATTTCCAAGACGCAAACCACTGTTAAGCAAAAAGAACATTAGGGCTCGTCTCAATTTTGCTAAGAAACATCTCAATGATTGCCAAGACTTTTGGGAAAATACCTTGTGGACTGATGAGACAAAAGTTGAACTTTTTGGAAGGCAAATGTCCCGTTACATCTGGCGTAAAAGGAACACAGCATTTCAGAAAAAGAACATCATACCAACAGTAAAATATGGTGGTGGTAGTGTGATGGTCTGGGGTTGTTTTGCTGCTTCAGGACCTGGAAGGCTTGCTGTGATAGATGGAACCATGAATTCTACTGTCTACCAAAAAATCCTGAAGGAGAATGTCCGGCCATCTGTTCGTCAACTCAAGCTGAAGCGATCTTGGGTGCTGCAACAGGACAATGACCCAAAACACACCAGCAAATCCACCTCTGAATGGCTGAAGAAAAACAAAATGAAGACTTTGGAGTGGCCTAGTCAAAGTCCTGACCTGAATCCAATTGAGATGCTATGGCATGACCTTAAAAAGGCGGTTCATGCTAGAAAACCCTCAAATAAAGCTGAATTACAACAATTTTGCAAAGATGAGTGGGCCAAAATTCCTCCAGAGCGCTGTAAAAGACTCATTGCAAGTTATCGCAAACGCTTGATTGCAGTTATTGCTGCTAAGGGTGGCCCAACCAGTTATTAGGTTCAGGGGGGCAATTACTTTTTCACACAGGGCCATGTAGGTTTGGATTTTTTTTCTCCCTAAATAATAAAAACCATCATTTAAAAACTGCATTTTGTGTTTACTTGTGTTATGTTTGACTAATGGTTAAATGTGTTTGATGATCAGAAACATTTTGTGTGACAAACATGCAAAAGAATAAGAAATCAGGAAGGGGGCAAATAGTTTTTCACACCACTGTAGATAGATAGATAGATAGATAGATAGATAGATAGATAGATAGATAGATAGATAGATAGATAGATAGATAGATAGATAGATAGATATTAATTTTGGTATAGTTGGCACGATAGATAGATAGATAGATAGATAGATAGATAAATAGATAGATAGAGAGATAGATAAATAGATAAATAGATAAATAGATAGATAGATAGATAGATACTATGGTTTGAACACGCACCAACATGACTAAATAGGAAGAACATTTAAAAAGAAAGAAAACTTTTGACTTTGTAGGCCCAGTGCTAGTGAGGCACTGTACAGACTATATGGTATAAAGAAGCCCCCAGTACTGTTTCTTGCCACAATTCTGCAGAAGAATTCATTGGCTGAAGGTGCTCCTTGTTGTTGTGTCAGGTAGAGGATGTGCTGCATTGCTCATAATGGTACTGAGTTTTGTCTTCATTCTCTGCTTCTCTGCAACCTCCAAGGGGTCCAGAGTGGTCCTATAACTGAGCCTGCAATTTGCATGTTGATTTGGTGGGCTTCTCTTGAAGTGATGCTACCAGCCCTACCAGCATAGTATAGAAAATCTCACGGGCCATCAGAGCTGTTGAAGATGTGAAGGATGTCACTACTCACAGTAGAGGAACACACTCCCCTAAGAAAAAAGTGGCTATTAGTTTTTGTAGATTATATAATTCATTGTTATTTTTACCTTATTTTAATTTTCTTTTCGTTTCTTTTGATTTCTGGGATGCCTTGTATAGCACACGTTGAGCTACGTCCAATGTATGAAAATGTACGGTTGGATTACCTGTTGTGATGTGCTGCTGGTCTGGCTCTCCTTATGTCTGCAGTTTGCCCCTTGGCTCCTCCTCTCAGTATTTGTTGCCAGGCAACACTAATTGCGTTGCAGTCACATGATGGGAGGGCCATGGGAAATACAAAAAGGAGGCCCGACTGAAGTGCTTCACTCATGTATTGTGTTTTTTGCCTTTGTGGTGTTTTGCTCCCGTGCTTGGTGTTCAGTGTTAATTGTTTTAGTCAAATATTTAAGCAAAGCCAGAAAACTGGAAGGTAAAGCCCTCATGTGCCGCACATTGACATTCTCGCAAGTGAGGTAATCATAACTGATCTGGGCAATAACAAAGTATCTGGTGGAATTTTGTGTTCTTAGTTTAGCTATTTTCAAAACTGTACTGGAAATGAGACAATTCTGAAATGTGGGAGCTCTTCCCCATCCTCGAAGCCAAGGAGAAAGTTACTAAGCCCAGTTTCCATCGAGCACAGCCATGTGCCGCCCACTTCACAGATGCTGTTTTCCACCAGTCAAAGGAGTGGCTCCTGTTGGTATCCGTGAAGCAGCGGTGAAGCCGGAGCAGAGCATGTGGTATTTCATGCACACCTTTGTAGAACAGTAAAAATATGGTAGCATCTTGGGATTCTTGCTGATTCTTGGATGGCTCTGCTGTTGTTTTTTTTAATGTTCACCCATAATACTGTTTAATGTATGTCTCTGTGATTTGCATATGGAGTGTAAAATAACAATATAAATAGAACAAACTTGGCACTCAACTACTGCCACTCGCCAACATATTTCCTTTTAAATACAGTCATGTGAAAAAGTAAGTACACCCTATGGAAATTGTTCACTTTTTCAATATACTTGAACAGGCAACCATTGGGTCTTTATGGAAAAGGTGTCTACAGATCAGGGTGATCAAACTGACATGGTGAATTTATTCTTGCGGTCTAAGTTAACAAAAATCAGATGGAGTAATGTAAGTTCACCCCTACATGTCTCATCACTTCAAATCCATTAAATTAAAAGCACATTAGGTGTCAATGGTTAGAACCTCCTGCGGTGGACTGGCGCCTCGTCTAGGGTTTATTCCTGCCTTGTGCCCTATGCTAGCTGGGATAGGCTCCAGCAGACACCCATGACCCTGTTCAAGACCAGTGGGTTAGAAACTGACTGACCGACCGACTGTCTGGTGTCACACACATGCAATGGGGAGATATCCTTAAAGGCCTTAAGAACAGTACTACCACGCCAGACCAGGGGGTGGTGAGCTGCAATAACTCTCTTTCTCAATCTTCTGCAGATCATCCATGGGAAATCTCGCCATGGATGACATCACTTCTGGTCCCAGCATCAGTGATGTCACTTCAGGTGCCGGTGCCATGGATGACACCACTTCTGGTATAAAAGACATCACTTTAAGTTCTGGTGCCAGTGATGATGTCACTTCCAGTCCAGCCCTAATGACGTCACTTCCGGTCCCGGGCTTTAAAGCCACCATCTTTTCCTGTTATATTCAGTTCTGTTTTTGGACTCAAACCTGTGATCATCTCAATCAATTTAAACCCATTTGCAGCCAAGGCACAATATATGGGTGGCTGCCCCAAACCTTTTTATGTCTGTGGTCTGCTTTTGTGACACTGATTAGAACCTTATTAGGGAGTCGACACGTGGACCTGACTGTCTTCTTTAAGCCATAGATATCGTGACCCCAGTGTGCTCTTTGCTATTGACGCCTATGGTGTAGTTATGTCAAGATCAAAAAAGCTCTCTATGGTCTTCAGAAAGAAGGGTGTCGATGCCTGGGAGTCTGGCAAGGGATTTGAAGAGATTACCAAATGATTTGAAATGAATCATTCCACTGTAAGTCATCTACAAGTGGCATAGATGTCACACGGCTTATAAATCTGGACAAGACTGGCCAGGCCAGCCTGTTGAGTCCAAGTGCTGAAGATTGGATACTAAAAGAAGTATTCAAGAATCCCAAAATTTAATTGCAGAATCTGTAGGCAACTCTTGCAAAATTTAATGGATCTACAATCAGAAAGGGATTTCACAAATTTGACCTGCATGTCTGGATTAAGAGAGTTAGAAAATGACGTGATATATGAGGAGTCCCAGGAAAAAGCCTTTGCTGTCATAGAAGAAGAATAGAGCAAGACTACAGTTTGCCGATGAACATCTAGGCAAAGACCAGGCCTTCTGGAGAGACATGCTCTGAGTTTGCCCTTACATCTAGCCGAGGTTTGACAGTAATATCACCCTCTATAGGGCATTTTGGAAGATTTTGGAACTTTGTGATTGGGAACTCTCACCTTTTCTTAATCTTTGTAACCTTACAAATTCAGAAGGTGAAAAGGTAGCGATCAACCCGATTTCATCTTTCGAGCCTAATTCCTTACACGTAACCTGGTCCCTGAAAGAGGGAGGTATGCCACCCTGATGTCACCACTACTGAGCCCTCATTCTGGCTTTTTAAATTAGCCAAGAAGTCTCGGAAGTTGGGAATCATTCATTTGTTGGTGTTTCAATGAGTATTTTGTGTTTTCTGTGTTGGATTTTCAGGGTTTTTGATTATTTTCCACTTTGTTTTAAGGATTCTGGATATTGTATTGGAACTTTGTTTGTTGTGGATTGCTTTTTAGGCATCTCTATTGTGCTTCCTTTTGCTCTGCTAGGCCTTTCTTTGTATTATTTTTTGTTATTTTTGTTAAATAAATCTTTCTTATATAAAGATTCTTTGCTTGCCATTTTACTACAAGCCAAGGGTTTATGGTCATCCCTTCTCTTGTAAGGATTCTGTTATATTTTTGGTGATATTTATAGTTGTTTTGCAATAGTTGTTTGGTTGGACAGACCACTGAACATCCTGTCCTATTGTAGGCCTCATTCCTATTTTACCTTGAAGGAAATTCCAATTCATGACAGTTAGCTGGTTACCTGCCAGCTTGGGGAAAGAAGCTGTTATAGGACTTGGTAGCGCTGGTTGTAATGCTGGAGTATCTTCTACTTGACGGCAGAAGGTCAAACAATACGTGTGATGGGTGAGTGACGTCTTTAACAATGGCATAGGATCTACACAGACAGAGTGTCTAAAAGATGTCCTGGAAAGGGATTGAGGAGGGGGAGACCCCTATGATCCTCTCAGCGGTCCTTACTACACACTGCAAAGTCTTGCGTTCATGGGATTTGCTATTCCCAAACCACGCAGTGATACAGTTTGTCAGAATGCTCTCCACTGTAATGGTGGATCCTCTGTAAAAGGTGGTAAGAATGTGTTGTGGCAAGAAGATTCGCTTCAGAAAAAGAGGCGTCATTGTGCCTTCTTGACAATAGAGTTGGTGTTGTCATCAGAGAGAAACACCCCAAGAAACTTGCTGCTACTGACTCTCTCCACAGCAGAGCCATTGATGAGTAGTGGGGAATAGCCAACCGATGTTCTTCTGAAATTGGCAAGCATCTCTTTGGTCTTATCGACATTAAGAGATCTATTATTTTCACCACACCACCTCACCAAATGTAGGATGGGTCATCATCGTTGCTGATGAGACCTACTATGGTTCTATCATCCTCAAACTAGATAATGACGTTGGACTCAGATGTGGCGGTGCCGTGATGGGTGAGCAGCGTGAACAATAGTGGGCTCAACACGCAGCCTTGGGGGGCACCTGTGCTCAGCCTGATGGTATTAGATGTTCTGCTGCTAATGGCCACTGACTCTGGCCTCACTTTCATGATCCAAGACATCCGTTGGGATGAGACTTATCTTCAATCATGTCTTCTTTGGCCACCTTCAGGAACTTCATCTCTACCAATCATCATCTGATTTTAGCTCTGCATAATCAAACCACCTTGGTCTGGTTCACCTTAGCACAGCACCTATTCCTTCCACATCATTACTATCTGTTAAGTTACCCAAAATGAAAAGGAAAGAGACAGAAAAACTGTCCAAAATGTTCAATAGCACAATAAAACTCAAAAAAATCAGTAAAGTGCTAGACTTAACACTTTCACTGTACTGTTTTAAAGCTGACAGTGAGAAAAGGAGAGACGGAACCGGACCGGGAAATGAATCAAAGTCATGAATGTGTAACAAGGATCTTAACCAGGAAGATGAGAATAACCAAATAGTAAAACACAAAAGAAACTCACAGTCAAAAATTGCATGCAAGGTTTCTAAATACCAGAAAAATGAGAGGTGACACCCCAGGTAAGGAACCAGTTGTACAACTTCCAAATTAGGGTGTCAGTAGACGAGACCGAGCAACCAAGGGATGGAGATTCAGACAAAAAAAAAATATTTAAAATCAGGAATCTGATTTATTCCAGCAATGTCCATACTATCTTACAAAGAAATGTCTTGCAAAAAAAAAAATATTTATAAAGTCCAATGCAAAGACACAAAATGGAACACGAAGGACAAAACAAAATGAAAAAACTAAGCACCTACTATATACACAAAGAACAGTACATATCTCCACTACTCAGTGAAATAAATCAGTCACACAGATCTACATTAAAAGCCTGAAGACCTGGGCAAAAGACGACCTCTGGCGCTTGGACCCTGGTTTTATATCAATAATCAGACATGTTCGGGAAGTGCATCATTCAACAACACCTGCTCAGGTACAGTCCCCCCTATTTAAATGTTCTCTCTTGCGCATGCACGCTCGTACCCATCTGTCTTAGTGTCTTGCAGGCTCCACGTTCAGCCTCTGTTAAGTAAGTACTATTTTACTTTCTCCTGCTTTCACTTCTACATTTTGCCACACGTGTTAATTCCCTTTTTTTTTTGCCTGCTGCTTTAACTGAGCTTTCTGTCCTTCAGACCTGTTCCTCTGATTTTAAATATACCACTTTCGCCCTCTCCCCTCCAACGGTTACGGAAGCGTGCCTCTGCACTTGGCTGTCAGAAACCGTGAGCGCGCTCGAAAAACCCGGCCTCAGACGCATGCCTTGGCGTCGGCAAGTTTGAGCCCCACAGCTTACTCTCTGAGCACCTATAGGCCTCTAGGCAGCCCTTCGAACATTCCAGCACTCAAACTGCCGCTAAAACTTTATACTGCTGCCATGTTAATCTGTGTAGGGACACTAAAACAGGTTGTCACACACATGCAAATAGGAGACAGCTAAAGGGCTTGAGTAATGATAATACCATATCAGACCAGGGGGCGGCAGGGTGTGCTGACTGTCTTTCTCAGTTCCTTGCAGACCATTCCCAGGAAATCCCACCTTGTTCCGGTGCCTTGGATGATGTCACTTCCGGTTCCGTCCACAATGATGTCACTTCCTCTCCGGTCCTTTAATACCTCCATCTTACCTCCAGTCTGGCAGTTCTGTTTTGGACTCAGTCGTGTTTAATCAATTTTGCAGCCAGGAAATATTATACAGGTGGCTGCCCTAAACCTTTCCAATGATCTTTGTCATTCTTGTGATAAGGTAAATGAAAACTTTATTCCTTTAACATTTTTCTTTCCAAATGTCCGTGATAAGCCAATCGGGTGCCTCTTGATTTGCATTATTTACGGCAGCATTTCTCAACCTTTAAGTATTTGCGACCCCAGTTTTCATAACAGTTTTAATCGCACGTCCCTAACGTTTTTTTGAAACCCTAATAAAATTTATTCCTATATTTTTTGCTGCCGATACACCGCTACAAGTTTAAAATTTTCCTACGAATAGCGAAATTACGTCACATATGGAAACATTCGCGCCCCCTTTTTTGTTACTTCCCACAGTTTGTTACGCCCCACAGTTTGAGAACGGCCTCTGAACTTGGCTTATCACACAAGAAATGAAGCAAACGTTTTAGTGTTCTGCGTTGCAAAGAATTCAGTCCAATCATAGATAGCAGAAGCTGCGTCATGGCACGCTGATGATGAATCCTTGTACTGCACAGGGCTACATCTCCTGCACCCTAGAGGGATGTCAAGGGTGGAATACAAAACATCGATGTGGTAAACAAACATTACAATAATAGTAACAAAAAGAAACTTTTCCCAAGAGACCAATAAAATTACATAACCCAACCAGAAAGATAATTCAAAAGAAAAAACATAATTCCCCACAAACAAAAATATATATTAACCGCAAGTTAATTTTTTTTTTACCATTTCATAATTCACAGCATTCACAAAGGCAGGAAGAATAATGGTAGAGCAAAGAGCTTCATGCAGGCACCCTCTTTAATGATCTTTGCCCCACCCACCACTTGATTGACACCTATTAATACTGCACAAGAACACACTAAGAGGCGGGGCCAGGGACAAACTGTAGGAAAAGGTGTGGTTAGGGGCGGAGCCCAATCCAAACCCTAATAACAACACAGTGGCAGTTTTCTAAAAATGGCATAGACATTTATTTGAAAGTCAGGTGTACACTTTCAGCTGTAAAACATGTTTGGGAAGAAAGAAAATCATGGTTATTAAGATAGCACTCCTAGCAAGAGCTCGAGAGTTGAGTACATGATTATGATAATGGCACGCATATAAACTACTTTTAAAAATGTGCTCGCTGCACAAACATGACAGCTTAATAATAGTCTGCTGCTTTGAAATGGATTTCCTCATTACATGGCTGTATAACAGAAGAAAAAAATTAATCCTTTGAGTCGGCCTTTTGGGATGGTATGGTGCTACCATCTTCAGGTCTCTCTCTAGAGATGTTCTGTTGGGTTTAACTGTGGACTTTCACTGGGCCACTCAAGGACACTCAGAGAGTTGTCCTGAAGCCATGCCAGCATTGTGTTTGCTGTATGCTTCGTTGTCATCGCCATGGGTGAACCATCGTCCCAGTCTCAGGTGGCGTGCACTCTGGATCAGGTTTTCTTCAAGGATGTGTCTGGATTTGGTTGCAGCCATCCTTCCCTCAATTCTGACTAGGCTCTCTGTCTGTAGCTCAGAGAAGCACCTCTATAGTATGATGCCACCACCAACAGCCTTCTCCACTAAGATGATATTAGGGAGATAATGGGCAGTGCCTGGTCTTTGCCAAACATAGTGCTTGGAGTTCTGCCCAAACAGCTCAAGTTTGGTCTCATCAGCATCTCATCATGTTGTCAGAGTCCTTTAAACTGTTACACTCTATGGATTTTAATAAAGAGTGGCTCACCTTTCTGATCATAAAATGGGTCATTACAATAGCAATTGATGAGAAGAATTCATAATTAATTACAGAATTACGGTATTTGAGGGTTCCTCTAAAGCAGAGGTCCTCAATCACGGTCCTGAAGGGCTGCAGTGGCTGCAGGTTTTTGCTCCAACCCGATTGCTTAATACGAAGAACTTATTGCTCAAGTAACACTTCTGCCTCGCTTTAGTTGTCTCGCTCATTAAGATTTTGAACCCTTATTGCTTACTTTAGTCTTAAACAGCTGTATTCTTGTTTTTTAATCGCTCTTAATTAGCAACATGCAAGTGGCAAAAGAGAGCAGCATTTCTCCATTTAGCCTGTTACCATTTCCACTTGTGTGTATTTATCATGCACTATTGGGTTTAATTAAATACTTGGAAGGAAAGTGAAGAGAAAAAAGTGAAGGACTGAGAATTACTCGTCCATTTTAGCCTTCAAATCATTTGGATGATATCCTTAGAAAGGGGAAGAAAATCTCGGATACAAGAATGACCTGACATGACAGAGTTAAAGCACTAACAAGCCATGAAATTAAATTATTGACAAGAATTGCTTTTGAAATAACCAACCAGGTTAGAACAAAAACCTGCAGCCACTGTGGCCCTCCAGGACTGTGATTGAGGACCCCTGCTCTAGAGGGCCTCTTTCTCCTGCACGATTTTGCTCAAAAACTAATCAGCACATCGTCATCTCATAACCAGCTTAAATTTTGAGTTTGGTATTTTTCCATCCAGCTGTTTTAGCTCTAGACACACAGACACACACACACCCATTATGAAGACGTTTTTGGTATCAGGGGACCCTAAAACGTTGAGATCCATCAAAAACCGGACATCGAAATTTTTAACAAATCTAAAGCTTTAGCTCCTTAGACAACAGGTAACGGTGGAGTAGGGTGCAAAGCAAACAATGCTAAAATCCTAAAAACACAGATCACCTTGAAGATAGATAGATAGATAGATAGATAGATAGATAGATAGATAGATAGATAGATAGATAGATAGATAGATAGATAGATAGATAGATAGATAGATAGATAGATAGATAGATAGATAGATAGATAGATAGATAGATACTTTATTAATCCCAATGAGAAATTCACATTCTCCAGCAGCAGCATACTGATACAATAAACAATATTAAATTAAAGATTGATAATAATAATGCAGGTAAAAAAAAACAGACAGTAACTTTGTATAATGTTAAATGTTAACGTTTACCCCCCCCCCCCCCCCCCCCCCCCCGTGGAATTGAAGAGTCGCATAGTTTGGGGGAGGAACGATCTCCTCAGTCTGTCAGTGGAGCAGGACGGTGACAGCAGTCTGTTGCTGAAGCTGCTCCTCTGTCTGGAGATGATCCTGTTTAGTGGATGCAGTGGATTCTCCATGATTGACAGGAGTCTGCTCAGCGCCCGTCGCTCTGCCACAGATGTTAAACTGTCCAGCTCCATGCCAACAATAGAGCCTGCCTTCCTCACCAGTTTGTCCAGGCGTGAGGCGTCTTTTTTCTTAATGCTGCTTCCCCAGCACACCATCGCGTAGAAGAGGGCGCTCGCCACCACCGTCTTATTGCAGATGCTGAAGGACGCCAGCCTTCTAAGGAAGTATAGTCGGCTAAATGAAAGACAGAGAGGGAGGTCTGAATCATTTCCTCTGAATTATTGTAAGAATATAATTTTCTTTCTTACAAATGTTTTGCATTTATCTTGTATGACTCACTGATCTTTTCACCAGCCTTCGAGAAATGGATGAAGGATTTTGATGAGAAACTACTGAGAAGATCGCGAGTCCATTGCTCACCGTTCGTTATCGAGAAACCAGACCAGGCTTGGGTGCCCAGTTGTTGTCCGGACCAGGAAAAATGGCGAACTTAGCACTGACCACCATGTTCTGAACATGAAGATCTACAAAACAGAAAGCTCATCAACGCATTCTTAAAGGCACAGAATAAACCTGAAAAATGTGTCTGTTGGCTGTTATTCCTCTCTGCGTTGTCAAAAGTAATTTAAATAAAACACTTAGAAGATAACAACTGAAAGAATGCAATACAATGCAAAAGGCCTTTCTAGGAAATAGATAGATAGATAGATAGATAGATAGATAGATAGATAGATAGATAGATAGATAGATAGATAGATAGATAGATAGATAGATAGATAGATAGATAGATAGATAGATAGATAGATAGATAGATAGATAGAGCAGTTGGCAGGATTTGATAGATAGATAGATAGATAGATAGATAGATAGATAGATAGATAGATAGATAGATAGATAGATAGATAGATAGATAGATAGATAGATAGATAGATAGATAGATAGATAGATAGATAGATAGATAGCAATATTTTAGTATCGTAGGCAGGATAGCTCAGATAGGAAAAAGATAGATAGATAGATAGATAGATAGATAGATAGATAGATAGATAGATAGATAGATAGATAGATAGATAGATAGATAGATAGATAGATAGATAGATAGATAGATAGATAGATAGATAGATAGATAGCAATATTTTAGTATCGTAGGCAGGATAGCTCAGATAGGAAAAAGATAGATAGATAGATAGATAGATAGATAGATAGATAGATAGATAGATAGATAGATAGATAGATAGATAGATAGATAGATAGATAGATAGATAGATAGATAGATAGATAGATAGATAGATAGATAGATAGATAGATTATCATCTCTAATGTGAAACAAAAAAAAAGCAGCATAGTCACATGAGCACAACAAAGAAATGAGGAGCGGGAAGAATCGAAGCACTGCTGGGAAGTCTCCTGGGACACAGCCACAGCTGCATGCCGCATTCGGCGATATGTAGAAAAGAAATGAACAACAAGAAATGAAACATGAGGAATGAAAGAATTCGATAAAATCAGATCAGGCCCTTTCATATCATCACAATGAACATTCGTGATTGTTTTATATTATGATAAGAAGAGCATGGAATCCACCAAATCGTCAAGTCACTTTTAACACTCACCATTCATATTGTATATGTATGAAGCTCAGAAATTGGAGAAGGTGACACAACAAGCTTCATTTCAGTCATATTTGAACTACGGGAAGTGTGTGTTAGTATATGAACAATAGTGACAGTATGACTCTAAGCATTGGGCTTACGTGTTGATTAAGTGGTGATGAAGATATCTGTGAGCCCTGCTGCTTTCTGTGCCGAGCTGGAGAGACTCTGGCCACCTGCCATCAAGAGTTGGGTTAAGCAACTTCAAAAATGAATGGGTGGAGTGGGAATGATAGGATAATATATTATTGGGTGATACAATAGGTAGCACTGATGCCTCACTGATCCAGTATCCTGGCTTTGAATTCTGTTCCAAGACATTGTCCTTGTGGATTTTGTACAATCTCCTCATGTCTGAGCTTTGCTTCTTAAACTATGAGTGGGTTGCAAAATGTTTGATTTTGGGTCATGCTGAGTTGTGAATTACAATAGTATTAAATAAGAAAGGGTCGTGAATGGTTTGTGGAAAGCTCTGTAATGGGGAAAATAATCCACCAGATTCTCCAAGGGTTACCTCCTCCCCAGATGATGATAGGTGGCTATTCTCTAAGGGGGAATCCCCGCTGGACGTTGATAGGTGTCTATTCTCGAAGGGAAACATCCTCCCTGAATGTTGATAGGCAGCTATTTTCTTAGGGACACCTCCTCTCTAGACGACGATAGGTGGCTATTCTCGAAGGGACACCTCCTTCCTGGGTGACAATAGGTGGCTAGTCTCTAGGGGGGAACCAGGGGAACCCCCACTGGAGAATGAATGGCGGCTATTCTATAAAGGATACCTTCTCTCTAAACGACATTATGTGGCTATTCTCTAAGGGACACCTCCAACCTGGATGATGATAGGCAGCTATTCTCTAAGGGACATTTCCTCCCCAGGTGACAATAGGGAGCTATTCTCTAAGGGGAACCTCCTCCCTGATTGATGATAGGCAGCTATTTTCTTAGGGATACCTCCTCCCTGGATGACAATTGGTGGCTGTTCTCTAAGGGGGAACTGGGGGAACCCCCACTGGAGAATGATAGGTGACTATTCTATAAGGGACACCTCCTCTCTAGACAACATTAGGTGGCTATTCTCTAAGAGATACCTCCTCCAGTTTGATGAATCAAGGTGGACTGTGAATGTTAATACTGATAATATTAATGCATTGAATTTATTTTGCATTATCCCAAGAGACATATCTTAGATTAGCCGGCAAATGAAAATGAACCATGTGTAAGTGATCATGGGTGACGACGATGGGCCTTCATTGAGCCCAATGCTGTTGAGGAGGCTCCATCTGCTGGCAGCACTGGTACTGGAAAAACAGGGGATGGATGGATGGATGGATGAAAAATGAGGCAGTAGTAAATGATAAGTGAAGATTAACACAAAATGTTGACATTACAAAGCTTTCAAATCAGCATGGAGCACTCAGGTAAGAACAAGGCCTTTGATTTTTAATAAAAAACCTTATCAAACAAAAACAATGATTGCAGACACCTTGATTAAAGAGCTCTTACAGAAAATGAAAGGACATTAAAATCAGAAACAAGCAACCAATCAGATGTAAACTGATTTCAATGTTTTCAAATGTAATCAGTGGTGTTTGGAAAGAAAGAAAGAAAGAAAGAAAGAAAGAAAGAAAGAAAGAAAGAAAGAAAGAAAGAAAGAAAGAAAGAAAGAAAGAAAGAAAGAAAGAAAGAAAGAAAGAAAGAAAGAAAGAAAAGCCTACTACCAATTTTATAGCCTACTCCCACATGGACAAAGCCGGCACCACAGTCAGTGTCATGTTCTTTCTCTTTTCCGGTGCCTGTTAACACCATTCTGCCTCATCGACTGAGGGAAAAGCTCAAGGCTTTGCATCTTGATGCCCCCACAATCTCCTGGATCTTGGACTAGCTGACCAACAGATTGCAGTAGTTTGTACTGTGTGTCAGAAATGGTGGAGTATAAGGGCCGGTTTATATGCGCACGATTCATGGCTGCCATGCCTTCCCAGCATTCTTTTAATATGTCCTCTGAGCACGTTGTTAGAAATTAACCCAACGCGTGTGCGAGTTGCAGTACGAACAAAAGGTACGGTGGTGTGTTTGTGCAAGCTTTGATATGTGATGTCAGTATCTTTGTTCGCTATCAACATGTGACGGTTTTCATGTGACTTCCAAGGGCCCCCGAGAGCAGAAAGGAGTCCGGTTTGTCATTTCAGAGCTGTGTGAAGTTTTTATTTTTTTTTACTTTCTCGTATAAGAAGTATAGAGAAAGTATTGTAATCGTCCAAAGATTCAATGTCGAGATTTGGATGAATCTCAACGTTTTAGACCTCCCTGACTTTCTCGTTTACAAAGTACAGGGAAAGTATTGTAATCATCCAAAGATTTGAATTTCAGATTTTGATGAATGTCGACGTTTTTACCATTTTTGGAATTACACGTCAATATTGCTGCTACTTCTTTGTCTTGTCTTTGCACAATGTCTTGTCTTGTTTGTGTTTTAATTTAAAATTTAAATCTTAATTTAAATTCTATTTTTAATGTATTATTTGCACTTCATGTTGTTACACTGTGGACCCTGAGCTTCGCAGTTTCACCTATCTGTATACTTGTATATGGTTGAGATGATAATAAAGTTCGCTTTGACGTTGATGTCTGAGTGTCTGTGTGTGTGTTTTGAACATTAGAACACATTAGAACATTCTAGATAAGAACAGGCCATTCAGCCCAACAAAGTTTGCCAGTCCTATCCACTTATTTCTTCAAAAAAAATCAAGTCGAGTCAAGTTGTGTGTGTGTGTAAACACGGTAACTTGAGTACGCTTTCACTTAGGTCAACCAAATTTTGGATACAAGTATGAGATACAAAACCTAGATTTCTATCATCTTTTGGGCCATTTCTGCTAACCGAAAGTGGTACTTCGGTACAGCTGAAGAGTCCGATTTATTCAGCTTTACTTTTATAATTGTTCAATATATTATTAATTTGAACATTAGAGCAATCTCGACGAGAACAGGCCATTCAGCCCAACAAAGCTCGCCAGTCCTATCCACTCATTTTTTCCAAAAAAACATCAAGTCGAGTTTTGAAAGTCCCTAAAGTCTTTCTGTCCACCACACTACTTGGTCGCTTATTCTAAGTGTCTATCGTTCTTTATGTAAAGAAAAACTTCCTGATGTTTGTACGACATTTACCCTGAACAAGTTTCCAACTGTGTCCCCGTGTTCTTGATGAACTCATTTTAAAGTCACTGTCTCGATCAACTGGACTAATTCCCTTCATAATTTTAAACACTTCAGTCAGGTCTCCTCTTAATCTTCTTTTCTTTACATTGTAAAGGTTCAGCTCTTTTAATCTTTCCTCCTAACTCATCATCTGTAGCCCTGAACCAGCCTAGTTGCTCATCTCTGGACTTTTTCTAGTGCTGCTATGTCCTTTTTGTAGCCTGGAGACCCAAACTGCACCCGGTACTCCAGATGAGGCCTCACCAGTGTGGTATAAAGCTTGAGCAGAACCTCCTGTGACTTGTACTCCACACATCAAGGTGCTATATAACCTGACATTCTGTTAGCCTACTTCATGGCTTCTGAACACTGACAGTTGATAGTGATGAGTTCACTATGACTCCTAAATCCTATAACCTTTCCTCAGAACTCATCCCCTGAAGCCCTGGAGTCAGCCTACTCGCTATTCTCTGGACTCTACTTGGTCACTTATTCCACGTGTCTATGGCTCTCTGTGTGAAGACAAACTTCCTAATTTTTGTGTGCAATTTATCCTTAACAAGTTTCCAACTGTATCCCCGTGTTCTTGATGAACTCATTTTAAAGTCATCGTCTCAATCCACTGGACTAATTCATGTCATGATTTTAAACACTTCAGTCAGGTCTCTTCTTAATTTTCTTTTGCTTAAATTGTAAAGGCTCAGCTCTTTTAATTCTTCCTCAGAACTCATCCCTTGTAGCCCTGGAATCAGCCTAGTTGCTCTTCCCTGGACTCTCTCTAATGCTGTTATGTCCTTTTGTAGACCAAAACTGCATCCAGAACCCCAGATGAGTCCTCACCAGTGTGTTATAAAGATATTCTTGCCATGTGTTACTCAATCTTTCCCCTAATAATTTCTGTCATTAATTTATCTGTGATGCACTTTGAAGTCCCGTGACTTGTACTCCACACATCAAGGCGCTATATAACCTGACATTCTGTTAGCCTTCTTCATGGCTTCTGAACACTGCCTGGCAGTTGAAAGTCCACTACGAGTCCTAAGATCTTTAATGGTTTCTCATAACTCATCATCTGTAGCCCTGAATCTGCCTGGTTGATCTTCTCAGGACTTCTTCTAGTGCTGTTATGTCCTTTTGTACACCAAAACTGCATCCAGGACCCCAGATGAGTCCTCACCAGTGTGTTATAAAGATATTCTTGCCATGTGTTACTCAATCTTTCCCCTAATAATTTCTGTCATTAATTTATCTGTGATGCACTTTGAAGTCCCGTGACTTGTACTCCACACATCAAGGCGCTATATAACCTGACATTCTGTTAGCCTTCTTCATGGCTTCTGAACACTGCCTGGCAGTTGAAAGTCCACTACGAGTCCTAAGATCTTTAATGGTTTCTCAAAACTCATCATCTGTAGCCCTGAATCAGCCTGGTTCTCAGGACTTCTTCTAGTGCTGTTATGTCCTTTTGTAGACCAAAACCGCACCCAGGACACCAGAAGAGGCCTCACCAGGGTGTTATAAAGCCTGAGCAGAACCTCCTGTGACTTGTACTCCACACATCAAGGCGCTATATAACCTGACATTCTGTTAGCCTTCTTAATGGCTTCTGAACACTGTCAGTAAGTCGATAGCTTAGAGTCCACTATGACTCCTAAATCCTTCTCATAAGGTGTACTCTCGATTTTCCGACCACCCATTGTGTATTCAAACCTCACATTTTGAAGGAAGAGCTGGACACTTCCTATGTGCAATTCGTTACATTTACTGACATTAAATTTCATCTGCCACAAATCTGCCCAAGCCTGTATGCTATCCAAGTCCTTCTGTAATGATATAACAGATTTGATTTGATTTGTAGCGGGGCCACATAGGTATTGGTGTTTATTGTGTTTACACCCAGTCACGTCTCATCCCAGCACCCCGTTTAAACTAATGTGTGTCTGTTAAAATGTTGTCCCCGTAAGAAGTAATGGGGAAGGGTGTTACGGGGAGGCAGCAACCCCCTGGATGCATCAGGACTGGGATTTTACCAATTACATCCGGCTCATCAGGAGAGACAGAAGAGGAGGAAAAGGAGAGAGACGGAGATTTCATTACGGACAACAGATCATCATTTTCTGCCATTATTCACATCGCACCTTGTTCCCAGTTTCCTTCTCATTGCGCCGGATCCACGACAGCTCAATCATCCCCTGAAACCCCAGAGTTGGACATTATTGTCCACCATACGGCGAGGAAGCATGGTGAGATTGTTCCATTTTTATTCGGGAGATACAAACGCAACCATTTTTTTCTGATCATTCATCCATATTCTGGACAGTGATTTAACCGGACTCAATTTCACGTTCATTGACATTTCAGTATTCATCCATTGTTATTATTTGTATTTTGTGTTTCTTATACGTTGCAGGGCCAAGTGAGGTTTCGTTATTTTATATGTGGTGTTTTCACTTTTGCTGCTTTGGTGGAGGGATATACATATATAGATATAATCTACATTGGAGATTTGTATTGTTTTTGTCATTGTGTTTTATTTAATATATTTATACACTTGTTTTACATATCTTCTTTTGTTTGCTTGTGTTTAACCGTCCATTGAGGGAAAAATATTATTTGTCTGAGGTACGGCTTGGTATAAGTAGGTTCAACTCAGTAATTTAAAAATTAATTTAATTTAAAAAGTAATTTAAAAAAATTTAAAAAGGCCCCTCCTGGACCCCATGATCATCAGAGGTGACTGTGTGCAGAGGGTGTAGACCTGTAAATACCTGGGAGAGCAGCTGAATGATAAACTGGACTGGACTCCCAATACAAGAGAGGACAGAGCCGACTATACTTCCTTAGAAGGCTGGCGTCCTTCAACATCTGCAATAAGATGCTGCAGATGTTCTATCAGACGGTTGTGGTGAGCGCCCTCTTCTACGCGATGGTGTGCTGGGGAGGCAGCATTAAGAAGAAAGACGCCTCACGTCTGGACAAACTGGTGAGGAAGGCAGGCTCTATTGTAGGCACGGAGCTGGACAGTTTGACATCCGTGGCAGAGCGACGGGCGCTGAGCAAACTCCTGTCAATCATGGAGAATCCACTGCATCCACTGAACAGGATCATCTCTAGACAGAGGAGCAGCTTCAGCGACAGACTGCTGTCACCGTCCTGCTCCACTGACAGACTGAGGAGATCGTTCCTCCGCCACACTATGCGACTCTTCAATTCCAACTGGGGGGTAAACATTAACATTATACTCCAGGCCTTTTATCTGCTTAATTGATAAGGACATAACGACCGACTTGACCACACCTTCCCATGAAATAGCCTTTGTGTCAATTGTCCAATTACTTTTGAGCCCCTGAAATGAAGGGATTGTGTTCAAAAAATGCTTTAGTTGCCTCACATTTTTATGCAATCGTTTTGTTCACCCCGCTGAATTAAAGCTGAAAGTCTGCACTTCAACTGCATCGGAGTTGTTTCATTTAAAATTCATTGTGGTAATGTACAGAACCAAAATTAGAAAAAAGTGGTCTCTGTCCAAATTTTTATGGACCTAACTGTATGCATGGAAAGAATTATTATTATTATTATTATTATTATGTTGTGGTGCACCTGCACGGTTCATAGGCTATGATATAAGAGACAGCACATTTTTGCCAGAAGAATCATCTGCTGTATTTCTAAGAGTGTTTACAGTTGAAGTGTCAAACTGATGCCAATTCATAACTGGCACTGTGTTGTCAGCACTTTTTCCGAAAACAAGTCTCGTTTTGACAATTTTAATAAGATGATGGTTTTTGCTTATCCATTCTCTCAACTCCCTGAAAGCAGGTTAAAGATGTAAAGGGATCCTTATAAAATGTTCACAATTATCGACTCCGAATAGCAAAAAGGTTCTAATATCTACTTTTAATAAATCTCACCCTTTCAGCAGACAAAACTTGATCGTGGCAGCACGCAGTCTTTTAATATGCCCCTCACAACAGAGACATGCGCGCTAAATGGTATTTCGATGATTGATTTTGCTCAGTAATATGTCTTGCGTACTGCCCCGAAGAAAAGTGCCATCCATCTTTAATAAGTCATTAATATGACAAAAATAGTCTTTACTGTGGGGGAAATGGAATACAAATCCACTTCCAGTGATCTATTTTATTTCCATAAATACACTGAGGAGGAACAAGCTGAATAAAAGTCTACCAAGATGATATACTGTTCATGCAAACACACAAAATATCATATTCCATGCATTCAACTCCCAAAAACAGTGACTGGACTGGTAATTGGGCCCTGATCCATGATGGTGACGTTCAGCAGGGTTTCGTCACATTACCAGGATACCACCCAGGGCTAATAGTCCACTCACCACAGCCCACATTTTCTAAATTCACTTTCATAGGCAGACGGAGCCTACCGTTAGTTGTCAGGTTACAAGCAGGGTTTGTTCATGGATTATGTTTAGGGCTGTCTTTGATTATTTTAATATTATTATTTGTAGCATGTGTAATGGACGGCACACATGGGGTGGCAGATCTGAACAGGGACCCTTACCCAACTAAGCAGGTAACCAGTTCAATGGAAGGATGGGTTGGGGAGATAAATACTGCTGAATATTTTCTCCCCAGTACGCTAGATGATAGGTTCTCTTGAGTTAGGATTCCCACACAGACACCCGCAGGGCGAATTTGACATTTCAGGTCGACAACTGCTGAATCCGAAGCCGAAGTGTAGTCTTGGTCCTCAAGGATTTTATCATCCTCCTCCTCCTCGCCTGATGTGTCATCATCGCTTTCTCCTCTCCGAAACCTCCAGTTCTTGACAGCAGAGGGGAGAAATCGTTCCACTGAAACGACACAGGAACTGCTCCGTTCTTCAACAGTTGGCACCCTGTCTCAGACCTCTGGCTTTCAAAAATCTTCTTTTTAAAATGCCAGCTACAAACTCGAGTATGGAGACTGACAGTATAGCTAGTGGCATAGCTAGGGGCTGGCGGTCCGCCCCAGGGAGTACATTTTTTGGGGCGGCATTATTGGCCAAAAGGCTCAGTACAATTTGTGTGTAAGCAGCAGGGTTCAGAAAAATATCACTCATGAATAAAAAAAAGTCAAATTCTCTGATTTTTATCCACAAATGCTTCAAAGATAATTTTCAGACTGTCCTTCTGAGATGGCATCAGACACGGCAGTTGAAATTTATGAGGCAATAACAAAAATAAACATAAACATCACACCGATAATAATTTCTAGGAAGATGAATAACTAATTTACAATTTATAATTTCATTTTGTTACACTGGTCTACAAAAAATATTTTTTGTTGGCTTCTGGGAACTTCCTAGCAGCTCTTTATTAAGTTTTTCACACTGGTTTCATATATGAAATCGGAATTAAGCTAGCATGTCAGGTTTTTAAAATACACATCATTGACATTTTGACACTTTTGAATATCAATGTAATTTATCAACATGATATCTGGAGTTTTGTCCCACCAAAATTGTTTTGATGTGTTTATTCTGAAAAACAAACCAGAAGACGATACCAGAGACACGTTAAAGTATACAGTATTTATGTCAATTTACCTCAATTTAAAAGTGAGGTCAGCGTGCCCAAAAATGTCTGAGGCCCTCACTTTTGCGCTTGTACTGCACATCCGTCTCTCTTTGCAAGAACCAACAGTAGTCACCCATCATGCGTGGAGTGAATTTTCCCCGATATCAGTTTTCCATCACCTTTGTATCTTGATGAAATCTTTCCCCATACTCATCTCTGACATCGCTTAGATTTGGTGGAAAAAAGTCGAGATGAGAATGTAACAAAATGCGTCTTCAGTGACATTCGGGCTCCCGTAAGCTGATATACTTTCAGCAGGTTGTCCACAAGCTCAGTGTAATTCTCTGCTCTGTGCTTGTCAAGAAAATTCTGGAAAACCCACACGAACGAGGGTGCTGATTCAGTGGGCTTCAGTTTCCTTTTGAACTCATCACCAAGCATCAGTTCATGGATTTCAGGGCCAACAAAAACACCTTACTTAATTTTGGCTTGACTTTTTTCAAGACCAAACTTCTTAAATGCTGAAAGGCATTGCCTTTACTGTCCAGTCACCCTAGTTGTCCAAGACCTGGAATATCATAACTAAAAAATGGAACGTGCTGGATGAAAACGGTTTTCAGATTTGGAGTCAGGAAGTGAAATTTGTTAAAGGAAAGATGAAAGAATTCCAGGAGTAAAATGCTTGTTGACCAGTGTTATTTATTTAAGAACTATTTGAGACACTGCACTTATTTATTTGGACACTGTTTTTAATTTTGTTTTTAAATTAAAGCACTCTGCACTTTTAGCACCATCCCTTTGCTTCATTTTTGATGTTTTCACTGTCCAGCTCATCTGGTGACATTACCAACAGTGTTGCGTTCGAGAGCTCCCCAGAAGCCAGATGGGAGCATGGAGCAGAACCCGCACCTTCACCTGTGTCCATCACACAATATCTGAAAATATAGAAAGGTGAAAGTCTCAGTAAGGTTGATCTCTCAGGTCACCAGAACATTTTGATGGTGTTCTTAGAAAAATCAACAGTTTTGGAAAGGTCTGCTGTGGCAGAATGAGAGCAGCAACAAGCTATGGAATTAAATAACGGGTTTAATTAACAGCAAGAATCGGCTTCTCATTAAGAGACTGGTTGGAGTTTGAAATCCCAGTTTAACTGGTCATCTGTTGGCTCGTTTCACATCTTATTTATGTTTGGCTGTCGTATAATTAAAAAAAGAATCAATTCAGAGGACTGAATCCTTTAAAACAGGGCTAGTATGTGAATTTCCTCTTGGGATTAATAAAGTATCTATCTATCTATCTATCTATCTATCTATCTATCTATCTATCTATCTATCTATCTATCTATCTATCTATCTATCTATCTATCTATCTATCTATCTATCTATCCTGCCTACTATACTAAGATTAAAATCTATCTTTTATAATGCCTCATCTATCTATCTATCTATCTATCTATCTATCTATCTATCTATCTATCTATCTATCTATCTATCTATCTATCTATCTATCTATCTATCTATCTATCTATTAAAATGAAGGGAAAAGGAGTTAATTAGCAGCGAAAACTGGTCACAAATTAGGAAAAGGGTTAGAGTTAAAACCTGCAGCCACTGTGGCCCACCAGGCCAGGAGTTTGACACCCCTGCATTAGAAGTTGAAAGCCCAGGGTTGGTTGACATGGTACTTTTGGTCATTTTTGACAAAGACACCTATTTGTTTACTCTTCATCATAAGGGTGCACAAAATATGTCCCAAAAATGACCTATAAGTTAGTTTTTCGGGTCTATAGGACCCCAAAAAGCTTAACGTCTTGCATAACTAGACATCTCAGACGCAGCGAATGATATTTTATTTTCTCGTACCGGTGAGTCAAGAGGAACTGCACAGAAAAATCTGATCTGAGTTCAAAGCAATTCTTATGAACAGAATAAAATTTCAGAAACAGAATCCTGGTAAGAGAAAAATAACACTACAGAGACTAAAACACATGCATAAAACATGGCTTATGTTTTTGATTTTTTGATTTTCTGTTTTTTAAACCCTGCATTTTGTTTATAAGGTAGTGTCTCCTACTTTTCCTTTATTTGTATTTGTTGCTTTCAGTTCTACTTTACTTTTCCTCCCTTTGTGCCTTGATTTTTTTGTTGCTGTTATTATTAAATATTTAAGAAACTTTATTTTTTACATTTTCACTGTTTCCTTTTTGTTACTGCGGACATTTGAATGTTTACATTTTTTTAATCAGCCCCATTTTGGACGCGTGCAGGCCTGAAGGTCTGTCATTTGAGTTTGGGGTTAGGCAGCCTGGGGTGAGAAATAAGTGCAGGACTGATACTATTGTGTAGCTCTTTTTAGGCCTGTTTTCCTATTTGTGCTTCTTAGATAATCACTACAGTAATATTATAAGTGGCTATAGAACACTGAAGCCCCTTAAAGGTCTTCTTGTTCTAATTTCTTTCTTTTACAGTGGATCATTGGTTACAAGTGACACTACTTAACATGTAATTAGACAAGCCTTGGAATGAAGGCTCAATTAATCAACATGTGGCATAATGGAGGGCTGTTAAAAGGCTCTCATCTCAGATCAAGCAGCAGAAAGCTAAAGTCATGGGGGCAAATAACTGGGTAATTTGAACAAGAGCGAGGACTTAGGGAACGGCTCGATTTGCATAATTTGTCATCACTTTAGAGCACTCTTCTCTTTCCTCATCATGGTGGTGTTGTTGGGATGGTTACATTACAGCTATATTAATTTATTAATCCTGTTCTTTAATTTTCTTAAAGGGACTCATCCCATCTAATCCATTGGTTATATCTATTGTTTATTTCAAAGTGTTTTGAAAGATGATAAAAATGAATTATGTTCTCTCTCAGTGTCATTTTCATATGATTGGATAGATAGATAGATAGATAGATAGATAGATAGATAGATAGATAGATAGATAGATAGATAGATAGATAGATAGATAGATAGATAGATAGATAGATAGATAGATAGATAGATAGATAGATAGATAGTGTAGAAGACCAGGCCCTGGGCACAGACAGACAGACACCATATGTCCAAAACACACACGTTTATTTATACTAATATCCTGCACACAACACAGTGCTCCAAAACAGTACTCAGTCCTTCTCTTCCCAACTCTCCTGTACTCCTTCCTTCCCAAGCTTCGTCCTCCTCCTCCCGACTCTGGCTTAGGAATGGAGTGAGACGGCCTCCTTTATACTGCACCCGGAAGTGCTCCAGGTGTGCCTTGATTAACATCCGACAGCACGTCCGGGTGTGGCAGAAGTGCTGCTCCAGAGCCCTGCTCCTCTTCTGGCAGCACTTCCAGATGTAGCGAAAGTGCTGCATGTCCAGACTCTGGAGCAATCCAGGCACCCCCTGGCGGTGGCCACAGACCTCCACTGGGTGAGCTTCCAAGCTCCAATTCCATGGCCCCGATGTAAACCAAGTGTGCTGCCCTCTCATATCCCGGGGGAGGTACTCCTGACAGTATGCCCATTCCCCCGGTCTTCTCATGGAAAGGGCGTCCCATCCGGGCAGAATCCCCAGCCGTCCATCACAATAGATAGATAGAATGAAAAGGAAAAGGCACTATACAATAGATAGATAGATAGATAGATAGATAGATAGATAGATAGATAGATAGATAGATAGATAGATAGATAGATAGATAGATAGATAGATAGATAGATAGATAGATAGATATTAATTTTAGTATAGCTGTCAAATGTGGAAATCTCACAGCACTGATCTTTTCTAAATTTTGTACAAGAGGAGAAACAGGATGATCTAATTAATCAATGAGTACGATTTGAGTTAAAGTGACTCACTGGTTTTGGAACTGGTGAGAGCAAAAAGCAACCACCACATGGATCCTCCAGGACTGAACTTGGAAATCACTGAATCAGAGTGTAGAATGAAATGAATGACTTTTCTCAAGTATTACCCATATTTCTCATTCTTTTTATATACTCAACTGTGCACTTACCAAGGCCAGTTCCTTACTAGGTACACCGTGGTTAAACAGGTCAGTACAGAAAAATTGTAGTGTACTCGTTATACTGTCCGCTACAATATGAGATGCAATGAGTTACCAACATTTCTTATTCCTGGCTAGCAACTGATTGATTGTGTGCTGCTGTACATTACATCATTACTTGAGACAGATAGACAGATAGATAGGGCAGACACTATAGGATCGATGATAGATAGATAGATAGATAGATAGATAGATAGATAGATAGATAGATAGATAGATAGATAGATAGATAGATAGATAGATAGATAGATAGATAGATAGATAGATAGATAGATATTCATTTTAGTGTAGTTGGCAGGATATGCTTCCTAACTAATCTAAAGGCAGACGTAACTGTCTTTGTTATTGTGCTCATGTTATTCTGGTGACAGCACTTTTGTTTCATTTTCTTGCCATTGAGTATTGTTTTTGTTTAAACCATTAAGTATATGGGGGCATCTGGGTTGGCACCCCAAACTTTATCCTTCTTACAACCTGTCAATTTCTTAGATGACTGCACTATCTATCTATCTATCTATCTATCTATCTATCTATCTATCTATCTATCTATCTATCTATCTATCTATCTATCTATCTATCTATCTATCTATCTATCTATATGTTATATAGTGCCTTTCTCATCTACAGTATCTATCTATCTATCTATCTATCTATCTATCTATCTATCTATCTATCTATCTATCTATCTATCTATCTATCTATATGTTATATAGTGCCTTTCTCATCTACAGTATCTATCTATCTATCTATCTATCTATCTATCTATCTATCTATCTATCTATCTATCTATCTATCTATCTATCTATCTATCTATCTATCTATATGTTATATAGTGCCTTTCTCATCTACAGTATCTATCTATCTATCTATCTATCTATCTATCTATCTATCTATCTATCTATCTATCTATCTATCTATCTATCTATCTATCTAATTCTAAAGTTAGGCGTTCTCTTCATTTTTGGTTTTTGTTTGTTTGCAATGCACGATGTCAACTATAGTGGGAGGCAATGCAGTGGCAGATCTACAAGTGCTTGCAGGGGCACCTAAAGCAGCGGCACTGGTCAGACATCACCCTTGCCAGTTTGCACCACGTTCCTCATGTGTGGTGTGCATTTAAAATGTATCTTTAACTAGTGCAACAAAATAAAAAAATCAGTTCATTTCATTTTCTTCCCGTCACATTCTCTGATTGTGATATTCCTTTGGGCCCAATGGAGAACTTGTGATGGAGTACGGCACACCCTGGCCTCTGAACAATAAACATAACACATTTGTTATAGTATAAAATGCGTAACATGCCAAATGATATTAATTAAGTTACGTTAACACCAACACTTGTTCAGCCATGTTTTAAGCTGACTTGATTAATAACTTATAACCATATTTTATTTTCACCATGTCTCGGAGTGCTCTTTTTAGTGTTATTGATTACTTACTGACTGTCACGGAAAAAGCAGCTTTCCGGTCGAAGATCCAAATTAATCTTAAGAGTGTACTATCTTGATTAAATGCATATTCAGTGAGCCACCATAAATTTAAATTGAAAGCCACAACGTATGGGCGAGGGCTGCATGTGCTTGAAGCAAGACTATAAATAAATTAGTTAATAAACCAATAGGGAAACACTGAAGTTTAAGGTTTAATGTTTCTTATTTTGACATGTTTACACAAGAAAATATATTTGCCTTCTCGGTTCCATCCAAAAATAAAACACGTAGAGATAACGGATTAAATATGTATGCTATGATATGAGTTTTTCTGTTTATTTCTTTGCTTGTTTTGATAGTCCAGTGGTACGATCTTGTACTTTATATTGAGTTTTTTTTTGTCAAGGATAGTATTCCTGTCATTATTTGTTCGATTTTCTCCAAGTAGTGTAGGAGTTGAGTATTTTTTTTATAACTTCTTGGACACCATTTTAAGTTCCCATGATCACTGCCATTTTTGGCCTGTGTCCTGTGTTTCTAGGGGTGTGGCCTCAGACATTGTCACCTGCTGGTAATTGGCACAACTGGTTAAACGTCTGGCTGGTGGTTTATTTCCTTATCTGATTTGCGGATTCTAAAAGACTTCCAAAGAACTTTATCTCTTAATTCCTTCTTGCTAGAGTCCTTCAGTTTTGTTGATTTTTGATCTTGTGGCTTTGACCATATTACTGTCTGCATGCGCATTTCCCATTTATTTTATTTCCCTGTCATTTCATTGTCAGGACTGTTTACATCATTTGAAAGCAAAACTTTTTAAACTACATCTGATGGTGTTAGGATCCATTACACTCAAAATAGCAAAAGGATGTGACACCTCCAAACAATCCACAAAACCAGGCCAGAGTCTTCACTGACCTGTCAAAAGATCTGCCTCAACCTCGGGCAGCCTGACCCCAAAATCTATCGGCATGCTTCAGACTGTCCATGGACCAAAAATAGAGAACAGGCTTTTAAAGTTCAAAATGGCTCAGCCATAGGAAGCAGAGAGTGATGGTGCAAAGATCTTTATCAGAATTAGAAGATGTCTGGAGTGGTGTCCAGCAGGGGTCAGTGCTGGGGCCACTACTATTTTTAATATACATAAATGATTTGGATAAGAATACAAGTAACAAGCTGATTAAGTTTGCAGATGATACCAAGTTAGGTTGGATTGGCAGATCATCTTGAATTCGTTGAATAATCATCACATTGGGACTCGGACGGCATGCGGGCTTGAGAAGATTTGTGGCAGATGAAATGTAATGTCAAAAAATGTAAAGTATTACACATAGGAAGTAAAAATGTGAGGTTTGAATGCATAATTGGAGTTCTGAAACTCAAAAGTACCCCTCACGAGAAAGATTTTGGAGTCACAGTGGACACGTCAATATCCACTGCCAGGCAGTGTTCAGAAGCCATTAAGAAGGCTAACAGAATGTCAGGTCATATAGAACCTTGATGCATGGAGTACAAGTCCAAGGAGGTTCTGCTCAGTCTTTATAACACACTGGTGAGGCCTCATCTGGAGTACTGGGGGAAGTTTTGGTCTCCAGGACACAAAAAGGACATAACAGCACTAGAGAAGATCCAGAGATGAGCGACTGGGCTGAGTCCAGGGCTGCAGGGGATGAGTTATGAGGAAAGATTAAAGGACTTAGGAGTCAGAGTGGACTTGACACTGTCAGAACAGAATGTCAGATTATATATATATACGCCCTGATGTGTGGATGTTGACGGAGAGGTGCGGGCGGATTTAAGGTGGGCCAGGTTTACAAGTTTTTTTCAAAACTTTGGTAATTCTAGTGTTAATTTGCTGGCATAATATAATTTCCTATTATTCTACATTGAGAAAAGCACAGCAGTGTGGTTGTTACATTTATAAGACCTTTACAAATATGTCTGTTTTTGCTATTGATTTAAATGCTTAAATCACTTTTGTTGATTTCATTAGATTTTGCGGTTTGCTGCCTTCATTGTGTCTTAATAATGACAATTAAAAACGAGCAGAGCAACACCCTATGCAAACAACACTGAATTGTGAAAGGCTGCAGCTACTTTAATGTCAGCCCCATTAATTAGTAAATTATGGATTGTCACACACATGGGAGAAAGCTGAATGGACCAAATGAAGGTAATTCCACGCCAGGCTAGTGGTTGCCAGGGTGCACCAAACCTTCCTCTGTTATTTCTGCAGACCAAATACGGGAAATCCTGCCTGATTCAACCCTAACGACATCACTTCCGGTTTCTGGCCCTAAGAACAGCACTTCTGGTTCTGGCCCCAAGGATGACATCACTTCTGGTTCCTGACCTCAATGACCCCACTTCCAGTTATGGACCGTAACGACATCACTTCCGGTTTCTGGCCCAAGGACAGCACTTCTGGTTCTGGCCCCAAGGATGACAACACTTCCATTTCCTGACCTCAATGACCCCACTTCCAGTTAGGGACCATAACGACATCACTTCTGGTTCCAGCCCTAAGAACAGCACTTCTGATTCTGGCCCCAAGGATGATGTCACTTCAGGTTCCGGACCTCAATGACATCACTTCCAGTTCCTGACCTCAATGACCCCACTTCCAGCTATGGCCATAATGACATCACTTCCGGTTCCGGCCCTAACAGCAGCACTTCTGGTTCTGGCCCCAAGGATGGCGGCACTTCCTGTTCCGGGACCAAGTATGATGTCACTTCTGGTCCCAGACCTCAATGACATCACTTCCGGTTCTCTGCCTTAAAAGACCAGTCAACTTCCATCATCCTCAGTTCATCCTTGGACATCAGTGCGATTTTCTGAACCCAGGATTAATATACAGGTGGCTGCCCCAAACCTTTTTGTGTGGGTCGAGGCTGGTTCTTTCAAAGGATGAATTAAACAATTACAACAGCTGGAAAAGTAGAATGAAAATCAAGATGAAAATATTATTAAAAGAATAAAAAATATTATTCCCGTAGAACTACTTAGTATATTTTAATAAAATTTTTATTTTACCAAACTTAGTTTTCTAATTTCTATATTGTTCCCAAAATGCAGAATGCGGGAAATAACAGTTCACTTAAGTATCCATCCATCCATCCATCCATCCATCCATCCATCCATCCATCCATTATCCAACCCGCTATATCCTAACACAAGGTCAAGGGGGTCTGCTGGAGCCAATCCCAGCCAGCACAGGGTGCAAGGCAGGAACAAACCCCGGGCAGGGTGCCAACCCACAGCAGGACACACACACACACCCACACAGCAAGCACAAACTAGGGACAATTTAGGATCATCAATGCACCTAACCTGCATGTCTTTGGACTGTGGGAGGAAATCCACGCAGACATGGGGAGAACATGCAAACTCCACGCAGGAAGGACCTGGGAAGCAAACCACAGGCCTCCTTACTGCGAGGCAGCAGATCTAACACTGCGCCACCATGCCACATTCACTTAATTAGAATGCGGGAAATAACAGTTCACATAATTAGCCCAGGAGTCCAATTAAAAACAGAAGCTGATTGGAACAAAAACCTGTAGCCCCAGGGGGGTCCCCAGGACCGAGATTGAGAACCCCCTATTCAATGGCAAACTTAATACATTCGGTACATTTTATATGTATGGCATGTTCAATATGGTCAACATGATACGTTATGGTTTAAAACTGTTTGCACTTGTTCTGGCAGAAGCACGCTGCTGAAAGAAGGCAGGAAGGCAGCAGAATCAACTTACCTGGCAGGGGAGATACCATGATCACTAAGGTGGTTCTCCCAGGGCGAGGCTCATCCATTGAACTCCAGGTGTGCTGACCCCTGCTATGCGACTCTTCAATTCCACCTCGGGGGGTAAACATCTATCTATCTATCTATCTATCTATCTATCTATCTATCTATCTATCTATCTATCTATCTATCTATCTATCTATCTATCTATCTATCTATCTATCTATCTATCTATTATATAGTGCCTTTCACATCCCTCTATATCTATCTATCTATCTATCTATCTATCTATCTATCTATCTATCTATCTATCTATCTATCTATCTATCTATCTATCTATCTATCTATCTATCTATCTATCTATCTATCTATCTATCTATCTATCAAACTTTTATTGCGTGATGCATACACGATCTCAATTCAAATGAAATGAGCAACTAGCAAATACATTTATTACAATTCCTATTACTTATGCAAAATGCTCTCCTCCTTCTAGTTCTTCCCACCATTACCTAATGTCCATACACTTGACCGAAACTGCCATCATTACTTCATATGCTATGCAGGTGTCCAAAACATATTCATTGATCAAGAACACAACTTAGAGAGTCGAAACCAGGAAGACCCACATATGAGATACTGTGCTGTTCAGATGGAAGTTACTTGACGTCCAAGCATCTCGCAAGGTTGAAATATTGAGCAACTGCATTTCTAAAACAATGGTCTGTTTAACCCTCTCAAAGTATACAGTTTCCTTGACTAAAGTTTTTAAGCTTAGCAGCAAGATATTGGTGGTTTGCATCTGCAAAGAGAAAAATAATAAAATAGGGAGACGCAGGTTTGTATGATTTAACCCTTACACTACTAGCGTGCATTAGGATATAATAGTTTTTTTTATATATGCTTAGGATTCTCTTTGAATATACAGTGCATCCGGAAAGTATTCACAGCGCATCACTTTTTCCACATTTTGTTATGTTACAGCCTTATTCCAAAATGGATTAAATTCATTTTTTTCCTCAGAATTCTACACACAACACCCCATAATGACAACGTGAAAAAAGTTTACTTGAGGTTTTTGAGAAAGCACATGTACATAAGTATTCACAGCCTTTGCCATGAAGCTCAAAATTGAGCTCAGGTGCATCCTGTTTCCCCTGATCATCCTTGAGATGTTTCTGCAGCTTCATTGGAGTCCACCTGTGGTAAATTCAGTTGACTGGACATGATTTGGAAAGGCACACACCTGTCTATATAAGGTCCCACAGTTGAAAGTTCATGTCAGAGCACAAACCAAGCATGAAGTCAAAGGAATTGTGTGTAGACCTCCGAGACAGGATTGTCTCGAGGCACAAATCTGGGGAAGGTTACAGAAAAATTTCTGCTACTTTGAAGGTCCCAATGAGCAGAGTGGCCTCCATCATCCATAAGTGGAAGAAGTTCGAAACCACCAGGACTCTTCCTAGCGCTGGCCGGCCATCTAAACTGAGTGATCGGGGGAGAAGGGCCTTAGTCAGGGAGGTGAACAAGAACCCAACGGTCACTCTGTCAGAGTTCCAGAGGTCCTCTGTGGAGAGAGGAGAACCTTCCAGAAGGACAACCATCTCTGCAGCAATCCACCAATCAGGCCTGTATGGTAGAGTGGCCAGACAGAAGCCACTCCTTAGTAAAAGGCACATGGCAGCCCGCCTGCAGTTTGCCAAAAGGCACCTGAAGGACTCTCAGACCATGAGAAAGAAATTTCGCTGGTCTGATGAGACAAAGATTGAACTCTTTAGTGTGAATAGCAGGGGTCACATTTGGAGGAAACCAGGCACCACTCATCACCAGGCCAATACCATCCCTACAGTGAAGCATGGTGGTGGCAGCATCATGCTGTGGGGATGTTTTTCAGCGGCAGGGACTGGGAGACTAGTCAGGATAAAGGGAAAGATGACTGCAGCAATGTACAGAGACATCCTGGATGAAAACCTGCTCCAGAGCGCTCTTGACCTCAGAATGGGGCGACGGTTCATCTTTCAGCAGCACAACGACCCTAAGCACACAGCCAAGATATCAAAGGAGTGGCTTCAGGACAACTCTGTGAATGTCCTTGAGTGGCCCAGCCAGAGCCCAGACTTGAATCCGATTGAACATCTCTGGAGAGATCTTAAAATGGCTGTGCACCGATGCTTCCCATCCAGCCTGATGGAGCTTGAGAGGTGCTGCAAAGAAGAATGGGCAAAACTGGCCAAGGATAGGTGTGCCAAGCTTGTGGCATCATATTCAACAAGACTTGAGGCTAGAATTGCTGGCAAAGGTGCATCAACAAAGTATTGAGCAAAGGCTGTGAATACTTATGTACATGGGATTTCTCAGTTTTTTTATTTTTAATAAATTTGTAAAGACCTCAAGTAAACTTTTTTCACGTTGTCATTATGGGGTGTTGTGTGTAGAATTCTGAGGAAAAAAATGAATTTAATCCATTTTGGAATAAGGCTGTAACATAACAAAATGTGGAAAAAGTGATGCGCTGGGAATACTTTCCGGATGCACTGTATGCAAATCATCAACTTTAAGAATGTTCTTTTCTACACTAAGGCATGGCAGGCGACAAACTGGGTCTAATCTGTAGTCAGAGGGACAAGAAATTATTAGAATACCAGTAACGGCGCACTGCATGATAACGTGCAGTGAATACACTTGACTTGAGCATCATAGTCTTTATCCTCTTTCTCTGTACGTTTATCATTCGTGTGCTCAGAGGTTGATGCGCTTGCTCTCTTTTCTCCACCCTAGCAGCCCGCTTCTTCTCTTCTTCCGTCAGCATCTTTTCGCGTTAAAACTGATTAAGTCAGTGTTTGTATTGCAATTACTTAGTACGTTTTCTTTAAATTTTCACTTAAGCTGGTGCTTAAGTCTTCAGTCTGCCTCAAGAATGATTTAAGATATGAAGAGGTAGGGGAAGTGACGGCAAAGGTGGTAGGGATGAGTAAGGCGCCCGTATGCATGCGCCGCACCCTGCCGAGAGTTGATTCTACAATAAAATAAAAAGAGGAATAACCTCGGAGGTCGATCATCACCCCGAAAGCGGATAGTAGACATCACATAGTATATGTGTACCAAATTTCAGGTCAATCGGTCAAACGGTTTGCAAGCTACAGGTGATTGAAAATCCTGGACAGACAAACGGACAGCCACGTAATATATATAAAGATTCCATTTCAGTTTAGACTGTGGGGCTTATAATAGAATGTGCCATAGACGATACATTAATATATTGGGAAACATTTTAACATAACTAAGAAAATGCATCTAGCAATTTAACATAACCTTACTAAGTAACAAATGCAAATGTACATTTACAATGTAAGCCGTGCGTTTAGGGTTTGGAAACGGTTCCAAGCGATCATCTTCAGATAGAAGAGTTGTGTTTATGCAAGAATGGATTGGAGGAATGAAAAGTCAGTCAGTCTTTATCCAACCTGCTATATCCTAACACAGGGTAACGGGGGTCTGCTGGAGCCAATCCCAGCCAGCACAGGGTGCAAGGCAGGAACAAACCCCGGGCAGGGTGCCGGCCCACCGCAGGGAATGAAAAGTTCCACAGTCAAATGCACAGCCTGACGTA
The DNA here is from genome assembly GCF_900747795.2 of Erpetoichthys calabaricus. Classification (NCBI taxonomy): domain Eukaryota; kingdom Metazoa; phylum Chordata; class Cladistia; order Polypteriformes; family Polypteridae; genus Erpetoichthys; species Erpetoichthys calabaricus. Next base: position 186,426,163 of record NC_041401.2, read on the forward strand.
TAATTGCACTGCATAGTAACTGCCATGCACCATTAACCTTGAGGTTACCTGTTACAAAAATAAATAGACAAATAAAAAGCAATGGGTGTAATGAATAACGTCAAGTCATTGACGGGTTAAGAGTTTCGAGTGTAAGGGTTAAATACACCAGATGGCACACGGCTGTTCAGGGAGTGTCATAAAGTCACTGGGCTGGCCTTGGACTCTTGCATTAAGCAGTTTAATACAACAGATGGTGCACAAATGTTCAATGTATGTGCAGGGGTTGGAATTACAGGACATGCGCCCATGCATTAGTTATCAGAATTATAAGGGAACAAGAAACATGTGAGTAAAAAAGCAAAACAAAACAAAAAAAGCCTGTTGTTCTCATTGTATTTATTCATCCATTCTGTCTGCCTGTTGTGACGGAAGGCCACGGCCATTACCTGGCCGGGATGCCAGCTGGATGGAAGGACCTGGAGACAGGGCATCTGTACGGCACTGCCTCCAAATGGGACGTTCGACGGAAGCCTTCCTGGTTGGCTGTGGCACTACGGATTCCCGCAGGGGCAAGCTGGGAGTTGGACAATGTGGGGGCCTCCAGTGGGAGCTGCAGTGCCCTACTTTGGTCTTTCGCCACACCTGGGAGTGATTCCAGGTCTGATTCATGAGCCACCTGGAACTCTCCCAGGTCCAACGTAAAAGGAGCCGCCTCACTCCATTCTGAGAGCCAGAGTCGGGAGGAAGAGGGATGAAGCTTGTGTGGGAAGAGGAGTGGAGGTAGAAGGACTATGAATGGAAGAAAATAAAAGTCTGTGAATTGTGCTGTGGCGCTGTACGTACTGTGCTGTGCTTTGGGGTGGGGGGCAAGGAACAAGTGCCTCCCCAGCTGTAAATAAACTTGTGTCTCGGACTGTCTGTGTCAGGTTAGGGCAGCTGTGCACACCCCGGTGGTCCATACTGTCTAATCCAGTTCAGGGCTATATGGGTCCTAAAACCTGTCCTGACATCATTAGGCATCTGCATTGAACTAAATTAGGGTGGGATGTCTCTGATATGGGGTAACATTTACAGACACTGACTATCTTAATGTGTACATCTTTACGATGCAGAAGGAAGACTAGAATACCTGGAGACGAGGCTGAACAAGCAATCTCCACATAGACAAGACCAGGATGGGGAGTTAATAAACCCAATTTCTTGGAGCTAATAGGCAACAGTAGAATTAATAACTACACTAATGTCCATACACCTTCTTTGAATGTTGCATACGTGCATTTAGTGCTCCAACTCAGATGGGACATTTAAATGTCATTGGGTTTCTTCATAGCTGGCTTTACACTCTCAGTAGGTCCTTTAATAGAGTTATCGAAAAAGATGATTTGCTGTGGCAACCCCTAACGGGAGCAGTCAAAAGAAGAAGAAGAAGAAGGCTCTTTAATTGAGACACCAAATTACCTCCCACTAGACTGTTTTTTCTTTCAATTTAAAATAAAAATTATGTTGAAAGGAGTTTGTGGTGTTGTGCGTTTTTAAATAAGTGAATAAAGACGGTGCGGCTCACACTCCACATGAAAGCGTGCATGATCAGGCCGGGGTTTGATTCAAGTTCAATTTCAGTCAATTTCCTTGTTATAAATCCGGGTTTCTTGATTATAACACCTGTCCCATAATTGGTGCAGGAAACAGGGAGCGTGAAGAAGAAGGAAATGAATGGAATTTAAGGGAAGAAAGATCGAGTGGCAGGAACGTGAAGAGCCTGTACTGTTGGGAACGGAGGCAGGTGGTCGGGTGGCGAGCCCCAGAGATGGGAGCGTGTGGCCAGGGCTCGACAGGGCTGAAGAGCATCACTCTCGCTAAGCATCACACAGAGCAGGAGTGACCTTTGTACTCAGAGTAGATCTTCCACAGACACCTGAGGACTCTAAATTGGCCCAGCGTCAGTGACATATTGTCCTACATCAGCCACAGTTTCTCTGAGAATGTTTCTGCCAAGAAATGTACCATCTCCCCAACGATATGGACAGACAAAGGATGAGAGAAGCAGGGTTCTATAATTTAGAGTATTAGGAGGGAGTCTGTTTTCTGCCAGGCTAGTGCTGAATCTGAAATATGTTGCCCCCACTATGCTGACCTGGCTACAGAATGTGGATGGACACAGAGATGGTTTTGATGTCGACACTGACACTTCTAGAAGTACGAGCTGATACTATCTCTCTGCTAATATTTCCTCTATTTTCACTATGGAGAACTTATGATAAAAAAGAGCTAAAAATAGAAAAGAACACGGGCCCAATCCGATTCCCAGATTTGAATAGTCTTTATTATTTTCTTTTCCACGTCCCATGTTGCGGGCAACTCTCTCTTCAAACCGCCTTTCTAGTATGAAGCCTGCATTTCCTCCAGAGGTACTCCACTCACTTGGAGTCATCTTTTGCCCACACACTTGGAGGAACATCATCCATCCATCCATCCATCCATTCTCTTCCGCTTATCCGAGGTCGGGTCGCGGGGGGCAGCAGCTTGAGCAGAGATGCCCAGACTTCCCTCTCCCCGGCCACTTCTTCTAGCTCTTCTGGGAGAATCCCGAGGCGTTCCCAGGCCAGCCGGGAGACATAGTCCCTCCAGCGTGTCCTGGGTCTTCCCCGGGGCCTCCTCCCGGTTGGACGTGCCCGGAATACCTCCCCAGGGAGGCGTCCAGGAGCCACCTCATCTGACTCCTCTCGATGCGGAGGAGCAGCGGCTCTACTCTGAGCCCCTCCCGGATGACTGAGCTTCTCACCCTATCTTTAAGGGAGAGCCCAGACACCCTGCGGAGGAAACTCATTTCAGTCGCTTGTATTCGCAATCTCGTTCTTTCGGTCACTACCCATAGCTCATGACCATAGGTGAGGGTAGGAACTTATCCCCTCCTCGAACCGCCACCTTATCGTGGTAGAGGGGTTTGCGTGTCCCAATGATCCTAGGAGCTCTATTGTCCGGGGCTTTATGCCCCTGGTAGGGCCACCCAGGGCAAACTGGTCCTAGGTGAGGGATGAGACAAAGTGCGGTTCAACAGACCTCCTATGACGAATAAAAAATTTGGACGGCGTTTTCCCTCGCCCGGACGTGGGTCACCGGGGCCCCCCTCTGGAGCCAGGCCTGGAGGTGGGGCTCGTTGGCGAGCGCCTGGTGGCTGGGCTTGCACCCATGGGGCTCGGCCGGGCACAGCCCGAAGAGGCAACGTGGGTCCCCCTTCCCATGGGCTCACCACCTATGGGAGGGGCCAAGGAGGTCGGGTGCAGTGTGAGTTGGGTGGTGGCCGAAGGCGGGGACCTTGGCGGTCCGATCCTCGGCTACAGAAGCTGGAGGAACATCATTCTTCCTTAAATATCCGTCTGTGCCTCGGCTCTGCCAAACAGGAGATGTTTCAGTGTAAGGATACTTTGTGATTTAATAAAAGCGATGACAAAGCTCTCCAATCAAACACCTTCAGGCTATCCACAAATGAACAGGCTCTGCGTAAATCAAACCGGCACCTAAGAGGAGCGTGGAGCCCATTATCGTTTTATACAGTAGGAGAGTACGCATGGTTTCACATTGAAGGGGTTTCCAAAAAAAATGAAATTTTTTATTAAATTGACTGGCGATAGAGTGGGATTACAAATAAGAATAATTGGGATCACATAGAGTTTTGCATTTTTGTTGCATTGTGACAATGGGGTTTCTTCTGGCTCATTTACGGGAACTTGTTATAATCGAGATAAAGAACATTCTGAATGCATTTAGTAGGGCACAGTGGTTAGCACAGAAGCTGGGGTACGAGCCCCAGCCCAGTTATTATCTATGTGGAGTTCTGCATGTTCTCCCCTGGTACGCCCGCTTATCATTCACAATCCCCAAGAAGTGTCCAAGGTGGCCGAGAGTGGGTGAGTTTAGTTATGATTGTGAGTCCAGAGATAAAACCAAATTAGAAGAAACAAATTTGATAATGAATAAAGATACGGTGGAAATAGATAGTATTCAGACCCCTGTACGCTTGACTATGTAGAGGCACTTTCGACCTCTGAGGGGCTAGTCTTCTACTATACGAATCCTGTTGTGGTAGGTAAACTACAGCTAAGGAGGGAGGGCCAATGAGTTAAGCGGGTGGGCTGTGACCTCCGGGGCCTCCAGCTTCTCCACACCTGACACCACAGACACAGGCTCAAGGACTTTATTCTTCAGTGGGAAACGGTTCCCCTTCATTCCCACTTGCACAGCACAGTACAGAGCGCAAGTACAAGTATGCAATAAACAAAGCACTTTGCCTTCTCTCTCTGTCTCTCTTTCTCTTCCTTCCGCCTCCACTCTTCTCTCAAGCTTCATCCTCTTCCTTACGACTCTGGCTTGCCACAAATGGAGTGAAGTGGCTCCTTTTATAGAAAGGCTCCAGGTGTCCCGTACTTCCAGGGGCGGTGGGCAGCAGTCCTGCAGAGAAGGGCTCAGCCATTCCCCAAATGCCCCTTGGTGGTGGGCACGGGTCCCAGCAGGGTTGAGCTTCCATGCTCCGAACGCGTAGCACTATACAATGCCAGGGGGATCTGCCCTCTGTTGTCCTGGAGAAGGTACTAGCCCATGTAAGCTCTTTCCCCCGGTCCTTCCCTATTGATGGCATCCTAGATGGGTAGATGTCCTGGCTGTCCATTACAGGGCATAGGCCTACATGGGCCCTATATTGGGGTTATGCCTTCTCCAGAAGGGCTGCACTCAGAGATGGATTTTCTTTGGGTTCAGGTAGAACAAATTAGATAATAACGTATAGTACTGTACATAATTTGAAGGGCTTTTTGAACCTTTGTATTATTTTAAACTAACTGTGTAAGCCCATGTTGTAAAAAGCCCAGCTCCTAAAATCTATTGAAATCGTCAAAAAAAAAATTGAAATGCAGAGTCGGCGGTTTCGTTTTGACGACATGCTCACCTAAGCGATGTTCTCTCCCCTCGGAGGTTTCGTTTTGCAGATGTGCTCACCACCCTTGTCTATCAGCGGCTAAGTGAGTTTCTTTCTCGTTTGTCTTTCTTCGGTGGTTTCACTTTGGCGACGGAGTTGCTTTCTTTCAGCTTCGTGCTGTAGCCTCAGACTTCTTTCTTCTTCTAACTTGGGGCCGCCTTGCTGGCGGTTTGAGCTTCATGCTGTAGCCTTGCACTTCTGGGCCGGACAGACAGACACACACACACAATTCAAATTGTGAATTTCCCCTTGGGATTAATAAAGTATCTATCTATCTATCTATCTATCTATCTATCTATCTATCTATCTATCTATCTATCTATCTATCTATCTATCTATCTATCTATCTATCTATCTATCTATCTATCTAATTCCACACATAGACATTTATATATAAGATAGTCTTTCTACATAAAACTTAAGAAGTTAATCTGGGCCTGTTCTTTATGAATAGAAGTTTTAAGGACATTAGTCACTTACTGCTGTTTAGAAGAAATGAAGCCTTTGTTAAGGCCTTGTAATACAGAACTTGGTGATTGATGTGCAAATATAGGTGGCCCTCTCACGAAAGTGTCACTGGTGCTTTTCTAAGTCTTATTAAGGCTAAACAAACCATCGGCTAAAATTGTGTTGATGTAGCAGTACGTGATTAATGGATGCCCTATAGGGAGCCCATATTCTGGTGTCATTGGTGTTCTCTTAACGTTATTAAGGCCAAACAAAGCATTTGTTAATGTCGTCTAACAGAGCAGGAACTAAATAAGAGAAGCTTAATACGGTGGATTCAGAAAGGATTCACGGCTCTCCACTTTTTGCACAATTTATCGTGCTGTAGATTTAATTTCAAATGGAAAAATTTGCCATTTTTGCCCATCCATCTACAATCAATGTCCCATAATGTTTTCAGAAAGGTTTGCAAATTGGTAACACTTTAGTGTAAGTGCTTCTGTTACTCATTTCCTCTTAGGTAATAAGACCTTAACAAAGGCTCCTGTGGGTCTCCAGAACACTCCACCTCTGCAATGTGACCTACTAAGAGAACGTCACTTTGGAGTGGTCTGAGGTGACATTTCTCTCGATCTTACATATTTAGTATAAGACCTGTGTATCTGTAAGAGCCATTTTCCTAGTTCTATAAAATTTATGAATATTTATTAGATGACAATGCATAATCGATGGGAGGTTCCTATAACCCCCATAAGTAGAATTGAATTGGTATATTCTTGCCATTTCTAACAGCTTTGAGTAAACATTATTCTTCAGTTAGTGACAGCCTTGCCATGAGTAAGGTGTGGAAGGCATAAGGTTTTAAACCGTGCCTGGGTGCATGCCTACAGTATGTGCCAACCGGCCTATGGGACCTTTGAGTGTGTGAAGTAAATATGTAAGAAAACAGCACTTAATTTATGTGCGGTGCCGTACATTTAAAGCGTACAGAAGAAGAAGAAGCTAAGAATCTTTAAGTATATAAGAAAAAGTAAAGAACCTTTAAGTAGAGAAGAAGAAGTAAAGAACCTTTAAGTACAGAAACAACTAAGGTTTTTCAAGAAAAGCTAAGTGTATAGAAGATACATTTTTTCTTTTTTTTTGCCTTTTATTCTTGTGTGGATTACAGTAATCCCTCCTCGATTGCGGGGGGTTGCGTTCCAGAACCCCCCGCGAAAGGTGAAAATCCACAAAGTAAAAACCATATGTTCATATGGTTATTTTTATATATTTTAAGCCCTTATAAACTCTCCCACACTCTTATAAACATTTCCCGCACAATTACACAGCATAAACCCTTTGTATTCTCTTAGATATTAGGTAAGATTCATTGAAATTATGTATGTAAACACACTGTTTATATACAGTAAAACCTAAATATTATTTTAAAGATATCGAGCGTCTCCGATATCACATATGTTACAGCCATTACGACAGGCAGGCCACCAGCAATAAATACGTACAATGCAAGAAAAATTGTATACTGTACAGTAAAATGTGTGTGCAGTGATACTAAACTATGTACATGTAATAAGTACTGTACATAGAAAATTAATTATGTTACTCACCAACAATGACACGGCGACTTGTCCGATAACGATGAGTTTCATTTTACTGAACAAAGGAGAGCGTTACAGCTCTTCTAGCACCGCAGTTGTTCTTCTCCTGGCAGTCTTCAATCCAGATCCCTAAAGCAGATTCCATCCGGACTATCGCCTTATTACATCCACTTACAACTCGTTTTGCGCCCTGGTTAAAGGACACGGAGGCCATAGATGTTATATTCTTTTCCTCCTTTTTAAATAAAAAAGAATCGTGGACTCATTAATTCCATAATGGCATCCTGCAGCGGTGTAGCTGTTCACTTCCTTCAACATATCCAAAACTTTTACCTTAGCAGGAGCAGTAGCAGGAGCATGTTGATGCTGAATGAGCAAGACGAGACTTCCTGGTTAACGCAGCGGAATTGAATTCTGTGCTCTGTCGCTGAGCCAATCAGCACACAGGAACTTAACTGCGTGCTCTGATTGGGTAGCTTCTCAGCCATCCACCAATAGCATCCCTTGTATGAAATCAACTGGGCAAACCAACTGAGGAAGCATGTACCAGAAGTAAAAAGACCCATTGTCCGCAGAATCCCGCGAAGCAGCGAAAAATCCGTGATATATATTTAAATATGCTTACATATAAAATCCGCGATAGAGTGAAGCCGCAAAAGTCGAAGCACGATATAGTGAGGGATTACTGTATTTGCTGTTAACTTTCACTAAATATTTTTAAAACGAACTTTTGGACTTTGAGATTTCTTTTGGCATGTGTTTTACCCGTGTTTAACCACACCTTACTGTATATTCTGGCAGCTACCATACCCTTCATATGAGGTGACACACAAAAATAACCGGACTGGGCTTGGGGCTTTCCTGGACAACCGTCTGGAGGTCGGCCGGATGTGAATCATGGAACTATATTCCCTCCTACACGCCCTCTCAAACCGCCGACCGGCTAGGTATATCCTGTGAAGAGCCCAGTCAGTATTTGCACAACAGTCGCTACACGAGTTGCCGCAATAATGTCATAGTGTCATAGTCAAAACTCAGACATAAACTCCAGACAGCATCTGTGGAGAGACCTGAAGATGGCAGTTTACAGACATTTCCCATCCAATCAAATGGAGCTTCAGAGGATCTGCCAGGAAAGATGGAAAATAAAAACTGCCCAGTCCAGGTGTGCAATGCTTGTAGAGACTTAGCTATGAAGACCTGAAGCTGCCAGATGGGCTTCTGCAAAGCATTAAATTAAGGTCTGAATACATGAATGAGAAATTTCAGTTTTTGATTTTTAATAAATCAAAGTAGAGACTTACGCAAGAAGACCTGAACTGCAGTCAAAGGGGCTTCTAGAAAGTATTAAATTAAGGGTCTGAATGCATATATGAATAAGAGATTTCGGGTCTTGATTTTTAATAGATTTGCAATCTTTACAGGAGAGCATGCTTTCACTTTGTCATGGTGGGTCATTGAGTGTAGATGGATGGGCAAATATGGCAAATTTCTCCTTTTAAAATTTAATCTACAATGTGTGTAAACATGTGAATACTGTAAGTAGGGGTCTGAATACTTTGAGAACTTACTGTAGGTAGCCCCTAAAGTGGGATATGAATATTTTGAGCATCCACTCTACGTAGCCCTTAAACGAGGGTCTGTATATGTTGAGAATCCACTGTAGGGAGCCCCTAAACTGGGGTCTCAATACACTGAGAGTCCACTCTATGTGGCCCCTAAACTAGGGTCTAAGTATGTTGAGAATCAACTCTAGGTAGCCCCTAAACCGAAGTCTCACTATGTTGAGATTCCACTGTAGATAGCCCCGAAACTGGGGTCTGACTACGTTGAGAATCCACTCTATGTAGCCCTAAACTGGGGTCTGACTATGTTGAGAATCCACTCTATGCAGCCCTAAACTGGGGTCTGACCAGTTGTGAATCCACTCTATGTAGCCTTAAACTGGGGTCTGAATACGTTGAGAATCCACTCTATGTAGCCCTAAACTGGGGTCTGAGTACGTTGAGAATCCACTGTAGATAGCCCCTAAACCGGGGTCTCACTATGTTGAGAATCCACTCTATGTAGCCCTAAACTGGGGTCTGAGTACATTGAGAATCCACTGTAGATAGCCCCTAAACCAAGGTCTCACTATGTTGAGAATCCACTGTAGATAGCCCCGAAACTTGGGTCTGGCTATGTTGAGAATCCACTCTATGTGGCCCTAAACTGGGGTCTGAGTACGTTGAGAATCAACTCTAGGTAGCCCCTAAACCGAAGTCTCACTATGTTGAGATTCCACTGTAGATAGCCCCGAAACTTGGGTCTGACTACATTGAGAATCCACTCTATGCAGCCCTAAACTGGGGTCTGACCAGTTGTGAATCCACTCTAGGTAGCCTTAAACTGGGGCCTGAGTATGTTGAGAATCCACTGTAGATAGCCCCTAAACCGGGGTCTGACTATGTTGAGAATCCACTCTATGCAGCCCTAAACTGGGGTCTGACCAGTTGTGAATCCACTCTATGTAGCCTTAAACTGGGGTCTAAATACGTTGAGAATCCACTCTATGTAGCCCTAAACTGGGGTCTGAGTACATTGAGAATCCACTGTAGATAGCCCCTAAACCAAGGTCTCACTATGTTGAGAATCCACTGTAGATAGCCCCGAAACTTGGGTCTGGCTATGTTGAGAATTCACTCTATGTGGCCCTAAACTGGGGTCTGAGTACGTTGAGAATCAACTCTAGGTAGCCCCTAAACTGAAGTCTGACTATGTTGAGATTCCACTGTAGATAGCCCCTAAACCGGGGTCTGACTATGTTGAGAATCCACTCTATGCAGCCCTAAACTGGGGTCTGACCAGTTGTGAATCCACTCTAGGTAGCTTTAAACTGGGGCCTGAGTATGTTGAGAATCCACTGTAGATAGCCCCTAAACCGGGGTCTGACTATGTTGAGAATCCACTCTATGCAGCCCTAAACTGGGGTCTGACCAGTTGTGAATCCACTCTATGTAGCCTTAAACTGGGGTCTAAATACGTTGAGAATCCACTCTATGTAGCCCTAAACTGGGGTCTGAGTACATTGAGAATCCACTGTAGATAGCCCCTAAACCAAGGTCTCACTATGTTGAGAATCCACTGTAGATAGCCCCGAAACTTGGGTCTGGCTATGTTGAGAATTCACTCTATGTGGCCCTAAACTGGGGTCTGAGTACGTTGAGAATCAACTCTAGGTAGCCCCTAAACCGAAGTCTCACTATGTTGAGATTCCACTGTAGATAGCCCCTAAACCGGGGTCTGACTATGTTGAGAATCCACTCTATGCAGCCCTAAACTGGGGTCTGACCAGTTGTGAATCCACTCTAGGTAGCCTTAAACTGGGGCCTGAGTATGTTGAGAATCCACTGTAGATAGCCCCTAAACCGGGGTCTGACTATGTTGAGAATCCACTCTATGCAGCCCTAAACTGGGGTCTGACCAGTTGTGAATCCACTCTATGTAGCCTTAAACTGGGGTCTAAATACGTTGAGAATCCACTCTATGTAGCCCTAAACTGGGGTCTGAGTACATTGAGAATCCACTGTAGATAGCCCCTAAACCAAGGTCTCACTATGTTGAGAATCCACTGTAGATAGCCCCGAAACTTGGGTCTGGCTATGTTGAGAATTCACTCTATGTGGCCCTAAACTGGGGTCTGAGTACGTTGAGAATCAACTCTAGGTAGCCCCTAAACCGAAGTCTCACTATGTTGAGATTCCACTGTAGATAGCCCCTAAACCGGGGTCTGACTATGTTGAGAATCCACTCTATGCAGCCCTAAACTGGGGTCTGACTAGTTGTGAATCCACTCTAGGTAGCCCTAAACTGGGGCCTGAGTATGTTGAGAATCCACTGTAGATAGCCCCTAAACCGGGGTCTGACTATGTTGAGAATCCACTCTATGCAGCCCTAAACTGGGGTCTGACCAGTTGTGAATCCACTCTATGTAGCCTTAAACTGGGGTCTAAATACGTTGAGAATCCACTCTATGTAGCCCTAAACTGGGGTCTGAGTACATTGAGAATCCACTGTAGATAGCCCCTAAACCAAGGTCTCACTATGTTGAGAATCCACTGTAGATAGCCCCGAAACTTGGGTCTGGCTATGTTGAGAATTCACTCTATGTGGCCCTAAACTGGGGTCTGAGTACGTTGAGAATCAACTCTAGGTAGCCCCTAAACCGAAGTCTCACTATGTTGAGATTCCACTGTAGATAGCCCCTAAACCGGGGTCTGACTATGTTGAGAATCCACTCTATGCAGCCCTAAACTGGGGTCTGACCAGTTGTGAATCCACTCTAGGTAGCCTTAAACTGGGGCCTGAGTATGTTGAGAATCCACTGTAGATAGCCCCTAAACTGGGGTCTGACCAGTTGAGAATCCACTCTAGGTAGCCCCTAAACCGAAATCTCACTATGTTGAGATTCCACTGTAGATAGCCCCTAAACCTGGGTCTGACTATGTTGAGAATCCACTCTATGTAGCCCTAAACTGGGGTCTGAGTATATTGAGAATCCACTGTAGATAGCCCCTAAACCAAGGTCTCACTATGTTGAGAATCCACTGTAGATAGCCCCGAAACTTGGGTCTGGCTATGTTGAGAATTCACTCTATGTGGCCCTAAACTTGGGTCTGAGTACGTTGAGAATCAACTCTAGGTAGCCCCTAAACCTGTGTTGTCATCGGTGTGTTGTGAGTCTTATTAAGCCCAAACTGAACATTTGTTAAGTTTTTGTCACAAAGAACTAAAGGTCCCCCCCACCCCAATATTAAAGTGTTTTTGACTAACAACAGACTACTTTCCATTGAAGACCAAATGTTTTATTAGTATTGTCAGATTTAATGATTATAGTAAACCATTAAAACAGTTTGCTTTTACACTGAAAGTTATATTTTTAGGCTTGTTCTCTGTGGCTTCCCCTAGAACATCTCCTTCAAGCCCACACCCACTGCCTCCCACCTAACCCTTAGGCACTGAAGTCAAATGGCTGCTTTGTCTAATGACTAAAGAAAGTGAAGCAGCTTCAGAACTCGGCTTCACCGATCAACACCCACCATAAGCCCCTGGGCTGTATGAATGGGCTCCTCTTCTTTATTTAACACTTTCTAACTCCTAAAGTTCTCCATTGCCAAAAAATGTTCAGAATGTTAAGACAAAGTAACATATTGCAGTGTTTCAAAATTGAATTTGGATGTTTTAAAATGCAGTTCACATTTTCAGGAATTTGAGTATTTTAGGTTTTGTGAAATCAGATTCTTAACTTTTCAAGATATACGAAACGCATTTTCAGATATCTTAATTGCATTTCCAAATCTCTAAAACAGAACTCGGAGATGTCTTACAATACGTTCCTCTGCATATCAAGATACCATAAATATATTTTCAGATACCTCAAACAAACCTGACACGCGTTTTAAAAAATCTGAAATGCATTACGAGTTAACCTTCATATCACTTCCTATCGTCACACACGTGCGAGTAGAGGGACGTTGGGTGGACCAAGTAAAGGTAATTCCATGCCAGGCCAGGGGAGGGCGGGTTGCACTAAACCTTCTCCTGTTCTTTCTACAGACCAGCCGCGGGAAAACCTATCTGAGTCAGTGATGACACTTCCGGTTCTGGCGCACAGAGTGATGTCAGAAGGACATCACTTCCAGTTACCCTACATCACTTCCGGTCTGATCACTAAAAGCCGCCATCTTTCCCAACCCTCGTCAGTTCTAGCTCAGTGCTATCAACAGCTCTGTATTATTCAAAAAACCATTTGCAGCCAGGAATATTATATGGGTGGCTGCCCCAAACCTTTTTACGTGTGTGGAGTCTGTTCCTTTTCACACTATAAAATATTGAACTCATTCCATGAAACCTCCTGTGTATTTGTAAGTCTTGAAATGTAATTTTAGATATCTGAAAACAAACAGGAAGTGACATGTCTGGAGATATCTGGAAATGGATTTGAGATACTGTATCTTCATGTGGTAGGAAAATGAGCAAACAAGAGACTCAAAAAAGAGTTGGGGAACAGTCCCATTATAATGTCCGTCGATCTTGCACAAAAATAAGCAAACAAATGCAATCAAAATCATAACATTAAATGATCAACAGGAGCTGGAGGTGAAAACGAATATATAGAAAACGACGAGCAGAAGGAAGTATTAGTGGAAATGACTTTGCAACGGAGAGGCGGAAGTGACGTCATCAGTTGGCGACCGGAAGTGACGTCATCCGGGAAGGTCGGAAGTGATCTCATCTGAAGGCGACCGGAAGTGACGTCGTCTGAATTGTAATGGGAGCCATTTTGGGAATCTGAAACCGTTGAAGGTGAGTGATTTATTTTATTACTTTTCTTTCGCAATTCTGGTGAAAGAAGGAGAGAAGCGTTAATACTTGATATTACCCCCTTGTCTTGCAATAGTTCACTCGCCTCAGCACTTATTGGTTGCCTCCTAAGCACACGTGTGTGACATCAGGTTTACAGTATTTTAACACGTTTATATCTTTTTAAAGATATGTTAAAAAGTGTTTGAGATATCTTGAAATCAAATTTAAGATAATCTATGATAATCTATGGCAGGGGGCGTAGCCAGAAATAAATTTTAGGGTGGGCCGGTGTAATATGGGATATATAAGGGCACTTTTCCAAAAAAATACATTGTCAAACACGTGCGAGTAGGAGACAACTAAAGGGTCTGAGTAAGTGTAATAAAACATCTGACCGGGGGGTCGGCGGAGTGCGCTGACTGTCTTTCTCAGTTCTCTACAGACCTTTCCCAGGAAATCCTGCAAGGTTCCGGCGCCTCAGAAGACGTCACTTCCGAAGCCGGCCCCTTTGGTGACGTCACTTCCGAAGCCGGCCCCTTTGGTGACGTCATTTCCGAAGTCGGCCCCTTTGCTGACGTCACTTCCAAAGCCGGCCCCTTTGCTGACGTCATTTCCGAAGTCGGCCCCTTTGCTGACGTCACTTCCGAAGCCGGCCCCTTTGCTGACATCACTTCCGTAGCCGGCCACTTTGCTGACGTCACTTCCAAAGCCGGTCCCTTTGCTGACATCATTTCCGAAGTCGGCCCCTTTGCTGACGTCACTTCCGAAGCCGGCCCCTTTGCTGACATCACTTCCAAAGCCGGCCCCTTTGCTGACATCACTTCCAAAGCCAGCCTCTTTGCTGACGTCACTTCCGAAGCCGGCCCCTTTGCTGACATCACTTCCGTAGCCGGCCCCTTTGCTGACGTCACTTCCGAAGTCGGCCCCTTTGCTGACATCACTTCTGGTTCAGGCCATTTTGATGACATCATTTCCTTTCCAGACCTTTAAAGCCTCCATCTTGGGCTACGATAGAGAGTTCTGTCTTGGACTCTGTGAGATGCACATCGTACTTGTGCTTCTGAAAACCCTTTTGCAGCTGGGAAAAACAATATATGGGTGACTGCTCCAAACCTTTATAATGTCTTGGACTCATAATTATTACAACATCTATTCATACGGTGGTACATTTCACATAACTGAATTATTAGGATCGTGCAAAGGCTGAACAAAAATTATCAAGGCAATCGAACATTGTGCCGCGGTGGACACACAAAATCAGTCGCAGGCATTGGAGCTTTGGATTGAACTGGTCGATGATCTGCCATTCATTCAGTGCTTCAAGGATTGGCTCCAGTTCACCACTATTCTACAGTTGAATAAATGATTTTGACAATGTTCTGCTACGTTATGATCATTAAAGCAATACTCCACCCCCCCAAAAAAAATTGTATGTTAGTTACTTAGCCCATACGCTTTGTAGTGGTGGCAAAAAAAAATTCCATCGAGAAAGAACACAGCAAAACATCAAATGATGTGAAAACATCCATGGACAAAGAAAGAAAAACATCTCACAGTATAAAATTAATATTATTATAAAGTAAAATTAATAAATACTTAGCAAAACTGATGGGAGTAAAAGCTGGAAATACATTTGGAGAGTATTTTTAAATGTATTTGACCAAAAGTCTTATTCAAAAAGACTTTCGTAGAAAATACCGTTGATGGACGATGAATCTTTTCAAGTCTTGGTGCAGAGCTGCTTCCAATTTTCTTGCTAATTTCTTTGGGTTCTTCTTTCTTTTGCTGTTCCCTTCCCTGCTCTCCTTGCTTTGCGCTTCCTTTTTCTGCTCAGCAACGCATCCCATACCTAAAGGTCTCGCTTCACGTTGAATTAACAACGATTACAAGAACAATCGCCAAGTGTTGGTCTTTCTCAGGCTGCTTGTCCATTCTGATTCTAATTACCCCGGCTAATAAAAAAGTTAGCAATGCACATTGCACAATTAAGTCAAAGAAAAAGATTCAGATGAATAAAAATATCTAGCCGTTGTGACCAGCAGGGGGTGCCTGTGAGCCCCTAATCCCTGAGACACGGCTACATGGCATCTTCCTGGGTTCAAACAAAAGATATCTGCCCATTGCTCTCAGGCAATTCAATGCTTGAACCTGACATGCTTGTGAATTTTATTTTTTATTTATTTTTTATTTATTATGATTGCCTGGCTGTATTATCTGTCCTGTGAGTCTGTATCTTTGCTTTTTTATGTTTCTGCTGCTGTATGCATCTGAATTTCCCCAAGGGATTAAAAAGTTTGTCTAATTTAATTTAATCTCTAATATTTGTATTTTAAAGGGTGGTCAAGACCTAATTATGCCATTTTCATTACGCTATAACTTATTAAGTTTATTACATACAGAATTCACAAAAAATTCTTTTTGTTGCCGATAGATGGCAGCACCTGCCCTGCATTCCAAAATGGTGGGGAGTCGATTGCCAGTCAAACAGCGGATGCGATGTGTTCGCCTTTTCTCGATAACGGGGAATGTTTCCGAGGTGCAACGCAGGATGTTGGAGGAATTTGGACCGCCTGCAGTGCATAGGAACACAATCTCTCAAATCAAAGAAATGTTTGACCAGACTGGTAGTGCCAAGCACCCGAAAAATCCCGGACCATCAAGAAGTGTGCGAACTGATGACATGAAGAATCGTCTTCATGCCGAACTGGAATCAAATCAAAAGTCATCCAGATGATTGTCTGCAAAGCTGAACATTGGTAAAACCAGTGTGCTGAGGATGTTGCATGAAATGAAACATACGCCCTACCATCCACGACTTCTTCATGCTCTCAACGAGGACGACTTCGACAGGAAGACTGAGTTTTTCGGAAGCATGGCTGGCAAGACTGGAGGGTGATCCAGAACTGGCTCGAAATGTGGTGTGGACTGATGAGGCCATTTTCCACACATCTTGCTCAGTCAACGGACACAACTGTGTCTTTTGGCAAGCAGACAACCCCCACATTGAAGTCGAACACAAGTCCCCGGGAGTGATGGTATGGGCTGGTGTGTCTAATGATGGTATCGTTGGCCCGTATTTCCTTGAAGGAAATGTCACAGGGGACAGGTACCTCAACCTGTTTGTGAATGATGTCATCCCAGAACTTCAGAACAGACAGGACTTCAACCGTATGTGGTGGCAACAGGACAGGGCTCCACTTCACTTTGCAATAAATGTGAGGAACTTCCTTGACCAACAGTTTCCAAACCGGTGGTTAGGACGTCGAGGGCCTGTTGAATGGCCTCCACGGTCGCCTGACCTTACCCCATTAGATTTTTTACTTTGGGGATATCTTAAGGAGAAGGTCCACGCGCATCCTATTGACAGTTTAGAGGATCTGTGCCTGGTGATTGTTGAAGAGTTCGGGAAAGTTCCTCTACAAATGTGTCAAGCCGCATGTGATGCTGTAGCCAGAAGACTCTGAGCCTGTATCCAACTGAATGGAGGACAAGTGGGATATTACATGGAAAATCAGTGAATTAATTCAATGTAAGTTCATTTTCGTTTATTACAAAATATTTTTTGTCTTGTGTTGTTTTCCTGCATTGCATTAAAAGTTGCATAATTAGATCTGGACCACCATGTATATTACTTCTAAATTCTTTTCCACAACAGTATAATACAATGGCTTCTTTTGTCTGCTTACACATAGTCTCACTCGCTCTCCTTCTGACTCTGACTTCTCACGTCGGAAATTTGACTTCTTTAATTCCCAACCAGGGAGTACTTCTGGTGCCACAGCATTGCACACTGGAAGCACTTCCGGGTCAAGTGGAAACCCTTTAAACAGGGTTTAAAATCCCCTTACTACTCCCCCTGGTGGCACCTAAGGTCCCCAACAGGGCTGTTCCATGGGACTACAATTCCCAGCCTGCCTTACAGGTATTCATTATGGAGTACCACCAGTGGGATGCTGCCATTGTGTGCACAGATGGGAGACATTACTCCCAGCCTCCCATCCTGGCAAGGAACTGGCATTCCTCTTGGTTGGGATACCAGACGATTCTTGCCCATCCATTACAGCCTCCCACCCTGGCAAGTAAACTGGATCCATCCTGTTCGGGACACCAATCCATCCAACATAGCACTCATACATTCTACACTAAAATTAGTTGAAAGATACAACATATTAAATAAAGATTTCGACAGGTCGAATTTAGGTGTGCTTCTAAGATTTGAGAGTTTACATAAATGCCTAGCAATCTTGAGTTCTACAATTTGCTGAAGAAGGTATTCGTTCCAGAACGTCAAAGTTCAGATGGTCCCAAGAGCTGGCTTGTTTAATCAGTATTAGCTTACAATGTTTTAATATTGATTTGCTTGCTGCCCACATTTCTAATTTATATATTGTTTAATTCATAGTCAGTATTGTGAGTTTTGAACATTTATTCTACGTGTGGTATATTCTGCGCCCATACACAAGGTTACGGGGAGGCACAGTCTATCCTGGCATCACCCAGCACAGGGCAGAATCCTTTATAGGGCTCACTTATACATTCACACTTGTCCGTAGCTCATTTACACCAATTAAACAAAATAACCTACATGGAGATGCTGAAGGAAACCCAAAATGTTCCCTCAACCACAGGAAGAACATGAGAACTCCACAGAGATAACAACCAGAGTGGGATTTGAGCCTTGGGTCTAAGGAGATGTGAGGCAGCAGCAGCATGTAATCACCTGACAGCAATAACTGTAAAATTATAGGCATAAGTGTAAAGACGAAATAAAAAAGAAACAACATGACCACCTGGAAACCTCTTAGGCACAGATTGATTTGTGTGCATGAAAATGAAAATGTAGATTAACATTGTACTTCTTAATTTACAAAGTAATGATCACAGCCAGAGAGACACATGGCAGGTGCCCAAGTACTGAACAGCTTACTTTAGTAAATCATTTATAGCTACACATTTTCACAGTTCCCTTACAGATGTCAGACATTTGAACCAGAGTCAATATGAAGCACCAGCTAAACCAGAGACGATGCAGACAAAGACAGATGACAAATGTGAATTTCCCCTTGGGATTAATAAAGTATCTATCTATCTATCTATCTATCTATCTATCTATCTATCTATCTATCTATCTATCTATCTATCTATCTATCTATCTATCTATCTATCTATCTAAATGATGGAATTTACGTGTCCCATGGGACACCCAGATTACACAGATTAAATGAAAATATTGAATGAGCAGAGCAAAGCCTCCGTGTTCCTGACACTGTGATGGTTTAGGGTGGCTTGCTCTGGTATGCTAACATGTATGTCTTGCTACTGTTTAATCATCATCATCATCATAATTTGAGGCTCAAGACCATCATTGAAACTGAAAAAACTGAGCTTGGGTAAAAAATAGACACTGCACGGCCAATATTACCATGGCCATGACAGACTATCTGTGGACAAATGTGCAAGTGTGGCATGGCTGAGGAGCCCTGGGCTCAAGGGAGAGACTCGGGACCAGGCACTCAACACCTGCTGCCACCAGCAGAACAATCATCTAGCAGCAGCTTGAGAGCAAGTGCAGAATGGGCATCAAGGCCGAGCCGTATTATTGATGGATATGCAATGCTGGCTTCTACTGAACACATAAAACAGCCCAACAAGGCTGACAGATATTATCTATGCTGGTCAAAAAATGGGTGTAAAAAGGTACCAGCATATGCAGGAAGGCTGTTATCAACGCTGGAGACACTACCATCATGTGGGCTATTGCAGTACACATTGAAGCTAAACAGCCCTAATATGGTGGTCCAGCACAGGAAGGAGAAACAATGCCTGCTAATCAAGTCCCAGATGACAACTGAAGCTGAAAAGTAAAGCAGATATAAAGAGGTGGAGGTAAAGATCAGCAGGATGTGGGGCACCAGGTGTAGAACTGAGCTGGTCGTCGTTTGGGGTTCTAGTTACCATAAAGAAAGGGATTAGAAAAGGAGCTGCCAGGACACCATACAGCCACAGAAGTGCAGAGGACTACATTGATGACAACCACTCATATTCTTTGTAAACTGCTGGGATAAACCTGGTCGGGACACGGACACTTCAGCATCTGCCAGCCAATTACCGTCTTAAACAACAATAATAATAATAATAAAAATAATAATAATGACTATTTATATTAAACAGCAAGGTCAGCAGAATGTGTTGGTGCAGTGGTGAGCACTGCTGCCCCTAAGACTCCACACCCTGCCATTCCCAACTTGAACTTCATTCTCTCCGTGTGTATGGAGATGTTCCTTTGGGTACTCCTATTCTTCTCCCACATCCTCAAACACACCACGTTATTTTTAACTGGTGATTCTACACAGGCCCTACAGTATGTGAGAGTAAAACAGAGGGTGTGTGGACCCTAAGATGGACTGCCAGGGTTTCTGTCTTCTGCCTGATGTTGCAGAGATGGGCTATGGCAACCCATAACCCATAGAATCCCTGAAGCCTATGAAAAACCTTGTAATCCCGGGCCACCTTAAATTCCTTCGCTCTACCTCATCAGCATCTTTTGTTTTGTAAATGTGTCGACCAACACAAGTAGCAAGCAGCCTGCAATCCCATTCCCCCGACCGACGAAAATGAACTTCTCCTGGCTCCAGTCTCTTTATCTGGGTGTGAGGTGCCTGGAGTTGTGTAGGGTAAATAATATATCATTATTTGGAATACATACATTTCACATGTGTTATGTGTCTACAATGATCTGTGTAAATATAGGATGACACGAAATGTGAGGCAAGAAATTCTTAACAACATAACTAAAACAGAAGCTTTTTCAATGTTATAGTAATAATGACGTGAAGTGTATAATGTGTAAAGACTTTAGTCCAAATATCAAAAAACATGAGTGCTTTTATTCTAGAATATAACCAAAGAAAAAAAATCAATTGACATGTTGCTGTCAATGAGTTAAAAACCCAAGCTTAAATGTCAATCGACAGATTCCGTATATACACACGTATAAGTCGAGCCTTGAAACTCGAAAAATCTATCACAAAATCAGACCCCGACTTACACACCCGTTCAAAAATGCAATACAATTTTTTTATTACATCTTCTTGCCACCTCCAATCTCGCATCAGTTTCTCAGACACATTAAATTTTGTTGCAGCAGCGCAGTTACCAATTTATTTCTCCACTTCAACGATTTTTAATTTAAAACCAGCTTCATATTTTCTTATGATCGAACGCTCCATCGTAGATAAGGGATGCTCTTACGATAAAGGTGGATGAGGGTGTGAGATACAAAAAACACAAATCAGTGCAAATGTTGTTTCAGAATAGTTCGGGTTTTACTGTGTGGTCACATAAGCAACAATAGAGAGAGAGAGGTTAGGAGAACACGCTGATACAGCGCATTGCCGCACCCACATAGAAAAAAAGGCTGTGTGCTCCGTGGTTACTCTTTCAGGAGGGCATTAGCATATCATGATCTCTTGGACCAATAGCGTGAGTTTTCTGTATTCAACTTATACGGCCAACATTATATGGTATATATATATATATATATATATATATATATATATATATATATATATATATATATATTATACCCTGTATATATATATATATATATATATATATATATATATATATATATATATATATATATACAGTGGACCCTTGACTTACGAACTCAATTCGTTTGCGAGGGCTGGTTGTAACTCAAGTTAGTTGTAAGTCAAGACTATTTTTCCCATAAGAAATAATGGAAATACCCATTATGCGTTCCGAACCTCCCACAGCAACACTTACTTAACCTTTTCATAATAAAAAAAAGGTTGTATAATGTGCATAATTTACCAAAACAATAATTTTTCTAATGTACTAACCAAAACGTTATATAAAGTGCCTAGCGTACCAGAAACAACAATTTCATACTGTACTCACCATTTAATTTGACATCTTTGGGCTGCAGGAAGGGAAGAGGAGGAGAATGAAATGGAAGGTGGTTATTGTTTGGAAGGAGCCTCCTTATACAAATCTTTTCTTTGTAAAATTGTTCAAGATGGTGGATTTCGACATGCTGTACATATTAGCGAGATCGGTCACACGAACACCACTCTCATATTTCCGCACAATTTTCTTCTTCGTTTCGATTGTGATTACTTTCTTTACCTTCGCTACCTTCTCTTCCTTCCTTAGCAATTATCAAAATGAATTATATAAATCACTGCACTGAACGAAATTACGTCCACAAACACATGTATTTGGGCTCCGACTGACGCTTACGAACGCTCTCGGCTGTTTGTTTACAATCGCGCAAGCGGATACACGTGACCGCATTCAGGTCGTAACACAAGATGTTGGTCGTAAATCAAAACAAAAATTTTGGTTGTAAATCAAGTTGTTTGCATGTCAGGCCGGTCGTATATCAAGGGTCGACTGTATATATATAATATTAGATAGATAGATAGATAGATAGATAGATAGATAGATAGATAGATAGATAGATAGATAGATAGATAGATAGATAGATAGATAGATAGATAGATAGATAGATAGATGAAATGCACTATATAATGAGCAGATTAACAGATAGGGCATATTTTCTATAATGACATTAAAGTATACCTGTTTTAATACTTAATTAGGCTGCTCCCCCCTTCATTATAGATAGCTATACGTTAAACACTATATTCAATTCAGTACTGAGGTGGTTCTTCTTGGAATGACACTTACTGTAGTAGTGGGCTATTTTCATCCATCCATTATCCAACACACTATATCCTAAGTACAGGGTCATGGGGGTCTGCTGGAGCCAATTACAGCCAACACAGGGCACAAGGCAGGAAACAAACCCGCAGAGTGGGCTATTTGCTATGTGAAATTAAATGGAGCAATCTGTGTGGTCTAAAAATAAATATTTTATATCTCACAAGATGTTCTGTAATTACTGCACAGTTCACATCACTAATTCTAAGGATATATAAAGCACTACCATGTGTTCAAACAATAATAAAATTAAACATGTACAGTTTGATAAATCAAATTTATTCCAAATTAATATTGTGTAACCGAGCTCTTAAACAGCTGTGGCATACAGAAGGTCATCTGCACTGTGGATCAGTGATGTTTATTACATGCCGTACGTGAAGTTCTCGTTTAGCCGACTCTGTCAATTCATTCAACCCTTAACGAGGGTTTTACTGATGAAAATATTAAGTATGTTTTCATATCTGATGGGTAACTTTTTTTGTTGCACTTCTTTAGTACATTTGGAAGTTCTGAATATCAATGCTAAGCTGTGACTTTCGAATGTCAAGAGCTTTTAATGCTGCAGTATCTTTTCTTCTGACTCTCTCTCTCTTTCTTCCTTTAAGTGACTAACTTGACACTGGCATCATAGATCACACTCATTTTGAATTCCTGATATCGTTGATCACGCTGCACCTTTCTGTACTGTAAGACATCACCTTAAGGCAGGCAGGGCACTGGGTTAGATGGTCCAATAAATCTTACAGAATTGCTGCCTTTTAAATAGAATCTACACATTTTTAATCAGACCGAAGCTAAATATGCAATTCATTAATGGTGTGTGTAAAAATTATTTTTTTGCACTGATTTATCCAATTTTACCTAGAAGCACCACATCTAAAATCAATGGACATACTTAATTAGGTCACAGATCTTGGCCAATCTAATGTTTGCTTTAACAACCACCTAATAAAATGGTCCAAGTTTGTGTGCACATGTAAATATGTACAGGTGCTGGTCATAAAATTAGAATATCATGACAAAGTTGACTTATTTCAGTAATTCCATTCAAAAAGTGAAACTTATATATTAGATTCATTCATTACACACAGGCTGATGTATTTCAGATGTTTATTTCTTTTAATGTTGATGATTATAACTGACAACTAATGAAAGTCCAAAATTCAGTATCTCGGAAAATTAGAATATCAATTAAGACCAATGCAAAAAAAGGATTTTTAGAAATGTTGGTCAAGTGAAAGGTATGAACATGAAAAGTATGAGCATGTGCAGCACTCAATATTTAGTTGGGACTCCTTTGGCCTGGATTACTGCAGCAATGCGGCGTGGCATGGAGTCGATCAGTCTGTGGCACTGCTCAGGTGTTATGAGAGCCCATGTTGCTCTAATAGTGGCCTTCAGCTCGTCTGAATTGTTGGGTCTGGCGTATTGCATCTTCCTCTTCACAATACCCCATAGATTTTCTATGGGGTTAAGGTCAGGCGAGTTTGCTGGCCAATCAACAACAGGGATACCATGGTCCTTAAACCAGGTACTGGTAGCTTTGGCACTGTGTGCAGGTGCCAGGTCCTGTTGGAAAATGAAATCTGCATCTCCATAAAGTTCGTCAGCAGCAGGAAGCATGAAGTGCTCTAAAACTTCCTGGTTAGGTTAATTAGGTTAATTATCACCCAAAGCACTTCCGGGTGGGCTATAAGAAGAGCCTCAAGGTGCCAGAGTCAAGAGGAGGAGGAAGACAAAGTTGCCTGGGAGGAGTGGAGGAGGAGGAGGAAGAAGAAGAAGAAGAATGTGTTTTTGGGTGTTTTTCCATTTTGTGTGGTTTTGAGGACTGTGTAGGGCCTGTGGGACATGGGGAAGACGTGACCCACGGCTGAAGACAAAATAAAACCTTCTGGTTTATTTTTATATGTGACTCTGCTGTCAGTCTGTGTCAGGTCAATGCCTATATAGCTCCTTTGCCACAACATATACACAGACACATAGACATTTTTCCAAAAAGTGTATTTTTGGACTCAGGGTGGTCTAAAATGTCGAGATTCATCAAAATCCTGAAATGGAATTTTTTGGAGGATTCAAATACTTTCCCTACTCTCCGTATACAAGAAAATCAGAGAGGTCTAAAATGTTGAGATTCATAAAAACCTCGACATTGAATCTTTGGACGATTACAATACTTTCCCTATACTCTGTATATGCGAAAGTAAAAAGGTAAGAGGTCTGAATACTTACTGAAGGCACTGTGTATACTGTATGCAATGAGTATGAGGATGAGTCAAAAATGATCCACACTCAGGTTATGTTAAAACTTCTGTTGGCAGTAGAAGTTCTGTCAGTCCCAGTCTCCCCAGTCTCTGCTGTGCAGGTGTGAACTGGTTACGTCAGATCATTTGTAACTGCATTGCGAGAAACAATGGCTGCTGCACTTGCAACGTGCAGTGATTCATTTTTTGTGGTCTGACGGTGTGCCTGGTGCCGATATTTATCAAAGACTTTGTGCACAGTGTGGAGAAACTGTTTTGTCGCGAAGAAGTGTGCATGTTCAAGGAAGGCCGCACAAGTGTCGGTCATGAAGAAGGAGCTGGACGCCCATCCACATCCATGACTGATGACATTATGTGAAATGATTCTGTTGAATAGACGAGTGACAGTGGATGATGTGGCAAATTATTTGCAAATCAGCCATGGCTCTGCCTATGCGATAATCCACGACACGACAGAAAGTTTGTGCGAGATGGGTACCGAAACAACTCACAGACGAGCACAAACAGAAGCGTTTGGATATCTGCAAACAAAATTTGGAAGGATACTCTAAGGAAGGTGAAAGTTTCTTAAAAAGTATCCTTACTGGTGACGAGATATGGATTAATCAGTACGAGCCTGAGAGTAAATGGCAGAGTATAAAATGGAAACATCCTCAATTGTCGACCAAGAAAAAGTCCAAAAGTCAACCATCAGCTGGAAAAATGATGCTTACAGTTTTCTGGGATTCTCAAGGGCCAATATTGGAACATTACCGCTGCCGACACTATTGACACTCTGCAAAAACTTAATTTTGAGGTGTTATGGCATCCTCCCTACAGTCCTGATCGTGCCCCATCAGACTATCACCTGTTTGGTCCCCTGAAAGAAGCCCTACGAGGATGAAGATTCACATCTGTTGAAGAGGTGAAGACAGCGGTGTATTCGTGGCTCGTAACTCAGCTTAAAACATTTTTTAATGAAGGAATACGAAAGCTTGATGACAGATGGACAAAGTTTATTGAAAAGCAGGGAGATTATGTTGAAAAATGATGTATTTGTCTTTTCTGAAAGTTAATTAAAATTAATTCTACAGTCGGAGTGCGGATAATTTTTGACTCACCCTGGCATCTTCTTATATAATACGCTACCGGGGCTGTCCGTTTGTTTGGCCAGGATTTTAAATCACCTGTAGCTTGCAAACCGTTTGACCGATTGACCTGAAATTTGGTACACAGATACTACGTGACGTCTACTATAAACACAACTCTTCTATCTAAAGACGATCGCTTGGAACTTTTTCCGAACCGTAATTGCTTGGCTTACATTGTAACAGTAAATTTGCATTTGTTACTTAGTAAGGTTATGTTAAATTGCTAGATGCATTTTCTTAGTTATGTTAAAATGTTTCCTAATATATTAATGCATCGTCTATGGAACATTCTATTATAAGCCCCACAGCTTAACTGAAATGGAATCTTTATATATAATACGTGGCTGTCCGTTTGTTTGTCCAGGATTTTAAATCACCTTTTGCTCACAAACCGTTTGAACTATTGACCTCAAATTTGGTACACATATACTACGTGACGTCTACTATCCGTTTCGAGGTGATGATTGACCTCCAAGGTTATTCCTCTTTTTATTTAATTGTAGAATCAACACTCGGCAGTGGGCAGCAGGGTGTCCATGTGGCGCATGCGTACGGGCGCTGTTCTCATCCCTACCTCCTTCGCCATCACTTCCGCTACCTCTTTATATCTTCAATCATTCTTGAGGCAGATTGAAGACTTAAGTGCCAACCTAAGTGAAAAATTAAAGAAAACATACTAAGTAATTGCAACACAAACACTGACTTCATCAGTTTTAATGTGAAAAGATGGCGACGAAAGAAGAGAAGAAGCGGGCCTCTAGGGTGGAGAAATGAAGAGCTGCTCAGAAAGCAGCAAGGGCATCAACCTCTGAGCACACGAATGGTAAACGTACAGAGAAAGAGGACGAAAACTAGGAATGCTCAAGTCAAGTGAAGTCGCCGTTACTGGTATATAATATTTATAACTAGTTTATAGTGTGCTCGGCTTATAAGCAAAGTGCCCTTTATAAAAATTAGCTGACTGGAAATAACATTATTAATGAAAGTCAAGAGCAATTCTCTAACTTAGATGGGACAAGAAAATGTAATCATTATTGAAAAATTTTAATTAAAACACCCTAAACCCTAAATTTAACCTAAACAAAATAGCTATAAAGCAGACAATTTCACACTGTCAGCTTTACTGTGATGTCTACATAAAGCAATAGCCGTTCTGTGAAAGAATTCAAGGTTTGGTGGTCAGACATCTTCATGCATTTCAATTACACTGCCTTAGAATTTTAAAATGATGCCAAGCTAGGACCTGGCATTCCGTCTGAACTGGCATCTTGACAGGTCACCAAGCAGCAGATTCAGCTCTCACATACTAATTCAATAAGAGGCTAATTACCAGACATCAAGTCATCTGGGGAAGATGAGGAGCAAAGAGGTGATAGACACATTGTGGAAATTAAAGTGTTGGCATACCATCCATAAAACAAAGCAACACTCAATTTGGATGACTGCTTTTGTGTAGTTGTGTGTAGCGGCCATGTATCCATGAGGAAAGGGACAGTCCTGACCAAAATCAGGAATAGGGGAAAGTCCCATTGTGATGGGGACAACTTTCATGGAGAGAAGCCATCTAATTGCTGAAGCATGAATGGCCTTCAAAGACTCAGATGGAGGATTATGATTGTCAATTACAAAGGAGGAGGAGGCATGTGCTGATACAGTGCGTTGTCAAGCCCACCACATGACAAACCACCTCAAGATACCAAATTAGGACACCTCAGCACCACACCAGTTCAGATGGAATGGAACAATGTGAGTGTTTTTACGGTGGCTGGAGTGCCTGGTTTTTCTCTGCAGGTTGGAGGGCCTACATGCAGGGCTGGATGCAGGTTAATGTCATATCCAGGACAGAGGAATTGCAGGTTAAGGGCCTGAGGCCAGAGCAGAGTCACTTCTGGTGTTTACGGGATTTGAACCGGCAACCTTTCTATTGCCAGTCCAGATCCCTAGCCTCAGAGCCACCACTTTGTAGCGGGGCTACATAGTTAGTGTTGTTAAATGTCTGTTCTGAGTGCGTCTCGTTTCCATTGTCCCGTTTGCTGTTTGTGTGTATCAGTGAATGCCGTCCCTGTAAAGGGGGACGGATGATGGAAGAAGACCACAGCCTCTAACCTGGAAAACACCTGTTCTTAATTAATCAATTACAGTCGTCACAAGGACTATTTAAGTAATCAGAGAGAAGAGAGGAGAAAGGAGACCATTCGCTTTCAACCACGTATCAACTTACTTGCTGTTTTCCACATTGCGCCTTTGCACCAGTTTGTTTTTCATTTTGCCAGACTGCTTTCATCCTTCATCTGCTGAGACCCCCGGGGTCGATTCGCCATCCACCATACGCCGAGGAATCACGGTGAGGTTGTTCCATTTGCCGGGAAAATCAAACGACTCATTTACTACTAGTTCAGTCATCTGTATTCAGGACAGTATTTATAACCAGACTCAAGTTCACAATCATTCAGTATATCATTCATTTTTGTTATTCGTGTTGTGTGTTATATGTTACAGGGGCAAGGGAGGGTTTTGTTGTATTTATATATGGTGGTGTCTTATTGTTGATGTGGTGGAGGGATATTTATATTTATGTTTCTATTTTTGCATTTGTCTTGTGGTTTTATTTAATACATTTAATTAGTGTAATTTAAAAAGTGTAATTTGTTAAGAGGTACGGCTTGATAGTTAGATTCATCTCAGTAAATTATCCAGGCCACAGGTCTTGGAGGTGTAGTTGCCGGCTGGGTAAGGGGTTGGCCGTCACAACTTCATTATACAGAGCACAGTGAAATTCTTACTTGTATGAACATATGGGGACCGCTGGACAGACTGTAAGAGAAGCTCGTACAGAGCTGGATGGGGTTCAGATCCGTGTTTTATGTCCTTTTTGAATCATTTATTTAGAGTTATTATCTGCCTTATTTTACTATGCCTAGATTATGTTCCAGGTGTTTTGTGGGTAGTTCTCCAAGAGGCGGGGCCACCTGCCAATCATCACCAGAGACCGCCCTCCACACTATAAACCTACAATATCTCCCATAGTTGTTGGTAGCTCATTTTGAATTTGCTTTGGAGTTTGGTGAGTTTACGTTTGTATCATTCAGTGCTTGGTGATTCTTTGGTTTATCGACCTTATTACTCTTTGAATATCTGTATTGCCTTTTGTGCTCTTCAGAGCTTCACAGTATTGTGACATTTTGCTTTGTTTTCTGACTTATACTTGGATTGCATATTGAAACTTTGTTCACAGTGGACTGTCTTTATTGTTACAGGCAATTCCTTTTTTATGGAGCTTTCATTTGTGTACCAGAGCCATTTTGTTAAAAATAAATCTTTTATTTTATAAAGATTCTGGGTTTGCCCTATTTCTAGCCAGGGTTTGATGGTGATATCCCCCTCTAGGTGTCATTTTTGGAAGCACCAACTTCATAACAGCCAGCAAGAATAATTGGGGTACCAGTCGGGCAACCCTGTTTAATTTTGGGCATTTGAG
This sequence comes from Erpetoichthys calabaricus, assembly GCF_900747795.2. Classification (NCBI taxonomy): domain Eukaryota; kingdom Metazoa; phylum Chordata; class Cladistia; order Polypteriformes; family Polypteridae; genus Erpetoichthys; species Erpetoichthys calabaricus. Next base: position 186,455,127 of record NC_041401.2, read on the forward strand.
CCACAGGGAGATAAAAAGAAATTACATTTAGCGATTTTGTGCTCACATGTAATAGCAAAATAACAGCTAAATCGACCAACTTAAGAAATTAAATAACACGTTGTGTTAAAGGGAGCGATGTCTTTTTTCCCATATTTTCCAGAATGAGTTGCCATCTACCTGTTTTCATTGTGGTCAGACTGGAAGGGGAGGTGCCATCTCGGGGCTGAGAAAGAGCAAAAGCCATCACCTGTCAGAAGTGTGGGTGAGAAAGATGACAGTGTTAGGGACCGCACCCCCAACGTCACAGGGTGATACTGCTTATCTCAATAAAGCCAGGAAGAAGACCCCCAGGTGCACATGTGTGACAATATGTATTTGAAATATTATTAGAAGTGATCCTGAAACATATCTGCCTTAAAGAAGTAGTGACATGTGACAGCTGGACATACTGTATATGGAGTTAATTTTCACAATACCACGGCTTCGGATGAAATTGTACATATTTATTTTGCAGTTTGTATGTTTCACGGCTGCACTCAGGTCCTACTTGGGATCCTGAGATGGTTCGTCATGCGGTGGGTGTGGCAACACGCTCAATCAGTACATGCACCACCACCCTGTGATTTTGGAAGCATGTGTGCTGTCACACACGTGCTCTTAGGAGGCAGCCAACAAGCCCGCAGGTGAGCGATACTATAAGAGATGAAGGGTTGATGATATGTACGAATGCCTCTCTCCCTCCATCAACAGAAACAAAGAAGATAAACCATAACTCACCGCACCACTTTCGGTTTCTCAAAATGGCTTCCATCCAACAATCCCCTCTTCACATTCCATTGATGATAGCATTTCCAGCTCTCTGGAGATGACGCTACTTCCGGCTCCTATTGATGACATCACTTCTGGCTCTTCTGACTTCTGACATAATGATATCACTTCCGGCACATCCGCAATGACGTAACTTCTGGCCTTTCATAATGACATCACTTCTGGCCCACCATGATGATGTCACTCTGCCTATCTGCTTGTGATGTCATTTCCTGCCACCATGTTGTCAATAAAAACACCGTGTAAGCAACCATACACTTTCAAACGCTCTTGTTTTGATCCCTTTTGCTGTTTTTATCTTTTCATTATGTCCAACGGACATTATATGGGGCCATTCCCCAAATGTTTGTGAGCTTCCTGGAGTCAATTATTTATTATAGTGCTCAAATTAAATATTAGTAATTGAGAAGCTCACACAGTGGCGCAGTTAGGAGATCTGGGTTCGCTTCCTGGGTCCTCCCTGTGTGGAGTTTGCATGTTCTCCCCGTGTCTCTGTGGATTTCCTCCCACAGTCCAAAGACATGCAGGTTAGGTGCATTGGCGATTCTAAATTGTCCCTGGTGTGTGGGTGTGTGCGCACCCTGTGGTGGGCGAGCGCCCTGCCTGGGGTTTGTTTCCTGCCTTGCGCCCTGTGTTGGCTGGGATTGGCTCCAGCAGACCCCTGTGACCCTGTAGTTAGGATATAGTGGGTTGGATAACGGATGGATGGATGGATGAGAAGCTCACATTAACTGTATACAGTATGGATGGCAATGTGCATTTTAATACATCTATTGTTTTTTTTCTTCTGTTTGCACAGTGCAGAAAACCTTATCTGTCTCCCAGCCACCAGTCTTCTTTTCCAGCTTAAATTTAGCTGAACATCCATGAGGAGACGTTCAGACAGCAGATCGTATAGTTCAGCGGTGGCAGCTGTGAGCAGAGCAAATGGCTCACCACATGGAGTAAGAGAGGTGTAGGAGTGAAAAAATAAATAAATTATATGTTGTCAGACTGCCAAAGAGTCTGTGTGCCATTTCAGGTACCGTGGTGAAGCAACGTTCTGGATATTTAAAGTACCATTGCTTAGCAATGTGAACCTCAGACTGGTTATCATCTGTCCACAGTTGGGTGAGATTCTCGCTTGCATTGTTTCCCACTGAGGAGTCACATCTGTATCCTATAACTGATATGGCTGCCTTCTATTTTAATACTAATTGGTGTGGTGTAGTGAGTTGACAGCTTCAAAAGAATGGCAAGTTTTAAATAATCCACAGAGCCGTGTCAGTCTCCGTGGGTGCGATTGCACCACCACGAGAAGTTAATGAGGTAATTGGGGCGAGTCACACCTGCACGTGAGGGTGCGATCGTTCTCAATTGCTTCATCGGTTTCCTGCGGTGCGTGATTAAGACGCTGCGCCCACAGGGCCATATAAGTACGGGCCAACACAGGGGGAAAGGGGGGGATCGAGAAAAAGAGAACAGAGGGAGAAAGACAACGGAAGAGCAGTCTCGGGAAGACGACCAGGCCACCTGGCACGAGGCTGTGGCACTCTAGGGGTTGGTTCGCCATACTGCATAATGGTGTCAAGTGGGGCGAGCATGACCTCCCTCTGGATCTGAGGTACAACTGCGGGTGAGTGAAGGAAGACGGGAAGAGAGTCGACCTTGGACAGTCTGGCTGCGCGGTTTGAAGGCAGCCATTACAGGGGTTGGAGGAGTGAAGTTTATGGCTGCTGAGACTCCGCCGGCTACGCGAGTGATGGGTGAGCCGGGGACATGAAGAAGGAGGTGGGCTGAGATTGAGAGGAGTTAGTGACTGCGTTTTAACCTCTGGTTTTAATGGATTTATTTATTATGGTTTTTATCCCTCACTATCACTTGGTTTTTATGGATTTATTTATGGACATTTGGAACACTGCACTGTGGATGCTGTTTGTTTGGATTTGTTTTTAATAAAAGCACCTTGGCACTTTTCCACCATCCCCTTGCTCTGTGTGAGATTTGTCCCCATTAGTCAGCTCAGCTTGGTCATAACTATCGACGGTGCGGGTTTGAGAGGCTCCCATATGTGAAACGGGAATCTGGAGTGGACCCCACATCCTCACAATTGGAAGGCAGCGTTTCCCAACTTTAATGGTGTTGCGACCCACTTTTTCCGATGTAAGTGTATTTGTACCAAATGTGGGGAGTGGGTTGGTGAATTGAGCTTGATCATCAGAGCTAGTGTTTCACCAAGGAGCTGGAACCAGAGGTGGTCACCTACCCCCCCTTAATAAACTGAGTATAATCATCAGAGCCCACTGCCTTGATGAACTGAGTGTGATTGTAAAAGAGTGATGGGAAAGTTCACAAACGATTCTTTTCAGCGAATCATATGAACCGATTCGTGAGCAGGACAGAATTGATACAGGGGAGCTCAACAGGAGTGCTAAAGCGCATGTGTGATGTTGTCAACATCTTTTGTTTCAAATTTAGATATTTAAAGCGTGTGCGCAAGAAGCACTAAACCGTGAGTCATTATGAGTCGTGGCTCATTTGATTTGTGAACGAGTCATTACCCGAGAAGCAGTCAGAATGACAGCGATTTTAGTACTGAGAAAAGCGCTATATAAATGTAATGAATTATTATTATTATTATTATTATTATTATCATTCATTTGATTGTTGAACAAATCATGATGAGTGGCACATTCTTATTCACTTGTGATTCTGTAATGAAATTTCATATTTTAATTATGTGTCCTAAATGTGTTATTATGCTTTGTGTACAGAAACAGAATAATGGCGTATGAATTATCATGTTAAATATACGGTATAATTAATTATATATTTATATGTAATCAGTGCATGCTCCCAACCCCTCCCCTTCCTCTTATTTGTAAAATGTATTAAATATTTATATAATTGACTGAAAAGAGTCATTTAAAAAGAAGAAACTGCTCACGAGTCACCCATCGCTACGTTCGATAACACTTTAGTTTAACCTCCTTAACGTTTGTGTCCCAAGTGTCACTCAGGCGATGGTACAGTCACATCTCGCATAAGACCCTAGGATTACTTGGGCTGTAAAAGTGCCAACAGCATTAGTGCTGAGCGTTAATCGGGCAACGGTATGGGCGTGTCTTATGTAAACATCAGGCCCGAGTGTTACCCGGGCAACGGTGTAGACGTGTCTTCTCATAGCGGCGTCTCGTAAGAAACCCCTCTCCTCAGCAGTGATGACAAAGTGAATCTGTCTGCAGGTAGTGAAACTGAAACGGTTAGGGAAACCAAAAGGGATTCTGGGAATCCAAAAGTGAAGCTTGTGTGCAGTGTGCTCTTTCGTATTATTATTATTATTATTATTTGTATCATTATTATTCTTTCTACACTTCTGACTTTATACTTTTAGTGTTTTGCATGTTTTGCAGTAGAAAGATGAGATGTAATTTTTCAAGCCAAAAAATGCAACGCTTTTTACCCTTTTTTTTGAGAAAAGGTGGTTAAGTACAAAAATGCATCTATTACTCGTTTAACAAGACCTGAACAAACACTTCTTTCGGTCTTCACAACTGTCACAAAGAACTAATTAAGTGTTTCTTCATCTCGTCAATGTGACCTACTAACAGAGCTGCTCTTCGGAGTGGTCTGAGGTGGCTTAACTGAGACTCATTTTTCTCGATCTTACATATTGAATATAAAACCTGTGAAATCCTTCATATTAGCAAGTCATTTTAGTAGCATGTCAATACGCCACAGAGATGAGTGGCCCATCTACTGATGTTTTAGAAGTGCTATGAAGACCAAAAGAAGCTTTTGTTACGGCCTTGTTACATAAATGAGTAATAGATTCATTTTTGCAGTACCCAAACTATAGCACTACCCTACTTTCAAAACACTGGCAGAATTCACTTGTATGTGTGAGGCATCCATCGGGACGGTTGAGAAGACCCTTGACCGAGCTGTTGTCATGACCTGAAGCCACTTTTAGCACAAAATGTGCCATTCTCTCTTTCTGCTTGGATAGAGGTGAGGCTCACATCATCACACAATCTCCCTTTACTTCACAGGAATAAAAGCTGGAAGAACACTGATCCCCACTTCCTCTCCATCCCAGAAAATCCCTCCTCTTCCAGAAAGGTCACTGTATAATCCCACTGGAAGTGTTTGCTCATTTGAGGAACCCCCTTCTGTAGAGAACAGCACTATTAGACTAGCTTAACACTAGAATCCCTGAAGCCTACAAAAAAAAACTCGTAATCCCGGCCCACCTTAAATCCATTTGCACCTTTCCATTGGTGTCTTTTGTTTTGTAAATGTGTTGATCAGCACAAGCAGCAAGCAGCCTGCTATCCCATCCTCCCAGAAACGGCAAAAAGCTCTCCCAGCTCAAATTTCTTTATCTGGATGTGAGGTGCCTGGAGTTGTACAGGGTAAATAATATGTGGTGCAGTGGTAGTGCTGCTGCTTTGCAGTAAGGAGAATGTGGAAGATTGTGGGTTCGCTTCCCGGTTCCTCCCTGTGTGGATAGCGCTTTGAGTACTGAGAAAAACACTATATAAATGTAATAAATTATTATTATTATTTATTTTTATTGTTATTTGGAACACATGCATTTCATGTGTGTTCCGTGTCTACAATGATCGGTGTAAGCGTAGGATGACCGGAAATGCAAGAAATGTTGAACACATACCTAAAAGACAAACTTTTTCATGTTTTAGTACTAATGACAAAATTTTGATACGAAATGTATAATTTGTGAAGAATGAAGTCCACATGTCAAGTAAGCACCTTCACAAAAGTTACGAGTATAACAAAACAAGAACGATTTTATTCACGAATATCACTGAAGAATAAGAAATCGGGTTAGTGTATGTCATAGGCACGACTGGTTTAATAGTACAGCAGTAACAACTGCTGACTCGTAGTTAAGAGGTTACGGGTTCGATCCTGGCTGCTTCCTAGAATTAAGGTTTTCAGTAATGAGCTCTTCTTTAGCATACCCAGACTAGAGCTGCTAGTTAACAGTGCTGACAGCATCTCTGTTGTTAGTCCTTAGCACTAAAACATAAGGAATATGATAGTTAGAATTTGTTACTAACCCTCACCTATTCTGTTTCTCTTCTCGGTACTCAAATGTGGCACTTGGTGCCACTGCCCGCCTGCCAAGTGGTTTTACCTGCCTAAGGTAATGTCATCTCTGGTGGAGAATTGCAGGAATCGTTGGGTAGAGGGGTCCTTTCATCGGATTTGCTGGCCCAGTGCTCTCTCAGCTGTGGAATGGCCAATAGGGGGAAGGCAGCTTGATAGCCAAGTGTCTCCATCACTCTGAACAAATCCAAATCATATTATGTGATATCATCTACTGTTAAATTCTGCTCTGTACTTGTAATATTTTTATTTTACTGTTATACTGTATTGAGGATTACTCATGTTCTGTTCTGTGTATTGTTTTGTAATGACCCCCATCTCTTTTGACACCCACTGCACGCCCAACCTACCTGGAAAGGGGTCTCTCTTTGAACTTCCTTTCGCAAGGTTTCTTCCATTTTTTCCCTTAAAGGGTTTTTTTTGGAGTTTTTCCTTGTCTTCTTAGAGAGTCAAGGCTGGGGGGCTGTCAAGAGGAAGGGCCTGTTAAAGCCCACTGTGGCACATCTTGTGTGGTTTTGGGTTATACAAAAATAAATTGTATTGTATTGTAATTGTACAACAGGAACATGACAGCTGGTTTCATTTTTTTTTGACCGTAACCCTGGATGGAAAATGCAATGTGAGTGGGCACAAAGGGGCATATCCATGGACTGAGTTCCAAGGGACAACAGCTGTTTGAAGCTAAATGAACCTAACACTAACCCTAATTCTATATAACTCATTTCTGTTTTTATTAACTTAAACAGTATAAAATCGTCATTTTAAGAGAATTTTCAACAAGGATTATGTTGTTTTCAGCTGCCTCACAACTAGAATCTAGGCATAGCTCTGTTGTGACAGCACTGTCTGGATGGTGCACTGGCACATACTGCAAACTATAGCGTAAAAATAAAATGTCAATTGTATGCAGTGATTGAGAAACAGGTAGTCCACCTGTTTGGTGTCGTAACCCACTTTTTCCCCATGTAAGTGCCTTCATGACCAACCAGGGTGGGAGGAAATGTCCCCCATGGTGACTCCATCTATCTATCTATCTATCTATCTATCTATCTATCTATCTATCTATCTATCTATCTATCTATCTATCTATCTATCTATCTATCTATCTATCTATCACTATCATCAGAAGCGGATTTGAGTGGAGGGGGAAAATGAGTGCAAACATTGGATAGGTGACCCACTGCAACCCCTTTTACGACCCGCCACCATAATACACAACAGCAACTCGCGAACTACAAACAGCAGCCCGTGGCACAAAAATGGTTCACGACCCCCGGTGGTTGAGAAACTTTCAAGTAGATCAAGGTGTCGAACAAATATAAGGCCATTCCTAGCAATTATCCCCCCTGATTATGAGATTTATAGGTGTCACATCCACCCTGTGATATATAGGAATCATTAATTTCAGCAACATAAAGAGCTGGGGGAAATATATATACTCTTTTATTATTGTATTAATATCACACTAAGAACCACAACAAATTAATTAACTTGAGGGTCTCCAATTCCCATGTTGATTCAGGACTTTTATTTCAAACTGTGTACTCTCAGCAACACCAGGTTCAGCCACACACCTCTTCAGGTCAATTCACATTCATCAAAATCAACCATAGAAGCTCTTATTATTGAATTTCCTATAACTTATGCACAAGAAATGGACAAAGAGATACAAGATCATGAAGATTACGAAACACAGAATGAGATGTTACTATCCTTATGCAAGCACGTACAATAGGTTTAGTTACGTTTGTTGGTGAATGGTAGACTTGGAGAAGTTTGCAGAATATTGGGACGCATCATCAGTAGTGTTCCTCTGGCTCATGGGGTGCTTCGGCCTTTCACACTATACACCCTCACCAGAGGCGGCCAGCTATAGGGTGATCGGCCCTAACCTTGCGTCCCATGCCCACTTAGTCATGAGTGTCGCTTTGGTGTCAAATGACTGACATCTCATGAACCTATGTATGGCAGCCTAAGCTTGTTAATTGGGGGCCCAGCAGGGGGCATTCCTCTTCATCTAAAGCCACTGGCTACTTCTCTCCGCTGCCTCTGATGCAGCTTTGATGGCTGCGCACTGGCTCTGGACCCTAATTCCCAGGTTTGTCAGCACTTTGATGGTAGATGTTGCCACAAACCCTCTGCATCCAACTTCCACTGGACGAACTTCCATGGTCCAGCCGCGATGTTGCGCTTCAGCAGCTAACTCAGCATAGCGTAGATATTTCCGCTCGTATGCTTCATCCACGGAATCCTCCCAGGGTATGCTGAGCTCGATAATGTAACCTTTCCTTAAGGAAGGGGACCAGAGCACCATGTCAGGTCTCAAGGTAGTAGTGGCAATCTCCGGAGGAAACACCAACTGTTGGCCAATATCTACCAGCAGTTTCCAGTCGCTGGAAAATATCTTTATCTGAAATAATATTAGCAATAATGATATTGTGAATTTCCCATTGGGATTAATAAAGTATCTATCTATCTATCTATCTATCTATCTATCTATCTATCTATCTATCTATCTATCTATCTATCTATCTATCTATCTATTAATATAAGGTGGGTCGGAAAATCGTTGCGTCAAAGTTTCAAGGCCCTGTGTTTGATTTCCTGACTGGTCATGGCCACTTGGGAGCCCTGTTTCTATCTGAAACAATTATCTATTTAGCAAACACTGTTACCTATTGCATCCTAGAAAACGGCTGGGATGGGAATCAGCACCTCCAAATCCAAGACCATGGTCCTCAGCCGGAAAAGGGTGGAGTGCCCTCTCAGGGTTGGGAGCGAGATCCTGCCCCAAGTGGAGGAGTTCAAGTATCTCGGGGTCTTGTTCACGAGTGAGGGAAGAATGGAGCGTGAGATCGACAGGCGGATCGGTGCGGCATCCGCAGTGATGCGGGCTCTGCATCGGTCTGTTGTGGTGAAAAAGGAGCTGAGCCATAAGGCAAAGCTCTCAATTTACCAGTCGATCTATGTTCCTACCCTCACCTATGGTCATGAGCTATGGGTAGTGACTGAAAGAACGAGATCGCGAATACAAGCGGCTGAAATTAATTTTCTTCTTAAAGATAGGGTGAGAAGCTCAGTCATCCAGGAGGGGCTCAGAGTAGAGCCGCTGCTCCTCTGCATCGAGAGGAGTCAGATGAGGTGGCTCGGGCATCTGATCAGGATGTCTCCTGGATGCCTCCCTTGTGAGGTGTTCTGGGCACGTCCAACCGGGAGGAGGCCCCGGGGAAGACCCAGGACACGCTGGAGGGACTATGTCTCTCAGCTGGCCTGGGAACGCCTTGGGATTCCCTCGGAAGAGCTAGAAGAAGTGGCCGGGGAGAGGGAAGACTGGGCATCTCTGCTCAAGCTGCTGCCCCTGCGACCCGACCTCGGATAAGCGGAAGAGGATGGATGGATGGATGGATCCTAGAAAAATTAAATAAATATACTCTCAAAACATTTGAGAGATTATTTAGAAACTACAAGGTTAGCAAGTACAGGGTGATTCACTCGAAAGAGGCCCCGAATATTCCGTTGTAAGTCCCGTTAGGATGAAGCAATCTGAACCAAAAAATCTGCTCTATACCTTGACGTATGTGTAATCGATTTCATTACATGCGATGCTGGAAGTGGTTTCCGTTTTCAGCCAGACACATTGACACTCCATATTTCTGAACATATCGGCAAGCATCTCAGGGGGAATAGCAGCAATTTCATTTTGGACGCAAGATTTGTTCCGAAGCCAAAGGAAAAATTCTGGTGGTGTCAGATCCGGAGATCGTAGCCAAAGCCCCTTTGAAATTACCCCGTTGCTGAAGAAGGACCCAATTTCTGCCATGCTCCTTGCCAATATGTGACACGTTGCTCCATCTTGCTGGAAGTAACCTTTCATTAACTCACAATCATCCAGTTGAATCTGACATCACTTAAATGAATTGGTGACCCAATAGGTTCACACCATGAAGATGCGCTGCTCAGTACTGTATGCTACCATTCTGATGAGAAGTCAAATGACTGAGTGAAGGGTGTCACAGATGGCCGGGGTCATTACCTGGCCGGGACGCCTAAAAGGACCGGAAAGTGGCGGGAATAGCTTCCGGGCCACGAGGGGACAACCGCCATGGAGCAGAAGAGGAGCATGGGAAAAGAGAGAGAAGTTTCGAACTCGTTGGGACCCGTGGCCACCACCAGAGGGCGCTTTACACCTTGTGGGACCCGGATATTGTTACTTCCGCCACACTCGGCAAGATGGTGGAGGAACCTGCCAGGGACGCCCGGAGTGCTTCCGGGGCAAAGGGCAGCACTTCTGCCACACCAGGAAGTGCTGCCGGATGGACGTCATCAGTCACCTGGAGCACATCCGGGCAGGAATAAAAGGGGCCGCCTCCTTACAGTCGGAGAGCCAGAGTCAGGAGTGGGAGTTGGACAAAGCTCACAGGAGGAGAGTAGAGGCGGCCAAGGACTGAGACAGAGTTTATTTAAGGGTGATTATTGCTGTGTGCATTGTGTGCTGTGTGACACTGTGTTTATTAATGAAGAATAAATGTGTACTTTTTATAAAGATGTGGTTTCCGACTGGTGGTGTCTGGGCAAATCTCACAAGGGGTACGGGCGGTAGGCACACAAAAGTTGCAAATGGAGGTTAAATGTCACGACGGCTGTCCGGTGCCTACCTTATCGATCCGACGCAGGGGCATCCTGGCTTGTTCGAAGCTCCATATACTGAGGAGCACATTGCATGTTGTTTCGTTTAGATTGCATCGTCCTTTTTTGAGTGAATCTCCCTGTATTAAATAGCACATTTCAAGTAGAGAATAAGAATTTTAAAACTTTAGAAGGTCCAAAGGCTGGATAAGAACTGGCAGAGGTTATGATCTGGAAGAGTTTGGAGGAGGTAGTGGCAATGCAATCAGAAGGTGTGAGGAAACAACCAATCAAACCAGAGATAAAAAACAAGGTTGTACAGAAAATTCTTAGCACTAATGTCTTCATAGAAACACATTTTAGATTCCTGTAATTTTAAAGGAAATGGTAAATGGTAGCAGAGAGCTGAGTTGAGGCCAGAGACAGACAAAGTCTGTAATTAGCATCAACAAGGGAAAGACAAAGATAATGAGGATAAACCGTATTGGCAAACTGTTGACCTTAGTGGACTGGTGACCCTCATCTTCAAATGGTATGATAAAACAACCATTGATGAACTTTGGAGAAAACCCTTACTCTAACCTTACCCTAACCATTGATGAAATGTAGAGGAAAACTGGACAGGAAACATTTGACAACCAGATCAGCTGTAGAAAATGAAGATGACCTGGCCACACTCTCTGAAAATCAATACCAAACCTCAAGCCTTGAGATGGAACCTTCAAGGTAAATTAATAGGGTCCACAGAGCAAGACGCGAAACAAGCAGGGTACACATGGGGTCAAGTAAAAGTGATATTCTGGGACGAAGAAAAGTGTTGATCTTTGGTTGATGATCTGTACTCTACAAGGAAAAAGAAAGACGGATTTAGAGACTTCACGATCCCTCCTTCTCTGTGGTGCGTTGGCACCCTGCCCGGGATTGGTTCCTGCCTTGTGCCCTGTGTTGGCTGGGATTGGCTCCAGCAGACCCCTGTGACCCTGTGTTCGGGTTCAGCGGGTTGGAAAATGGATGGATGGATCCCTCCTTCTCCACTCTGTGTCAGAACAGCAGCTGGAGAGTTCATGTAGATCAGTAATAGGACTAAAGAGTGACATTTTCAGTATGAAACAATTCATGCACAAACTAAACCATACTAGCACTGATAACGTTAAACTGAGAGGAGAAGATCTAGAAGACATTGAACACTTAAGGCAGTATAGTCAATGACTAGGAAGGCACACAGAATGATATCAACAAGAGAAATGGAAAGGCCACAGCAATATTTTAAATTCTTCAGCCACTAAGGAGATCACAGGTGGCCTCACTGAAGACCAAACTTTGAGTATTTAACACCCATGTGAAATCTCTTTTCTTGTATGCCTGTAAGCCTTGGCAAAGCACCAAGACCTCCAAACACAAACTGCTGACCTTAGTGAAATGATGACTGCAACAGATTATCAAATTCAAATTGTATGATAAAAGAACCATTGATGAACTATGGAGAAAAACCCTTACACTAACCTTAACCCTATCCATTGATAAAATATAGTGGAAAACCAGACAGGAGACATTTGACAACCAGATCAAGAGAAGAAAATGGAGATGGCTTGGCCACACTATCTGAAAATCAAAATCAAACCTCAAGCCTTGAGATGGAACCTTCAAGATAAAAGGAAAAGGGGTCAGAGAAGACCAACATGGAAACGGTTCACAGAAAAAATTCTTCAATTACTAAGGAGATTGCAGGTAGCCTTACTGAAGACCAAACTTTGAGTATTTAACACCCATGTGAAATCTCTTTTATTTTATGCTTGTAAGACCTGGCAAACCACCAAGACCTCCAAACACAAACTGCTGACCTTAGTGAAATGATGACTGCAACAGATTATCAAATTCAAATTGTATGATAAAAGAACCATTGATGAACTATGGAGAAAAAACCTTTCACTAACCTAAACGCTATCCATTGATAAAATATTGAGGAAAACCGGACAGGAAACATTTGACAACCAAATCAAGAGAAGAAAATGGAGATGGCTTGGCCACACTATCTGAAAATCAAAATCAAACCTCAAGCCTATGAGATGGAACCTTCAAGACAAACGGAAAAGGGGTCAGAGAAGACCAACATGGAAATGGTCCAAAGAAAAAATTCTTCAATCACTAAGGAGATCACAGGTGGCCTCACCGAAGACCAAACTTTGAGTAATTAACACCCATGTGAAATTGCTTTTATTTTATGCCTGTAAGACTTGGCAAACCACCAAGACCTCCAAACACAAACTGTTGACCTTAGTTAACTGGTGACTGAGGCAGATTCTCAACATCAAATGTTACGATAAAACAACCATTGATGAACTACGGAGGAAATCCTCACCCTAACCTTAATGTTAACCATTGATAAAATATGGAGGAAACTGGACAGGAGACATTTGACAACCTGATCAACTGTAGAAAATGGAGATAGCTTGGCCACAGCATCCGAAAACCAATATCAAACGTCCGACGCCAAGCCCTGAAATGGAACCTTCAAGGTAAATGGAAAAGAGGTCGGCCAACAACAACAGCATAATGGTCCACAGAGCAAGAAGAGGAACAAGCAGGGTACACATGAGGTCAGCTAGAAGTGCTATCCTGCGACAAAGAAAAATGTCGATCCTTTGTTGATGACCTGTGCTCCACACGGGGCACAAAGGAAGAAGATGGACTTGGATTCATAGACTTCGCTATCCCTCCTTATCCGCTCTGTGTCAGAACAGCAGCTGGAGAGTTTGTGCAGATCAGTCAGTAATAACAGGACTAAAGAATGACATTTTCAGTACAAAATAATTCATTCCCGTGAAAAATAGCTGTGACTGAAATGGCCCAGTCCTCGTTGTCTATTGGACATCACTGGCTCATCTTTCTTCAAAGTGAGTACAATTGTGGTATTAAAAGGCTTCAAGTTTGCTTCTTTGGCTAAATCTAGGACTCCTTTGTGAGGGGCATAGATTTTAAAAGGTGTTCTATTAAAATATGAATTACAATATGGTCTTTTGTTTTCTCTGAATGTGCTAATATGATTCAGTATTGCAACCGCTTTTTGCACTCTGAAAATAGAAACTGATTTGCCAAGCAATTTACATTTAAATGGAAATTACTTCCATTCTATTTAATTAAAATAAGCCTGTATAATAGAAATAAATAGAAAATTAACTGGGCCAAGCAATTCTGTGCTTAATAACTAGCAATTTCCATTAATTGAATTTTGATTAGTGGCCTACTTCCCCACTTCACTTTCTTCTTCCTTGCACAAATAATATACAGTAGGACGCGATCTATGCAGCCATTTATCAAAGCCTATTTTCTTTACCATATTAATTAATTATACTGAAAAGCATATGATGCACATTTCACTAGTCAGCCAATGGCTGTCATCAATTAATGTTGTGGCTTCTCTGGAACATCTATATTTCTTTGGCAGAATTCTTAAAATTTCATTTATGTTTTTTAATTAATTTTATTGTCCATATGGTGACATCATCACAGCACCAAATTGTGCTGGTGTTTGGAATGTTGTTGCCATTTCTTAATTGTGGTGACCATGTGGTTTACAGTTGCCATGCCCATTGCTGGTCAAGCGACTTTTATCATTAAAAGTAACAAACATAAAAATAAAAAATAACAATAAAGCAGACCAGAATTTTGATTGGTTAGCCCAACTTCAGACCAGCTTGTTCTAGATATCTATCTGAAGGCTTCAACCTGGCTCTGCCCAACTGGCATAATTGTACAAAACATGAACAAATGTTCAAAATACAGCAAAACGCCCTGCAAGGAGGGGGGTGACCTTAAACCTCTGGCTTCAGCACAATAAGGGAAAACAAAAAATCCTTAAAACTAAAGATTTAAAAAAATAGAAAAGCTAAAAACAGCAATAAAAGAGCTGCAAAAAATCGCAATCTTAAGTAAACAAGTCCCAAAAACCACAATCTGGCAGCCAAATCTAAGAACAAGAGCAGAAAGTGATCAAAAACAGGAGAATCCAACAAAAAAGTAGCTTTACTTAAAAACTCCACAAAAATGCAATGATTTCTTATTCCTGCACCTTCCAAGACAACTTAAATGGCCAGACAGAGGACTCAGGAATTGTGATGTTGGGGTAGTCCTGCCTCCTAAGGTGCCATCCACAAAAAACAAGGAATAGCAGATAATTTAAAGTTACAGGGCACAAACTACTAAATCACAAGCTCTATGTGGATGGGATTATTTTTTACAACAGGAGATGGGCTAAAGTAATGATTACTGGAGGATTTATGTAATTTTTAAGCCCACCTTTTCACCGTTTGTGAATATGAATACTGGTGAATTCTGGCAGTCCAAACCACATTAGTAACCCTTATTCACAACAGTTATATGTCCATTTGCACCTCTGGGGGGTTCAGTTGGGTCATCCAACTCTATCCCTTTTCAAAGTAAATTGTTCATATTAGCATCCTAATTTTGGAAAAAATATTTCCAAAAAGCTCTCATAAACCCTATTCTGATGGGATTAGATTTATATCAGGAAGTGGGGTAAAGTAATTATTACCAGCACACCTCTGTAACTTTAGTCCCATCTAAATCGCTCATGTCAGTAACTTTTTACAAACTCCGCATTCACCTCTCAGTAAAGATTACAGACTTTTACCATCATGAAACGTCTAAAAAAAATAATCCCATGTTAAAATATTTCTTTGCAAATCAACGTGTCAGTAAAACTCCATTATCTTCTGTGAAAACTGCATTATCCTAAATGGCCTACCAATAAATAGTTCTCAACACAAAGGGGAATGACCCTAGAAAATACAGAGGCTTCGGCCTACAAGGCCTCAAAAAAGAGAACTGCAAAAAATTGTAGTATTAACATATACGTATATCAACAATATTAAAAATATCAAGAACTATGCATGATGGGGCGAGTATGGGGGCTTAAAATTCTGGCTTGAAGAGACAAGTCCCACAAGTAAAAATGGTAATATTTATTATCGACTAAAAAGGCCCAAAAAAGGAGTTGCCTAAAAGGTAATCCAGAGCTAACAAATTTCAAAATCCATCCACTCATCCATTTTCCAACCCGCTGAATCCGAACACAGGGTCACGGGGCTCTGCTGGAGCCAATCCCAGCCAACACAGGGCACAAGGCAGGAACCACAAATTTCAAAATGAAATTCAGAAAGATAATCCAATAAAAAACACAAAATTATAAAAACAAAGAGGTAGCAACACTCACACTCCCTCCTTCAAAGTGTATTCCCGTAAACCATAAGGAACTCAATTTCCTAGCCTGAATTTAACCTCCTTAGCATTAGACATGAGTGTCATTCGGACTGTAAAAACAGAGCTAAAAGCGTTAGTGCCAAGTGTCATTCGGGCAATTGTATAAAAAAGAGCGGCATTTGGGGGTGGCAAGTGGGGCAGTCACCCCAGACCCCGCGCCTAAGGGGGCCCCGCTTTTGAGGTCCACGTGTCCCGTTCGAGTGGATTTATCAAGTTGTATTCTCCAGTATATATATATTTTGAGATGCTTCTAACAGAAACCCTTTTAAAATACGTCAGTCAAGGTCAAATTCCATGCATGTATATCGTCCGAAAAGGGTTGCCAGTATAACCCCTTCCTAAAACAGATATATCCCATTAGTTGCTGAGTTGGCTTCTGTTTTGACTTGGGAACAACTGATGGCTTGTCGCTTAGGACTTATTCATGTCCGGAGAGCCTACCATCATTTCTTAGTCGAATCTTTGGTTCAGCTTGCTGCAGTAGGCCTTGTTGAAACAGTGCAGGAAGTGTTTGGTAGTGGAACACGCAGCAACATTTTATTACTGGCTTAGCCGTATCTCCTGTCGACACCATCAGTGGAACAGATCATGCCGCACTTTTTAAAGAGATTTTATTGTTAGATTTTTAATAAAGCCCATGTGTTATCTTGCAAAACTTTAGCTGAATACTGTAATGAGAAAATCCAGTGTGCGTTAACATTATTTTTATTAAATTCGCGCTCAGGTTTATACAGTGCACACATACTGGTATCAGCGTTTGACATAATCGGCCTCGCCTGGGGTTGGTCAGCCTTAGGCCCCGCAAATCCCTAAGGCCGCCTCTGTGTACAGACATGTCTCGTGTAAGATCTAAGGTTTCCTTAGGCTGTAAAAGTGCCAGCAGTGTTAGTGCTGAGTGTTACTTGGGCAACAGTATAAATGTGTCTAGCATAAGCGTTAGACCCAAGTGTTACCTGGGCAATGGTGTAAGACGTGTCTCCTCCTAGCCTCATAATGGCATCTCGTAAGAAACGCCTATCCTCAGCAGTGATGACAAAGTGAATCTACGTTCAGGCAGTGAAAGAGATTCTGGTTAATCCGAAGTGACGCTCACGTCACTCGTACATATGCAGTGTGCTGTTCATATTATTATTATCTTTTAGCATTTTACACCTTTCACAGTAGAAAAATGAGATTTAATAAAAGTGTAATTTTCAAGCCAAAAAATGTTTTTTTTTGAAAAAAAATGTAACGATGAAAAGGCATTTGGGGTTTGTGGTCCCTTAGTAGTGAGGTA
Organism: Erpetoichthys calabaricus; assembly: GCF_900747795.2. Lineage (NCBI taxonomy): Eukaryota > Metazoa > Chordata > Cladistia > Polypteriformes > Polypteridae > Erpetoichthys > Erpetoichthys calabaricus. The sequence goes on from NC_041401.2 coordinate 186,472,231, forward strand.
AGAGTTGTTCCACTTCTCAGCGATCCACTCACAACATACAAGGAACACAGCTGAGCACAGTCATTCATGTAGAAATTAAATAAAAAACAAGTGACAAATAATTCACAAACAGCAAAAATAATAGATAGATAGATAGATAGATAGATAGATAGATAGATAGATAGATAGATAGATAGATAGATAGATAGATAGATAGATAGATAGATAGATAGATAGATAGATACTTTATTAATCCCAAGGGGAAATTCACATACTCCAGCAATGTTTAATACATTAAACATACCAACTAAATAATAAATAGCAACAACAATATTAATAGAAATGAACAAATTAACAATAATGAAATGAGTAAAAAAATTGAGAAAAAAGAATTTTAAGAATAAACTGCCTAAACATGACAGAGGCCATAGCACTGAATTCACAAGGCTTTGCGTCCTTTAACTGTCTCTGAGTAGAGAGAGCTGAGTGCCTGTCTGCAGTATTCTAGCTCCTATAGAGCAAAGAGAATGCTTTCATGTTGACATATTTTTCCAGTTTCACAATCGAGTATTGTTTTCTTTGTTGGTATTTGCCTGTCACTTGACAAAGCGTCAGCCTGCTTTTCAGAATAGTTTCATCTTCTGATCCCTCTTTCTCTCCGTATTTGTATAAATGTTTGCACAGATTTACAATAATCATAACTCACTCTCCAGAAAAGAAAAAAGAAAATGTGAAGTGATGACCTCAAAAATGTAATAATAAATGCTAAAAACACATAAGAAAAGTAAGACCTCTATAAATTGTCAAAGCTGGATTAAGTGGTGACATAACTGTAGCAAAACTTCCTTGAAATGTAAAGTATCTATCTATCTATCTATCTATCTATCTATCTATCTATCTATCTATCTATCTATCTATCTATCTATCTATCTATCTATCTAAATATTCCGCTAAATATAACGTGATATCAATACAAGTCATTCTGCATTGTTGCATTTCAGGCAGGGTTTCTCCCCTAACTGGGGTTCAAATATTTCTTTCTTGTCTTTTTTGTTCATTTTTCAGTTATCTTAATGTTAATTTTGTTAATTATTTTCATTATTACTTGTTTGTAATCTGTGGTGGGCTGGCGTCCTGCCTGGGGTTTGCTTCCTGCCTTGTGCCCTGTATTGGCTGGGATTGGTTCCAGCAGACCCCCATAACCCTGTGTTAGGATATAACAGGTTGGATAATGGATGGATGGATGGATGGACTTGTTTGTAATTTTGTTTCTCAGCCATTGTTATGTGCCTTGTGTTTTGTAGACGGTTCCCCAAAAGGCAGGATCACCTGCCTGTTCTGATTTCAAAATGAAAACCAGAAAAAAGGTCAAGATTTAAAAAAAAAAGTAGCAAAGGTCAAAACAAAAATCAAAGTACGGAGCAAATGTTTTGTCCCAAACTTTTACCAATAAATAAATAAAAATCATGTAGTTGCCAAATCAATTAATCCTTGGATGAACTAGAGTTACAAGTGATGACCTTTATATAGTCATGATAATGATGACATCACACTATCCCAAAGCATTGTGGGGTGCATCACTATGGTGATAAGTGTCACAAAATCCCCAAAATGGTGGCGCCCATAGGAAAAACAAGGTTATTATTACAATTGTCACAACAGTGCGATTGGGAGGCAGATTAAGGCCCTGAATGATAGTAGTTCCACGCCAGACCAGGGGGTGGCGAGGGGCACTGACTTTCTCTCTCAATCCTTTGCAGAGCATCAACGGGAAATCCTGCATGGTTCCAGCACAATTGATGATGTCACTTCTGCTTCTGGCCCCATTGATAATATCTCTTCTGGTCTCAATGACATCACTTCCGCTTCTGGCGCCGTTGATGAAGTTACTTCTGGCTCCAAGCTCATTGATTATGTCACTTCCGGTCCAGAAGACATCACTTCTGGTTCCAGTCCCGATGACGTCACTTCCTGTTTTTAATAAGTATCTTAAGTTTAATATGTCACTGCGCTCTGTACAAAAAATATTTTATAAATCCACTCACTTGTACAGCTAACACAAGGCCAGATTTTGCACACAGGGGCTCATCATTTAGAACTGCTAGGCAAGCATTAGAAGACAAGAAAGGGACATCTACAAAAATGGGCATTGTACTATTTCTGTGTGTCAGAGTCAGCATGACTTTGGATCTTCTTTTCCTTGTTTGGAATGGCATGATTTACCTAAGTGGGGGCCTGCACATAGAGAAAGAGTATAAAGCCTTGGAACATTGTCGGATACACATTTGAAGCAGATGGACGAATGGGATGAAAATGGCAGACTCTACACAAGGTGTTGACATGGCTTCCTCGTCTGTTATGCCGTAATTAACCGTCATTAAAGAAAGCTAAGTTATTTCTCCTATGTGATTTCTTACCGCCATATCACTAAGGGAGGGGTATTGCCTTTTTATATTATATGTATATAGTTTCGGGTTATGTAACATGCCGCAATTAAAAAAGAACTTATTCCAACCAAGGAGTTAGCGCCCCCTGCTGGATAGACTGTCTCAGCCTTTAAAGCCACCAACTTTACAGCCTTAAAATCAGTTCTGTTTTGGACTTGAACCTCAACACAACTCCTCAACCAAACCCATTTTGCATCCAGGGCACAATATACGGGTGGCTGCCTCCAACCTTTTTTGATGACTTCTCATTATTCTTGTGACAAAATGTATATATTAAAAATAATGTTAAAAGTGATAAACTTTTAAATAAGGTCACCAAATGGGAAACAAGTCAGAAATAGATTTTCTCAGTCACAAAACCTCAGAAAAGATGCATAATGCATAATTTTAAAGCTCAAGAAAGCCACCAAAACATTACAGCATTGTCCATCGGTTCCAGGGACTGACATATAAAGGCAAGGCATTCTCACAACTCCTGATGGTTCATTGACATGCACTAGGGAGTTGGGGATTTTGGTATAAATGTTGCAGTGCCTTGTGCTTATTGTGATTATTTTGGATTTTTGACCGTTTTCCTCAGTTTTTTTTTTACTTTTTGTTAGATTAAGGTGGACTGGTGCCTCTGAGGCTAAGAATCTGTGCTGGTCACTGGAATGTTGATGGTTCAAATTCCATTACTGCCAGAAGGATCCCACTCTGATGGTCCCTTAACTCTTTTAGGGCTGATTATTTTTCTCTTTTTCTCCCAGGACTGAATATTTTTCCAAAAACTCAGTTTTCTGAAAAGCACACTAAGCAATAGTCTCTCACATAAACTAACATAAAATGTCTGTTGCTGTGTGCAGAGCTGTGTTGTTGCATGTTAGCCATCTCTGCCTGCCATGGAAGCATTAGCGACTGTGTGGGGGTGGCGGCGGCAGCAGTGGACTGATCAGCTGATGCCGGTACCTCATTTTCGTTTTAGATCTCGACCTACAGATCACTTGGACCAAATTCGAAGTCTGACAAGTCAGAGTAAAGTTCAAAATAATGAAATATACGCAAAACATTGCCCACCGAGTATTTTGCTTTGTGCATTTGCTTCACTCTATCGCTAGATGTCGATGCCGTTCTGGATGTTGTTTACTCTATGATACTCAGGGATTTGACGTCAAGTCAATGAGTCGAACAGTCCTCCTAGCAAAGAGGGTCTACCTATTAAGTAACAATGTGTTTTCTCGATGTCTACAGCTCATTATCACCGTCAATCTTGTTGTCGACAGAAGTCGACATCCGCCCTAAAGCTAAGCAAAGCTCTTAACCTTAAAATTGCTCCAGGGTGCTGTACAATGGCTGGCCGACCCAGTGTTCTGACCTACAAAGTTGATTTACTCTTTGGTTTAATTAAGTATACCCAACAAAAAAAAAATCACATTGGATCTTTGTTTAATTTGGATTGCCTTTATTGTTACAGATAATTCCTTTTTCCTTTTGTGCACCACCGTCTTTTTGCAAAAAAACAAACCTTTCATTTTATAAAGATGCTGTGTTTGCCCCTTATATCTAGCCAGGGCTTTGACTGTATTTCTCCCTCTAGTGGGCAATTTTAAGCATTTTTGGGGACTCTCTTGTGATTTGGGACTCTCAGTTCATGATACATATGTCTGTCTGTAGCAGTTTTTGGTACTCATTATAAACTAAATATGGAATGTATCTTTATTACTGTGGCTGGGTGCAAGAATGACGGGTCAAGCAACAGGGAAAAGTTGGGAGACCATCTTGGTCTTCATGTTTAATGCAATGAGTCCAAAACAAAATACACCTTAAGGCGATAAAGAAGACAGCCACTCGGGCAGAAAAAAACAGTAAAGACAAACACTTTGGCATTGAGGGGAAGAGCCCCGTCTGCTGGTTCGCACTCAGGAGAGAAAGACGCCTCCTTCCAGGCAACCGGGCCTCCTTATAGTGCATATACCAAAAGGGGCGGGGCTAGGTGAAGTGACTGGGCGGTTCCTCAGAGCTGTGGGGAGAGAATGAGAAGAGAAAGTTAGCAACAGCGCCCCCTCTCGCCCTGGCGGCCTATCACATACCTCGATCGACCCTGTGAGGAGGTCCTCTGACACACATGTGTGACATTGCATAAACACCCACAGATTCTTCTCCCACCTTTGACGCTAAGCTGCCTCCTGGACTCTTGTTCTTATTCTCTAAAAGCAACCAAATCTAGAGCTGTAATATTATTACAGTTAGAATAAATGCAGAACTTGGAAAACTGATCGCATTTTACTATGAGCAGTATCTTCAAATTTCATACTTTCAAAGTCACGTCAAACACAAGGAATTAAATATTTTATAATCGTAGTGTTAAGTATGCATTTTTAAAAAGGAATGTTGCACTCACGCCCTATATACAGTTTAAAAATACATAAAAAGAAATGCTGCAAATGCTAGATTAGAGACCAGGCAGTGCCTAGTGATGCATATATTTATTAAACTAATCATAAGCAAGAAAAATGTTACAAAAATAATGAAAAAACACGTCATGACAGGAATCCTTAATGAGGACATTGACGATGTATGTGTTGGTTAAAGCTTGATCTTCTATCATTACGGTTCCATGCCATAATTATTAAACTAGCAGAACATAAAGCAAGCTTGGATTTTTTTCCCTCTTCTTACTGAGACGTACTGTGTGATGGATTTATATGGGGTGTGTGTGTGTGGGCTGAAGACTTTTCGCATTTTTTCAATTGATTTTCTTTCCTGTTTTTACAAAGATGTTCACTTGTCTGCGGTGGGTTGGCACCCTGCCCGGGATTGGTTCCTGCCTTGTGCCCTGTGTTGGCTGGGATTGGCTCCAGCAGTCCCCCGTGACCCTGTGTTCGGCTTCAGTGGGTTGGAAAATGGATGGATGGATGGATGTTCACTTGTTGTGATAACATTTGAGATACATTTAGGGTAAAAGAGACAAAGCAAACAAAAAAAAAAAGATAAAGTGCTTTTTAAGCAAAATCTCCTTCTTCCACCCTGCACATCTACTCCTTCACATGAGGTATAGTAAAAACAGAGGATTCAGAAATTATTCAGACGCCTTCACGTTTGGCACAATTTATTGTTTTATAGATTTAATTGTATAAGGACAAAGGTGCTATTATTGCCCATCAGTCTCTAACCCATAATAACAGTGAAAAACGTGTTTGCAAATTCATTAAAAAATCAAAAACTGAAACACCCAAGTATTCAGACCCTTTGTTGTGGCCCTCCAAATTGTGGCCAGGTTTATTTTATTTAATTTTGCCCAAAATATTCCTCCATATTCCTTAAATGTCAGGATAGCCAGAAAACACCACAAAAATATTATGGGATCTCTTTAGTGCAAAGGATACTTTGGGAAATTCCCAACACACTCTGCTCTCTACAGAAATGTGCTGATTACAGAGAAGCCCACACTTCAGCAACGTCACCAATGCTCGGACATTTGGCAGCGCATGGCTTCAAGTTGTCTCGTGCAATGCCTCTTTGTAAACCTAATTCTCATCAGGAAAGGCTAGGGGGTGTCTGTCGTCTTCTTCGTCTTTCTCTTCATCTTCATCTGTATGTGGTTGATGTGTCTGATCAACCTTCTCCATGCAGCTTGGTCCTGCACCTCCTGCCAGTCAATGGGGTCCAGAATGTGTCTTATGTGTCTTCAGATAAGCCCTTTTCCTTCAGATCTTTACTTTAATCCATCCACCTCCACTTTGGCCTCTCCCTCACTTTCTCTTCACCTGGACTTCCACTCCCATCACTCTTTTACTCACATGTTCAAATTGTTCTTTATACAGTCTCCAGTTAATCCAAAATGCTGCTGCAAGAATTATTACAAGAACAAGCAAATATGAACATAGATTTCTTACATCTTTACACTGGCTCACAGTTAAGTTTTTTTAAATGGCCGAGGTCCAGTTTACTTATCTGAACTTATCATAACTTACAAACCAGAGCGTACATTAAGATCTCAAGATGGCGGTCTGCTTATAATTCCAAGGATTCATTAAATAACAATGGGAGGCTGATCTTTTAGTTACAGGACCCCTAAACTATGGAGTGGTCTGCCTGCTACTATAAGAGATGCCCCTTCGGTCTCAGCTTTCAAATCCCGGCTGAAGACTCACAACTTCAGTTTAGCACACCCTGACTAGAGCTGCTGATTAACTGTACGGACTGCATCTCTGCTGTTAGTCATTAGCACTTAAACATAAGTAACATGATAGTTATAATTTGTTACTAACCCTCACCTGTTCTGTTTTTCTTCTCGGTACTCAAATGTGGCACTTGGTGCCACGGCCCACCTGCCAAGTGGTTTTGCCTGCATAAGGTAAAGTCACCTCTGAGGGGTCCTTTCATCGGATTGGCTGGCCCAGCACTGACTCAGCTGTGGAATGGCCAATAGGGGGAGGCAACTTGATGGTTGAGGTCTCCAGGACTCTAAGCAGATCCAAATCCTCTGATGTGATATCATCTTCTGTTAAATTTTGCTCTGTACTTGTAATATTATTATTTTACTATTTTACTGTTTTGTGGATTACTTGTGTTCTGTTCTGTGTATTATATTGTATTGACCCCCTTCTCTTTGACACCCACTGCACGCCCAATCTATCTGGAAAGGGGGTCTCTCTTTGAATTGCCTTTCCCAAGGTTTCTTCCATTTTTTTTCCCCTACTAGGGTTTTTTTGGGGGGACTTTTTCCTTCTCTTCTTAGAGAGTCAAGGCTGGGGGGCTGTCAAGAGACAGGGCCTGTTAAAGCCCATTGCTGCACTTCTTGTGTGATTTGGGGCTATACAAAAATAAATTGTATTGTATATTCCTTGTCACGGTGGCGCAGTGGGTAGCGCTGCTGCCTCGCAGTTGGGAGATCTGGGGACCTGGGTTCGCTTCCCGGGTCCTCCCTGCGTGGAGTTTGCATGTTCTCCCCGTGTCTGCGTGGGTTTCCTCCGGGCACTCCGGTTTCCTCCCACAGTCCAAAGCCATGCAGGTTAGGTGGATTGGCGATTCTAAATTGGCCCTAGTGTGTGCTTGGTGTGTGGGTGTGTTTGTGTGTGTCCTGCGGTGGGTTGGCACCCTGACCGGGATTGGTTCCTGCCTTGTGCCCTGTGTTGGCTGGGATTGGCTCCAGCAGACCCCCGTGACCCTGTGTTTGGATTCAGCGGGTTGGAAAATGGATGGATGGATGGATGGATTCCTTGTCTCTCCTCATCACATGTCCACACCACTTCAGCCTCCATTTTCTGTACTTTCTTAGATGTCTCACTGACTTTTCTTGTATCTCTGATGGTCTCATTTCTTCTTCTGTCGTTTTTTTGTAATTCCACACATCCCTCTCCAACCTTCTCATTTCTGTCTCATCCAGCTTCTCCTGTGCTCTCTTTTTACTGCCCATGTCTCAGCTCGATCCAACATCGTTGGTCTTACCACTCACTTGAAAACCTCACCTTTAACCTTCAACTTCATTCTTCAATCCCACAGTCCTCCTGATACCTTCTTCCAATTGTTCCATCCACACTGTACTCTGTGGGTCATTTCTGCATCTAATTTTCCATCTTGGGCGACCGCTTATGTTATTAAATTTATGCACTCTTTTCACTTACCCTCCCTGTAGGTTAAGTTCTGAATACTGATCATCATTAAACCTCAGCTCTCCTGTCTTCTTCTTCTTTCTATTTTTTTTCAATCCGTTATCTTCCAAAGCCCTTCTCCGTTTTTCCAACTTCCTCTCTTCTCCTCTCCTTCTTTTTCACTCCTACACAACAAAACATTATCAGCACAAAGCCCGCACCAGCAGATTGGTCTTTAATCAAACATCACTCAACACGTCCAGAAGAAGATCAAAGAGGAAAGGACTTCAACAATACCCCTGGGGCAGACCTCCAACTGGGATCTTGTCTGTTACCCCAACACTGCTTTTAACATGAGTTCTCACTCCCTCATTCATATCTTGTACAACCCTCACACACTTCTCTGGTCCTCCTTTCTCTGTCATAACACCACCACCGGACCACATGATGTACCACTTCTATCATAGGCCTTCTCCAAATCAATAAACTCCATATCCCCACCTTTCTGTTTTCTTGGCGCTTCTCTATGGGCTGTCTTAATGCAAAGACTGCATCAGTCGCAGTTGTTGTTCATAATGGCACTCAGTTTTGTCTTCATTCTAATACTTCCTGGGGTCCGAAGTGTGTCTTATGTGTCTTCAGCTCTCCCTTTACTGCTCAGATCTCAGCTTCATCCATCATTACTGATCTTACCACAGTCTAAAAACATGACCTTTAACCTTTTATCTTAATTCTTCATTCACACAATACTCCTGATATCTTCTCCCAATCGTTCCATCCACACTGCACTATGTGGGTTATCTCTGCATCTAATTTTCCATCTCGGGCTGTCACTGATCCGAGATATTTAAACTTATCCACTCTTTTCAATAGTTCTCCCTATAGGCTAACTTCTGAGTCCTGACCATCATTAAACCTCAGATATTCTGTCTTCTTCTTCTTCTGACTTATCTTTAACCCTCTATCTTCCAAAGCCCTTCTCCACTTTTCCTCTTTTCTAGTGCTGAACAACACAATGTCACCAGCACAAAGTCTACACCAGTGAATTGGTCTTTTATCCCACAAGTCAACACGTCCATAAGCTGATCAAAGAGATAAGAATGTCAAGAAGACCCCTGGTGCAGACCTCCTCCAACTGGGATCTTGTCTGTTACCCCCCCCAAGTTCTCACTCCCTCATTCATATCCTGGACAATCCTCACACACTTCTCTGGTCCTCCTTTCACTGTCATAGCACCACCAGACCACTTGATGTGCCACTTCTATCATAGGCCTTCTCCAAATCAATAAACTCCATATTTCCACCTTTCTGTTTTTCGTGACGCGTCTCTATGAGTTGTCTCAATTCAAAGACTGCGTCAGTCGCAGTCGTAGTCGTTCATTATGGCACTCAGTTTTGTCATCATTCTAATACTTCCATGGGGTCCGGAGTGTGTCTTATGTGTCTTCAGGTCTCCTTTTACTGCTCAGATCTCAGCTCCATCCATCATTTCTGGTCTTACCACTTTCTTAAAAACCTGACCTTTAACCTTTGTCTTAATTCTTCAATACTCCTCACAATACTCACACAATCCTCCTGATACCTTCTTCCAATCATTCTATCCACACTGTGCTCTGTGAGTTATCTCTCCGTCTAATTTTCCATCATGGGCTGTCACTGGCCGGAGATATTTAAACTTCTCGACTCTTTTCAATATCTCTCCCTATGGGCTAATGTCTGAATCCTGGTCATCATTAAAACTCAGATATTCTGTCTTCTTCTTCTTCCTACTTATCTTCAACCCTCTGTCTTCCAAAGCCCTTCTTCATTCTTCGATCTTTCCACTTCCTCCTTTCCAGTGCTACACAACACAATGTCATCGACAAAAAGCCTGCACCAGAGGGGATTGGTCTTTTATCCCACGACTCAACACATCCATGACCATCAAAGAGGTAAGGACGTCATGAAGACCTCTGATGCAGATCTACTCTGTCTGGTAGGGAGTCTTTAACAGTCTTGCTTATGGTACTCTGAAATCTCCCTCATCCCCGTAGACTTTCATGAAATAGGCCCGCCATGATTGATCCTACAGGCCATTGAGAGCAAACAGAATTTTTATCTATTGAATCTAACAATAAGCATCTGTATGCAGTTCATCAGCACAAGTACCAGACCATAATTGCCAATTTTTATAATGAGTGTTTCTATTTCAGTGGCAGATACTCAATTACAAAACATTTTGCCTCTGTACTACCTTATTAGTGAGAAAGAAAACAATATGGACTATTAAACAGAATAATAAAGAGGTTGTATGCAATTAATTATTGAGCTGTGCAATGGAATCTGCTTAATACACATGTGGATATGTTCTAAAATATTTTATTCTTTTTTATTAGAAACTATGTTTACAAATTTTGTCATGTATTATATATCAAAAATAAAAACTATCTGTGCTGCCCATCTAAGATGGGTGGAAATCTAACTAATTAATGTAGACCTCAGCATTAACATTTGCAGAGCACCATCTATTGGAATACATTTTGTAATGCATGTAGTAATAAAAGGCATTGCATTTGTCATTCCAACAAACGGCAAATCACAATAAATGCATTACTCCAAATGTGTGTGATGTGCTATCTGTTGGAATGATGAATGCAATGCATATGTCTCTGTTAGATACCATTTGGTATGGAATTCGTAAAAAGCAGTGTCTGTGATGCGCCATCTGTTGGAATGACAGAGACTTAGAAACCAGATTGACACACAGATACACAGACACTTATCCTTTCATTAGGGTGGATGATTTGCTGCACTGGTGGTCTAAACCTCCATGTAGTACCTATTTAATCTATGCAACACTTCTCCCTCTACAATTTCCAAATCACTCAGTACATCCTTAGTAGTCCTTTTTACCATTGGATGGTTATCCAGTTCCTCACATGTGAAGACCTCAGAAAAATCTGAGTTTAGAGCATCAGCTATTTCACTGTCTGTATGTTTTAATTCTTCTTTATTATTCCTGATGCACTTCACCCAATCCTTGACTGTTCTTTTATTATTAAGATACTGAAAAAATCTTGTTGGGTCGCCTTTCACCTTATCTATACATACATATAAAAGGCAAAGCCCTCGCTGACTCATCACTAATTCTCCCACTTTCCATATAGGTGGGAAGCTGACATTTCGCGTGCTCATTCCTTGCACTGTACTTTCAAAAGTTAGGTACGTTTCATGTCCTATTGCAACACCCAAGGTGGGGGAAACTGGTGTAACCCCTAAACTGTGTATATAGATAGGGGAAACCCGTCCTAACTATTTCTGTGACTTCCAATATACGTAGGAAGTCCAAATTTCCCATGCTCATCCTTTACACTCAACTTACAAACGTTAAGTAGGTTTCATTTCGCGTCGTGCCCCGTAACGAACTTTCGAAAATAACCTCTTCTTTTTGGCGGTTCTCACCATTATGCCGTAAGGAACTTTCGGAACTGACCTCTCCTTTTGTGGTTTCATTCCTTATTTCCATTAACAGAGGATTTATTTCACGGCAGAGACGCACAAGGGCCGCCCCCGGTCTCCCTTTCTTTTTCTGCATGCCTGCTGTCCGCGCACCTACCACGTGGTTGGCTCCTTGCCTATATACAGTACTTACAGTACATTAACGACATCCCGCGCTCATGTGCCTCCTCACTCGCTTCCTTACAGTACCCTCCTCAGCTGTTCATCGTACTCACTGCTCCCTTCTTCTTTAGTCCACCGCTTCAAGCCTGTTATTGTTCGCCTTGCTTCACGTCTTCCTGCTGGTGACTCCTGCCTTTTCATTTAGTTTCTTCACACTCTTAATCCTCCAGCCATGCCTCCGCATACTCTACTTTTGAAGGTCGGCGCACCAATTATGTTAGTATGAAACTTACAACCACCAAAACTTTGTATCTCTGCTCAAGAACTTCGTTGAGGCAACTGTCTTCACTGGAACTGGCTCAGGGGAGACTTGATTTATTCCTCGCACCCCTCTCATACCCTCTGACCTCCCATTCCAATTCAAATGCCTCCAATTTCCAGTAAGGGTCTGCTTGGCTATGACAATAAATAAATCACAAGGCCAGGCTCTAAAAACGGTCGGCATTGACTTGACACAAGATTGCTTCTCACGAGGCCAACTGTACATTGCATGCTCAAGTGTGAGCTCAGCAGACAGCTTGGTCATTTTACAGTCCGAGGACAGAACTGCAGACGTCGTTTACAAAGAGATCCTTACATCCTAAAAATGTACATTTCTCATACACAACATTCACAATCATAAATTAAACTCTTTATAATCATCAAATTCACTCTCAATACTAAATCAAGACTACGACAATTATGTTACATTACACCGGTCTACAAAAAATATTTTTGTTTGCTACTGGGAACTTCAGAGCAGCTCTCTATTAAGTTCTTTACACTGATTTCATATATGAAATCGGAATTAAGGTAGCAGATCAGATTTTTGAGATACACATCATTGCCATTTTGACACTTTTGAATATCAATATAATATATCAACATGATATCTGGTGTTTGACAAAATTGTTTGAATGTGTTTATTCTGAAAAACAAACCAGAAGACGATACCAAAGTGTCAAAGTCAAAGTGAACTTTATTGTCGTTTCAACCATATACAAGTATACAGATAGACGAAATTGCGACCAGAGACACTTTAAAACATTTTTATGTCAATTAACCTCAATATAAAGCGAGGTTGGTGTGCTCAAAATTGTCTGCTTTGCGCTTGTACTGCACATACGTCTCTCTCTTTTTTTTTTGTTTTTTTTGTTCCTTATTTCGCCTTATACAATTTCTTGTATTAGGAATTTGTTCGTTTTCACACACTGCGGTGGGTTGGCACTCTGCCCGGGATTGGTTCCTGCCTTGTGCCCTGTGTTAGCTGGGATTGGCTCCAGCAGACCCCCGTGACCCTGTGTTCGGATTCAACGGGTTGGAAAATAGATGGATGGATGGATAGTTTTCACACACCCCTTGGGGTCAGAGCGCAGGGTCAGCCATTGTACAGTGCCCCTGGAGCAATTACAGGTTAAGGGTCTTGTTCAAGGGCCCAGCAGAGTAGGATCTCTTTTGGCAGTGACGGGGATTCGAACCGGCAACATTCTGGATACCAGCACAGATCCTTAGCCTCAGAGCCACCACTCCGCCCAACAGTAGTCACCCATCATGCTCGGAGTGAATTTTCCCTGATATCAGTTTTCCATCACCTTTATATCTTGATGATGCTCATCTCTGACATCGCTTAGATTTGGTGGAAAAAAGTCGAGATGAGAATGTAAAAAATGCCTCTTCAGTGACATTCTGGCTCCCGTAAGCTGATATACTTTCCGCGGGTTCTTCACAAGCTCAGTGTAATTCTCTGCTCTGTGCTTGTCAAGAAAATTCTGGACAACCCGCACAAATGAGGGTGCTGATTCAGTGGGCTTCAGTTTCCTTTTGAACTCCTCGTCAAGCATCAGTTCACAGATTTGAGGGCCAAAAAAAACACCTTCCTTCATTTTGGCTTCACTTTTCTCGAAACCAAACTGTTTTCTTAAATGCTGAAATGCATCGCCTTTACTGTCCAGTCACCCTAGTTGTCCAAGACCTGGAACATCATAACTAAAAAACGGGACGTGCTGCTGGACAAAAACAGTTTTCAGATTTGGAGTCAGCAAGTGAAATTTGTTAAAGTACAGATGAAAGAATCCCAGTAGCATAGTGCTTGTTGACCAGTGTAATTTTTAAAATGTTTCCTTTTCTTTTTCATAACTTCTTTAACACACTACTTCTCCGCTGCGAAGCGCAGGCATTTTGCTAGTCTGCTGTATTCCTCTCTAACTGCCTTTTAGCAGTTTTTGTTTTGCCCTCATGTTCCCATGCCCCCTACGATTCACGTTGCAGTTATTACTCTTATATATTTGTCTTTTACAATCGCACTCCCTCTTTTGTCAGTCTCTTGGAGCTCACTCCACCCACCGGCACTCATTCAACAGCTTTGTCAACGCTCACACCGCGTCATTGATGTGAATTACTGTCAGTGTGACGTAGCGGTCCAGTGCTGCTCAGCTTCACGGTCATATGTATATTTTTTTTGGTGGGGATTCTAGAAATGCACCCTGCCTTGGTCCAATTCTCACCACTCACACACAGAGACACTAATTAATACCAAATCGAATAAATGACTACGTGATATGACAAAGAAATATAAACAACTAATAAACAGGTAACTCCCCCCACACACACTTCCCCTACTAACATACAGCAATAAACACTCACAAGAAAGTCTTTAACATAATCCCAATGCAGCAGTAATGGGAGAAGTGGTATGGAGTAAAAGATGACGATCCCGGAAACAGTGGTGAGATTTGGGGAGTGCACCCTCTGATGAGGCACGATGTCCAATCAAACGCGACTCACACAACAGGCATAAGACAAGTCCATAAATCCTTACAAAGTCACGATCCAGGGTATAAATGATATTCCACAGGGGTTACGGCAGACGAAACAAAAGGGTGAACACAAACACAGACAATCGCCTTCTCTTGCTGCTTAGCTGGCTCCCTTTTAAAGTTCCTGCCGGCCCTTCTTGTCCCCAGCAGCCCCTGCACCTATTGCAAGCATCCAATCAGGGCAGTATCCTCAGGGCAGATGGGAAACGGACAGTCATCATCCAAACGGTCAGTCATCATCCAACTGGGTATATCTTAACTACGGAGTCACGGGGGTCTGCTGGAGCCAATTCCAGCCAGCACAGGGCACAAGGCAGGAACAAACCCTGGGCAGGGCACCAGCCCACCGCAGGGCACACACACCCACACACCAAGCACACACTAGGGACAATTTAGAATCGCCAATGCACCTAACCTGCATGTCTTTGGACTGTGGGAGGAAACTGTGGGGGGAGAACATGCAATGTGAATAGTATTCATTTTCATTCATTCATTCATTCATTCATTCATTCATTCATTCTCTTCCGCTTATCCGAGGTCGGGTCGCAGGGGCAGCAGCTTGAGCAGAGATGCCCAGACTTCCCTCTCCCCGGCCACTTCTTCTAGCTCTTCCGGGAGAATCCCGAGGCGTTCCCAGGCCAGCCGGGAGACATAGTACCTCCAGCATGTCCTGGGTCTTCCCCAGGGCCTCCTCCTGGTTAGATGTGCCCGGAACACCTCACCAGGGAGGCGTCCAGGAGGCATCCTGATCAGATGCCCGAGCCACCTCATCTGACTCCTCTCGTGCGGAGGAGCAGCGGCTCTACTCTGAGCCCCTCCCGGATGACTGAACTTCTCACCCTATCTTTAAGGGAGAGCCCAGACACCCTGCGGAGGAAACTCATTTCAGCCGCTTGTATTCGCGATCTCGTTCTTTCGGTCACTACCCATAGCTCATGACCATAGGTGAGGGTAGGAACATAGATCGACTGGTAAATTGAGAGCTTTGCCTTATGGCTCAGCTCCTTTTTCACCACGACAGACCGATGCAGAGCCCGCATCATGTGAATAGTATAAATGAAAATAATAACAAATAACTATACAAGCAAATTAGGAAGGGTCTGGTCTAGCGTTAGGTTTGGCAGGACCCCTCATGCGTTTGGCTTTTCTAGGTTGGCAAAAAATAAAAATAAAAAGCAAAAAAACCAAACGCAATACCAAATGTGGCACTTGGTGCCACGGCCCACCTGCCAAGTTGTTTTGCCTGCCTAGGGTAAAGTCATCCTTGATGGAGGATCGCAGGAATCGTGGGGTAGAGGGGTCCTTTCATCGGATTGGCTGGCCCAGCACTGTCTCAGCCAATAGGGGGAGACAGCTTGAAGGCCGAGGTCTCCAGGACTCTAAACAAATCCAAATGATATTATGGGATATCATCGACTGTTAAATTCTGCTCCATATTTGTAAAATTTTTATTTTTATACTGTATTGAGGATTTGTTCTGTTCTGTGTATTGTATTGACCCCCTTTTTCTTTTTGTCACCCACTGCACACCCAGCCTACCTGGAAAGGGGTCTCTTTTTGAACTGCCTTTCCCATTTTTTCTCTACTAGGGTTTTTTTGGGAGTTTTTCCTTGTCTTCTTAGAGAGTTGAGGCTGGGGGGCTGTCATGAGGCTGGGCCTGTTAAAGCCCATTGCGGCACTTCTTGTGTGATTTTGGGCTATATAAACATAAATTGTATTGTATTGTATTATGGGGGGCTAAAGGGGGATACGAGGTAGTAACTGCCTATAAAGTGCTAAGAAATGTATTTAAAGTGCCCTCACGTCGCCTTTTTTTATTCTTCTTTCTTTTTTTTTTTATCTCAACCCAAGTATTTTATTAGCTGGTACTTTTTTCTCCATTTATTACTTTCTTTTATTTCATATCACTGAGATGTTAATACGATTTTGGCAATATGAGTTTCTCCACATAAAGGTCAAAAAGAAACGAAAATGTTAGATTAATTAAAGATCTATGTATAAAAAGCTTTCTTACTTTAGAAAGAAAATGTAGCCTTTTGTAAGTGGTGATTTCAGAGCCCGAGATAGCAAAAGCAGCAGTAGGGGCTAAAATGATTTTAAATTAAAAAAAAAAGAAAGAAAGAATAATATTTATCAGTGACAAAAGCAAGTGGTCTTTAAATGAAAAGATGAATGGTTACTCCATACGTCAGCTTCCTAAATGAGTCAAATTAAAACCATTGGCAAACAGATATTAATTTCAGTCGGATCGTCGTGAATAATGGAATACATTGTGAACTCTACCACGTATTATACTGCCTATGATATAAAGTGAACGTTCAAATTTATTTTCAATTACGCGCTGGTTCTCTGGGGATAATGAATGGACTCTCCGTTCAGTTTCTGGGTTGGCTGGAATTTAATGATCACCGCTTTTTTGTAAGTAACGTCTAAGTACAGTCTGGGCGGATTTGCATAACATCAGAAATGTTAACATCATTTATGGTGCAAAATAGAGAAGAAAAGAAAATAAGTTATGTGATGTGAGCTTTCTAATGTAAATGAAGTGCACGTTGCCACATTTGAGGTTAATAAGCATCAATTTACAGGCGAGTTTGCTTTTTAAAGTGTGCCAGTGCTTCTCCCCATATTAATAGTATCAGTTATAAAACTGTAAAAGCACGTCTTACGGTAACGGAGTAAAACCTCTGAAAGGAAAACAGCAATTATTACAATAATTACAGTACACTGCTTTAAAACGGATTAAAGAGAAGACGGCCGAGTGGAAATTAAGGTGCCAGGCTGCCAGGTTGCAGCTTCTCTAATTAGTACCGTGTTGGATTTACAAACATATTTTACATGCCATGTATTTCTATGCGCAAAAACCTGGAATATTTAGTGAAACCTCTTTCTTATTGCCAGAAGATTTGGCAAAAAGATATCATTTTAAACTAAATTAAAATAACAGCAGAAGGCAAATTACCTGTGTTAAACACAAAGTGGTGGCCACACTTCATGTAAAACTCCCCAACTCTTCTCATTTTTTAATTAGGCCTCGTGAACATCTGTGAATATCGGCCATCAACCATGCCAGACACCTTAATAAAGACTGCTGAAGGCCTGTGTGTTGGAGCTGGGGAGTCCTCTACAGCGCATCTTCAACCTGAGCCTGGAACAGGGGAGAGTCCCGAGGCTTTGAAAAAGATCTTGCATCAACCCAGTCCCAAAGGTATCACATCCTAGTGAGCTGAATGATTTCCGGACTGTCACCCTGACGTCATGTTCAGAGGATTATATACTAACTGGCCACTTTATTAGGTACACCTGTTCAACTGCTTGTTGGTGCAAATATCTAATCAGCCAATCACATGGCAGCAAATCAATGCATTTCGGCATGAAGATATTGTCAAGACATCCTGCTGAAGTTCAAACCAAGCATCAGATTGGGGAAGAAAGGTAAGTTTGAACATGGCATGGTTGTTGGAGTATTTCAGAAACTGCTGATCTACTGGGATTTTGAAGCACAGTCATCTCTAAGGTTTACAGGGAAATTATCCAGTGAGCAGCAGTTCTCTGGGTGAAAATGCATTGTTGATGCCAGAGGTCGGAGGAGGATGGCCAGACTGGCAGATAGAAAGGCAACAGTAACTCAAATAAGCACTTGTTACAAAAGACGTGTGCAGAAGAGCATCGGGTGCCACTCCTGTCAGCTAAGAACAGGCAACTGAGGCTCCAAATCACACGGGCTCTGGTCTGAAGAGTTTCAATTTCTGCTGTGACATTACGATGATAGGGTCAACAACACGAAAGCATGGATCCATCGTGCCTCGTATCAACAGTTCAGGCTACTGCTGGTGGTGGTGAAATGGAGTGGGGAATATTTTCTTGGTACACTTTGGTCCCCTTAGTACCAACTGAACCTCATTTAAATGCCACTGGTCTACCTGAGTCTTGTTGCTGACCATATCCATCCCTTCATGACCACTGTGTGCCCATCTTCTGATGGCTACTTCCAGCAGGATAACATGCCATGTCACAAAGCTTAGATCATCTCAAACTGGTTTCTTGAACATGATAAGGAGTTCACTGGACTCAAATGGCCTCCACAGTCACCAGATCTCAAACTGATAGAACACCTTTGGGATGTGCAGCTAACAAATCTGCAACAACTGTGTGATGTTACCATGTCAATATGGACCAAAAATCCCAGAGGAATGATTCCAGGACCTTGTTGAATCTATGCCATGTAGAATTACGGCGGTTCTGAAGGCAAAAGCCGGGGGGGGGTCCTAGCAAAGTGTACCTAATAAAGTGGCCAGTGAGTGTGAATTACGGTTGTTCCTCCCGTCAATTGCATGCACATTGGAGGCAGTGTAAGGGCTTTAGTGATGGTAATTGCCCACTGAACCACACAAGTTCTTGTTGATAGCATAGTTTCAATCAGAGAGATGCATTCATTTTGATCTCATGATAACAACAACAACAACATCTATTCCTAGAGCACGTTTTCATACAAACAATGTTTCTCAAAGTGTTTTACAAGATGAAGAAAGAAAAAATATAAAATTGAAATAATGCAATACTTATTAACAAAGAATAAAGTAAGGCCGGGGAGCACAGAACAATGTTGTCATTAAAATATTGCAGTTTATGTACAAGTTAGTATGGATGGACAGTTAGGGTTAAGGTTAGGATTAGGTTAAACAATAAATATTGTTTAAATGTGTTGACGTAAAGATACAATACTGTAGGTTGGTAATAGCAACCATTATGAATTTTGGACCAGTGCTCAGACTCTCGCTCTTTAGTTGGCTCTTCTAGGTAGCTCGATCCCCATAGAAGGTAATCTCACTAGGTGGAACTTTTGGACATCTTTACAGGCCTGCCGTTCTTCTAGGCTGCCCTGCAGATGGTGTTGAAGCTCCTCATTTGATGAGATGCCACTTCATGCTGTTGGTGACTCGTCCCCAGGCAGATGACACTCATCAACACTGTCACAATGTAAATAACAAGAATCCATCATTAATCAGAGCCGCTGAGCACTGGCGCAACGCTGCAATTCTTTAAAAGTCACCACTGAATTATAATTATGACACAATTTTTTCATATCAGGAGATTTTTGCTGTGAGCCAATGAGAAACATAAATATTTCTCCATCAGTGTTTGGGGTATAATTGCACTGAGGGGCAAAGAAAATCAGAACAGGGTTTAGGAAATGTGCTTGTGGAACTGGACTTTACAGCACGTGCCTACGGTATTAATGACAATAAGTTCCAGTACAGAAGAATAGTAGAGGAGGATATATACTTTATTGTCGAATAACAATACTGGACTCCATATTTAATTCAATATCTTCTCCATATAAGACACGAGTGGCAGTTTCACATCTTCTTTTATAGTAAAGCTACAAAGGATTCAGAAAACTCCCCGGGGCTTCATTGACGTTCAAAGCTTCAGATGTCATCAGCCTCGACACTTCGTTTCGTTAAAGTGAAGCCATCTTCGAACCCAGAGAGTCAAACGTCCCATCACTAGGCCTCACAGAAAAATGTGGCTAGGAAATTTATGTAAAAAATTGCTAATTGCTAATTGCTTTCACTTTTTTAAGGCCACATTTCAAGATTACACTCATATCTCTCTCTATATAAAACCCAACGTCTGTCTGTCTGTCCGCTTTTCACGAGAGAACTACTTAACGGATTTAGATCGGGTTCCATCCGTCCATCTATTATCCAACCCGCTATGTACTGAGAAAAGCGCTATATAAATGTGATGAATTATTATTATTATTATTGTATCCTAACTACAGGGTCACGGAAGTCTGCTGGTGCAAGGCAAGAACAAACCCCGGGCAGGGCACACACACACACACACACACCAAGCACACACTAGGGACAATTTAGAATCACCGATGCACCTAACCTGCATGTTTTTGGACTGTGGGAGGAAACCAGAGCACCGGAGGAAACCCACGCAGACACGGGGAGAACATGCAAACTCCACGCAGGGAGGATCCGGGAAGTGAACTCAGATGCTCTCTGTGTAGCAGCAGCGCTACCCACTGTGCCACCGTGCCATTAGATCAGGTTTTTTCTATAATTTTCTTGAACATTCCGGTTGATTTTGCGACTTCTCTCATCACATATCATATTTCACCTGTGGTACCAATTTATTTGCACAAATCCAAGAGACATGCAGTGGGACTCACTCGCCAGCCTCTGGGCACATCTTACATCCACTGAGCTAGTGAACGAGAGAAGTGCTTAATGGATTTAGATCTGTTTTTTTTTTTTTTTCTAGAATTTGCTTGAACATTCCGGTTGATTTTGTGACTTCTCTCATCGCTCTAAGAATCATAGTTTGCTTGCAGGAGCGATATATTCGCAATAATCTGAGACAGAGGCTGCGGGCCAAGGGGAAGGGGGCAGGGCCCTCCTCACTCATGCGCCAGCCTCGGGGAGTATCTTACCTCCGCTAAGCTAGCAAACGAATGAGAGAACTACTTCAACGATTTAGATCGTTTCTTTTTTTCTATAATTTGCTTGGACATTCCGGTTGATTTTGTGGATTCTCTCATCACACTAAGTATCATAGTTCGCTTGTGGTACCGATTTATTTGTGCA
Organism: Erpetoichthys calabaricus; assembly: GCF_900747795.2. NCBI lineage: Eukaryota > Metazoa > Chordata > Cladistia > Polypteriformes > Polypteridae > Erpetoichthys > Erpetoichthys calabaricus. The sequence goes on from NC_041401.2 coordinate 186,493,287, forward strand.
AATCAGAGAGAGATGCAGTGGGCTGAAGGGAAGGGGGTAGGTCCCTCCTCACTCAGGCGCCAGCCTCGTGGAGTAACTTACCTCCGCTAAGCTAGCAAACTAATGAGAGAACTACTTCACGGATTAAAATCGTTTTTTTTTTTTTCTATAATTTGCTTGAACATTCCGGTTGATTTTGCGACATCTCTCATCACGCTATGTATCATATTTCACTTGTGGTACCAATTTATTTGCACAAATCCAAGAGACATGCAATGGGCTAAGGGTAGGGGGGTGGGACCCTCCTCACTCACTCGCCAACCACCGGGCGCATCTTACATCCACTGAGCTAGTGAACAAGAGAACTGCTTGATGGATTTAGATCTGGTTTTTTTTCTAGAATTTACTTGAACATTCTGGTTGATTTTGCAGCTTCTCTCATCGCACTAAATATCATAGTTCGCTTGTGGTACAGATTTATTTACGTGAATCAGAGAGAGATGCAGTGGGCTGAAGGGAAGGGGACAGGTCCCTCCTCACTCAGGCGCCAGCCTCGTGGCGTAACTTACCTCCGCTAAGCTAGTGAACTAATGAGAGAACTACTTCACGGATTTAAATAGTTTTTTTTTTTCTAGAATTTGCTTGAACATTCCGGTTGATTTTGTGACTTCTCTCATCACACTAAGAATCATAGTTTGCTTACAGGAATGATATATTCACGCTAATCTGAGACAGAGGCTGCGGGCCGAGGGGAAAAGGGCAGGGCCCTCCTCACTCACGCGCCAGCCTCGGGGAGTATCTTACCTCCTCTAAGCTAGCAAACGAATGAGAGAACTACTTCACGGATTTAGATCGTTTCTTTTTTCTGTAATTTGCTTGAACATTTTGGCTGATTTTGTGACTTCTCTCCTCACGCTACAGTTAGGTCCATAAATATTTGGACAGAGACAACTTTTTTCTAATTTTGGTTCTGTACATTACCACAATGAATTTTAAATGAAACAACTCCGATGCAGTTGAAGTGCAGACTTTCAGCTTTAATTCAGTGGGGTGAACAAAACGATTGCATAAAAATGTGAGGCAACTAAAGCATTTTTTGAACACAATCCCTTCATTTCAGGGGGCTCAAAAGTAATTGGACAATTGACTCAAAGGCTATTTCATGGGCAGGTGTGGTCAAGTCTGTCGTTATGTCCTTATCAATTAAGCAGATAAAAGTTGATTTGAGGTGTGGTGCTTGCATGTGGAAGATTTTGAGGTGAACAGACAACATGCGGTCAAAGGAGCTCTCCATGCAGGTGAAAGAAGCCATCCTTAAGCTGCGAAAACAGAAAAAAACCCATCCGGGAAATTGCTACAATATTACGAGTGGCAAAATCTACAGTTTGGTACATCCTGAGAAAGAAAGCAAGCACTGGTGAACTCAGCAACGCAGAAAGACCTGGACGTCCACGGAAGACAACAGTGGTGGATGATCGCAGAATCATTTCCATGGTGAAGAGAAACCCCTTCACAACAGCCAACCAAGTGAACAACACTCTCCAGGGGGTAGGCGTATCGATATCCAAGTCTACCATAAAGAGAAGACTGCGTGAAAGTAAATACAGAGGGTGCACTGCAAGATGCAAGCCACTCATAAGCCTCAAGAACAGAAAGGCTAGATTAGACTTTGCTAAAGAACATCTAAAAAAGCCAACACAGTTCTGGAAAAACATTCTTTGGACAGATGAAACCAAGATCAACCTGTACCAGAATGATGGCAATTATGGAGAAGGTGTGGAACAGCTCATTATCCAAAGCAAAACACGGTGGAGGCAGTGTTATGGCTTGGGCGTGCATGACTGCCAGTGGCACTGAGACACTAGTGTTTATTGATGATGTGACACAGGACAGAAGCAGCCGAATGAATTCTGAGGTGTTCAGAGACATACTGTCTGCTGAAATCAGCTAAATGCAATCAAATTGATTGGGCGGTGTTTCATGATACAGATAGACAATGACCCAAAACATACAGCCAAAGCAACCCAGGAGTTTATTAAAGCAAAGAAGTGGACAATTCTTGAATGGCCAAGTCAGTCACCTGATCTTAACCCAATTGAGCAGGCATTTCACTTGTTGAAGACTAACTTCAGACAGAAAGGCCCACAACAAACAGCAACTGAAAGCCGCTGCAGTAAAGGCCTAGCAGAGCATTAAAAAGGAGGAAACCCAGCATCTGGTGATGTCCAGGAGTTCAAGACTTCAGGCTGTCATTGCCAGCAAAGGGTTTTCAACCAAGTATTAGAAATGAACATTTGATTTCCAGTTATTTAATTTGTCCAATTACTTTTGAGCCCCTGAAATGAAGGGATTGTGTTCAAAAAATGCATAAGATGCCTCACATTTTTATGCAATCGTTTTGTTCACCCCACTGAATTAAAGCTGAAAGTCTGCACTTCAACTGCATCGGAGTTGTTTCATTTTAAATTCATTGTGGTAATGTACAGAACCAAAATTAGAAAAAAGTTGTCTCTGTCCAAATATTTATGGACCTAACTGTATATATCATAGTTTGCTTGCAGGAGCGATATATTCGGGCTAATCTGAGACAGAAGCTGCAAGCCAAGGGGAGGGGGAAGCGTGACGTCAGGATTGGGGAGCCAGGCAGGGCCCTTCTCACTCACATGCCAGCCTCCGTTCGAATCGGACTATCTCTGCATTTTGGAGTGTACCTTGCCTCCGCTTAGCAAGCGATACCTGTTTGTTTATTCATTTTTAAATTTTGTCCTGTTTCTCTACTACACTGGCAGTGCCACAGGGGACAGCTAGTTAAGTGATAAATGTAGCCACTGCACCAGCATGCCATAGCAAAGCTAACAAAGGCCACACGACTAGCAGGAGGTGGCTCAGGGCATGTGGGCATCAACACTAGTTTGCTTGTTCACAGACTCACGAGGCAGAACTTTCAAAATTATTTCAAAATATGCCGGATGAAATGTGCCATCCAGAATAAAAATCAGTCCCAGATACTGAATTTGTGTTATGAAACCCAAGAGCTGTTATTAGAGAAAGAAAAGTCAGATGAAAAGTGATGGCTGAATAATGACAATGATGCATTATCGGTGGAATAAATATCACCAGGCAGCTTCGGTCTGATAAATAGCAACCTGTTTTTTGAAACTCAGTTAAGCATTGTGTTAGACAAGCCCCTCGTTGTGTTCTGTCCCATCAAATGAGAACTGCATGAACATCCTTGGCCAGTTAGAGCCGTTATAGGTGGATGACTCCAGAAGTTCCAGAGGGTTTTTCTCACCCCCCCAACCCCCCCCCAGTGATTCTAGAATGTGCATAACCCTTAACTACTTGCACTGTTTCTCATCTCATAAGGACTGCAGTGTATTTTATACCCCAGTGTTAAAATGGCAATTTATATGTCAAGCTGTGAGGTCATAATATAAAATATTGCAATCATTTTAAATTATACATGTTTGTAATGTAATTTAACACCATATTCTGAATAGTAGGATAGAGTCTAGGACTACAGTCATATGAAAAAGTTTGGGAACCCCTCTTAATTCTTTGGATTTTTGTTTCTCATTGGCTGAGCTTTCAACGTAGCAACTTCCTTTTAATATACGACATGCCTTAAGGAAACAGTAGTATTTCAGCAGTGACATTAAGTTTATTGGATTAACAGAAAATATGCATCATAACCAAATTAGACGGGTGCATAAATGTGGGCACCCAACAGGGATATGACATCAATACTTAGTTGAGCCTCCTTTTGTAAATCTAACAGCCTCTAGACGCTGTCCTCCTATAGCCTTTAATGAGTGACTGGATTCTGGATGGAGGTATTGTTGACCATTTTTCATACAAAATCTCTACAGTTCAGTTAAATTTGATGGACAGCCTGCTTCAAATCATCCCATAGATTTTCGATGATATTCAAGTCAGGGGACTGTGACGGCCATTTCAGAACATTGTACTTCTCCCTCTGCATGAATGCCTTTGTAGATTTCGAACTGTGTTTTGGATTCGTTGTCTTGTTGGAATATCCAACCCCTGCGTAACTTCAACTTTGTGACTGATGCTTGAACATTATCCTGAAGAATTTGTTGATATTGGGTTGAATTCATCTGACCCTCGACTTTAACACGAGCCCCAGTCCCTGAACTCGCCACACAGCCCCACAGCATGATGGGACCTCCACCAAATTTGATAGTAGGTAGCAGGTGTTTTTCTTGGAATGCAGTGTTCTTCTTTCCCCATGCAAAGCGCTTTTTGTTATCACCAAATAACTCTATTTTTGTCTCATCAGTCCAAAGCACTTTGTTCCCAAATGAATCTGGCTTGTCTAAATGAGCATTGGCATACAACAAGCGACTCTGTTTGTGGTGTGAGTGCAGAAAGGGCTTCTTTCTCATCACCCTGCCATACAGATGTTCTTTGCGCAAATTGTGCTGAATTGTAGAACGATGTACAGATATACCATCTGCAGTGAGATGTTCTTGCAGGTCTTTGGAGGTGATCTGTGGGTTGTCTGTCACCATTCTCACAATCCTGCTCATATGCCGCTCCTGTATTTGTCTTGTCCTGCCAGACCTGCTGGGTTTAACAGCAACTGTGCCTGTGGCCTTCCTTTTCCTGATTCCATTCCTTACAGTTGAAATTGACAGTTTAAACCTCTGAGATGGCTTTTTGTAGCCTTCCCCTAAAACAGGGGTGGGCAGATTCAGTCCTGGAGGGCCGCAGTGGCTGCAGGTTTTTGCTCCAACCCAATTGCTTAATAAGAAGCCCTTATTGCTCAAGTAACACTTCAGCTTCACTTTAGTTGTCTCGCTCGTTAAGATTTTGAACCCTTATTGCTTATTTTAGTCTTAAACAGCTGCATTCTTGGTTTTTAATTGTTCCTAATTAGCAATAACAACCAAATGACAAAAGAGACCAGCATTTCTCCATTTAGCTTGTTACCATTTACACCTGTGTGTATTTATCACGCACTATTTGGTTTAATTAAATACTTGGAAGGAAAAGTGAAGAGAAAAAAGTGAAGCACTGAGAATTACTCATCTGTTTTAGACTTCAAATCATTTGGATGATATCCTTAGAAAGGAAATAAATCTAGGATATGAGAATGACCTGACATGGCAGAGTTAAAGCACTAGCAAGCCATGCAATTAAATAATTGACAAGGATTGGTTTTTAATTAAGCAACTGGGTTGGAACAAAAACCTGCAACCACTGCGGCCCTCCAGGACTGAATTTGCCCACCCCTGCCCTAAACCATGAGACTCAACAATCTTTGTTTTCAGATCTTTGGAGAGTTGCTTTGAGGATCCCATACTGTCACTCTTCAGAGGAGAGTCAAAGGGAAGGAAGCACAACTTGCAATTGACCACCTTAAATATCTTTATATCTCATGATGGACACACCTGTCTATAAAGGCTTACCGAGCTCATCAACCAATTTGGTGTTACAAGTAATCAGCATTGAGCAGTGACAGGCATTCAAATCAGCACAATGACAAGGGGACCCACATTTGTGCACAACCAGTTTTTCACATTTGATTTAATTTCATACAACTAAATACGGCTTCACTGAAAATCTTTGTTCGGAAAACACCGCAGTACTCAGATGTTCCTAGTAAATGAAAGACAGACCACTGTTATCTTTTTTGTTGAAAGGAGAGTCAATTATTATGCAATAATCATTGCAAGAAGAACATCTCATTGTTGTCATACATACATAAGTGCCAGTGTGGAGTGCCAAATGCACCATATGGAACTTGCGACTGTACATCCACTCATAAAACAGACTGGGGGGCACACTGGAGGGAAACCACTGTGACATTGGACTTGTAGTGAATCTAGCTGAGGAGAGATGGCAGGTGCTGCCGGTAGGTTCAAGTACAAGGACATTGCACAAAAATAAGTGAGATGGGTGTACAAAATACACCAGCGTGAGTAGTTAAGGGTTAAAAGCCAAAGCTTAGTGAACTTTTAGTTAAGACAAAGGAAGGGAACACATGTTGGAAGAGAGTTAGGCCAGAGACTAATCCTGAGTGTCTCCACACCACAAGAGAACCCACACTGACAGTGACTGAGGACCAGACTCAAACCCAGGATGGTGGATCTATAAGGCAGCTCCTCCGACCACTGCACCACCTCCCACTGTATATACATACAGTACAGTATACAGGTACATAGTCTCCTGAGTTCACCTGCTGCTCAGCTGGCAATGAAGCCAATTTTGCACTCTTTTGCAGTAATGACTACGACTCGAATCTTCATCTCAGTGTTGGATACACACATGGCAGTTAAAGCCTTACATATGTAGAATACGCCACATAAAATATTAATTGCACATCTACAGCACATATTTGCTTTACCATCGCATTTTTTGTAAGAATGAAACTAGTCCACTTATAGAAATATTCCTTAATGCTCAACAAAATCAATTGGTATTCATTTTGATTTTCAGCTAAGATGGGCCTGTGTTCGGATTCAGCGGGTTGGAAAATGGATGAATGGATGGATGGATGGATGTTTTTGGTTGAATCCCTGCATTTCATTCATAAAAACACTTTAAAGAGCTCATTTAATGTGACCATGCTGCAGCAGAAGCAGAAAACACGTGTTAAACGTTGGATTACAACTTCATGGCTGACAAGTGTGGTATATAACACATCCATGGATTGATAGATAGATAAAAAGGTGTGAAAGGAACTATATAATAGATAGATAGATAGATAGATAGATAGATAGATAGATAGATAGATAGCTAGATAGATAGATAGATAGATAGATAGATAGATGTGTCGCCATACCCACTACACGACAAAACAACGCCAGATCCCTGTTGGAAACCCCCCAGACAGACACGTGGTTCAGTCCCACCCTCCAGAAATGACCCTCTATCTACCGCAGCCAGGTGTTATGTGGGCCGACCCCTTGGTCTGGTCCAGCCACTCGGGTCCCCAACAATGAGGATCTTACGAGATGGATCACCCTCAGGGAATTGCGCCACATCTCCATAGTGCCGTAACTGACGCTCCCTCACAATGCAGGTAACGTGCCTCAATCGGGACTCCATGATCAACACAAAGTCAAACCAATGGTACCTAAGGATTCTCCGGAGAGACACAGTACCAAAGGAGTCCAGTCATCATCTCAGGTCACTGGACAGCGTCCATGTCTCACAACCATATAGCAAGACAGGAAGCACCAGGACTCTAAAGACTTGGACCTGAAAGGATAGATAGTAGGCAAGAGAAAACACTTAGATACATGGACAAGAGAGGCATTTTATTAAAGATAGATAGATAGATAGATAGATAGATAGATAGATAGATAGATAGATAGATAGATAGATAGATAGATAGATAGATAGATAGATAGATAGATAGATAGATAGATGATGGTCCTCATAGTTAGCATTATGTAAAGCATACACAATGGAGTGATAGACCATTTCCTGCTTTAAATGCTGTGTTATATTTTCTTTAAACATGGCATGAAAGACAACATGTGAGGTAAGACTATTCTTTTAAAATTGCATCTAATTCATGATTTCCTGGCTATCGTTTGACAGGCCATTAACAAAACATGATTATGACCCTCCAGCTTCTGTCGGATAAATATCTGTCTTCATTCCCAGAAAAATCTAATTTAAATAATGACTGCTTCCTTGAGGGATAGGTAAAATATGAATGTATTAAAAAAATAAAAGTTACTCAGGGTTCCTAAGACAAATGAGTATGCAGAGTATAATATACTTTAGTTGTCTGGTGGCTTACCCATCCATCCACCCATTTTTGAACCCATCATGTCTTGTGTGGTTCCTGGAGTCAGTGGACAGCTGTGTTTGAGAGATGTTGAATTGGGTTCAAGTCCAGGCTCTCCCTGGGAAACTCAAGGATATTCAAAACGTTGTCCCTAACTCATTCCTTTGTTGTCGTTGCTTTGTACTTAAGGCCGCTGTCCTTTTGGAAGGTGAATCTTTGACCCAGTCTGAGGACCCAAGCACTCTGAGGTATGTTTTTCCTGAAGATGTCTCCATACTTTGCTCCCATTCAGCTTTTCCCCCCAATCCTGACTAATCTCTTAATACCCAACCCCCACGCATTATGCTACCACCACTATGTTTGGTATGGCATTGCACAGGTGATGAGTGGTGCCCAGTTTCCTCCAGACATGACACTAATTTTAGTTTCATCAGACCAGAGAATCTTGTCTGTCACAGTTTGGGAGTCCTATAAGTGTATTTTGCAAATGCCAATTGTACTTCATGTGTCTTTCACTGAGGAGAAGCTTCTGTCCAGCCACTCTGTAGTGGTGCATTACAGTATTACAGTGATGGTTGCTCTTCTAGAGGTTTCACCCATCACCACACAGGTTTTCTGGAGATCTCTGGAGATTAACTAGTGTTAACTAGAGTGAACATTATGTTTTGGTCACCTTATCAAGGCGTTTCTACCACAGTTGCTCCATTTGACTGGGTGACCAGCTCTAGGAAGAGTTGCGATTGTTCTAAACTTCTTCCATTTAAGAATTTTTGAGACCTTCAATGCAGCAGGAATTTTTAGTTGCCTTCCCCAGATCTATGGCATACCATAGTCTCGTCTCTCTAAACTTTTTAAGGCAATTCCTTCAACTTCACGTTTTTTTTTTCCCCCGCACAACTGTGGGCCTTCTATAAAGAGGTGTGTGCCATTCCTAATCATGTCCGATCAAATGAATTGACCACAGGTGTAGAAACATCTCAATGATGATCAGTAGAATGGGATGCACCGGAGTCAGATTTAAAGTGTCATAGCAAAGGGTCTGAATACTGATTTCAATGTGATAGTTCAGGTTTTACTGTTAATATACTTGGAAAAATTTTGAAAATATTCATTTCATTTTGTCACTCTCAGGTTCTGAGTGTTGCCCGATGATAGTAAAAAGAAAATAATTTAAATGGTTTTAGCATAAAACATAGCAAAATCTGAAAAAAAAACAAAAGAAGTCTGCATACTTCCTGAGTGCACAGCATTTTGAACTTTTCAATCCAGATCCCCATTTTGGGCCTTAGTAGGCCGAAGTCAGCCAGTAGAATTTCGGTTAAGGCTGCCTAAGGAGAGGCCTACACTGGATAGCAATAGGTAAGACTCTGGCCTGGCTTATGGATATATTAGAGGCCTCACATGTGTTGTCTATTTTTTGTACCCTCAAATTATAACACTCCAGATCAATTCAGGGTTCTGTGATGCCAGGACCCTTACTGTTACTTGAATTACAGAGTATGTTCATGGTGATAATTTGTCCATGTAAACTATAGTTAACACTGAGTTTTTAAAGTTATACTTAATGAAAAGTGTTGTCATCATTCTTAACACTAGAATCCCTGACGCCTACGAAAATCTCGTAATCCCGGGCCACCTTAAATTTCTTTGCACCTCTCCATTAGCGCCTTTTGTTTTCCAAATATGTCGATCGGCACAAGCAGCAAGCAGACTGCTATGCCATCCCACCCACCGCCGCAGCACAAGTGTGTTTTATTTGGGTGTGAGGTGCTTGGAATTGTAGAGGGTAAATAATATATCGTCATTTGGAATTCATGCATTTCATGTGTGTTCCATGTCTACAACGATCTGGGTGAGTGTTAGTAATAATTGACAAACTGTAGACATGAAGTGTATAACGTGTAAAGAATAAAGTCCAAATATCAAGTAAGCACTTTCACAAAAGGTACATGTATAGATAGATAGACACGTACACGTACATGTCCTTTAATGAAACAGCAGGGCATGTCGAACTCGCTGAGGTATTGCGCAAAGTCCTGTTTGTGATTATGTTTTGTGATGGTCTTTATATAAAAAAAAATGTATATATTACTTAAATAAAAGCCACATCAAATGTTATTTATCTATTTGCCTTGATTTATTTACTTATCCTCCCAAGCCATAAAGTCACAGGTAGACTGCAGAGCTTCCTGTGTTTGATCGACACGGGCATGCTGACAAAGTCCTTAAAACAAAAACGAGATTGTAACTAGAAAATGGAGGGAGAGAGGCTAAGCACCAAAGCCAAATCACACCCAAGCATCGTAATCAAAAACAGAAGCAATAAAGTCAGGAGCTTTAAAGTTTAAAAAGGAAATAAAGAAAGCAAATATGCAGTTTCGTCAAGTGTGTTTTAATTTAACCCAGCCATAGAGGATGCATAAACCAGTGGGTTTCTTTGTGTGGGTCCCAAGCCCAGAAAAATGGGTAGGGTTATGTCAGGAAGAGCATCCGGGGTACAATTTTGTCAGATCAATATGTGGACAACAATACAGAATTCCATACCGGATCAGTTGAGGCCCGGGTTAACAATTGCCACCACCAGTACTGTTAGCCAACAGGATGCTGGCAGAAACTGGACTAAGAGGAGAAGAGGAAGATAAGGAGAGAGGAAGTGAGGGTAGGAACTTTGAACATTGGCAGTATGACTGGTAAAGGGAAAGAGTTAGCCGATATGATGGAGAGAAGGAAGGCTGATATATCGTCCGCACAAGAGACAAAATGGAAGGGGAGTACCACCGTGGTGTGCATCGGAGGAGACTTGGGGTAGGGGTTATCATGAAGGAACAGTATGTCAAGAATGTCTTTGAACAGAGTTTTGCAATTAGTGTTGGACAGAGTGATGATTATGATGTTGGGAATGAAAGTTGTGATGATGAATGTTGTTAGTGCATATGCCCCGCAGGTTGGGTGTGCGATGGAAGAGAAAGAAGATTTCTGGAGTGAGTTGGATGAAGTGGTGGAGTGTGTACCCAAGGGAGAGAAAAACAAAAGAAAAAGAGAAGAGTTAATTGTGTCTTAATTTAATCTTATAAGTAGCCAAGTTGGAAGTGTGAGGCCTTCAAAAACATCCAAGAGAACAAGTTGGAGTCCCACCATCCTACCCAGAGGAGGTACACCAAAAGTCAGCCCAGCTTCCACTTGAATTAGTGGCTTCAGCCTACACTAGGAAAACATGCACTTTACACTCCTGTAATATATTCTGTAATGTGCGAAATGACCCACAAGGGAGTGGATCACCATCAACCCCTGGTGTGTATAGAACAAGGCCACAAGAAGTTTTCATAGAGAAGGATTTATTGAAAGATAAAGGATTATCCACAAAAAGTTTCAAAAAAGCAAAAATAAAAAATAACTTGCCTCAGAGGCATTCAGAATCCATAAAAATAAACCCAGAAACAGAGGCAAAATTCGAGAACCAGAGTAAAAATACAAAGAAAAAAGAGATACTCACAAGAACCATCAAAATCCACCAGCGTGCAAACAAATGAACCATCTGGACTTCAATTCCCAGGCTGCCTATAAAGGACTGGGGACGGTCCCTTGATAATAAAGAACACAAAAGAATTGGATATCATACATAGAAACTAAATAGAACTAATTTAACAGAAAACACATAATTAGACAAATAATAACTGAACAGTAAAATATTGTTAAAAACAATGGAGAACAATGAAAGATAATGAAAAAAGAACAAAGAAGATAAAAAGAAGCATCCTGGGGTGGAAAATCCTGCTTGACCATAACATTCAAACTCGGATAATTGTGATTCTGTCACACCAATCTTTATACCGTTACAGCTCCTGGACTGAAAGGGGCACGGTCAGTTGCCCTCAATGGGCATCTATAGATCATGTAGAAATTTATTAATATATGTGTAGTGTCACGCATGCGCGTCAGTTGGTCAACTTCCAGGCTTGTCAGTGGTAGGCACTAACACTCTGGGACACCAGAGGGCGCAATCGCCGACTCCACTGTCGCTTTTGTCACCCACAGCTCAGAGAAGATTCCCATCAATGAAAAAAAGATCAAAGAAGACAAAAAGAAGCACTTTAGACATCAGTCTCGGGAGGAATCCTGGCTTGACCATAGTGATTTGGATCACATGAAACATCATACTGACATTTATACAGTTATAGCTCCTAGACGGAAAGGGGCAGGGTCAGTTGCCCTCGATCGGCCTCTTCAGATCATGCAGAAATTTATTGATACATGTAAAGTGTCACGCATGCATGTCAGAGGGTCACCTTCCAGGCTTGTCAGTGTTAGGCACTAACACCCCTGGACACCATAGGGTGCAATCGCCGACTCTAGTGTCTCTTTTGTCACCCACAGTTCAGAGAAGATTCCCATAGATTAAAAAAAGAACAAAGAAGATAAAACAAAGCACTATAGACATAAACCTGGGGCATTATCCCGGCGTGACCGGAATGGTTCGGAATGCATCAAACTCGAATAATTCCAATTCTGTCTCACCGTTTTTCATACTGTTATAGCTCCTGGTCTGAAAGAGGCAAAGTCAGTTTCCCTTAATGGGCATCTTATCTGAACTGTGGGTGACAAAAGAGATGGGAAAGTCAGTGATTGTGCCAACTGGTGTCCCGGGGTGGTAGGTCCTACCTCTGACAACCCTGGAAGGTGACCCTTTTAATGCGCATGCCATCCGAAACACTATACACATGACAACAACAACGACAACATTAATTTCTATAGCACGTTTTCATACACATGATGTAGCTGAAATTGCTTTACAAGATGAAGAAAGAGAAAGATTTGGCAATGTTAAGTAACAAAAAATAAAGTAAGGTCCGTTGCCAGGAGGACAGAAAAATAAAAAAAAACAAAACTCCAAAGGGCTGGAGAAAAAAAACAAAATCTGCAGGGGTTCCGAGGCCATGAGACCACACAGCTCCCCGCTGGGCATTCTACCTAACATCAATGATCTTAATTGGTCCTCGTGGTTTTCTGGCTTCACGTGAAAGAATTAGATGATGATGGTCATGTGGACCTCTGGCCTTCAACCCATCAATGTAGGGACTGCATGGTGCCCTGATCAGGTGGTAGTGGCACAGATTGCTGTATCCAGCAGGGGGTGCTAGCTCCTTTGTTGGAATAAGTTCTTTTGTAATTGCGGCACGTTACATAACCCGAAAGTATATAGATATGATATTTAAAGGCAATACCCCTCCCTTAGTGATACAGTGGTAAGAAATCACATAAGGGAAATGACTTCGCTTTCTTTAATAATAATAATACATTTTATTTATTTGTAGGCGCCTTTCTAAACACTCAAGGATACTGAACAATAGATAAAACACAGATTATAAACAATAAGTAAAATACAAAAGTTAAAATCAGACAGAGCAATTGTAATAAAAGAGAAAAAGCAGTCTTAAACAAATGAGTTTTAAGTTTAGATTTGAAAAGTAAAAATGATTCGATATTTCTAAGTTCAGGTGGTAGTGAGTTCCAAAGCAGGGGAGCAGAGCAACTGAATGCTCTGCTCCCCATAGTGGTAAGACGGACGAAGGGGACAGTCAAGTGGATGGAGGAAGAGGATCTAAGAGTACGGGAGGGAATGGCAACATGGAGGACATCAGATAAATATGGAGGGGACAATATATGATTTTGATGGCTTCCATGACAAGACCTTTTGAGTAGTGGGAGCCCAATGTGTAGAGTCTGCCATTTTGCGCTGGAAGGATTTTCTGGATCAGATGACGTTATCTTCCATCCGTCCGTCGGCTTCAAAGGTGTGCCGGGCAATGTTCTAAGGCCTTATTCTCTTTCTCCATGTGCAGGCCCCCACGTTGGTAAATCAGATAGATAGATAGATAGATAGATAGATAGATAGATAGATAGATAGATAGATAGATAGATAGATAGATAGATAGATAGATAGATAGATAGATAGATAGATACTTTATTAATCCCAAGGGGAAATTCCCATACTCCAGCAGCAGCATACTGATAAAGACAATATTAAATTAAAGAGTGATAACAATGCAGGTATAACAGACAATAACTTTGTATAATGTTAACTTTACCCACCCCCGGGTGTTATTGAAGAGTCGCATAGTGTGGCGGAGGAATGATCTCCTCAGTCTGTCAGTGGAGCAAGACGGTGACAGCAGTCAGTCGCTGAAGCTGCTCCTCTGTCTGGAGATGATCCTGTTCAGTGGATGCAGTGGATTCTCCATTATTGACAGGAGTCTGCTCAGCGCCCGTCGCTCTGCCACAGATATCAAACTGTCCAGCTCCGTGCCTACAATAGAGTCTGCCTTCCTCACCAATATGTCCAGGCGTGAGGCGTCCTTCTTCTTTATGTTGCCTCCCCAGCACACCACTGCATAGAAGAGGGCGCTCGCTACAACCGTCTGATAGAACATCTGCAGCATCTTATTGCAGATGTTGAAGGACGCCAGCCTTCTAAGGAAGTATAACCGGCTCTGTCCTCTCTTGCACAGAGCATCAGTATTGGCAGTCCAGTCTAATTTATCATCCAGCTGCACTCCCAGGTATTTATAGGTCTGCACCATCTGCACACAGTCACCTCTGATAATCATGGGGTCCATGAAGGGCCTGGTCCTCCTAAAATCCCCCACCAGCTCCTTGGTTTTGCTTGTGTTCAGTTGTAGGTAGTTTGAGTCGCACCATTTAACAAAGTCCTTGATTAGGTTCCTATACTCCTCCTCCTGCCCACTCCTGATGCAGCCCATGATGGCAGTGTTGTCAGCGAACTTTTGCACGTGGCAGGACTCTGAGTTGTATTGGAAGTCCGATGTATATAGGCTGAACAGGATCATGCCATTCCAAACAAGGAAACGAAGATCCAAAGTCATGCTGACTCTGACACATAGAAATAGTACAATCCCCATTTTGCAGTTGTCCTTAACTTGTCTTGTCTTAAAATGCTTGACTAGAAGTTCAAAATGATGAGCCCCTGTGGGCTAAATCTGGCTTTGTGTTAGCTGTACATGTGAGAAGAAAATAAAAACAGATTTAAAATATTTGCACAGAGCACCGTGACATATTAAACTTATATTCTGATTGCAATCGCCACCACAGAAAACTGGAAAAAGAACAGCGGACAATAAAATTCAGTTTGATCTTGAACATCACAGACAAGAAGCAGGTTTGCTTACCGAATGCCTCAGACTTTGAAAATGCCACATAACTCAATAGCTGTGATTTCATGGCCTCCCGATATCTTGCACTGTATTTTTATCGCACAGTTTACTACTAGCTCACAGAGTAAGGGTCTTTCTACATATTTTTTCTTTCCCCACTTTAAAAAAGCGAACTTCTAGCAATTTGTGTTTTACCAATTTGCTTTAAAGCAGCACCTGTGAAGTGGTATGTGTGATAAAATATTTATTATGTTAGTTTAAGGTAATTTAAATGCAAAGCTTGAAGTGCTTCACTCTTGCAGGCGGGGACAGCTGCCAGCTGTCAGCTTTTATTAAGTCTTTTGCATGCTTTAGGAGCAGCCTGTAAGAAATCATTATATTCAAGAGGTTACGGTAAAGATTAAGGAGCTGCATAATATAAAATCATGGGAGGTCAGATTCCTATTGGCAAGGTTTATTTGGCAGTGGCGAAGCCCCCCACTTATCAAACAGCTTATTATTATCTCTTAGCCCAAGTCATGTGCCAGTTTTGCCCAGCAGTGTGTAGGAGGATCAAAAATAGAATCCATTTCACTTTTTGTGAGATAAGTGGAGATGATTATTTATTTATTACGGGTCATCAATGCTTCTGATGAAGAGGATAATAGGCAGCCTTTTTCACATACTTGTTGAGAGTAGCCCTCCATCCAGCCATCCATTCCATTTTCATAACCTGCTTTTTCTTTTGAGATCTGGAGCCCCTTACAGTCTTATTGGAAACCAAAAGCAGCAGCGAGCCCATAAAGGGGTACACACATCAAGACGTCCACACTCAGCCACGTCAGGGCCCATATTTATCAAGTGTCTCCTAGGAAAAGCACGAAAAGTCGGAATAGGATAAGAATTTGTCCTATTTATGATGTGTCCTACTCTTCCTTAGGTGGAGTGGTGCTCTAAGGATAAGGATCTGTGCTGGTGTAGCCGACTTTAATCTGCCTTTCTCTGCATCGTGTAAATGACCCTCAAGTCAGAGACATGTAGGGTCATAACAGAAGCTTTTACTTTCCTCTCCAAGAAACTTCCCAAAACAAAAGGAAAAAAAAGGAATGGGGCGTCACGTAAGCGGCTTCTCCCCTGTGCCCCCATAGCATCCACCGTGCTTCTACCCTTTTATGGACACAATAAACACATTGCATATAATACGGTGGCCCCAAAGGGCAAGTGACAAAAAATGTAAAGGTGTGACATGCACAATTAAACAAGGTGACGCACACATTCAAAAGGGTTGATGCGCAGAATTAAATGTGGTGCCGCACAATTAAAAAAGGTGACACGCGCAATTAAACAAGGTGACACGCACACTTAAGGTGACGCACACACTCAAAAGGGGTGACGCGCAGAATTAAATGTGGTGCCACACAATTAAAAAAGGTGACGTGCACAATTAAACAAGGTGACGTGCACACTTAAGGTGATGTGCACATTCAAAAGGGGTGATGCGTAGAATTTAATGTGGTGCCGCACAATTAAAAAAGGTGACGCTCACAATTAAACAAGGTGACACGCACACTTAAGGTGACGCACACACTCAAAAGGGGTGACGCGCAGAACTAAATGTGGTGCCACACAATTAAAAAAGGTGACGTGCACAATTAAACAAGGTGACGTGCATACTTAAGGTGATGTGCACATTCAAAAGGGGTGATGCGTAGAATTTAATGTGGTGCCGCACAATTAAAAAAGTGACACGCACAATTAAAGTGACGTACACACTTAAGGTGACGTGCACATTCAAAAGAGGTGACACGCAGAATTAAATTTGGTGCCGCACAATTAAAAAAGGTGACGCACACACTTAAGGTGACGCACACACTTAAAAGGGGTGATGCGCAGAATTAAATGTGGTGCCACACAATTAAAAAAGGTGACACGCACAATTAAAGTGACGTACACACTTAAGGTGACGCACACATTCAAAAGGGGTGACACGCAGAATTAAATGTGGTGCCGCAAAATTAAAAAAAGTGACGCACACAATTAAACAAAGTGACGCACACACTTAAGGTGACACGCACATTCAAAAGAGGTGACGAGTAGAATTAAATTTGGTGCCGCACAATTAAAAAAGGTGATGCGCACACTTAAGGTGACGCACACATTCAAAAGGGGTGACGCGCAGAATTAAATGTGGTGACGAGTAGAATTAAATTTGGTGCCGCACAATTACAAAAGGTGACGTACACAATTAAACAAAGTGATGCACACACTTAAGGTGATGTGCACATTCAAAAGAGGTGACGCGCAGAATTAAATTTAGTGCCGCACAATTAAAAAAGGTGATGCACACAATTAAATAAGGTGACGCACGCATTTAAGGTGACGCACACATTCAAAGGGCGTAATGTGCAGAATTAAATATGGTGAGCACAATTAAAAAAGGTGACGCGCACATTCAGACAAGGTGACACGTGAAATTAACAATGATGAGGCAAAGACATCGTAAAGGTTTGAGGCAGCCACCTGTAAATTGTTCCACAGCTGCAAAATATTTTTAAATATGAACAGAGGTGTTCTCTGATCTGAGTCCAAAACAGAACTGATTGCATGGAGGCAAGATGGTGAGTTTAAAGGCCAGTACAGGAAGTGGCATCATCATTGGGCCTGGAACTGGAAGTGATGTCATCAGGAACTGGAAGTGACATTGTCATTGGGGGCAGAAACAGATAGTGGTGTCGTCAGGACCAGAAGTGACATCATCATTGGCACCAGAACCGGAAGTGATGTCATCCTGGGAGTGCCTGGAAGTGACATCATCAAAGGTGCCGGCAATGGAAGTGATGGCAAGGAATGGTCTGCAAGGAACTGAGAGAGACTGTCAGCGCCCCTCGCCTCCCCTTGGTCTGTCGTGGAATTACAATTACTCAGGCCCTTTAGCCACCTCCTACTCGCACGTGTGTGACAGTGTCCTTTGTGAATCATTTGTCATCTGTGTAAAGCTGGAGCTTCCTAACCACAGAGGCTTAAATATTTGAGCAAACCCTAACAATAGAGTGTTTCTTCTTCACTTAAATATCTGCACAAAATGGTTTATTTTGCTTTTCTAAATGTATAAGAGTTCTCATTAAAAATGGTGGATGGATCAATATAGGGACAAATCTTTTGTCATGCAGAAAATAACGATGACATTCAGGAGGATTGAATACTTTTGCACGGCACTATATTGTTCTACCTGATTGACATTTCGAGTTGCAGAATTCTTTGCTATCGATTATGACTGTGAGTTTGCTTAGCATTTTGGTTTTGGTTTCTGATTCTACTTTCTCCCGGTGCTGACTTTCACTTTTACTGCCGATCCATCTCCCGATCCATTTTTGCCGGCACCTTTTTTGTAGCAGGGAGGTGTGGATTTTTAAAAAGCAAGTGGGCTTCCCAGCTGAACTGTTAGCTTTAATTTCCATCCATCCATCCATTTTCCAACCAGCTGAATCCGAACACAGGGTCACGGGGGGTCTGCTGGAGCCAATCCCAGCCAACACAGGGCACAAGGCAGGGAACCAATCCCGGGCAGGGTGCCAACCCACCGCAGGACACACACAAACACACCCACACACCAAGCACACACTAGGGCCAATTTAGAACCACCAATCCACTTAACCTGCACGTCTTTGGACTGTGGGAGGAAACCCACGCAGACACGGGGAGAACATGCAAACTCCACGCAGGGTGGACCCGGGAAGCGAACCCAGGTCTCCTAACTGCGAGGCAGCAGCACTACCACTGCGCCACCGTGCCGCCCTAGCTTTAATTTGACATTTAAAATTTTTTTTTTTTCTTTTCTCTGCCTTTTTCTCCTCTGTGGCAGAACAAATGGGCAGCAATGGGAACAACGCCAGGACCAACCCTGGATGGGATGCCAGCTCATTTACAAGCCACCCTTACACTGCATCTCACCAGGCCAATTTAGAGGTGTCCATTGAAGGCTAGCTATGAAATTAAAAGTGATGATTTCTTTGCTTCTTTCTTATAAAAATAAAAATTCAGTAGCTTTATTTATTAGGCAAGATTTTAGAGCGCCCGAAATAATTGTTCTTATTAGTTTTACTTGACAATATCTATATATTTTGCAATTTCTGCCGAGGGCAACAGAAGTAATAAGGGTGGTTGTTTTTCTGGTACCGTAAATGCAATTTATCTGACTGAATGCCATATTAAGCAGCACTACAAGGTCTGCATTTTTTTTTCCCTCATTTGATTTTTTTTTGCAGAGTTTCGTCTAATTCATTTATTCAAGCAATGCATGCTGAATCTGTAATGAGTAAACAGGAGAATCCCATCTTTACTGCACCTTTGTGGATTCTTTAACAAAATTCCCATTTCAAACGAGTGCAGTGTTGTCTGCTGTTACCCGTAGCGCAGAACGAATCAGCCACAATCCATTCTCTTCTTACATTTGTCTACCGAAAAGAAGTGTTGATGAATCCAGTAGGGGGCGCTTACCCAGTGGTCTGTGTGTAGATCCCAGTGGCCCAGTGCAGTGACTGGAGCACCACTGTGCTTCAGATGAGATGTTAAAAATGAGGTCCTCACTCTCTGGCGTCATTAAATATTGACCATGGGAAAGGTTGCTGGATATCATGACCGGCCTGTACGCTGGTACTGTGAGTGGAGGGAGAACCTCTCAGTTTTTCCCAGTTGATTCTGGCGTCTGTCAGAGGTGTGTTCTGCTCCTACTCTGCATGGACTGGGTGTTGGTGAGGGTCGTGGGGTGCAGAGGCTGTGGGGCACCTGTTGGCGAAGAAAGATTCACTGATCTTGACGGTGGCGCAGTGGTAGTGCTGCTGCCTCGCAGTTAGGAGACCTGGGTTCACTTCCCGGGTCCTCCCTGCGTGGAGTTTGCATGTTCTCCCCGTGTCTGCGTGGGTTTCCTCCGGGCGCTCCGGTTTCCTCCCACAGTCCAAAGACATGCAGGTTAGGTGGATTGGCCCACGATTCTAAATTGGCCCTGGTGTGTGCTTGGTGTGTGGGTGTGTTTGTGTGTGTCCTGCAGTGGGTTGGCACCCTGCCCAGGATTGGTTCCTGCCTTGTGCCCTGTGTTGGCTGGGATTGGCTCCAGCAGACCCCCCGTGACCCTGTGTTCGGATTCAGCGGGTTGGAAAATGGATGGATGGATGGACTTTGCTGACGATGCTGTGATCTCCGTAGAGTCAATGGAGGCTCTGATCGGGGCGCTCGAGAGACAGAGTGAGGGGTCTGAGTGTCTGGGCTTGCGAGTGTCCTGATAAAAACTAACAGCCAGGCCTTTAATGACTTCTTGGGCACAGCCATCAGAAGTGTATCTGTCTCTGGAGAGAGTATCAAGGTTTACTTACCTCGGCAGTGACATTCATGTGTCTCTGGTGACTCTTCCTATGATGGCAGTAGATGGATTGGGAGAGCATGGGGGGTCATGAGGTCGCTGGAAAGGGGTGTGTGGCGCTCCTCTGATATCTCTGCAAAAGGACGAAGGTCCAAGTCTTTAGAGTCCTGGTGCTTCCTGTCTTGCTATATGGTTGTGAGACATGGACGCTATCCAGTGACCTGAGATGAAGACTGGACTCCTTTGGTACTGTGTCTCTCTGGAAAATCCTTGGTTTGACTCTGTGATGCTCATGGAGTCCCGAATGAGGCACATGACCTGCATTGTGAGAGTTACAGCACTACAGCCATGTGGCACGATTACCCGAGGGTGATCTGACTCACAGGACCCTCACTGTTGAGGACCTGAGTGGCTGGACCAGGCCAAGGCGACACACACGTAAAAAAAAAGATCTGTGGCAGATAGAGGGATCTACTTTATCGATGTCTTTGAGAATTTTTGAAGACCTGGATGAGGGCCACATGTCTTCTCTTCTGCTCGAGACTACACAGGTTTAATTCTCCAAGTCTGTACCTCATGATGTAAATCATTACAGTTCTTATGTACACCCTGATTTAGGGCAGCATACACTAATTCAGACTTTCTAAAGTTTACTTTCATTAGTGAATGAGCCCAGGTGCTCCCACAGATATTCAGCTGACTGATTCTGTATCTACAATTAGGCACTTGCTGAGTTCTGGCCCAGTCATTCACATTAGGCCTCAGTACACGGTAGTCAGCACTCTGTGTTGATATTTTTAGAACGTTGCATGTCTGCCAGCTTCTTGTGGTGACATGCTGTCAGAACTGGAGAACTTTCAATTTTTTGGCAAGTGTTGCTGTGCAGGAGACAAAAACTGTTTTTGTTTACCTTCAGCTGCATTCAAAACTAACAAAAATACAATTACAACATCATCTTTAAGCATAGGGTTGAATAAGATAAGAAGCTGCTTGTTGCTGCCCACGCCAAAGCGGTTCCAACTGTATCAAAACACTCCATAATGAAATTGTCAGTGACAGCAGAAGTGTATCCATTAAAAAAAAAAATAGATATATATATATATGTATAAACTGTACCAGCATTTACTCAAGAAAATCAGTCTTTTGAATAAGCAGGGTTATATGGCTTCAAGCTGATTGTTGTAGATAGCGATTTCATGCATAGGTCTGGGAGGAGAGGATCAGTGAAAAATACATTGACATTTTTTTATTACCGCTTTGATTTTTTCCCTTTGCTATAGTGGTTCCCAACTCCAGTTCTGTGGGGGAAGAGGGGACCCGGGTGGATGTCGGTTTTTGTTACAACCAATTTCACAATCACAAACATCGTTCATGATGGCCACTGCCATTTTCTAAGCTGTGGTCTGCCAGACTGGTGACATCAGTTCAAGAGAGGCCCACAGTACCAACAAGCTAATTAAAAGTGTAGGCTTAGCGATGGGACACACTCTGGGCCCCACCAGAAGTCGTAGCAAAGGAGAGGATAAAAACAAAACTGAGTGCCATTACGAACAATGCTGCACATCGTCACTCACTGACACAACAACACTGAGGACTTTCAGCCAGAAAATCATTCAGCAGAAGTGTGTGAAGAAACGCGATGGGGTGGGGGCTCCTTTATACCATCAGCAATACGCCTACAAAGTGCCTCACTGGGACTGAGACCGTGTCAGCCAAGTCAGAAATTTTTTTTCTTTTTATAATTTTCTTGCTATATGAAGTCATTCTGGTGTGTGTTCAGACCAAAGTGTGTGTGTAAATATTTATTTACTTTCTTACTTACCTATTTATGTATTTATTTATTTAAAGAGCTTCTGTAAAAAGCCAAATTTCCCCCTGGAGACAAATAAAGTTTGATCTATCTATCTATCTATCTATCTATCTATCTATCTATCTATCTATCTATCTATCTATCTATCTATCTATCTATCTATCTATCTATCTATCTATCTATCTAATATAACACCTTGTATTTCTATCTATCTATCTATCTATCTATCTATCTATCTATCTATCTATCTATCTATCTATCTAATATAACACCTTGTATTTCTATCTATCTATCTATCTATCTATCTATCTATCTATCTATCTATCTATCTATCTATCTATCTATCTATCTATCTATCTATCTATCTTATATAGCACCTTGTATTTCTATCTATCTATCTTATATAGCACCTTGTATTTCTATCTATCTATCTATCTATCTATCTATCTATCTATCTATCTATCTATCTATCTATCTATCTATCTATCTATCTATCTATCTATCTATCTATCTATCTATCTAATATAACACCTTGTATTTCTATCTATCTGTCTAACACCTTGTATTTCTATCTATCTATCTAATTGGTATTTTTATATCTATGCTATCCTGCCTACTACATTAAAATTATCTATCTATCTATCTATCTATCTATCTATCTATCTATCTATCTATCTATCTATCTATCTATCTATCTATCTATCTATCTATCTATCTATCTATCTAATATAACACCTTGTATTTCTATCTATCTATCTATCTATCTATCTATCTATCTATCTATCTATCTATCTATCTATCTATCTATCTATCTATCTATCTATCTATCTATCTATCTATCTATCTATCTAATATAACACCTTGTATTTCTATCTATCTATCTATCTTATATAGCACCTTGTATTTCTATCTATCTATCTATCTATCTTATATAGCACCTTGTATTTCTATCTATCTATCTATCTATCTATCTATCTATCTATCTATCTATCTATCTATCTATCTATCTATCTATCTATCTATCTATCTATCTATCTATCTATCTATCTATCTATCTATCTATCTAATATAACACCTTGTATTTCTATCTATCTATCTTATATAGCACCTTGTATTTCTATCTATCTATCTATCTATCTATCTATCTATCTATCTATCTATCTATCTATCATATAGCACCTTTCATATCTATCTATCTATCTATCTATCTATCTATCTATCTATCTATCTATCTATCTATCTATCTATCTATCTATCTATCTAATATAACACCTTGTATTTCTATCTATCTATCTAATTGGTATTTTTATATCTATGCTATCCTGCCTACTACATTAAAATTATCTATCTATCTATCTATTGTCACACAAATGCATTTAGGAGACAGCTAAAGGGCCTGGGGAACTGTAATACTACACCAGACCAGGGGGTGGCAGAGTGTGCTGACTGTCTCTCTCAGTTTCTTGCAGACCATTCCCGGGAAATCTCACCAGGTTCCGGCACCACTGATGATATCACTTCCGGCTACGGTGCCTCTGACAACGTCACTTCCGGTTCCGGCACATCTGATGATGTCACTTCCGGTTCCAGACTAGATGACATCATTTTCTTCCCCAGCCCTTAAAACCGCCATCTTACCTCCAAATAGTCAGTTCTGTTTTGGACTCTGTTCTATGCACATCGTGCTTCAAAAACTTAATTTTGCAGCCGGGAAAACAATATACAGGTGGCTGCCCAAACCTTTATGATGTCTGAAGCGTCATTCTTATCACACTATCTATCTATCTAAAAAGGGCTGCTGTTTTTGATTATTTAGGGCAAAAAGGACTTCACATAGCACTACTTCAGGAAACGCACACTGATATGAGGAATCAGCCGGACTGGCTACGTGAATTGGGGGTCAGGCTGTGCTTTGTCACGGATCCCATGTCAGTGCTGGGGTTGCCGTACTGCTTTCCAAAATTGTTAATTTACAGATCACTAGTATTAATGAGGTGGTGGCGGGGCGCCTGCTGGTGGTGTAGATTAAAGATGGCGATCAGGACCTCGTGTTAATTAATTCCTATGCACCAACAAATGGTCAAGAGGGGATTTGTTTCTTTGATTCATTTAGAAAGGTGGTGGAATCTTTTATTAATGGAGAAATTCTTCTACTAGGAGGTGATTTTAATTGTACAGATAATTCTCAACTGGATCGAAATGGTGCTGAGCCACATCCAGCTTCTGTCAGGGTATTAGATACTTTATTACAGCAGTCAGATCTGGTGGATGTATGGCGGAATAAATTTCCTACAGATAGACAATTCATTTGGGTAAAAGGAGGTGGGGGGGTGGCCGCATTTCAATGGCACAGTTAGACCGGTTTTACTGTTCAAGGCATCATTTAAATACAGTCACTACTACTTATATCTGTCCTTTCAGTTTTTCTGATCTCTCTCTGGTAGCATTAAAGCTCACCTTTTCTAAAAAACTTTTCTGTACGTCTTTCTGGCAATTCAATGTTTCCCTGTTGGATGATTCAAGCTTCCTTCAGTGCTTTGAATTTTTCTGGCAGCAATGGACCCTAACTAAATCCAAATTCACTTCCCTCAAACAATGGTGGGATGTCTCGAAAATACAGATTAAAGCTTTCTGCCAACAATACACCCAGTAAGTTGCGAAAAGGAGTGTGGATCATATGAAAAGCCAGGAGGACATCCCTGAACTTCTCTTGAACAATTTTGATAAGGACACCTTTGAGATTTTAATGGCTAAAAAGCATTCACTGTCTCAGCTTCTGGAGTTGCATGCTCAGGGGGCTTTAGTGAGGGCTCGATTCCAGAATCTGAATCACCTGGACGCACCCACAAGGTTTTTTTTTAGTCTTGAAAAGAAGGAAGCACAGAGCAAGACAATCCATATGCTCCGTGATACCGACAGCCAAGATTTCTTCACTACAGGGGAGATGAGAGACTTTGCTGTCTCTTTTTACAAGAATTTATTCAAGGATGAAAGCATTGATGAGGCTGCAAAATCTGAGTTTTTAGAAGGTATGCTGACAATTTCAGAAAAGTTAAAACTACATCTGGACACCGAGATTAATCTGCAGGAACTCTCTGACTTACTGTTGGAAAGACTCAGGGGATTGACGGGATTCCAACAGAATTTTATAAGCAGTTCTGGCATCTGCTGGGTCCAGAGATGCTTACAGTTTTTCTGGAGATTATAAAGGTTGGTGAATTACCACTGAGCTGCATGAGAGCAGTCATCGTTCTGTTACCAAAAAAAGGTGACTTGTGTCAAATCAAAAACTGGCGTCCTGTGAGCCTATTGTGCACAGATTACAAGATCTTTTCGAGGGCCTTGGCCAACCGCCTGAGGAATGTGATGGACTCCTTAATTCACCCGTGTCAATCATACTGTGTGCCTGACTGGTCAATTCATGATAATATATTTGTATTGCGGGATGTTATCTCTTAGCCTGTAATCTGTGCGGGGTTGATTTGGGGATTCTGTCCCTAGACCAGGAAAAGGCTTTCGATCGAATAGATCACCAATATTTGTTTAATACTATGAAAAGCTTTGGATTTGAGGAAAATTTTATAAATATGATCAGGCTCTTATATACTAATATTTTTGGTGTCTTAAAAGTCAATGGCTCTTTGAGCGTCCCGTTCTCAGTAAAGAGAGGAATTCGACAGGGCTGTGCCTTATCTGGAATGCTCTATGCTTTGTCAATCGAACTGTTTTTACGTCAGATACGTCACAGACTACAAGGTGTGGATTTTCCTATGTGCCCAAATGTTACTTTTAAATGTTTGGCCTATGCTGACAATGTTGTCGAATAAGAAAAGAACAGCCGACTTGCAATGGAGAATTCTGCATGGGATTGTTGCTACCAATTCTTTTTTAAAAATAATTTAACAATATCATGTTTATTTATGGAACAAAATATAACAAGGAAAATCGGCAGATAGTTCAGTTATTAAACTATTTATCGGGTGAAGCAAAATTAGCAATTTTAAAGAGTTGAAATGATAAACAATGTGGGACATTCACTAGGTCCCCCCCGTGTGGTTCTGGGATTTTTGCTCACCGTTCTTGTGATCATTTTGACCCCACGGGGTGAGATCTTGCGTGGAGCCCCAGATTGAGGGAGATTATCAGTGGTCTTGTATGTCTTCCATTTTCTAATAATTGCTCCCACAGTTGATTTCTTCACACCAAGCTGCTTACCTATAGCAGATTCAGTCTTCCCAGCCTGGTGCAGGTCTACAATTTTGTTTCTGGTGTCCTTTGACAGCTCTTTGGTCTTGGCCATAGTGGAGTTTGGAGTGTGACTGTTTGAGGTTGTGGACAGGTGTCTTTTATATTGATAACGAGTTCAAACAGGTTCCATTAATACAGGTAACGAGTGGAGGACAGAGAAGCCTCTTACAGAAGAAGTTACAGGTCTGTGAGAGCCAGAAATCTTGCTTATTTGTCCATCCATCCATCCATCCATTGTCTCCCGCTTATCCGAGGTCGGGTCGCGGGGGCAGCAGCTTGAGCAGAGATGCCCAGACTTCCCTCTCCCCGGCTACTTCTTCTAGCTCTTCCGGGAGAATCCCAAGGCGTTCCCAGGCCAGTCGAGAGACATAGTCCCTCCAGCGTGTCCTGGGTCTTCCCCGGGCCTCCTCCCGGTTGGACGTGCCTGGAACACCTCACCAGGGAGGCGTCCAGGAGGCATCCTGATCAGATGCCCGAGCCACCTCATCTGACTCCTCTCGATGCGGAGGAGCAGCGGCTCTACTCTGAGCCCCTCCCGGATGACTGAGCTTCTCACCCTATCTTTAAGGGAAAGCCCAGACACCCTGCGGAGGAAACTCATTTCAGCCGCTTGTATTCGCGATCTCGTTCTTTCGGTCACTACAAATAGCTCATGACCATAGGTGAGGGTAGGAACATAGATCGACTGGTAAATTGAGAGCTTCGCCTTGCGGCTCAGCTCCTTTTTTACCACGACAGACCGATGCAACGCCCGCATTACTGCGGATGCCGCACCGATCCGCCTGTCGATCTCATGCTCCATTCTTCCCTCACTCGTGAACAAGACCCCGAGATACTTGAACTCCTCCACTTGGGGCAGGATCTCGCTACCAACCCTGAGAGGGCACTCCACCCTTTTCCGGTTGAGGACCATGGTCTCGGATTTGGAGGTGCTGATTCTCATCCCAGCCGCTTCACACTCGGCTGCGAACCGATCCAGAGAGAGCTGAAGATCATGGCCTGATGAAGCAAACAGGACAACATCATCTGCAAAAAGCAGTGACCCAATCCTGAGCCCACCAAACCGGACCCCCTCAACACCCTGGCTGCGCTAGAATACTTATTTTCCACCATAATTTACAAACAAATTCTTTAAAATTCAGACAATGTGATTTTCTGGATTTTTTTTTCTCATTTTGTCTCTCATAGTTGAGGTATACCTATGATGAAAATTACAGGCCTCTCTCATCTTTTTAAGTGGGAGAACTTGCACAATTGGTGGCTGACTAAATACTTTTTTGCCCCAATGTATATGAGATCTAATATAGTCATCCATCCATCCATTACCCAACCCACTATTTCCTAACACAGGGTCACGGGGGTCTGCTGAAGCCAATCCCAGCCAACACAGGGCGCAAGGCAATAACAAACCCCGGGCAGGGTGCCAGCCCACCACAGGGTCTAATATTTTCAGTATATAAGAAATGTTAACATCAGAAGATAGAAGAAATACAAAAGTATATAGCTTGAATAAAGGATGATGATTACAAAAATGTAATAATTAGCCTTTAGCATCTGTGGGTCACCTGAATGCTTCCAGCATGCCACGATAAAAGAGGGGAGTCATAGCTAGAAGCGGCCCTCCCTCTCCCACTACATTTGTTTTAATGACAACAAAGGCAACTCCCACACAAGCGTGTTGTGAAAGTGAGAGCTCGGCTGCATTATGTGATCACTTAATTCTGTTTCTTTATTTATATTCAACAAAGGTTTCAGCTTAATGAGTCTTCACCAAGTGTAGTTGAACATGCAGACAAGAGAGAATTAAAATGCTTTGTTATCTGACAGCAGAAGGTTTCAGCTTCATTTTCCAGTTCTCCACACACAATCTGCCTTGTCAGACAGATCTTTTAGCAGCTCGCAGTAAACCTTAATTTTTCACTTGACGAAACAGGAATATTCCCAATTGATTATGCGGTACGTTTAAATCATTAAGATTTTCACAAATCCATTTCTAAATCCACTCCGTCCAGATCTGTTGGCAGCATTGGGCACAAGGCAGAAACCATCCCTAAAGGGGATGCCAGTCTATCACATAAAGACATCTGTACTTGCCAATTAAAGCAATACCCTATTTAAAAATTATACTTTAGTTTTATTATACTTTCTGTTTGTATATGTTACTTATTGTACCCCGTGTAGTTTGTAGTGGCGGCTGAAAAAAAAAAATTTATATCTCAATGTTTTCGTGCAGAAAGGAGATGGCAGAGTTTTTCATATAACAGGCGTCGTCACACACAGACAACTTCAGGGCTTGCCAACTTGTAATTCCACCCCGAGCCAAGAGGTGGCACTGTCTTGTAATGATTCTCCTCTCCTTCAATCTGCAGATTCAGAAACCAACATCTCGATGGCACATGACATCACTTCTGGAGTCGCCCCTTTGGCCTCACTGACTGCATAACTGGCACTGCCGCCATCTTTCTCCACTCTTTTATCATAGGCTCGCATCTGTAAAAATGTTTTACTCACCCCATGTTCACTGTTTTGTTTTGCAATAAACTGTGTTTGCCTGTGGGTGCCCTGAGGCTGATTCCAGGGCTGCAGGGGTTAAATTGTGAGGAAAGATTAAAAGATCTGAGCCTTTACAGTTTAAGGAAAAAGAGATTAAGAGGTGACATGATTGAAGAGTTGAAAATTATGAAGGGAATTAGCCCAGTGGATCGAGACGGTTATTTTAAAATGAGTTCATCAAGAGCATGGGGATACTGTTGGAAACTTGTTAAGGGGAAATTTCGCACAAACATTAGGAAGTTTTTCTTTACACAACAAACGATAGACACTTGGAATAAGTGACCAAGTAGTGAGGTGGACAGTAAGACTGTGGGGACTTTCAAAACTCAACTTGATGTTTTTTTTTTGAAGAATTAAGTGGATAGGACTGGCGAGCTTTGTTGGGCTGAATGGCCTGTTCTCTTCTAGAGTGTTCTAATGTTCTAATGCCCCAAAATTTACCTTTGTTTTCCGTTTTATTTACAGCATCTATGGTGACCAATGCAGGACCATGGCAAACACTATCAAAATCTCACATTCCTCGTGCTGCCTAATCCATATGTCAAGTCGCCCAGTCTAACATCCCAAACACTGTGTGGCAGATGCCTCCATGCTGGAAGGACTTGGGGAGGAAAGAAGACAGGAAACAAACCCCGGGCAGGGCACCAGCCCACTGCAGGATATACACACCCACACATCAAGCACAGACTAGGGACAATTTAGCATCGCCAATGCATCTAACCTGCATGTTTTTGGACTGTGGGAGGAAACCGGAGCACCCAGAGGAAACCCACTCAGACACGGGGAGAACATGCAAACTCCACACAGGGAGGACCTGGGAAGCAAACTCAGGCCTCCTTCGCTACCCACTGCGCCACCGTGCCACCCATGATATCAACCACAAAATAATGTACTGAGGGACACATAAAGCTAAAAATTAACCGTTAAAGAAGAGCGACTGAAAACATTAACAGGAAAAGAATCTTCCTCATCCATGTGCACATCTGAGATGCTTCAAGAAGGAGAAGGTCAATTTAGCCGTGCAGTTTCACAGACTGACGCTGACTGGTACTGCAGCTGTGGATGTGAATATAAATGAAATAACAGGAGTTGGGTCTACAATTCCAAGACTTGTTCACATCCGAGTGGGTTTCGTTTTCGTTCCTGGATGTGCTTTATCTTCTTATATAATACGCTACCATGGCTGTCCGTTTGTCTGTCCAGGATTTTAAATCACCTTTAGCTCGCACACCGTTTGAACTATTGACCTGAAATTTGGTACACATATACTATGTGACGTCTACTGTCCACTTTTGGGGTGATGATTGACCTCCAAGGTTATTCCTCTTTTGATTTGATTGTAGAATCAACTCTCGGCAGCGGCCAGCAGGGCAGCCATGTGGCGCATGTGTATGGGCGCCGTTCCCATCCCTACCACCTTCGCCATCACTTCCTCTACCTCTTTATATCTTAAATCATTCTTGAGGCAGATTGAAGACTTACGTACAAGCTTAAGTGAAAAATTGTGGAAGACGTACTAAGTAATTGCAACACAAACACTGACTTCATCAGTTTTAATGTGAAAAGATGCCGACGGAAGAAGAGAAGAAGCGGGACGTTAGGGTGAAGAAAAGAAGAGCAGCTCAGGAAGCGACATGGGCATCAACCTCTGAGCACACGAATGGTAAACGTACAGAGAAAGAGGATGAAAACTAGGAAAGTTCAAGTCAAGTGGATTCACTGCACATTATCATGCAGTGCGCCGTTACTGGTTTAATAATATTTTAGTGAAAGTACATGCGTTTGGGACGTTGTGAGCATATAAATGGATGTCTTGACTCGTGGATTATGTGACCTGAGTAACATGAGATTATTTTTTTTTTTCCATGGATGGTTTTGTTATTGTTTGCTGTTGTCCTCCGTTGGTCACAATACACCCATATTCTAATAGAAACATTTTTACATTATGTCTGTTCTGCAAGAAAGCAAGAGATTAAAATGTCTCCATATCTCCGTAGGTTTGCTGGTTCAGTTGTTTAAGGTCTCTCAAGCAGGCCAGATATGAGTGAAAGTTGGTGTCTGATTGACTGTGACTATTGATCAGAGACCAGTCACGAGCCAGCCATGCATAGAATGCCTGTCCATTGCAGAGCAAACTCACTCAATCACTCATTCTCACCGAATCCATTTATAATTTTAGGCACGTAACCCACACAATACCTGGAATGTGTACGGAGAACTAAAGTACACAGAGCAAAACTCAAGCAGACAAGGAGAGAAGGTTCAAATTTCAGTGATCTGGCTGGGATCAGAAACTGGGACCAACCTGCCACCATGCCACCCAGTTGCTGTCTATATCTTGTAACTGGGGGTTGGGGGGGGGGCACTCCTGAGCCCCATACGGCATGTAGAATAAAGGGGGGGGGGGGCGGTAGGAGCCTGTGCTGATACAGTGCATTGCAGCACCCACCACATGACAAACCACCTCAGGATCCCAGATTAGGACCTATCTATCTATCTGTCTATCTATCTATCTATCTATCTATCTATCTATCTATCTATCTATCTATCTATCTATCTATCTATCTATCTATCTATCTATCTATCTATTATATAGTGCCTTTCATATCTATCTATCTATCTATCTATCTATCTATCTATCTATCTATCTATCTATCTATCTATCTATCTATCTATCATATAGTGCCTTTCATATCTATCTATCTATCTATCTATCTATCTATCTATCTATCTATCTATCTATCTATCTATCTATCTATCTATCTATCTATCATATAGTGCCTTTCATATCTATCTATCTATCTATCTATCTATCTATCTATCTATCTATCTATCTATCTATCTATCTATCATATAGTGCCTTTCATATCTATCTATCTATCTATCTATCTATCTATCTATCTATCTATCTATCTATCTATCTATCTATCTATCTATCTATCTATTATATAGTGCCTTTCATATCTATCTATCTATCTATCTATCTATCTATCTATCTATCTATCTATCTATCTATCTATCTATCTATCTATCTATCTATCTATCTATTATATAGTGCCTTTCATATCTATCTATCTATCTATTATATAGTGCCCTTCATATCTATCTCTTCCTTCCCAGCTGTAACAGCCTGGCCAACATTCCCCACAAGTTGAAGGCCTGTAATCTTGGGAATTCTTGGGGCCGAAGCACCAGTCACGGCACTTCCTTGAGTGGTCTTCTGAGGTGAGACCATACTACACAAGGAGTAATCTGTGACCACCTGCTCATCCAGCTCATTGAAGGCCTTCTGGACCTCATTGGTAAAAGGAGGTCAGTTCTTGTCAAGTGGTGGCCTTTCAAACATCAATAAAAAGGCCTCATCCTTTGCTTGGCCTCAGTAGCATCGATAGCCGAGAAGGTCTGTGAGCCGTACTGGCATGGAGTGTTTCTTCACTGCTACATCAAGCCTCGACTTGGATAAAGTTGGTTTGTACTTGTACTTAGAGTTGCACACCTGTTTGCTCAACTGCTGGCCAACAGTAGATAGGTTAAGTTGTGTTGGCAGCTCCACCGCAAATCCTACCGACTATGCCATTTTGTAGTGTTGGAGTCTTCAGAGAGGTCCCCGTTTAATTAGCAATGATGGTGCAATCAAGTGGAAGAACAAGACGGACGTTAGCCTCCTAAGAACTCTTCACAATGCAGCAACAGTCCATGTTCATGTCAGGGGAAATATGAAAGTTGCTACGCCTTACACTGTGGTAGCCCATAGTAGCACAATGGGCGCATCGATCGTACAGATCAAGCAATGGGAGTTGTGAAAATGAACAGCCTTGACACACAAAAAAAAAAAAAGGTTTGGGGCAACCACTAGTATACTTAATTCCTGGCTGCAACAGGCAAATATAAAACAGAGTTGTGTACAGAGTTGAGTCCAAGACAGAACTGATTAACAGAGGGAAGATGGCGGGTTTTTAAGGTCGGTCAGGGGAAATAAAGTCATCGGGACTGTCACCGGACCTGGATCCACATGTGACGTCATCGGGACCCAGAACTGGAAGTGACGTCATCGGGACCCGGAACCAGAAGTGACATCATCGGAATCAGGAAGGATTTCCCATGTCTCCTCTGCAGAGATAAAAGAGGAAGGTTTAGTGCACAGCGCCACCTCCTGGCTTGGCATGGAATTACCCTCTTTTGGTCCTTCTAGCTGCCTCCCATGCGGACGCGTGTGACACAATCTACCCTCTCATGCTCAAGTCAGAGAAAAAATATGCGTAAAGAAACACACTGGTACTGTCCCGATTGGCTGTGTGTCGATGACTGTTACAAAACATGTCACACAAAACACGTGTAACAAATCTGCATCGGTGCCGCAGTGGTCACCCGCCAAACCTTTCCTACTCTATTCATGTTGACATTTAGGAATTTACAAGTTTCTGTTACATGTAATAACATTTTTTTTCTTGCTGAAAAAAAAATTCCACATTTTTCTGGGGATAAATATGTCACTAAGGAGGCAACTGTACCTGAATGGCATCTCGAACAAGAGCACCTGAGCTTTTTAACTTTTAGCTAAAACTAATAATCGGGTCAGGAGCCACAGCAGAATAAGTGCAAATGACTGAAATGAGGACAACGATCCTCATCAATCCCAAGTATCATCTCATTTGAAGTGGCATCTCCATTTTCCTCGTTGCTCAGTTTATGATTTAAACACATCTTAATAGAGACCCTGGACAGTTTTTAAAAAGAATTTTGTGATTTTTTTTGTTATTTACATAATTACTTTAATAATTGCAGTCGCTTTTAGATTAATGACACTTTGTTAAAATCTGAGCTTTTCTTTCATTCGGGAGAGTACGACCATAACAGTGGTGTCATTTATTATTATTCATTTAAATAAAATTCAATGTTAGATATGTAGAGCTCTTTTTAGAAGCCAGTGCCATGTATTTTAATGGCACACTGGTAGGCGCTGCCTGCAACAACAGCATGGGTTTAAATCTCAGCCCGCTCCCATAATGTCACATTGGCATACTGATTGGGGTTGCCATCTCACGTCTCCAGCATCCTGGACCTCCAGTTTCAAGTCCCCAATGAAAGGACATATCAGCAGACTGGCAACAGCAGTCACCTCACAGCTCCAGGAGACCAGGCAGAGGTCTTCACAGTGCCGGGGTTTTCAGTCGCGCTCTCACCATAGTTTCACCCACGCCCAGCAAAACACCTACTTTATCCCGCACCCACAGAAGGTTCCATGGCTAGAACTGGCACTTGAACTGGGCACTTACATAGCCTAAGTGGATCCTTAAAGGAGCAGATTCATTAAACACATGATTAGATGTGACTATCCACTGTGCAAACACTTTTACAAGAGATGATCTTGATGTTAATGATAAAAAAAAAAAGCTGGTTGGCACAGACGAGTTTTACTAGAGGGCGTCCTCCTTCTCCGACATTTTGTCGATTAAGCCATTACGTCTCTGGAGGTTTCGATGACGACTTCTGGTGTCCCAGAATTGCGCCCATCAGTGTCCGTCTAATATCACCACTTCGGTGCCCAGCTGGGGTCATGCCTCTTCACCCAAAGCCACCGGCTGCTCTGTTCTGCTGCATCTGAGGCAGTTTGTTTTTCTAGAACTGGTTTCGGTTCATCACACAGGGTGTTTGGTGAAAGGACGGTCCCTCAGTGTGTGACACCAACTGTCAAATATGGAGGAGGAAGTGAGTGTGAGTGTCTGGGGGTTCTTTTGCTGGTGGCAGACTTGGTGACTTTGTCACACTGAGATCTTTACTCTGACTTGGCCACTCCAGGACATTAATATTACCGTTTTGAAGCCATTCCACTGTAGTTTCATATTTATGCTTCTTGTTGTTGTCTTGCTGGATAATCAAATCTTCTCCCAGTCCATCACAGGGTGAACACAAACAATCACACACATCAGGCGCCAATTTAGCATCACTGGTCCAGCTAACCTGAATATGTCTTTGGACTGTGGGACTGAACCAGAGGGCACAGAGAAACCCATGTGGAGCCAGGGTGAACATGCAAAGCTCATAAAGGGGGCACTCGGGATGTGAACCCCGGTCTGCTGCTACTTTAAAGGCAGCAGTGCTACCCCTGCACCACCATGCTGTCCCAAACCTTTTAAGAACTTCTATCTATTAGGCTGCAAATATTTCTGATAGCCAAAGGATGCAATAATTAACCATTGTGAAGGACAGCCGGGTCCCATGCCCGGCAGGGACGCCCCTGCTGCATCTGTTCCGGGGGAGCCACCATGGGCAGCTCAATACCTCCCCTGGGATGCTTGGTGGCAGTCTCCCTGGCGGACGGTGATCCACCAGCCTAGCGCATGGCTCCATGGGAGATGGAGTCCTCCACAGCCTGGTTGGGGGGCTCGGATGGCCGCTAGGGGGAGCTGCATGGAGTCTGCAGCCCCACCCAGAAGTGCAATTGGAACCAGGAGGTCAAGCACCTGGAATGGTTCCGGGTGGGTTATAAAAAGGGCCAGCTACCACCACTCAGAGAGCCAGGGTCAGGAGGAGGAGGACTACGCTTGTGGAGGAGTGGTGGGAGAAGAGAAAGAATTGTTTGTTTGTAGAGAAGAGTGCTTGTGGGACTGTGTATTACCTGTGGGTCACGGGGAAGACGTGCGCCCACAGGTGAAGAAGAGAATAAAAGTCCTTGGTTTATTACGTGCCTCTGTGTCGTTCTGTGCCGGGTCGGGCGCCTGTAAAGCGCCTTTTCTACACCATCATTTCAAACAAATAGCTTAAACATTATAAATACTCATTTTTTAGGGATATAAAAATTAGACAAATATAAAAGTAACTTGGATTGCTCAGCTAGTTAAGCACAATACAATGTTGTGCTTTTAAATCAGACAGGAACTTACAATAGATATGAAGAACTGCATTTTTTTTCCAAGTATTGATATGGACACACTTTTAATCAAAGTGACAGTCCACACTGAGCTCTTACTTAATTGTGCTAATTTGTATTCCAGTGCATGTGGCGTCATTTAAGTGCTGGGCCTTTGTGAGGGAGACTGGTGACCACTTAGAGCTGGGGGGAGAGCCAGGACACTCAGCTCAGTTAATCTTCCCATAATGCAGGAAATGAAGGCTTATACTGTGTGCTACACATGCTGGTGGGCCAGCGTCCAACAGACAGGCAGATATGAGGCCTTAGTGTGGGTGCGGGTAAGTGTGTGAATACACAGGAGGAGACACTCACAGGCAGCCCTTACATTAGGCAGGAGGTACGGTTCTGGAAGCTCAAAGTACATCACATCAGACAGTTGTTTGACAAATGTATCTGCAGCATAAATTCCCATAAAATATGGAGAGTCACAGAAGTGTGTGAGGGACATGGAGCGGGCACATGAGGCTGTATTAAGATGGTACACTCTGCTGATAGACAGACAGATAGACAGAGAAATAGAAGAAGCACTACATATTTTAGATATAAAGGCAATAGACAGAAAAACACTATATACAGTAGTGTGTGTACATACAGTATACATAATCAACAGGTCAGACATGGGTTCAAAGGTTGAGGTACAAGCTTGGCAAAGCCCTTTAAATAAAATTATGAAAGCAAAACCAAAATCAACACAAATAACAGTGTTTGTCATTTTTATCTTGGTTCTTATATACAGTATATGTCACTGTGGAGTTGGGTCACTAAATGAGTACCAGTCTGGCAGTATGAATATATATGAAACATCCCAGAAGGGGTCAGGAGATGGGGCGTGGCAAGAGTTTATTCACGGCCTATCTTTGGGAGCTGCAAATAAAACTGAAGAGGTCCCGGTATATTGTACAGCACACCCTCTCACCCTGTGATGGAGTCGTTTACCTTGGCAGAGCCCAGAGGGGGTCTCCTAAGTGCATCTGTGTGTATACACATGCACACACACACACACATTTAAAAAAAAAATCGTGGAAGACTTAAAAGGAGACGATACGTGATTTTCTCTGAGACACTTTAACGTCCCGTGAGATGAGGCAGTTAGACAAAAGGACAGCTGCTGTACAGGCTTTTAAATGATCGACGCGTAGCGTGACAAGCAGAACACGAAACTCGGCAGCAGCAGCAGGACAGCAGCTGATCCAACCGCATCTCCTTAGTGTGTTTTCATCCCCCCACTATCACAACGGGAGCAGCAGAGACGTGAAGTGGCTAGCATGAAGCGTGTTCCTGGGGGTGGAGGGATTATTGGGCAGTGGGCGAGCAAAGCGAGTAGGGGACACAGCCCCTTAGTATATATATATATATATGTATGTATATATCTATATGTATATATATGTATATATATGTGTATATATATATATATATATATATATATATATATATATATATATATATATATCCATCCATCCATTTTCCAACCCACTGAATCCAAACACAGAGTCGCGGGGGTCTGCTGGAGCTAATCCCAGCCAATGCAGGGCGCAAGGAAGGGAACCAATCCCGGGCAGGGAGCCAACCCACCACAGGACACACACACACACACCCACACACCAAGCACACATATATATATATATATATATATATATATATATTATATATATATAAAAAACCACCCATACAATCAGATTGTGACACAGACTACGAATGCAATGAATGTAATTACCCCGATCTACATGCTATCAAATGAATGAACCACACGCCGTGGCGCAACGTTAGAGGCTTTGCCTCTGGCGCTGATGTCCGAGGTTCAATTCCCCGAGAGGGGTGTGCAGTGAGTGTGCACGCCTGATGAGCCCAGAATTAGGGCGAAACACATGTTGCGTACTCTTTGCATTATTTGACAGTAAACTATTTCAACCATTCTATGATCTGCTTCTTGCAACTGAAATGAGGGCACCGTGGCGGATGTTAGCTGACCAACCACAAGCGTTACCTGGTAGGTAACCACCCATACAATCAGATTGTGACACAGACTACGAATGCAATATATATATGTATATATATATGCTGTATATTGTAGATGGCACATGGGTTGAATGGGCATTCCAGCCAGGAGAGGGATTGGTTCAATGCCCGGACAGGATGCCTGTCCACCCCATGTGGCATCTACTATATACCATATATAAATTTATATATATATATACACAAACATATAAAATGCATAATATAATTAAATAGGTATAAAAGGCATATACTTTATATAAATAAGAAGGGAACTATACAATGAATAGAGGGAAACAGAATGATCATTATATAATTTATAGATAGACTGAGAGACTAGAAGATGCAGTATATAATTTAGATAGGGAAATCACTATATCATGAATATATAGGAAAGGTAAAATATAAATTATAAAGGCACTCTCCATGCAGTTGCTATCTCTCTGTTGTATGCAGTTTGGTATGGGATTCATAAAAGCAGTGCTAATGTTTGTGATGTGCAGTTAGAATGACAAATGCAATGCACTTAATTACTATATGCATTACTAAAAGAATTCCAATAGATGGCGAGATGATGCACTGCAAACATTAACATGGAGGTCTATGTTGATTACTTTAATTTCAACCAGTCTTAGATGATACATATATATAAGTGGCCTGTTGGAGGTATCTTAGATCTCCACATACCAGATGTTACCTCACCACAACAGTTGTGGATTCACTTCCAGTATATCAACACCAGTATAATGGATGGCTGATGGGAGACTGTCTGCTAGGGTTATGGGTTTCCCCAGCACAATGGGTGTAAGCGTACCTTTGTCATACCATTCGTGGACCCCAACAGAGTTCCCCTCCAGAACAACAAGTCCATAAATATATACATACACACATACATATACATATTTTAAAGAGAGAGACACTGTATATGTAGATATACAGGACTTGCACTATATAATTTATCGAAAGATAGACTTTTTTCTATTATTAATCAGTAGAAAAACCTTTTGAGTGTCGTATTCTTTTTGGCTCGTTTTCCTGAGTCTGGAATGACATTTTCAAAGTCAGACCTTCATTATTCAAATGGGGCAACACAGATAAAAGCAGAGCCCATCTTAGCACATTTTGGCAGCTGATGTGTATAATCAGATTACCACGGTTAGATATTAAATTTTAGAATGCAGCAATCATGGGCAGTTGGATTTGTCGGCGGCCCTTAAAAAAAATACAACAAAATAAAATAGGACTTGTAAAGCATTGCACTCACGGTGTAGCTTTGCTAACTTGATTGTGAGAGCCCCGCTACTAATTTTCCATTCTGATTGCCAAAAAAAAAAAGCAATTGACAACTCTAGTTACTGGCTGTTTTTTTTTTTTCAATAAATGAATAATACTGGTCAAAAAAAGATATCCAATTTTTGTTATTTGAAGTTAAACTGATTTTCTCTGTCGTCCAATTTGTGTCTGTGTTGCTGCCGAGACCAGCATGCTAAACTCCTCCTGGCAGGAAACAGAGTCCAGCAATGTCAGACTGCCCACTTAAAATAATCGTCTATCATAGTCATGCATCTCCTGGATAAATTTTGTGAATATACAGCAAATTACAGGGGCAGATTTTCTTGAAGAAATTTGCTCTGCCTTGTATTTGAACAATTACGGTAATAAAAGCCTGTTTTCTTTGATGTTATCGGTCTGTCTCCATCTTGGTCTCCCTCCTCCAGATCATTAAACGCTTGGCTCATGTCTTTTTATTTCCCCTGCTCAAAGAGCCAAACCATTACGTTTGTCTACTTGTAAGTTTTTCTTCTTATTATGTCTTCTTTGGGTAGTCTGCCTTGCTATCTTATTCCAATCATCCTTCTTCAACATCCATCCATCCATCTCAAATGCCCTGTTCTCGTTTTTGCCTTCTGCTGTCATTGTCCCAGAGCCATATAACTAGGTCGAAACTGCGCATGCTTCTAAAATTCTTTTCTCTTTTTTTCATTAATTTTTAAGTTTTTCAAAATTGCTGTCTGTTTTGAATAGGCAACCACAGCCAAAACTATCCTCTTCATTATTGATTGAATTGAGCAATTGTTAGCAAAAGTACATTTATCCAATGTATGTAAAACTGTCAACACTGTTCAATTTATCTCTATTCAATGAAATTCTCTCGGTTATTATCCCTTATCTCTCTCTTTTTACTTTCTCATATACAAAGTACAGTGGACCCTTGACTTACGAACTCAATTCGTTCATTAGGGCTGGTTGTAACTCAAGTTGGTTGTAAGTCAAGACTATTTTTCCCATAAGAAATAATGGAAATGCCCTCAATGCGTTCCGAACCTCCCACAGCAACACTTACTTAACCTTTTCATAATAAAAAAAGGTTGTATAATGTGCATAATTTACCAAAAACACCAATAATTTTTCTAATGTACTAACCAAAAAGTTATAAAAAGTGCCTAGCCTACCAGAAACAACAATTTCATACTGTACTCACCATTTAAGTTGACATCTGTGGCTTGCAGGAAGGGAGGAGGAGGAGAATGAAATGGAAGGTGGTTATTGTTTAGAAGGAGCCTCCTTATACAAATCTTTTCTTTGTAAAATTGTCGAGATGGTGGATTTCGACATGCTGTACATATTAGCGAGATCGGTCACACGAACGCCACTATCATATTTCCACACAATTTCCTTCTTCGTTTCGATTGTGACCGCTTTCTTTACCTTCGTTACCTTCTCTTCCTTCCTTAGCAATTATCGAAATAAATTATATAAATCACTGCACTGACCGAAATTACGTCCACAAACACATGTATCTGGGCTCCGACTGACGCTCACGAATGCTCTCGGCTATTTGTTTACAGTCGCACAAGTGGATACACGTGACCGCATTCGGGTCATAACGCAAGATGTTGGTCGTAATTCAAAACAAAAATTTTGGTCATAAACCAAGTTGTTCGCATGTCAGGCCGGTCGTATATCAAGGGTCGACTGTATAGGGAAAGTATTGTAATCGTCCAAAGATTCGATGTTGAGATTTTGATGAGTCTCGACGTTTTAGACCTCACTGACTTTCTTGTATTCCGAATATAGGGAATTTACTGGAATCCTTCCAAAATTCTATTTCGAGATTCTTGATGTTTTAGACCTCCCTGAGTTTGATTTACTTTCTGTAATAAGTACATAACTTTAATATGTCACTGTGCTCTGTACAAAAAATATTTTATAAATCCACTCACTTGTACAGCTAACACAAGGCCAGATTTTGCACACAGGGGCTCATCATTAGAAGACAAGAAAGGGACAACTACAAAAATGGGCATTATACTATTTCTGTGTGACAGAGTCAGCATGATATTGGACCTTCTTTTCCTTGTTTGGAATGGCATGATTCACCTATGTGGGGACCTGCACATGAAGAAAGGGTATAAAACCTTGGAACATTGCCCAGCCCACCTTGGAAGCCAACGTACGGATGGGAGATATTGTCATCTGATCCTGAAAATCCTTCCAGCGTAGTGACAAAAATGGCAGGCTGTATACATCGAGATCCCACTTCAGTGAAAAGTCTTGTCATGGCTTCCTCATCTGTTATGCCACGAAAATCATCATTAAAGAAATTTAAGTTATTTCTCCTATGTGATTTATTACCGCTGCATCACTAAGGTAGGGGTATTGCCTTTTAATAATATATATCTATATAGTTTTGGGTTATGTAACATGCCACAATTAAAAAAGAACTTATTCCAACCAGGGAGCTAGCACCCCCTAGAGGAAAGCACTTTCTCATAGGGAAGGTATTGTAATCATCCAAAGATTCAATGTCGAGATTTTAATGATTTTTGACGTTTTAGACATCCCTAACTTTCTCGTATACAAAGTATAGGGAAATTATTGCAATCCTCCAAAAATTCAGTTTCGAGGTTTTGATGAATCTTGATGTTTTAGACCTCCCTGGGTCCGATTTACTTTCTCATATGGAAAGTATTGTAATCGTCCAAAGATTCGATGATGAGATTTTGATGATTCTCGATGTTTTAGACTTCCATGACTTTCTTGTATACTAAGTATAGGAAAAGTATTGGAATCCTGCAAAAATTCAGTTTCGAGATTTTGATGAATTTCAACATTTTAGACCTTCATGAGTCCGAAAATACCATTTTTGGAATTATGTCTGAGTGTCTGTATGTGTGTGTGTGCGTAAATATGACAACTTAAATACGCTTTCAGTTAGGTCAACCAAATT
Source organism: Erpetoichthys calabaricus (assembly GCF_900747795.2). Classification (NCBI taxonomy): domain Eukaryota; kingdom Metazoa; phylum Chordata; class Cladistia; order Polypteriformes; family Polypteridae; genus Erpetoichthys; species Erpetoichthys calabaricus. Next base: position 186,535,282 of record NC_041401.2, read on the forward strand.
TTGAATAAAAGTAATAGGTACAAAACATAGATTTCTATCAACTTTTGGGCTATTTCCATTAATCGGAAGTGGTACTTTACCTTTTATTCATGCGGCTGCAGAGTCCGATTTATTCAAGTTTACATTTATAATTGTTCAATATATTATATGATAGATTTGATTTATTGTTGACATGTTGATGTTGATAAAAATATAATCATCGTCTTGCGGTTTACTCCTCAAATATCCATCCCCATATCTCAGTATACGAGAAAGTTGAGGGGAGATCACTCCTGCTATTTTTTGTTGTTGTTGATGGTATTTCCATACATCTTGCTGGCTTTTGCAGCAAGCTCGACTAATTATAGTAGTTTTTCAGCTTTTCCACTAAATAAATCAATATCATATCATAATTTTAAATTAGTTGTAAATGTGCTGCTTGTTTCGTCCGCCTGAAATCAATGATTTGTTAATTTTATTAATGAGACTTCAGAAACCCACCCAGCCTTGCCCCAGCTCACGCACTCACACACAGATACATGTAAAACATGCATCAGACCAAATGAATTGATAATAAAGAATATATTAAACAAATAATGTAAAAAAAATTAAAGAACATGTACGCAAAAACCATTCCAAATTCCCCCAATGTCAATAACTATTTAGACAAATAACTTCCGACAAAATGTTAAGCACCAAAAGGTTAACGATGATCACTCACAACACAGTCCACATACAGTCAAGTTCCACAGATGCGGTGTTGATGAAAATGAATTGAGATACCAAATTAACAGTTACGTTCCATTATAATAGTTTTGTGCTTCTGTGGTCCAGCTGTTGCATGAAAAACGAAAGAAGTTGGGAGTGCTCCCCATATTTAGCAACCCTGACGAAATCACAAGAACATACAGGCATAGTACAAGCACATTAATCCAGAAATAAACTGTATATCCAGTGGGTGATCTGTAATCCAAAGGTGGCGTGGAAACACAAAAGACGGACGATCAACCTTTCCTGCTGGCTTCCTCTGGTGCACCTTTAAAGTCTGCGTTATACTTTTTTTTTTCCCCTCTGGCAGCAACGCCCAAAGCTGACCATTGGTGAAGTACTATCAGGGCTGCTGGGATTTGTAGTCCATTTAAGTGCTTCAAGAGCATCAGTCATAATTGTTTCCAAGTAGAACAAAAACAAAGTTAATGATACAACCTAGGCAATACAATTCTAGGCAAGGTTTCATTCAAATACCAGAAGATCAAAAACAAATAAATTACACACACACACATTTATATATATATATATATATATATATATATATATATATTCACGGCATTCGTAGTCTGTGTCACAATCTGATTGTATGGGTGGTTACCTACCAGGTAACGCTTGTGGTTGGCCAGCAATCTGCTAACATCCGCCACGGTGCCCTCAGTTTGTGAGGAGCAGATCATAGAATATATATATATATATATATATATATAGTTTTACTGTCAAATAATGCAAAGAGTACATGACACGTGTTTCACCCTAATTCTGAGCTCATCAGGAGTACACACTCACTGCATCCCCTCTCAGGAATCGAACCTTGAACGTCAGCGGCGAAGCACCTAACGTTGCGCTACGGCGTGACAGCATGTAGATCAGGGTAATTACATTCATGGCATTCGTAGTCTGAATCAATTGTATGGGAAGTTACCTGACCATCCACAAGCGTTACCTGGTAGGTAACCACCCATACAATCAGATTGTGATTCAGACTACAAATGCCATGAATATATATATATATATATATATATATATATATATATATATATATATATATAGTCACATACAATACAATACAATACAATACAATACAGTTTATTTTTGTATAGCCCAAAACCATACAGGAAGTGCCGCAATGGGCTTTAACAGGCCCTGTCTCTTGACAGCCCCCCAGACTTGACTCACTAAGAAGACGAGGAAAAACTCCCAAAAAAAAACCTTGTAGGGAAAAATGGAAGAAACCTTGGGAAAGTATATATATATTAGATTCAGTATATACCATATATACTATATATTTTTTATAAAACGTGTGAACTTTAAGTAAGGTTTAAATAAGGTAATTGTGTTCACACATCTGTTATTAATTTCATACAAAAAGGGAGGCCCGTTCAACACCTTGTCTAGTTATAAAACAATGGGCCATGCAGTAGTTCTCTCCCAGAAGTTTTAATTAGCAGCTCACCAGCCATGTTGCTAAGAAACAGACATGAATAACTTTGCACACAATGTTGGGGAGCATGAAGAACAGACAAACACTTTCACCGCCACCCTTCCTGCTCTTTTTAATTACATTCCACAGCAACCCCAAATATTGGCAATCTTCTGGAATGAAGACCATCCATAAAAATCAGACTCTCAGCCTCTGGTGGATCACGTTTAACGTGAGGAATTTCATCCCATTTGTCACTAACGTGTGAGCAGGTCTGGAATGGAATTTTGATCATTATTTATTAATTTAAGAACATTTGAAGTTTGTTTTATTATTCATTTCTATGAACTCTGATGAATATGTCAGAAAGGGACAAGGAAACTGTTGAAAACCCTGGCCAGAAAGTCAAATCTAGACGATAATCACAGAGAGTTTATTTCTATGTAATTTACATTTGGTTGAAGTCAAAGGGTAGCTGTTAGATTTGATTGTAATTTTTCTGCACCTCCTGTTATGTTTTGCTTGATGTTAATTTTTCTGGTTTGGGTTTTGAAACATGAAATCCAAATTTTGAAACTTCATCAATATGACAACTCATAAGTCAGTAAAGCAGAGCGCTCATCGTCCAAGTTTACGGATTGTCACACACGTGTGCTTAGGAGGCAGCCAAAGGGTCCAAATGAGAGTGAAAGTAATACAGAGAGTGGGTTGGAAACAAGTACTAACGTTTTTTCCCTTCTTCAACAGACTGACGGAAGAATAACAAATCATTTCCAGCTAACCACAACACACTTACCTTGAAGATGATATCACTTCCAGGCCTGACCGATGACGTCACGTCCAGTCCCCATCTGATGACATACCACTTCCGTCTCTCACTAATAATGTCACTTCTGCTCCCCATCTAATGACATCAGTCCCGTCCTCATCCAAAAACGTCACTTCCGGTCTCCAGTCGATGACTTCACTTCCGTCTCATCTCTGACAACCTCATTTCCAGTTCCTGTGTTAATGTCATTTCCGCTTCCTCTGTTTTGTGCCGTTTTCTTCTTGTCTTTCATGATATATACAGTAAGAACCACCATTGCTGTAACATTTTGTCGAATGTAAATTTTGCAGATGACCAGAAGATCAGTCCAAATTGATTACTCTTCGCCTGGAGATTATATGAGGAGGCTTCCCCAACACTTTATCTTTGTCTTTGTGTTCTATTTTTGTGACAAGACACAACAAAATACCCAATGTGTTGTGAGTGAGCTTTTAAGAGAATATCTGGTTTTTCTCTTTGATTAGTATTTACGGCTGACGTTTTGGATCTCTACAATTCCCTTCTTATCATTTTTGCCTCACGTCCTTTGCCTTACCACTTCTGACCGTGGCTTGTTCTTTTTTCCCAACTTCTCCCAACTCCTGGCTTCTGCTGGTCCAAACCACATATTAGTCCGGCTGGTCACAAATTTATTTCTTCATCCAGTCGGCCGATCCATCTGTTCTGTTCTGGCCTCCTGTCCGGGTGAGAAACCGTCTTTCTTCTCGGTCGGGATGCCCGTTCTTCTCCTACAGTGTACACAAAGTGAAGGGGTCTGAATACTTTCTGAATCTACTGCATAGCCAGCAGTGGTGACATCACGGTGGCCCTGTCCCTTAAGGTACTACCCACAGAACACAAGGAACATAAGAGAATAACATCTTTGCACATACAAAATAAATAATGAATACATGTCAAAATATTCATAGAAAATACATCATTTGAAAAATCATGTAAATGAAATCAAGAAGACATAACAGAGGAATGAAAACCTGGCCAAAACATCACTGGTACTGGCCTGCCACTGGCCCCATTGACACACGTTGTATCAGAAACTATCATCTCCGTTCTCATGTTGTGGCCTGCAGAGGGTGCTCCTGCCACCCAAACACAACAGACACAGAGGCACAAGTGCAAGCGCAAACATTTTTGTTTTTTATTTGTCCTCATGGGAAACGCTTTCCCCCGTTTCCCACAAGCACAGCACCATCACCAAGCATAGCACAAGACTCTTTTCTTCTTTCTCTTCTTCTTTTTCCTCCACTACTCGTCCAGCAAGTTTCGTCTTCTCCTGGCTCATGGACTAGTGGCTGCTGGCTCCTTTTATAAAGCGTCCAGAAGTGCTCCAGGTGCTTGTTGAGGCTCTTCTGGTAGTACTTCCTGGTGTTGTGGAAGAACTGCCCATTAGGGCTCAGCAGCAGCTGCAGCACCCCCTGGCGGCACCCATAAATCCCAACAGGACTGCACCAGGTTCCAGCTCCCATGGAGCCCTACGAGAGTGCAGGGCACTGCTGTCAGCCAGGGGGGGGCTTCCACCTAGCGCTCTGGGGGAGGTAATGCTCTGGATACACTCCCTCCCACAGTCCTTCCAGTGTGGAGACGTCCCGTCTGGGGGTACACCACAGTGTACATACTGTATGAGATTAAATTTTTTTTTCTCAGATATCATTACAAACTACATGGGATAAGAAACAAATACAAAAATGCCATTTTTGGGTGGTCCACTCTTCTAACATTTTCCCAATGGCCTTTTTCTTTCGAGACTTTAGGTTTTTAAGTTGTTGATCCCAGGTGAGTTTGATGCCCCTGCACTTCTATTTAATGATCTCAGGACACATGCAGATATGAAAACGATGACGTTTCTTAAAGATGCGATTGCTGTGCCCAGGTGAGCTATTCATTTCTACACTTGTGGAATGGTCTGCCTACTGCTATAAGAGATGCCTCTTCGGTCTCAGCTTTCAAATCCCGGCTGAAAACTCACGACTTCACTTTAGCATACCCTGACTAGAGCTGCTGATTAACTGTGCAGACTGCATTTCTGTTGCTGGCCATTAGCACTAAAACATAAATAATATGACAATTAGAATTTGTTACTAACCCTCACCTATTCTGTTTCTCTTCTCGGTACTAGAGATGATCCTTCGGTCTCAGCTTTCAAATCCTGGCTGAAGACTCACGACTTTACTTTAGCACAACCTGACTAGAGCTGCTGATTAACTGTGCACATTGCATCTCTGTTGTTAGTCATTAGCACTAAAACATAAGTAACATGATAGTTAGAATTGGTTACTAATCCTCACCTCTTCTGTTTCTCTTCTCGGTACTAGAGATGCTCCTTCAGTCTTAGCTTTCAAATCCCGGCTGAAGACTCACTACTTCACTTTAGCACAACCTGACTAGAGCTGCTGATTAACTGTGCACATTGCATCTCTGTTGTTAGTCATTAGCACTAAAACATAAGTAACATGATAGTTAGAATTGGTTACTAATCCTCACCTCTTCTGTTTCTCTTCTCGGTACTAGAGATGCTCCTTCAGTCTCAGCTTTCAAATCCCGGCTGAAGACTCACTACTTCACTTTAGCGCACCCTGACTAGAGCTGCTGATTAACTGTACAGACTGCATCTCGGGTTGTTGGTTATTAGCACTAAAACATTAGTAACATGATAGTTATAATTTTTTACTAACCCTCACCTATTCTGTTTCTCCTCTGGGTACTCAAATGTGGCACTTGGTGCCACTGCCTACCATCCAAGCTGTTTTGCCTGCCTAAGGTAAAGTCATCTCTGATGGAGGATCGTAGGAATCGTCGGGTAGAGGGGTCCTTTCATTGGATTGGCTGGCCCAGCTTTGGAATGGCCAATAAGGGGGAGGCAGCTTGATGGCCAAGGTCTCCAGGACTCTGAACAAATCCAAATCCTATTGTGTGATCTCATCTCCTGTTGAATTCTGTTCTGCACTTGTAATATTTCTATTGCACTATTGTATGGTATAGAGGATTACTTATGTTCTGTTCTGTGTATTGTATTGTATTGACCCCCTTATTTTTTGACACCCACTGCACACCAAACCTACCTAGAAAGGGGTCTCTCTTTGAACTGCCTTTCCCACCGTTTCTTCCATCTTTTTCCCCCTTCAAGGAAGTTTTTTCTTGTCTTCTTAGAAAGTCAAGCCTGGGGGGGCTGTCAAAAGGCAAGGCCTGTTAAAGCCCATTGCGGCACTCCTTGTGTAATTTTGGGCTATGCAAAAATAAATTGTATTGTATTGTATTCTTCCCTGCTTTAACTTTTATCTAATGATCTTTTTCTTTTATCATGTTTTCTGGCACTCGAGTGAAAACGGGTACAACTTGCCATCTGCTCAATTCAGACGTGTCCATGGCGCTAATAAATACTCAGGGTGCCAGTCGTTTTTCAGCGTCATTACAATATAAATTAGGCTCCATGGTGTCCCTGTGAGGTGACAGCAGGATGTATGCCACAGACTGGCAGTAGACATAGGGACAATAAATTATATACAGTAGTGTGATGTACCAGGGAGAAAGCAAATCTGAAGAAACCAAACGGGCATCATTTAACTTAAATAATAATGGGAAAAAAAGAAAAAAAGAAAGAAAGAATACACAACTCGATGGGTGATTCAAACCTTCACCTTCAGCAGTGCCACTTCAGACCTGAGGGATTCTTCTTCTTCACTCTGAATAAGTGTGCAACCTGCATGATTAAAATGAAATAAAAAGGAACTGAATGCTGAAAACATTTTTTTTATATGGTCAGGTGCACTTCATAAAAATGGAAATGGAATGAAGTGTGTGATGGGTCACCAGGCAGAAATGGGTGGCACAGGGCAAGGAGAAAGGATCTGGCAGATACAGGGAGAACATGGGAGGCTGCTGATATGGGGGCTTTGAATAGTCTGGTGTGCTGTTTGGTGTTTTTGCGTTTGTTGTAACGTTAAGTCTTAAACATTGCAAAGTGGGTGCAGGACCTCCAAAAATAGGCCAAGAAACGGGCCTACTGACTACTAGGTGTGTGGTGCTCTTCTGATTCCCATTAATCTGTATTTATAACTTATTTATTAAGGGCTTAGCATTATTCATTTTATTTTACTTTACTGAGTTAATGTTTTCTATAGCATTTCGTGGAGTCATTCTACCTTTGATTAGTGGTGTCTCCATAGTTTGACATTTCGGACAACTCATACCAACAGGTGAGGCTAGATTAAGACCCCCACAGGCCCACAGGTCGATTTTACTTCTAACCTACGAACACCGAGCTGTTTAATGCAACAAGATATTTATCACTTTTGATTTCAGCCCCATGTCCATGGTGGATAGTCAATCATTTCATGAACCCCCTGGGTCATTTCAAACGTGGATACTTGACTGTTTCATTGAGTGCCTCCAACTTCATCATTTTGACACTCAGATACTCCATCGTTTCCTCATGAAGTGGGGTGTCTTTTTATGATCTGTGCAATCATGTATTATTTGGACACTTAGATACTTCATCATGCGCAGAAGGGGTGGTCCCCCTTTTTGATTTGGGTATTCAGATACTCCATCTCTTCATCATACGAGGAGGGGGGGGGTCCCACTTTTAATTTAGACACTCAGATACTCCATCTTTTGATAATGGAGGGAGGAGGGACAGGACACCCTTTATTATTTGGACACTCACATACTTGATCATTTTTATCATGCGCAGAAGGGGGGTCCCCCTTTATGATTTGGGTATTCAGATACTCCGTCTTTTCATCATGCGGGGTGTGTCCCACTTGATAATTCATAATTTAGGCACTCTGATACTCCATATTTTGATAATGGAGTATGGGGGGGGGCTTAATGATTGGTGCAATCAAATACTCCATTATGTGGAGAGGGAGGTCCACATTTATGAATTGGGTGTTTGGATGCTCCATCGTTTCATCATGCAAGGAGGGGGTCCTATTTTGTAATTCATAATTTAGGCACTCAGATTCTCCATCATGTCATCATGTGGGGAGTCTGTGCAATCAAATACTCCATTGTTATGATTTGGGCCTTCAGATGCTTAATCATTTTTATGCTGTGTGGACCAGGGTCTCCATTCATGATTTGGGTGTTCAGATACTCCATCTTTTCACCATGGCTAAATAAACTGTGTGACCAGTAGGGGGCACTGCAGCACCCCAAGCACAAGACACAACTTTACAGATGCAAGTTCCAGGTGCATATACAAGGTTTATTATTAATAAAAGGCATCTTAACGAACACAATCACATTTCCAATCCATTTTTCTATTCCTCCACTCCACCCAAGTGAACTTTGTCCTCATCCACTCGACTCCAGCCCACCTGGATGAGATCCAACGGCTCCTTTTATCTAAGACCCTGGAGTACTTCTGGTGCCAGGGTAAAGCTCGTTGGAAGAACAAATGGAAGTTCCACAGAGTAGGCATCACGTATCCCTTCAGCACACCCTGGAACCCGACAAGGCTGCCCTATGGGACTCCAATTCCCAGCATGCCTTGTGGGTGTCTGCACAGGTAATGTTGCCCAGAGAGGGTGCCACCTAGCATGTTGTCTGCCCTGTCCTTCCATCCTATTGGTTTCCCGGCCGGATAAGGTTCTTTGGTCCATCCCTGCCAGGAACCCAATGTGCCCACATGCAAACTGGCACACTTTATTAGTCTTTTGGCAAGGTTAGGGAGCATCTTGCACTTCTTGGTGCCCACTCAATGCAACGGCCTTTTGGGTAGGTAAGGGGTTGAAACCCATCCAGACAGGGATGCCAGCGCAAGCATGTCATCCACCACAACTGGTGTGGTGAGAGTGAGCCCTGCTGTGAAGTGGCACCTTGTTCTTAATGGCGTTCTGCTTTGCTGCCCTGACCTGGGCAAGAGACTTTAACAAAAATAACCTGAGCATTTGTAGAATTTTGTGTCCACTGTAGTTTTATGCCAGCGTGTGTTTATCTCTGAAGGAGGGAATCACAGAAACAAAGCTCATTAGAAGAACAAATGGAAGTTCCACAGAGTAGGGATCATGTATCCCTTCAGCAACCCCTGGAACTCAACAAGGCTGCTTTATGGGACTCCAATTCCCAGCATGCCTTGCTGGTGTCTGCACAGGTAGTGTTGCCCAGGGAGGCTGCCACCTAACATGTTAGGGCAGTATATAAAGTATATATATTGTCTGCCCAATCCTTCCATCCTATTGGTATTCTAGCCGGGTAAGGGTTTTTGGTGCATCCTTGCCAGGAAACCAATGTTCCCACCTGCAAATTGGCACGTTTTATTGGTCTTCTGACAAGGGCAGGGAACATCTTACACTTCTTGGTGCCCACTCACTGCAATGGCCTTCTGGGTAGGTAAGGGATTGGAACCCATCCAAACAGAGATGCCAGCGCAGACATGTCATCCACCACAACTGGTATAGTGTGAGTGCGTCCTGCTATGAAGTGGCACCCTGTTCTGAATGACTTTCCACTTTGCTGCCCTGAGCTGGGTAAGAGACTTTAAGAGACTCTAAGAAAACTAACCTGAGCATTTGTAGAATTTTTGCGTTCCACTGTGGTATTATGCCAGCGTGTGTTTATCTCTGATGGAGGGCATCACAGAAACAAAGCACTGTAAAATCCTCTCAAATTACATCTGTGCCATCCGTTGTATTTAGTGACTATATTGGTGAATAAAAGTGAATTTCTACAGCTAATCTGCTTTCCCATTGGCTCAATTCACAAAAGCGCTCTAATTGTGGATATGCTTTATAATATTTTCTGCAGAGCAGGCCATCATTTATTCGGTGTACGCTATATTTATTTGTTCATCCACCTACCACTAGCAGCATCCAACAAGAATTCCCACTCAATCCCCTTTTTTTGTATTTATCAGCGCTTAACAGACTGTCAGAGTGTGACTGAGTGGGAGAGTGAATCCAGTTTACACAGCTACAAAAATACAGAATGCGTTATATAAATATTATTTTTAATTCTCAATTACTAGTCGTTAGTAGAAGCAGGAAATCATATTTCTCAAAATGTATCTTTTATTATTAATATGAAGATTAAACTAAATTAAGGATGTTTAGCGCCAATGGCATGCTGTTTTAATTATTTAGAAACTCATTTGTGATTTTTTTTAAACTTTTCTAAATAAAATATGAATAAAATTACATGTATGTGCACTTCAATGCAATGAAATCATGTGTGGGGGTCTTGTCATCGCTGTGGCTGATGATCTGTTCTGGGCACTGGCGGTGCGTTCTTCCCACATCTCCATGTCAGAGTTACTGTCACGTCTAATTTCTAAAAACTGAAGCTCAAATATCAATTGACAGAAAGTCAACTGTCTGCTTGGCTGGTACACGTATGGAACGACACTTCCTTTTTGTTATTTGATGTTTCTTTAATGGTGAACAAAGTGTAAGTGCAATAGTAACAAGTTAACTAAGAAAATACCAGAAAGCTCATGTTTTCATTTGTTCTGCAAGGTTTGATATACACATACGATCCTTCAGTGTTTCAAACACATGTGAGTTACCAAAAAGAGCCACGATATCGTGCATGAAATTAACTTAACGAACCTGTTACATAATTGACTGCCATCACTAGTCAGACACACGTTTCACGTCAAAAAAGGGACGTTTTTAACATACCAGTGACATCGCCAAAATCAACTAACACGTTGAGCTTCCCAATTCCTCCGCAACGATTCTTTTTTTCTTTTCACAAGTAAGTCTTCTCTGTGCCTTCTTTTTACAACTAAGCGATTCTTCTGTGTGTATATCAGCGCGCCGCCCCCAGGAAGAGGTCCCTGACTTTCTTTACCCCAAACTCTTCACAATCAATCGTTATTTAAATATAAACCCACTGGATTGCTCACTTTTTTTTTTAAATGTATCAAATGAAATGAAATTGCCTTAAGCTCTTAACTCTTTGTCCTGTACCTACGGCTAGTAACTGGGAAAATGAGATTATAAAATGGGAACTGTGGAATGTTGAGTTTAGATAGATAGATAGATAGATAGATAGATAGATAGATAGATAGATAGATAGATAGATAGATAGATAGATAGATAGATAGATAGATAGATAGATAGATAGATAGATGTGAAAGGTGCTATATAACAGATAGATGTGCAGTGTGCTATATAATAGATAGATAGACAGGCACTATATAATAAGATAGATAGATAGATAGATAGATAGATAGATAGATAGATAGATAGATAGATAGATAGATAGATAGATAGATAGATAGATAGATAGATAGATAGATAGATAGATAGATGTGAAGTGTGCGATAGATAGATAGATAGATAGATAGATAGATAGATAGATAGATAGATAGATAGATAGATAGATAGATAGATAGATAGATAGATAGATAGATAGATAGATAGATAGATAGATAGATAGATAGATGTGCAGCATTGTTCATAATGGCACTCAGCTTTGTTTTCATTCTCTCCTTTGCTACAACCTCCTGGGGGTCTTCAGTGGTCTTAAAACTGAACCTGTCCGTTTAATTTGTTTATTGATTCAGTGGGCACAGCACACCACACCCTGGACATCACAGAGTTGTAGAAGATGTGAAGGAGGTCACTCCCCACATTAACGGAAAGCATTCTCCTAAGAAAACAATAATGGGCTCTGCCTTTTCTTTGTTCGTTCTTCTGTGTTCTGAGACCAGTCCAACCTGTCATTGACGTGGACCCCCAAGGACTGCACCTCATCCACATCCACTCCCTGAAAAGTGACCGGACATGGAGGGTGAATACTTTTTATAAGCACTGTATGTAGTATCATAGTAAGTAGCACTCACAGGGTAATGTAACTGTAAATTATTGCTCTTTTTTTTTTTGCTCACACTATGCTGGTTTATTGGTTTAGAAGTGCAACTTTATGTCAGAATTTAAAAGTAGAATTTCAGTAGTAAATAATAAGGAAAGATTAGACAGTTGGCGGGTTGCTTTCAGCAGTTCCTAATTTGTATGTATTACAAGATATGTTTTGATGAAAGGTTATATATCTAAGGTGCAGTTATTCATATGATGCATATATCCTTTCATTATGCAAAACTCTGAAGATCCCAAGACTGAGCAAATTCTTCATATTAAATATTCCCTAATTTTTGATTCCTCTCTCTTTTATGGCTGGCATTTCTCTGCATTTTGTATCTGGATAGAATTTAGGAAGATTACTTTTATACCTGCTATTAAAATGTATCTGCATTGTGACAGAGACAGAGATCCAATGTCACCTTCCCCTCACACAATTTAAATCAGCTTCTGCTCATGTTATAGTTGTATGCAGATAGAGAATTGTCTTGATTTTTAAACTTGGGGGCCAGAGTCGGGAGGAGGAAGACAAAGCTTGCGGAAGAGGAGTGGAGAAAAAATAGGAGATATAAAAGTATTGTGTGGAGTTGTGCCTGTAGGAAAGGGGAAGGCATTGCCCACAGGCGAAGAAACAGAAAGTAAACATTTATTTGTTTAATCAGTGTGCCTCCCGTGTCTGTCTGTGTCGAGTCGGCGCTCATATAGTGCCTCACACTATCTATCTATCTATCTTTCTATCTATCTATCTATCTATCTATCTATCTATCTATCTATCTATCTATCTATCTATCTATCTATCTATCTATCTATCTATCTATCTATCTATCTATCTACAGTGCATCCGGAAAGTATTCACAGCGCATCACTTTTTCCACATTTTGTTATGTTACAGCCTTATTCCAAAATGGATTAAATTAATTTTTTCGTCAGAATTCTGCACACAACACCCCATAATGACAACGTGAAAAAAGTTTACTTGAGGTTTTTGCAAATTTATTAAAAATAAAAAACCTGAGAAATCCCATGTCCATAAGTATTCACAGCCTTTGCTCAATACTTTGTCGATGCACCTTTGGCAGCAATTCCAGCCTCAAGTCTTGTTGAATATGATGCCACAAGCTTGGCACACCTATCCTTGGCCAGTTTCGGCCCATTCCTCTTTGCAGCACCTCTCAAGCTCCATCAGGTTGGATGGGAAGTGTCGGTGCACAGCCATTTTAAGATCTCTCCAGAGATGTTCAATCGGATTCAAGTCTGGGCTCTGCTGGGCCACTCAAGGACATTCACAGAGTTGTCCTGAAGCCACTCCTTTGATATCTTGGCTGTGTGCTTAGGGTTGTTGTCCTGCTGAAAGATGAACCGTCGCCCCAGTCTGAGGTGAAGAGCGCTCTGGAGCAGGTTTTCATCCAGGATGTCTCTGTACATTGCTGCAGTCATCTTTCCCTTTATCCTGACTAGTCTCCCAGTCCCTGCCACTGAAAAACATCCCCACAGCATGATGTGGCCACCACCATGCTTCACTGTAGGGATGGTATTGGCCTGGTGATGAGCGGTGCCTGGTTTTCTCCAAACGTGACGCCTGGCATTCACACCAAAGAGTTCAATCTTTGTCTCATCAGACCAGAGAATTTTCTTTCTCATGGTCTGAGAGTCCTTCAGGTGCCTTTTGGCAAACTCCAGGCGGGCTGCCATGTGCCTTTTACTAAGGAGTGGCTTCCATCTGGCCACTCTACCATACAGGCCTGATTGGTGGATTGCTGCAGAGATGGTTGTCCTTCTGGAAGGTTCTCCCTCTCTCCACAGAGGACCTCTTGGAGCTCTGACAGAGTGACCATCAGGTTCTTGGTCACCTCCCTGACTAAGGCCCTTCTCCCCCCGATCACTCAGTTTAGATGGCTGGCCAGCTCTAGGAAGAGTCCTAGTGGTTTTGAACTTCTTCCACTTATGGATGATGGAGGCCACTGTGCTCATTGGGACCTTCAAAGCAGCAGAAATTTTTCTGTAACCTCCCCAGATTTGTGCCTCGAGACAATCCTGTCTCGGAGGTCTACAGACAATTCCTTTGACTTCATGCTTGGTTTGTGCTCTGACATGAACTGTCAACTGTGGGACCTTCTATAGACAGGTGTGTGCCTTTCCAAATCATGTCCAGTCAACTGAATTTACCACAGGTGGACTCCAATGAAGCTGCAGAAACATCTCAAGGATGATCAGGGGAAACAAGATGCACCTGAGCTCAATTGTGAGCTTCATGGCAAAGGCTGTGAATACTTATGTACATGGGATTTCTCAATTTTTTTATTTTTAATAAATTTGCAAAAACCTCAAGTAAATTTTTTTCATGTTGTCATTATGGGGTGTTGTGTGTAGAATTCTGGGGAAAAAAATGAATTTAATCCATTTTGGAATAAGGCTGTAACATAACAAAATGTGGAAAAAGTGATGTGCTGTGAATACTTTCTGGATGCACTGTAGATACATTTTTGGGTTGAGTATTCCTTTGCCCACTCTACCCCATGCCCATGACACGTAAGCCTTCATTCCAGTCCCCTGTAGATGAGAGACAGCAGCGTATCAATTGGCGTTTCCTAAATTAGTCTTTAGATTTTTTTTTCCCTAAAGTTCTTGTAAATTTTCCTGCAAAACAAAAATGTCGGCTCAAAAGTAACTTATGGTTCTTGGTTTAATTGGTGCTCATGCTTGGCTGGGTTTGCTATAGTGGTGTTAGAAGGCAGACAAATAAAAGATTTAATTCAATAATCCTAATAAATAACAACATTCAATAACTTTTTCTTTTCACAATGAAAGCGTCAACAATCAATATTTTTCTATTATGAGTCAGCCAAGGGAAAAAGGCAAAAGTGCAAAACAAAGCCGCGGCTATTTGTAATCGTCTGTGCCGTAGTCGGCATTAGCCCAGTCATGGTCAGAGAGCCCACCGTTTGTCTACCGGATGACATCTCCAACATCTCAAACTGATGCATGATCACTCACGTCTGACCTTAGGAGTTAACCGCTAATTGCCATTAGCTTGGAAAAATATACAGCATTGCACTCGCTCGGCTGCTTCCAGCTCCAGAGAGTTACCTCCTTGCAGAATCCTTGTGGAGAAGTAATTAGCAAAAGCAAGAAACGTCACGCATTCAATTAACACCCAACAGGCACCTTAATCGATACATTTGAGACTTAAAGACATAGAAGGTGTGAGCATTTTCCGCCTTATTCTAATCTAATAAAAGGGCCTCTTAAATGTGAAAGAGCTCCTCCCTTAGGACAATGTCACTCCTCAAAAGTTGAGAGACTCGTGAGACTTAAAAGAGATTCTCATTTAAGAGTCAACATTGTCACAGATGTTTCTCCTACAATTACTTAGCAGAAAACATTTTAGACAAAAAGGAGACATGAGATACACCTGAGGTATACAAGGAGTCAGAATTGAAGATTTGGTATTTTGTGAGATCTTTTTCTAGTCTTGTTTTAATCTCCTTCAAGACTTCATATTTCTGCGGTGGGTTGGCACCCTGCCCAGGATTGGTTCCTGCCTTGTGCCCTGTGTTGGCTGGGATTGGCTCTAACAGACCCTCGTGACCCTGTGTGTTCGGATTCAGCGGGTTGGAAATTGGATGGACTTCATATTTGTGGTTATTATTGGACTGCCATCTTTAGCCAGATGACTTACAACATTTGAGACACAATTGGTTATATTTCTTTTGCCAGCTAGAGTATAGGCCAAGAAAGTCTCTTGCTCACTATGGGCATAAAGTGGTGTCAGAAGTGGGATCAGAACCTACAACCGTAGGATTTGACTTGCTGATGGTCACAGAATGGTGTCAGAAGTGGGATCAGAACCTAAAACCTTACAGTTTGACTTGCTTGTGGTTACAGAGTAGTTTTAGAAGTGGGATCGAAATCTAAAACCTTACAGTTTGACTTGCTCATGGTCACACAGTGATGTCAAAAGTGGGATTGGAACCTAAAACCTTAGTGTTTGACTTGCTTGTTGTCACAGAGTGGGTTTCAGAAGTGGGGATCGGAAACCTAAAACCTAGTGTTTTACTTTGCTGGTGATCACAGAGTGGTTTTTAGAAGTGGGATCGAACCTATAACCAGTAGGGTTTGACTTGCTTGTGGTCATAGAGTGGTGTCAGCAGTGGGATCAGAACCCACAACCGTAGGATTTGACATGGTGGTGGTCACAGAGTGGTGTCAGAAGTCAGATCAGAACCTAAAACCTTAGTGTTTGACTTGCTTGTGGTCACACAGTGGGTGTCGGAAGTGAGATTGGAACTTACAGCCTTAGGGTTTGACTGGCTCATAGTCACACTAGTGGGTGTCTGAACCTTGTAAATAAAAGAGAAGAACACAGGAAAAAGGTTTGGAGCAGCCACCCTGTACTTGAAGATCTGGGGCCAGAAAAAATGGTCTTTACAGAGTTTAGAGTCCAAAACAGAACTGATTTACTGTATGGCTAACAGAAATGGCATTTTTAAAGTTGGGTGGAAGAAATGATGTCATTGGGCAGGGAATCTGTAGTGGGACATCATCAGTCCTGGAACCGGACATCATGTTGACAGGCCCTGGAGTAATATCCCTCAGGTGGTCTGCAGGAAAAGAGAGAAAGGGGTTAGTGCACACTGCCACCCCCTGGTCCAGCATGAATTACCCTCATTCAGGCCCTTTAGCTGCCTCCCATGCCCACATTGTGTGACAACCTACAACCACAGGGGTGTGAAGTCCAAAGTCTTAACCACTATGACATCCTTATCTTCTAGAATGAGCGTGATCTAATTGGAGAACCACAATATAAATTATCATAACTAATAGGATTATACAGTTTTGTAATCATAGGCAAGTGTTTTTATTACCACAAACAACTGTCCATCACATTAAAACACATAATACTGAGCACGCAATACAGGAACTTTCAATTGCATAAAACAAAATGTCAAGACACTGCTTGAAGATCTGAGCCCCTCATGTGACTTTGCTGAAATCTCAGCCAAAGCTTAGGAAGAGACCCTTTAGAATATCGTGGGGGGGGTTTTGGGGGGGGGGTTGTCTCAGGAGAAACATCTGAGAAGCAGGAGACAACAGAACATGTCTCCATTTGACTTCCTTCTGATCTCATTGTTGTCCAGGAAACACCAAAACGATATTAAGGGGATCTCTTTTTTAATTTCTCATTCCTATGGGCTCAAAAACTTCAAAAACAAAAAGAGAGACAGAACACAATGAAAAAGGTTGGGCATCCCCCCTGCATATTGTAAGGTTCGCTGGAAAATAAGCAAGTTAGTAGTCATAAAAGAACAGAGTCTGAAGTAGGCTGACTGCAGAGCCAAGGCTGATGGCTTTTTATTGCTATGGAAGGGGAAGAGGCGGGACATCTAGAAGGGAAGGCGTGTCTGGAGTTGAAGGAGGGAGGAGACTAGGGGAAGGAAGAAGAGGCATTAGATACACCTGATTACCCCCCCGGACCTGTGTGTCAGCAGTACTAGGGGCCCCCCAGCTACCTCCTATGTGCACATGAGCGACAACATCCATAGAGCAAAGGGCCGCAATAGAATAAGAGAGAATAAAAAATATAAACACTTTTAGGGCAAATTTTTTTTTTTTCCTTTTGTCCCAGGCCTAAATATTTTCCCAAAAAGCAATGGTTTCACACATAAATTAGCATTAAATGCTTATTTATGACAAATGTCACTCTGTTTTATGTTCCATGAGCCCCTACGGTGTGTAAATTCACATATTTATTACATACCTCACAGGTGGCGCAGAGGTAGTGCTGCTGCTTTGCAATAACGAGACTGTGGAAGGTTGTGGGTTCGCTTCCCGGTTCCTCCCTGTGTGGATAGCACTTTGAGTACTGAGAAAAGCGCTATATAAATGTAATGAATTATTATTATTATTATACCTGTTTGTCTCATCACTCATAAGCTGAAAGGCACTTTCTGGAAAAAAAACTAACAGCTCGAAGTACTCGACTGGCTGATAAACCGCAGTGTTTGCCAACACGCCATGTTGTTCGATGAAGTCCAGTAGGTCAGGGCAAACATTACCATTCTACCGTTAGCTACACAAGCGTGTTCAACACTATAATGAGCTGGGTGCCGATCAGCTGATGCAGTCACCTGTCTTTCATTTTCGATTTCCAGATCGTCTGCATCAAAATCGGAGTTCGATAAGTCAGAGTCCGATTCAGCAATAATACACAAAAACTAAATAACAGACGCAGAGTATTTTGCTTTGCGCTTTCGCTTTGGCTCTCTTGCCCGATGTTGCTGCCATTCTAGACAATGTTTAGTCTCCACTACTCACGTGCACGCAGGGATTTGAGATCAAGTCAATGAGTCTAACAGTCCTCCAAGCAAAGAGGGTCTACTCTACTTATAACGTAACGGTCAGATTTATGAATGTGTCACACACATGTGCTTAGGAGGCAGTCAACAAGCCCTGAGGTGAGTGAAACATCGTGAGACGAAGGGTTGAAATGCGGTAGTGACACCTCTCTCTCTTTTTCATCAGACCAAAAGAAGAAAAATAACTTACCTTGCACACTTCTGGGTTCACAAGATGGCCGCCAAACGTCACTACCTCATCTGGCTCCCAATGATGATGTCACTTCTGGTTCCATCTTGATGATGTCACTTCTGGCTCCATCTTGATGATGTCACTTCTGGCTCCATCTTGATGACGTCACGTCCAGTCTCCTGAAGATGAAGTCACTTCCTCCATATCATTGCTTCTGCCATAACATAGATAGATAGATAGATAGATAGATAGATAGATAGATAGATAGATAGATAGATAGATAGATAGATAGATAGATAGATAGATAGATAGATAGATAGATAGATAGATAGATAGAAAAGGCATTATAAAAGATACATTTTAATCTTAGTATAGATAGATAGATAGATAGATAGATAGATAGATAGATAGATAGATAGATAGATAGATAGATAGATAGATAGATAGAGTGACGGGTGGCCAGGGCCCATGCCCAGTCGGGACGCTCCTGCAGCATATGTTCCAGGGGAGAAAGCATGGGAAGATCAGTATCTTCCCCTGGACGCTAGATGGTAGCCTCCCTGGGTTGCAGTGGTGCCTCTGACTCCCGCAGGGCTTCATGGGAGTTGGAGTTTGGTGCAGCCCTGTTGGGTTCCGCAGGTGCCACCAGGGGGTGCTGCAGCAGGAGCTGCTAACCCCTTCTGGGCGCTAGTTTTGCCAAACCCGGAAGTGCAGCCGGATGTCGGTAATCAAGCACCTGGAGCACTTTCAGGCGCCTAATAAAAGGAGCCAGCAACAACCACTCTGGGAGCCAGAGTCGGGAGGAGGAGGACAAAGCTTGACGGAGGAGTGGTGAAGGAAAATAATGTTCAGAGTGCTTGTGTGTATTTGTACTGGGGACTGTGTTGTACCTGTGGGGTCACATGGAAGACAAGCCCCACAGGTGAAGAAAAATAAAAGATGTGTTTATTTGTATACGTTCTTGCTACTTTGAAAACTCAGCCAATGATAAACAAAAATCCTTTGTTACAATAGATAGATAGATAGATAGATAGATAGATAGATAGATAGATAGATAGATAGATAGATAGATAGATAGATAGATAGATAGATAGATAGATAGATAGATAGATAGATAGATAGATAGAAGTAGCATTATAAAAATAGATGGATTTTAATCTTAGTATAGTAAGCAAGATAGATAGATAGATAGATAGATTCCCATACTCCAGCAGCAGCATACTGATAAAAACAATATTAAATTAAAGAGTGATAAAGATGCAGGTATAACAGACAATAACTTTGTATAATGTCAAAAGTTTAACCCCCCCCCTCCCCCCCAGGTGGAATTGAAGAGTTGCATAGTTTGGGGGAGGAACGATCTCCTCAGTCTGTCAGTGGAGCAGGACGGTGACAGCAGTCTATCGCTGAAGCTGCTCCTCTGTCTGGAGATGATCCTGTTCAGTGGATGCAGTGGATTCTCCATAATTGAAAGGAGTCTGCTCAGCACCCGTCGCTCTGCCACGGATGTCAAACTGTCCAGCTCCGTGCCTACAATAGAGCCTGCCTTCCTCACCAGTTTGTCCAGGCGTGAGGCGTCCTTCTTCTTTATGCTGCCTCCCCAACACACCACCGCATAGAAGAGGGCGCTCGCCACAACTGTCTTGATAGAACATCAGCAGCATCTTATTGCAAATGTTGAAAGATGCCAGATGTACATCACTTCCGGTCTCCTTTTGACATTCGTCTTGCAGTTACGACATCATCTCTTGCCACATCATTTCCGCCCGACATTTTTCTCCAGTATAAAAACGCAATAACTGTATTTTCAATTGTCAATTGCTGTTTAAAAGTGTATTGATCATTATTTTGTATTCATTTCTTTACTTTGTCCATTGGGCATTATACTGGGACAGTCCCCAACTTTTTTCCATTGTGGAAATATTTTTTATTCATGACATAACTTTTATCGCCCTCAGTACCTGAATGTTGAATTTAGTTGACGTCCGCCCTCAACTCCTTGCGTTGACAAAAGTCAACATCCGCCCTAAGAGAGAAACTAACAGAAGTGAATAAGTGTGCCGTGTCTTTGGACCTAAAGTGATAGACTGAAGGGCATCCGGTGTAAAATGTTGCCAAATCAATATGCGGATATGATCCGCTGTGGCAACCCCCCTTTAATACTAAGAGAAAATTTGAAAATGAATAGTTGAACGGCCACCGGAATTGAAAACAACCGAACACCCGTAAGCTGTAGCAGAACAGGAGATGAATGTCCAGCATGACAAGTCTGCAGAAACTGTGTGATGCAATCCTGTCGACATGGACCAGGATCTCAAAGGAATGTAACCGACATCTTGTGGAATCCAATGTCATGAAAGAATTGAATGGGTGTTTTGAGGGCAGTAGGAGGTTGCAACTCAGTGTAAGTGGTCCTAAGAATTTGCTCAGTGAGTCTATCATTCAAATTCATTCAAATACACAGCAAAGGAATATGACAAATCAATGCTTCAGAAAACAATTGTAATTTCTGAGCATATTTCAGTCACCATAACAGCTGACATTCTCAAGATTAAAAACCTTAGGAAGAAATAGGACAACTCATTGGGAGACCCCCCCGCCCCCCACCACCCCATCTGAAGACCTCCTTAACAGGGCTGGGCTCATCCTGAACAAGTGCAGAATCAGACACAGTTGTTCGCTTACATGCTGGTGGCAGAGAACGGCGGGTGGCACAGCAGAAAGCGATCACAGCAATCTGAACAAAACACATTTGCCAGCCTAAGAAATTTAGGACACTTCATGATGCCCCACAGCTTCAGATCTGGGCTGCACTCCACGGCTTGGAGTGCGATGGAGTGTAGCCCAGATCTTAAAATAAATCAACTGCTATTTAAACATTAAAAAAATGTTTTTAATGAAATTAAAGTACAAGACTTCAGCAAACATGTGTGAGGTCGCTGGTGGATTTGTGGTCTCCATTATAGTCAATACACTGTGGTAAACAGAGGGTCCTGTGCTCCAGTCTTACTCTGGTACTGTGGAATATAATAGTAATAATAATAACAATTCTTTACACTTATATAGCACTTTTCTCACTAGTCAAGTGGGTAGCCATTTCAGGTCAGGTCTGGTTGGGGAGCATGCAGAGGTACAGCGCATCGCCGCACCCACCATATGACGAAACAGCTCAGGATCCTGGTTGGCGAACCCTCAGGCAGACACACGGTCCAATCCCACCCTCCAGAAATGACCCTCTATCTATCACAGCCAGGTGTTACATGGGCGTCCCATGGCCTGGTCCAGCCACTCGGGTCCTTAACAATGAGTGTCCTGCAAGATGGATCACCCTCGGGGAATCACGCCACCTGGCCGTAGTGCCGTAATTGACGCTCCCTCACAATGCAGGTAATGTGCTTCATTCGGGACTCAATGAGCAACACAAAGTCTCTTCTCTGAAGAGACACAGTACTGATAGAGTCCAGTCTTCATCTCAGGTCACTGGATACCGAAGGTCCAGCCACTTCCAATAAGCAGTCTCCACCCGGATGATGCAACGACAGCCATTTTTGCACCAGTACACTCACCACACATTAGCTATTAGGTGGTAAAGTGGTGGGAGATATTCAGCCAATAAGAGACAGGGAATGAATGACTAGGCCATTGACCCTGGGATACCCCCTACTCTTTACAAAAAGATGCCAAGAGATCTTTAATGACCACAGAGAGTCAAGACTTTGGTTGTACATCTCATCTGAAGGACGGTGACATATTTACAGCACAGTGTCCCCGTCACTGCACTGGTGGCATTGGGATCCACATTCACACCAAGGGATAAGCGCCCTCTGCTGGCTTCACCAATACCTTCTTCAAGGAACAACCCAAGCTTTTCCTGGTTGGCCTCTGGGCCCAAACATGCTGAGCTTCAGGTGGATGACCTCTTCTGAAGCGCACGTCCAATGAAGTGGATACAAAGAATGCCATCAGTTAGTATATGCGCCTCTTACAGGACAAGTCTGGTATTTTTCAGGGTATTTAGTAAGATTATCCAACTCCAGTCCTGGAGTTCCTTTCCTTTCCTGTGACTTTCTTAATCAGTGTCCTATTTCTGCTCTTTTAATTGCCCTCTGTCCCCTCATTTTAATTGCCTTGTTTTTTAAGACGTATTCCTCTGAAATGCTTTGTTCTTCACTTTAATGGCAGCAGAACAAAAAATGTGCAATGTGATGTGAGGCAACAGATGAAAATCTAAGTCCAGATCTCAAACTCCAAGCAGGTTGACCTTCAGTGCTGCGGTAATTTTTTTGTGGCCTTCCCGCTGATTCCTGTCTCTAAGCCTCTCAGTTCCTATCCACCTCATGGCTTTTCACACAACTGTGGGACCTTCCATAGCCAGGTGTGGGCCATTCCAAATCTTGAATTATTTAGGGGACTCCAAATAAGCTGTAGAAACCTCTTAATGACGATCAAATGAATGGGATGATGTGGTATAGCAGGTCCACAGCTCACGTCAAGAGGCCAGTTTTAAATAAATAATCGCCACGCTTGCAGCTTAGTGAGGGGGCGTGGTGGCCGAGTGGCTGAAGCAGTTCCAGGGTGTTATACTATGTGTTTTTTTTATTTAAGTTTAATGTCATTGTTCTCTGTGCCCACTGTTATGGATTCATTCATACAGGTACAGAGGGGCACAGCATCAGCAGTTAGAATTGCCGAGCTAAACACAGGACTAGATAGCCACAGACAACTGGAGAATTGACTAGTCAGCCTAAAGACAGACTAGTATATTTCTGTCTTCTGTTAGTGCAAAAACCTTTCCTTGTTGGGAAAATGAGAACTGTATGTAGGCATTGTGCTATTCCTGTATGTTTGAAGGTGGGGTATGGGTACTGTCTTGTCCTTGTTTGGATCGGAGCCAAGAGCCTGCACATGGAGCAACCAGTATATAAGAATGGACACCTACGGCCAACACTTTGAAGCTTCCGGGCGGAAGAGTATGTCTTCCGTCTGAGGCTGGGCAGAAGATTATGTCTTCTGTCCAGCTAAAATCCTTTCAGCGTGGTAACGAAAGATGGCAGGCTGTGTAGGTCAAGTCTCCCACATGCTTGATATGTCTGTCATAAGCTTCCCGTTTGTGATGCCACGTGAACCCGTCAATAAAGAGCTAGATTATCCTTTTTACTTCTTGTGTAAATCTTGTAACCATGTTATTGCATGCTGGAGGGGGATAATACCTTTTTATTATTTAAATTCAGGTTAATTAAAACGCCGCAATTGAAAAGAACACATTTCCAGAGAGCTAATGCCTCTTAAGGAAACACTGGGGGATTCATGGTGTGGGCATTTCTCACCTAAGTACACAGGTGAGAAACCGTCCACATCCGTAATTGTTCCCGGGGGCTGCTGATTGCTACAGCTGCCACGTCCTCTTCATAAAAGATTTGGGGGAAGAAAAGAGAAAAGAGACGGATGTTGTAGGTTGCAGGAAGCAGGATGGAAAGAGAACTGGTGTGGGCGAGTCGAGAGTGAGCGTGTGCTCGCAGGCAGTCAGCTGGACAGTGAGCCCTAGCAGGGGTGTTTGGCCAACACTCGGTGGGGCGGAAGGAAGCGGTCGCTCCAGCTGAGCGAACAAGGAGCTGGAGTGACCGGGGATGAAGGACGGCTGGCCGCGTAAGGCTGAGATGGCAGCGGGAGTCGTGGAGTCTTGGGAAGGTGTGCCTCAGCGTGAGAGACCTGGCCGTTGAGGAACCCAAGTCTTGGTCCGGTAAGGAAGCCAGGGAACGGAAGGCAACCGCACATTAGAGAAGATCAGCGGCTGAGAGGGCGGCTCTCCTGTTGGGAGAAGCAGGGGAGCCGCCAGATAAAAGAAGACACCGGTTTGTTTTTTTTAGAGACTGCTTCCAGCATTGTTTTAACCTTATTTTAAATGAACAATTGTTGTTTTTTTCTATTTATTGGATTTTTTAACCTCCACTAGTTCACTTGTTTTACAGTCATCCCTCTGGAACGTAACCCCCACGATAGGTGAAAATCCGCGAAGTAGTGACCTTATATTTATTTTATTATTTGTATATATTTTAAGGCTTTATAAACCCTTCCCACACTCTTATAAACCTTACCGCCTTATTATGTCCACTTGTAGCAGTGCTACTTAAGAACTGCATCTCCCAGCAGTCCCTGCTGGGGCTGCAGGGGTCAAAGGTAGCCACAGGCAGATAAAAGGAGGGCAGAGGGCAAAGAGGAAAAAAAAGAAAGTTTTGTTTTAGGTTTGTATTGTTTGTTGAGGTTATTTGTCGTCTCTCCTGCTGTTATTTGGACTCTGATCATTTTGTCTTGGACTGTATTCGTTTGTTGGGGTCTGGATTGTCTGTCTACCTGTTCACTGAGAGCTGTATTGGATTATTGGATTTTCTGGAAGAGTGAAGCGCTCCCGAATCAACCATCAACCATCAACCTCATCAGTAACTACCGGTAGGACTGTATTTTCCCTTCTCCATTGCAACTTACAGATCGCTGGACTTAACTTGGTCACTATTCGTCTTTCAACCTGTTTCATATATATGGACTTTGCTGTGTGGTGTTTGTGTTTATTTTGTGTATGTGTAATATCGCCGAAGGGGTCAGAGGTGGTATTACTGTTTTTATTACTCATTTCATGTCATTATATTTATAATTGTTTGCCATTCCCAGTGTGCTTATTTGTCTCTGTGGTGAGAGTGTGTGGGTCGATCCAAGGCTGGGGACGTTCCTGGGATCTCTGCTATTAAAATAAATAAATCACCGTCATCTTTGGCGGTATGAATCTTAGCGGCTCCTGACCGCTACACACTTACAACTCGTTTTGTGCCCTGGTTAATGGACACTGTGGCCGTAGATCTAATATTCTTTTCCTCCTTTTTAAATAAAACATATCCAAACCTTTTTCCTTTTTGGCAATCGTTAGCATCTTCCGTTATCGCTTGGGCACGGCCCCTGAAGCAGTAGTAGGAGCAGATCGTTTTGGAACCATAACGAAGGGCTTGACTACGCACAAAGATAAACACAAAAGAGCACAAAAGTTAAGTCTTTACACAGCAAAACACATTGATGCTGAATGAGCGAGACGAGACTTCCTGGTTAATGCAGCGGAATCATATTCGGCGCACCGTCGCTGAGCCAATCAGCACACAGGAACTTAACTGCGTGCTCTGATTGGGTCATCCGCCAATAGCGTCCCTTGTATGAAATCAACTGGGCAAACCAACTGAGGAAGCATGTACCAGAAGTATAAAGACACATTGTCTGTAGAAACCCACGTTATATATTTAGATATGCTTACATATAAAATCCGCGATAGAGTGAAGCCGTGAAAGTTGAAGCGCGATATAACGAGGGATTACTGTATGGATTATTTATTTAATGACTTTTTGGAAGGCACTGCACTTTATTTAATTTGGATATTGTTTTTGTTGATTGTTTTTAATAAAAGCTCTTGACACCTTCCTCTTAATCCATTGTTGTGCCTCACTGCCGAGCTCATCGGTAACATTACCAACGGTGACGGGTTCAGGGCTCCCCAAACGCAAGATGGGAGCTTGCAGCAAACCCGCATCGTCACAGATGAACCTGAACCAAAATTCAAGTGTCAGAGTCAAGCGTCTGAACGCTTGCGTCAATGGGGTATTTCATCCATCCATCCATCCATCCATCCATCCATCCATCCATTTTCCAACCCGCTGAATCCAAACACAGGGTCACGGGGGTCTGCTGGAGCCAATCCCAGCCAACACAGGGCACAAGGCAGGAACCAATCCCGGGCAAGGTGCCAACCCACCGCAGGACACACACAAACACACCCACACACCAAGCACACACTAGGGCCAATTTAGAATCGCCAATCCACCCAACCTGCATGTCTTTGGACTGTGGGAGGAAACCGGAGCGCCCGGAGGAAACCCACGCAGACACGGGGAGAACATGCAAACTCCACGCAGGGAGGACCCAGGAAGCGAACCCAGGTCCCCAGATCTCCCAACTGAGAGGCAGCAGCACTACCCACTGCGCCACCGTGCCGCCCCTGGGGTATTTCAGTTTTTTTAAATTTTTAATAAATTTGGAAAAATTTCCAAATCCTGTTATCGTTTTGTCATTCTGGGATACTGATTGTTGCTTAATGAGCAAAAAACTGAATTTAAATGATTTTAGCGCAAAATGTGAAAAAAATCTGAAGGGGTCTGAATACTTTCTGGAGTGGCATGGTGGCACAGTGGTGGTGCTGCTGCCTTGCAGTAAAGCCACCAGGGTTCACCTCCCAGGTAGGGAATCCATTCCCGGATGGGTTTATCCATTCCCGGGAATTCGGGAATCCCGCATTTCATTCCCGGGCTCCCGGGCATGATACAGTGCATGGGCATCTCACATGTGAATGGTTTTAGAACGACCGACACTTATCTTATATATAATTCACCAGCCTACTCACTCACTCACTCACTGCCGTCCATCCAATGCCGAATGCGCAGTCGCCTTCTGCGCACGTCTGAAGCGGAATGCGCAGTCGCCTTCTGCGCATGTCCAAAGCTGAATGCTCAGTCGCCTTCTGCGCAGCTGCCCGAAAAACCTTACGAGACCAACATCGCGGCAGGCGGCGGATTTACGGCCACGAAAATTCAAAGAGAAAGGCGACTTCGACCGATATCCAACCCCAACATCGCGGCAGGCGGTGGATTTACGGCCGCAAAAATTCAAAGAGAAAGGCGACTTCGATTAAAGCTCTAGAGGCCTGAAAGGCGATTTCGACTACAGCTTGAGGCCTAATTACGCATTCATTCAATACACCTATATCAGGTTTGTGGTGCTTATACTTATTACTATTCCACTCGTGCCCGTTTCATCTTACGTTGTCGAAACGGGCTCTTTGTCTAGTTTTAATATAAAACTACTGCAATATGTTGACACAAATAAAAGACTAACCTTATCTACAAGCAGTTCATGCTGTCATTTAAGTACATGTATCTTTAGTTGCGGTAATAAGAGCATAGAAAGTACAATGTCCTCACAGGTGGCGCAGTGGTAGTGCTACTGCTTTGCAGTATGAAGATTGTGGGTTCGGTTCCTCCCTGTGTGGATAGCACTTTGAGTACTGAGAAAAGCGCTATATAAATGTAATTTATTATTATTAATGTGTCCAGCGTGCAGTCGTCCAAGAACGCACCTTCATGCAGAAGTACGCCAGCCGCTAAGAAAGCACGCTCTGCCTCCACTGAAGTAGGCGGCACAATCATCAGATACTGATACACTTGTTCTAAACAACGCCCGCGCTTGCCGTTGCGCTGAAACACCGCCATTTCAGCTTTTACTGATGCATCCAGTTTCTTGTCATCATTCTGTGATGGCAAGTTTCTTGGCACAGATAATGCGGATGCAACAGACTGACGCATTGCAATTTCAAGTTGCTGTTCAAAGCTGTTGTCTGATGAAGTGCAAGCTGCAGCAATGGCGCCACCTTAATTATTTTCAACTATAACTCTGTTATTTCTTGATCGATTTTTACACGCTATATATGCGAGCTTGGCCGTTCTCATTTTCCCGGGAATGGTTTCCTTGCTCCCAGGGTCCTGCCTGTGTGGAGTTTGCATGTTCTCCCCGTGTCTGCAATTCTTTCCTCCCACAGTCCAAAGACATGCAGGTTAGGTGGATTGGCAAATGTTAAATTGGCCTATGTGTGTGTTGGTGTTTGGTCCGGTGCCCTCTACAGGGTTTGTTCTTGCCTTGCGCCCTGTTGCTGGCTGGAATAGGCTCCAGCACCTCCTCGTGACCCTGTTCAGGGCTAAGCGATTTTAAAAAACGACTGACTGCTGACTGAATACTTTATCAAGGCCCCATGCATGTGTTGCAGTTTCAGTCAAGTCAATGAGTCTAACGTGGGTAGAAGCAAAGAGGGTCTACTCTACTTATAACGTAACGGTCAGATTTATGAATGTGTCACACACGTGTGCTTAGGAGGCAATCAACAAGACCTGAGGTGTGTGAAACATCGTGAGACGAAGGGTTGGATTGCGGTACTGACACCTCTCTCTCTTTTTCATCAGACCAAAAGAAGAAAAATAACATACTTCACACACTTCTGGGTTCACAAGATGGCCGCCAAACATCACTACCTCATCTGGCTCCCAATGATGACGTCACTTCTGGCTCCATCTTGATGACGTCACTTCTGGCTCCATCTTGATGACGTCACTTCTGGCTCCATCTCGATGACATCACTTCCTACTCCATCTTGATGACGTCACATCCTGTCTCCTGAATATGACATCACTTATGCCATATCATTGCTTCCACCATAACATCACTTCCGGTCTCCTTTAGATGACGTCACATTCGTCTTGCAGTTACGATGTCATCTTCTACCACATCATTTCCGCCTGCCATTTTTCTCCAGTATAAAAACGTCATGACTGTATTTTCAATTGTCAATTGCTGTTTAAAAGTGTATCGATCACTTACTAAGTAAGGATCAGTTCAGACTACAAAAAGACTGGACTGGCCAAATGTTCCATTCTAGCTTTATAAAGAAAACTAGAGGGGTGGGAATTCTCATACACAGAACAGTTCCATTTGTAGCATCAGATGTAGTATCGGACCCCGAAGGGAGATATATGATGGTCATGGGCAACTTATATAACAGTAAAATGATTTTGATAAATGTTTATGCACCCAATGCTGATGATAAGGAATTCATGCAAAATCTATTAGCATCCATTCCCAATGTGAACACTCATAAAATTATAATGGCTGGGGACTTTAATTGTGTTTTAAATCCATTCTTAGATAGGACTCCTGTATCAGGGGGGGACGATATCCAATACTGCAAAGAAAATTACACAGTTTTTAAATGATCACAACTTATCAGACCCCTGGAGGTTTCTTAACCCAAACTCAAGAACATATTCGTTCTACTCACCAGTGCATTATAGCTACTCAAGAATTGATTATTTTTTAATAGATAATAATTTCTTGTCTACAATTAAATCATGCAAATACGACACAATTGTTATCTCCGACCGTGCACCTTTAGTCTTGCAGCTAAAATCAATAAGCCCCTCACACTCACCTCGCAGATGGCGCCTTAACCCTCTTCTGCTGGCAGACGAGAACTGCACAGAATTTATATCCAAACAAATCAGCTTCTTCCTAGAGACAAACACGCCCACAGAGGTCTCCGCAGGAACACTCTGGGAAACTCTAAAGGCCTTCTTAAGAGGACAGATTATTTCATTTGTTTCCCACAGAAATAAATTAGAAACCAAGAAAATATCAGAGCTAAGAAGCGAAATTACTAGAATAGATGAAGAACAAGCCAGGCGTCCAAGCGAAGCTCTTCACAGGAAAAGGCAGGCCCTGCATACAGAACTTAACATCTTAACAACTAAAGAAACTGAACAACTTATTTATAAGTCTAGACATCATTACTATGAACACGGAAAAAAAGCTAATAAGCTTTTAGCTCAACAAATTCACAAACAAGAAGTTCGCAACGCAATACCAGTAATTACCAACACGAATGGAGAAGAAATTATAGACCATAAAAATATAATGCATACATTTAGAGATTATTATAAATCCTTATATTCTACTGAGCTCAAAGAAGACAACACACAATCTAATGCATTTCTGGATACATTACAGACACCACAAATAGATGCTTTAAGTGCTGAGGAACTGGATAAACCTCTAACGCTAACAGAATTACTAGATGCTATAAAGTCACTACAAAGCGGGAAATCAGCAGGCCCTGATGGTTACCCCATAGAATTTTATAAGAAATTCTCCACTCAGCTAGCTCCTCTCTTATTTGGGGTGGGGTCTGATTTGTCTTTAATTTGTTTGGTTATAAATTGATCTATTTGTATGGAATGATTACAATAAAAATTAATAAAAAAAAAAATTTAAAAAAAAGTGTATCGATCATTATTACAGGACAAGTCTGGTATTTTTCAGGGTATTTAGTAAGGTTATCCAACTCCAATCCTGGAAGGCTGCAAGTTTTCCTTCCTGCGACTTTCTTAGTCAGTGTCCTATTTCTGCTCTTTTAAGACTTTTTATAATAAGATTAAATTCATACATCCGTTTAATATCAAACCCATTTAATCCAGTTCAGGGAGTGCCATGGGGTTTGAAACCTACAACTTAGGGGGGTCTTTGCTTCCAGGCTTGGTCCTCTAATTGAAAAAAACATTTCTCTACAAATGAGCATTGATTAATGAATCAATTTGCAACAACTGCCACGTGAATTATTTATTTCATCCTTTGTCTGTGCTTGTTTGTTGTATTTCAGCCAGGGTTCCTCCTCATTCCTTTCCAGATAGGGACACTATCCAGTGACCTGAGATGAAGACTGGACTCCTTCAGTGGTGTGTCTCTTTGGAGAATCCTTGGGGACCACTGGTTTGACTTTGTGTTGCTCATGGAGTCCCGAGTGAGGCACATGACCAGCATTGTTAGGGGGCACCAATTACGGCACTACGGCCATGTGGCGCCATTCCCTGAAGGTGATCTGGCAGGTAGGACCCTCATTTTTGAAGACCTGAGTGGCTCACATATCACCTGGCTGCAGCATATAGAGGATCTTTTCCGGAGGGTGGAATTGGACCAGGAGTCTTCCTGATCCTGAGCTGTTTCGTCATGTGGTGTGTGTGCTGTACCAGTGCATGCTCCCCAACCTTACCCGACCCTGACCTGGTTCCCCCTCGGGCTGAGTTTCCAGTCCTTGTTTCATATTGTGAGCACTAGGGGGCATACCAGCACCACCAAATCTTAAACACAACTACACACACACAGAGTCCCGGGTTGAAAACCAGCTTCCTTCCCTCAGTGTCGTAGTGGCTCTCAAACAATACAATACTGTGAGCCAATCCCTTTTCTCCTTCATTTTCTTCCACTTCTCCCAGTGGAGGGTTGTCCTTCTCCACTCCTGTAGAGTCGGACCCCTGAGCTGAGTGGAGGGGCTCTCTTTTAGATCCGGACCCAGTGTTAAAACTATTGCTTACAGGAAGCACTTCAGGGTCCGGCAGGACCACGACAATCCTTGACTTGTTACTATCAGAGAGCTCCCCCTGGTGGCCCAAACAAAACCTGACAGCGCAGGCCCATGGAACCATAACCTCCCATGCTGCCCTGCAGGCGTCCATGATGGGGCTTGCCAGACGGGATGCTGTCACCCACAGTTAAAGGGGGACACTCTGCTTATAGCAAACAGTCACCCTCTGATCTGTCCTTCCTGGTCCCCAAATCCATCTTGGGTGCCACTGAGTGGCTGACAGGCCTGATGTAGCCACTGCAATGTCCTTCCACAGCTGGATCCTGGCATGGAAAGGAGATAGTGTCACTCCCTCCCTGACCTTCTGATATCAAGGCCTCCTGGCCAGGCAAGGGAGTGGGGTCCATACCAGCTGGGATGCCAGTTCGTCCCCCACAATGTCCTTTATTTTCTTTTTTGACTTATTTATTTATGTTAAAGTTAGTTTTGTTAATTACTTGCTGTATTCCCAATGCATGTGTTATGTTCCTTGTGTTTTGTGGGTGGTTCCTCAAGAGGCGGGGCCACCTGTCCATCACCACACAGAACTGCCCTCTGCCCTATAAAGGCGGGCACAGCCCACAGTTCCTTGTGGTTTATTGTGAATGTGCTCATGATGGGATCAGATCTGTTGTGTTTATTCTTCTGCTTTTCTAATTTATTCTGGATTTTTGAACATGATTTTGACTTCTCAATCCCAGATTCTGTATTGGGACTTTGCTATTGAGTTGTTTCGTTGCTTAACAAACTCCTTTGCCTTTTGCACTCCACTGAGCTTCTTTATAGACCAGAGCATTTTTGGAAAAAAAAAACTTGTGTTTTATGAAGACTGTTAAATTTGCCCTTTTTATTAGCCCTGTTTGATGGTTTCCACCTCTAGTTGGACATTTTGGGGACCTCATGCTTTGGAACTCTCAACATTCATAACACTGTTGGTTTTTTCTTTTTTAAAAATGTGAAAAACAATGGCCGTTTATTTAAAAAGAAGAATGGCTAGTGACGCTTTCAGTGGGAGTTAAGACAGGGAATAGGACCAATTACAGTGAAAGGCTTACAAAACCATTTTAAATATAGAGGCTATCGCTTGGAAGGAGCAGTAATCCACATTGTTAGGACAGAGTGCACTCAAAACAGCAAAAGGAAGTGAGGCCTCCAAAAGACCAACAAAACCAGGCCAGTATCTCCAAAAGATAGGCGTCACCCTTGGCTGCCAGACCCCAAACTCTCCTGGCAAACCTTGGCCTGTCCACGCCTGAAAATTGGGGAATATTTTAAAATAAACTAAAATGCCTCTTAAGTGATATGAATGCTTTACATCTTTGGCTTGCGGGACAAGTCCACGCAGAATCTTTAAAATATATATATATATATATATATATATATATATATATATATATATATATATATATATATATATACAGTAGTCCCTCCTTGATCGCAGGGGTTGCATTCCAGAACCCCCCGCAAAAGGTGAAAATCCGCGAAGTAGAAACCATATGTTTATATGGTTATTTTTATATTGTCATGCTTGGGTCACAGATTTGCACAGAAACACAGGAGGTTGTAGAGAGACAGGAACTTTATTCAAACACTGCAAACAAACATTTGTCTCTTTTTCAAAAGTTTAAACTGTGCTCCATGACAAGACAGAGATGACAGTTCCGTCTCATAATTAAAAGAATGCAAACAGATCTTCCTCTTCAAAGGAGTGCGCGTCAGGAGCAGAGAATGTCAGAGAGAGAGAGAAAAAAGCAAACAAATCAATAGGGCTGTTTGGCTTTTAAGTATGCGAAGCACCGCGGCACAAAGCAGTTGCAAGGAAGGCAGCAGCTCACACCCCCTCCGTCAGGAGCAGAGAATGTCAGAGAGAGAGAGAAAGATAGATAAAAACAAACAATCAAAAATCAATCAGTGCCCTTCGAGCTTTTAAGTATGCGAAGCACCATGCAGCTTGTCGCTTCACGATGCAGCTGCACAGAAGGGAGCAACGTGAAGGTAATCTTTCAGCATTTTTAGACGAGCGTCCGTATCGTCTAGGTGTGCGAACAGCCCCCCTGCTTACACCCCCTATGTCAGGAGCAGAGAATGTCAGTTTGAGAGAGAGAGAAAAGTAAAAATCAAAAATCAATACGTGCTGTTTGATCTGTTAAGTATGCGAAGCACTGTGCAGGAAGCATATCGCTTGATAAAGCAGCCATATGTAAGCCCAGCAAAGAAGGGAGCAAAGTGAAGGTAATCTTTCAGCGTTTTTTGAGGAGCGGCCGTATCCTCTAGGGGTGCGAAGAGCCTCCGTGCTCACAATATATTTGAGGAGTTTTATTTAATAAGGTAATACGAGCTCTGGTTGGGTAGCTTCTCAGCCATTTGCCAATAACGTCCCTTGTATGAAATCAACTGGGCAAACCAGTTGGAAGTGCTTTAGGAAGTTATTGAGATTTATTTTTCTGGATACTACTAATAAATAAACAGACTAATGTTAACAACATTTGCATCATTACAATAAACACATACAAAATAAAACTTTAGAATAAACAAAGAAGACATAAAAACGGAAAATAAACATAAGCCAGGAAGCAAATTGAAACTCTATAAAATTCATTTTTATTTTATCTTCTCACCACTTAATGATCCTGAAATATTCACTGTTGGCCTAATGGAAATATTATTAAAAAAAGTCAGTTCATAAATTAAATGAGTTTATTTTTTTTATTTCACACGATTATCAAATTACGATTCCCAGGTCGTTAATGGCAGTAAATCGGCTTGTAACTTGGGGAAGGACCTGATCACGAGGTGCCTTACTGACATTCTAATTTTCTAAAAGACTTGTCATTTGCATGTTCATGTGCAAAGAAAGACAGCGCATTAGTGGCAATGTTGACATTTAATTTAATCGCTGCTCTGCTCCAAAACAAGGCAGCAAGAAGTTATCAGTCATCCGACTTTATTACTGCTGTTTTGCAAGGTATGGGGTAAAAGCATTTAGATGTTGGCTGTGTCTCTCCTGCTGTAAAAATGAGCAGAGGATTATGAATTGCGCAGGGCGCATTTGGACAGCTAATTAGCTCACAACTACTCAATTAAGGTCTCCAAGGACAAGCTACCTTGAGAGAAACATTTTTCATAATACTGTATGAAATATTTTACATAAATACTCTCCAAAGTTATGGATTGAACATTTATTATTGTGACCAAGTGATTATGAAAAATCAGTAACTTTCCATTAATACAATGATAACATAAATGCATATTAATCCTGTCTGGCTATCTAATAAATAATAACTGCAGTTATGATAGGAAAATTACAACAACAGTAAAGAATACAAAAGACGGCAAATGAAATCCTATGGAATCAGTATAAAAGATTTTAAATATATTATTATTATTATTATATACTGCAAAACTTCAAATATTATAATACAGCATACTGTGGTTTAAAACTGCATAATGAATTACACTCTAAACACATAAGCCTACTATGAGGACATGTATGTATAAAGATGGATTCATATTCAATGTGAAACATATTTAACCTTTAAAACTATCTATCTATCTATCTATCTATCTATCTATCTATCTATCTATCTATCTATCTATCTATCTATCTATCTATCTATCTATCTATTATATAGTGCATTTCATATCTATCTATCTGTCATATAGTGCCTTTCATATCTATCTATCTATCATATAGTGCCTTTCATATCTATCTATCTATCATATAGTGCCTTTCATATCTATCTATCTATCTATCTATCTATCTATCTATCTATCTATCTATCTATCTATCTATCTATCTATTATATAGTGCCTTTCATATCTATCTATCTATCTATCTATCTATCTATCTATCTATCTATCTATCTATCTATCTATCTATCTATCTATCTATTATATAGTGCATTTCATATCTATCTATCTGTCATATAGTGCCTTTCATATCTATCTATCTATCTATCTATCTATCTATCTATCTATCTATCTATCTATCTATCTATCTATCTATCTATCTATCTATCTATCATATAGTGCCTTTCATATCTATCTATCTATCATATAGTGCCTTTCATATCTATCTATCTATCTATCTATCTATCTATCTATCTATCTATCTATCTATCTATCTATCTATCTATCTATCTATCTATCCTATAGTGCCTTTCATATCTATCTATCTATCTATCTATCTATCTATCTATCTATCTATCTATCTATCTATCTATCTATCTATCTATCTATCTATCTATCTATCTATCTATCTATCTATCTATTATATAGTGCCTTTCATATCTATCTATCTATCTATCTATCTATCTATCTATCTATCTATCTATCTATCTATCTATCTATCTATCTATCTATCTATCTATCTATCTATCTATCTATCTGTTATATAGTGCCTTTCACGTCTATCTATCTAACTACCCATCTCTCATATAGAGCCCATCACTTATTACAATCATCTTGTACATGCTCATATGTATGTGAATGCAACTCAAACCCCGCCCAGTTGCCACTCTGAAAAAGCCATATATGGAGTATGCTAATCAACCTCATACATATGCAATCAAAATGCTGCAGAACTTCATTGGCTGGAAGAGCAGCAATCCACCTACCACACTGAGGCACCACCACCTTCCTTTGAGATGTGTGATGCTGTGCTAAGCAACTGAGTGTCTCTCCTCTTTGTTCTGGAGGTCGAGGAAATGTATAAAGTATCAGCGTCTGAGTGGGTAGCCACTATCACCTGGCACATGTAATGAAACAACTGCTATTTCAATGAATAGTATGGGCCATTTGAAACACAGGGTTTTCCACCAAGCCAGCCATTACATACGGCATCATCATCAAGCCGTCTTCCAACTAAATAAATAAATGAGTCGCGGGTTGACTCATACTACCGAGTCATGACCTTTGTCAGTCACATCTTGCCGTTACAGATGACTTGCACATTAAGTGAACGTTTCTGTTCATGATTAATAAGAGCAGCTTCATTCTCAGTAGTCTCTAGATGCCTTTATTGCAATGTGAGTGTGGTCAGTTGCTCCAATTACATTTAAAAAACCGGATGCTGCTGAAAGTTGCCTATTTATAGTGGAAAAGACATGTTATGTTTTATGTATGTGCACCCACAACTTATGAAAACTGAATTCAGCACTCGCCGGTTGGTTAATGGCTTTCTGCATGAGGGAGTGAAGCATGGCTGAGATATACGTGACCTATTGGCCAGTTTCCTGAATGGTGACAATATGAAGCCGATAAGCCAAAAAAGTTCTTCAGTGCAAATACGCAGCATTGGACCACTTAAAAGGGAACAATAATCAGTGAGGGCATCATATTCATCACTTCTGATGTTGTGATGAAATAATCACTCGTAATAACTCAAAAAAGAGTTGGGGAATGACTCTGTATATTGTCCGACGGACAAAGATGAAAAAAAAACGGTCAAAATGAATCAAAACTGATCACAGAAGATATCGAGCAGTTAGTTCAAGGCGTTTATATACAAAATGGTGGAAGGAAATGACAATGAGGAAATGACATGGTGGAACTGACGTCATCTGGAACGGCCAGAAGTGACGTCATTACGGCCGCGCTGGAAGTGATGTCATCAGGGATGGCCAGAAGTGACATCATATGGTAGCCCCAAAAGTGATGTCACCAGGGATGGCGAGAAATGACGTCACTATGCAGGAACCGGAAGTGACATCACAGAGGTTGCGTGTGTTGTTGTTGCAGCCATTTTGTGTGGAAGTAAGGTAAGAGCGTTCTTATTTTTCTTCTTTATTTCTGTCGGCAAAGATAAAGAGATATCAGCGCACATAACCAACCCTCTGCCTCGCAAAGTAACACTCACCTTTGGACTTGATGGTTGCTTCCTAACCGCGCGTGTGTGACAACATTTAATGTGTTTGCAACGTCAACACACATAATAATAACAGCTCGGTGATGTGAATTATTATTCACGTGAGTTGTCTTTTTGCTGGTTTGGCTGCATTTCCCTACTTGGCCAAAGGTGTCGTCGTTTCCCAGTTTGTCTGAAATGATCTGTACGTACGGGTCAGAGTTGCTGTAAGTACACGTAAATTCTTCTGTCAGGTACTCTCAGCGCTTGCGGTGGAAAGTGGCACACGCACATTTTGGGGCTTCTTCTTCTTATACATCTG
This sequence comes from Erpetoichthys calabaricus, assembly GCF_900747795.2. NCBI lineage: Eukaryota > Metazoa > Chordata > Cladistia > Polypteriformes > Polypteridae > Erpetoichthys > Erpetoichthys calabaricus. Next base: position 186,572,807 of record NC_041401.2, read on the forward strand.
ACCCCAGGCCTGTGATTTGAACCCACGGTATTAACCAGTGTCCCATCATGCCACATCCGTTCTTTAAATGTTATATTTTTCCTGTTAAAATTGTTTTTAATTTTTCTAAGAGATTGGATCGAAGTCACCTCCTAAAGGTTTTGCCACCACTTATTAAATTGAAAAGGCCCATTAGCTTTTTTATTTTGTTGTTTTGTTATTTTTTTTTCTTACGCATGCATGAGTTGTTCTGAACAAAAACGAGATATTGTGTACGTGACTCCCTTTTGTTTAAAATTTCACAGTGAAAAATTTTCGTTTAAAAAAAAAAAAACCATGAGGTCACCACCTTGGAAGCAGCACCATAATTATATGGATTTTATTAGAATCTTAGCAGGTGGGCAGTGTGTTCTTCATTTGTCCTTTCACTATTACAACAAATGAAAAGATTAAACATTCTCCCATGATCCTTTGGGAGAATTACATTTTAGTTTCATGGCTCTGATAAGTACAATACTATTTATTATTTTGCTTATGCCTTTATCCAAGGTAATATAAATATCCCCAAGACTGCATAATGCAACTTTGAGGGGGCATCCTGGCAGCATCAGGGGATGAAGACAACCCCAGGAGAGGGTGGCAGGTCATCACAGTACCATCACCAGGTAATGCGTCGTTTATGCTGTTTTATCATACATGCAGCACTGTATGTCTAAAGTATTAATAGCGTGTCAGTTAGTCATTTTCCAACACAGGGTCATGGGGGTCTACTGGAGCCATTTCCAGCCAGCACAGGGTGCAAGGTAGGAACAAACCCCTGGGCAGAGCGCCAGCCCGCCTCAGTAGAGTATTAATAATAATATAATAATAATCTTTACAGTTATATAGCACTTTTCTAACTACTCAAAGCGCTTTACACAGTGAAGGGGGAGCCACTTCCACCACCACCGATGTGCAGCATCCAGCTGGATCATGTGATGGCAGCCATTTTTGAGCCAGTACGCTGACCACACATGAGCAGTTAGGTGGTGAAGTGGTGAGAGAGCTAACCAATCAGAGACAGGGGATGATTAGGTTACCAGAATGACTAGGCCGTGGTGGGCAATTTAGACAGGACATCTTTACGAAGGATGCCCAGGGATATTTATTGACCACAGAGAGTCAGCACCTCAGTTTTTCTTCTCATCCCAAGGACGGTACCATTTTAACAGCAAGATGTCCCCCTCACTGCACTGGGATCTGCATTTACACCACAGGGTAAGCACCCCCTGCTAGCCTCACCAACACTTTCTTCCTGCAGCAGCCCAAGCTTTTCCTAGATGGTCTCCCATCCAAGTGCTGGCCTCTTGTTGTCATGCTGAGCCTCCGGTGGATGACCTCTTCTGAGGAGCGTGTGTTATGGCTACTGTGGGATGTTGCTGGGTTGTTTTTGCTGATAAAAGATAAGAACTGGTTGAAGTCAAATGAGCAATGCGGAACGTCCACCATATTGGGTGTACTGTGAAGTTTCCTAAGCTGTTTAATGAACATGTTGCATTGTTGTCTCCTGCATCTGATGTCAGAGATTTGGTTTATGGACTTCAGATAATAGCAAAGGTGCCTTGAAAAACAGGACCGTACTTAAAGCTTTGTCCACAATACTGCATTTTCATTTAAAAATAGCATTTTGTGCTGTCATCATCATCATCTTCAATCAATATCATTCACTAGCCAACCCGCGGCGTAGCATACACCGCATAACTATGTATTGATGAGTGAACACTTCCTGAAAGACACGGTTGTCCAAATGGGGTGGGTTTGAGGATACGACTGTAGGTGAATGAAAAGATGGAACTCTGGAGAGGGCAACATACAATTGTCCATGACTGACAATTGGAGGACCGCCGTCGCACGCTCATTCAGCAATTCACATCTGCGACAAACAAACTGTTTTACACACTGCATACAGCGATTCACATCCGCGACAAACATGATTTTTCTTAGATGGTCCTGTCGCGTCCACCCTCGCACTCTAAGCATACACACTGCCTGGTCATGTGCCCGCTCGCAAGAGCAACTCACAGAGACCCGCCCACCAACTGTAAGACCATGGGATACCTCTCGCAAACTGTTTTACACGCTGCATACAGCGATTCACATCTGCGACAAACATGCTTCTTCTTAGATGGTCCTGCCGCGTCCACCCTCTTTCTTGAATCATACACACTGCTTGGTCATGTGCCCACTTGCAAGAGCAACTGACAGAGACCCGCCCACCAACTCTAAGACCATGGGATACCCCTCGCAAACTGTTTTACACGCTGCATACAGCGATTCACATCCGCAACAAACAAACTGTTTTACACGCTGCATACAGCGATTCACATCCGCGACAAACATGCCTCTTCTTAGACTGTCCTTCCGCGTCCACCCTCGTTCTCGAAGCATACACACCGCCTGGTCATGTGCCCGCTCGCAAGAGCAACTCACGGAGACCTGCCCACCAACTCTAAGACCATGGCATATAAAACAGTTTGCGATGGTGGACGCGGTCGTGCGTCGTAACCAAAAACAATAATGAAAAGTCAACGTGGCTCAGAGGTGCATGTGGAGTGTAGCAGAGATGAATGTGAATGACGCCCTGATTTGTGAGTTGCTGCGTCCGAGTGGGCGTGGCTCTGTGAGTTCTCGTCGTATCCAATGGTCTTAGAGTTGGTGGGCGTGGCTCCGTCCTGCGTGCTTCCATGGGTGTCTTGCTTGCGCTGGCAGCGGCTTAGTGAATTACAATGGAACCTCGGTTCACGACCATAATTCGTTCCAAAACTCTGGTCGTAAACCGAGTTTGTCATGAACCGAAGCAATTTCTCCCATAGGATTGTATGTAAATACAATTAATCCGTTCCAGACCGTACAAACTGTATGTAAATATATATATTTTTTAGTTTTTAAGCACAAATATAGATAATAATACCACAGAATGCACAGCGTAATGGTAAACTAAATGTAAAAACATTGAATAACACTGAGAAAACCTTGAACAACAGAGAAAACTAACACTGCAATAATTTGCACTATAGTGCTAGGAACCGCTCGCTAAAAACACTTTTTTTAATGAGTTTTAAGCACAGGGGAAAAAATGAACATTTGAAAAATCCGTAATTTAATAAACCACCAAGAAAAGTAACATTGCAACAGTGCAGGCTACGAACCGATCACTGTAAACAGAACTGAAAACAAAAACAAGCCTTCTCTACCTTATGTGTCCCTCTCTCGCTCTCTCCCCTGCCTGTGTGTGCGTGTGTCTCTCTTTTGCGAGCCTGGAGCGCCTGTGTGTGTGTCTCTCTGCACGCTCCTGTGTGTGTGCGCTCGCCTCTCTCTCCCACACCTGTGTGTGTGCGTGCGTGTGTCTCTCTTTTGCGAGCCTGGAGCGCCTGTGTGTGTGTCTCTCTGCGCGCTCCTGTGTGTGTGCGCGCGCCTCTCTCTCTCCCCCGCCTGTGTGTGTGTGCGTCTCTCTTTTGCGAGCCTGGAGCGCCTGTGTGTGTGTCTCTCTGCACGCTCCTGTGTGTGTGCGCTCGCCTCTCTCTCCCGCGCCTGTGTGTGTGTGCGTGCGTCTCTCTTTTACGAGCCTGGAGCGCCTGTGTGTGTCTCTCTGCGCGCTCCTGTGTGTGTGCGCGCGCCTCTCTCTCCCGCGCCTGTGTGTGTGCGCGCGCCTCTCTCTCCCGCGCCTGTGTGTGTGTGTGTGCGTGCGTCTCTCTATTGCGAGCCTGGAGCGCCTGTGTGTGTCTCTCTAGCGCGCTCCTGTGTGTGTGCGCACGCCTCTCTCTCCCGCGCCTGTGTGTGTGTGCGTGCGTCTCTCTTTTTACGAGCCTGGAGCGCCTGTGTGTGTTGTCACGCTTGGGTCACAGATTTGCACAGAGACACAGGAGGTTGTAGAAAAAAATGAACTTTATTCAAAGCACTGCAAACAAACATTTGTCTCTTTTCAACAGTTTAAACGTGCTCCATGACAAGTCAGAGATGACAGCTCCGCCAGGAGCAGAGATTGTCTGAGAGAGAAAGAAGTAGTAGCAAGCAACCAATTTAACAAACTGAAAGAAGCCCGTGCTGGCTTTTTAAGAAGGCGGAGCACCGCGCGAGAGGCATATTACGCAACAGAGCCAGACAGAAGGGAAAGGAGGAATGTGAAGGTAGTCTGTCCATGTTTCTTAGGGGTTTTCCCAGGGGCGTCTGTATTCTCTGGGGGTGCGATCAGCTTCACAGCTCACAGTGTGTCTCTCTAGAGCGCTCCTGTGTGTGTGCGCGCGCCTCTCTCGCCCGTGCTCCTGTGTGTGTGCACGGCTCTCTGTCTCACGCTGCCTGTGTGTGTGCCTCTGTCTCTCGCGCTGCCTCCAGGCCCGGCCTTAGGCATAGGCGAAGTAGGCGACCGCCTAGGGCCCCGGATCGACTCCTTGGTCTAATTTTCACGCATTTCACAGAGCTTCCGGGGGGCTCCACCCCCCTCAGGGAGCCCCTGGACTCCCCTTTCGCCTAGGGCCCCATAATACCTAAGACCGGGCCTGCTGCCTCTGTGTGTGTGTGTGGGTGTGTGTATGTGTGTGTGTCGCACGCTCTCTCGCTCTCTCTCTTGCTCGCTGCACAGGAAATGCACAGGGAGAGACTGAACATGAACAAACCGAAAGGGAACCTGGCTTGTTCCTATACCAAGTGTGAGGTCGTGAACCGAGGCAAAAGTCTGGCGAACTTTTTGGTCGTAAACCGAGTTGTACGTGTACCAAGACGTTCGTGAACCGAGGTTCCACTGTATATATATAGATTATTGGTGAGTACCCATACATTTTATAGCATTTTTATTAAATTAAATTATTACTGTACATATTTACCCTACTTATACCAAAGAAAACAACAGCTCATACCAAACGTGCCTGCATGAATTACAGTACATATAGCGGTAACATCGGTATTTTACATTCTAACACTGCGGGAGACATAGCAGTACAGTGCTGTACAGTAGACGGGTTTACCTTTACATTAAATTTTTTTTTAGGGTAATGCATTAAGATGACTTTGAAATTAAATTAAAGTGTTTTGGGGGCATATTTAGGGTTTAAACTATTAAAATAGCTGGCGTCCAGACTGGGGATTTGTTCCTGCCTTGCGCCCTGTGCTGGCTGGGATTGGCTCCAGCAGACCCACGTGACCCTGTGTTAGGACATAGCAGGTTGGAAAAATGACTGACTGACTATAAAAATAGGCATTTGTTGGCATTTTTTTGACCACATCCAAACTATGCGGTTCTAGGAACGTAACCCCACCGAATTTCAGGGGGTCGTCTGTATTCCGTAAACAGCTGAACATCCCCATACCTTCTCTCTGAGGGCCTCAGAGAGGTTTTTAGATCTTGGCGTGCTGACACCACACACATCAACAGTGCAGAGAAGTCCAGACCCTCGATGTAAATAAAGACAGTCAGGTCCACCAGCAGACTCCCTAAGGAGGTTCTAGTCATTGGCCCATCATCTAGAACACGTGAGTCTAATTTGATGGGTAACAAATGTGGATTTACTTTTTCCTCATGACAAATCTGCATTTTTTGTACATTTAGATTATGAGAATAAATACGCCATGTCAGTTTTAGATGCCGATTTTTCAAGAAACTGTCACCTTTCTCTGTAGGCACTGTTTGCATGAAGACCTAACGTTTGCCCGTCCAAAAACTTGAAAAAGTCGGCCATTTTCATGGGGTGTTCTTACTTTTTCACATTTAGTAATACCATTAATGCAAGCTAATTCACGATGAAAATTTTTTTCCACTTTTAATTGTTTCTTTTTTCACTTTTATAAACACAAACTCTTGTAACGGGCCTTTCACAGGCAATCAAAACTAATAAGAGAGCATCCGTATATTGAATTTTCGCCATTCTAGAAATACGGGCCTAATCTGAATTACATTACTGCATGCTTAATGTCTGCTAAAAGCCTTTTAAGAGCCGAGCTCTCAAGTTCCCAGATGAAGCCATTTACAGAGCTGTCACTCAAGCTGCTGCTCATCGGGCGGCCATCATCTTTGATCCCTTCTTATTTCTGCAGATCGGGCGAAACGGTTTGTATTTTCCTCTTTTGGTTGCAGTATATAATAATATAAAATACTTTTTTTTTTTCTTTACATTTGCACTGTATACTATGTAATATTTTTTTCTGCTTATTTTTGAAAAATTTATGCTTTTGAGGATCTTTTTACAGCAGCTTTGCATTATTTAGTCATTCTTGCTATATTTATAACAGAGCAAAGCCTCTTCTATTTTTATTTTTATTTTTTTTTTTTTAGTCACATTTATTGCATCGGTCAGCGTTTAACTGATAAGAAGCCTACTAGCTGTTTCTTAATAGAGTGATAAGCGATATGGCATTTCAGAAAGCTTCTTAGTTGCTTGGAGTTTAATCAATAGCTGATTGAATCATTCTGCGGGACTCTTACATTTTACCAATACTTTCATTTTATTTTCTTAACACATTTCTGTGCCTAGAGACATGTAGATGGAAATCTCACCTTGCACGAAAGTAGCCGTTAAATGAAATAAAGCTGCTTCATACCTTTTGAAGAGCACTTCTTATATATTCCAGTTTCCAGAATTCATTTAATGGCATATTTTAAGACAGCCTGTCCATTTGGAATATTCAAGAGCACCTCCTGCATCTGTGGGCTCCTCTTGTTCCTCTGCATCTTGTGATTTATTTGGTGTCACCAAAGGCGGCTTATAAAAGGCTCATTGGAACAAGGACTCATACTTCTGTAGGGATGCAATTCATTAACTGCAAAACAGGTTTTGTGATATTTGTGTATCGAGATGGACCCTGCATTTGTGGTTTGGTTTATGCTCAGATTTGATGTTCTAAGTTGTTGCCAGTGAGTTTCACCTCTGGAATTCAAGAAAGCACCATTAATCTATAGATCTATCTATCTTGTAAAAGGAGACACAACAATGTGAGAGGGTGACATTGGTGACCCCATATAATTAGAGACACAAAAAAAAGAAAGCATGCAATAAATGTGGACTGGGGTTCCTAAATGAACTGACTCAAGATGGCCGAACTGCTGGTCATATGACTTCCAGGCAGGAAGGGGTGGGTCCAGGAGGGCAGACAACAGAAATGTCGTTGGAGATGGAACAGCTGTCAATCTTCCATTCTGCAGAGGGAGGAAGAGAGAAGAGATTAGCAAACAGCGCCAACCCATGGTTTGGAGGGTAACTACCATCACCAGAGCCCTTTAAGCTGTCTGCCAAGCACAAGTATGTGACACTATCTATCTATCTATCTATCTATCTATCTATCTATCTATCTATCTATCTATCTATCTATCTATCTATCTATCTATCTATCTATCTATCTATCTATCTATCTATCTATCTATCTATCTAATCTTTAATAAAATGCCTTTCTTGTCCATGTATTTAAATGTTTAATCTTGCCTACTATACCATCTATCTATTGTGGCCTGCGGCTGGCGTCCATGCCCAGCCGGACGCCCCTGCACACTATACTCAGGGGGAGCAGCCCTGGACGGTGCAATACCTCCCCCTGGATGCTAGATGGCCACCCCCCTGGGTTAGAGAGGTGCCTGCTCTTGCAGGTCTCCACTGGAGTTGTGCTGCCAGGGGATGCTGCAGCTGGGACTCCTGCGCCCCTGTGGGCCACGTATGCACCACACCCGGAAGTGCAGCCGGAACAAGCCAATCAAGCACATGGAGCACTTCCGCGTGAATTGTAAAAGGGGCCAGCAGCCACCACTCTAGGAGCCAGTGTCGGGAAGTGGAGGACGAAGCTAGATGGGAGGAGTGGTGGTGCCAAAGAAGTGTTTGTTTTGTCTTGAGTTGAGTGCTTTTGGGTCTGTGTATTGCCAGTGGGGTTCACTGGGAAGACGTGCCCCTCAGGTGAAGAAAAATAAAAGTCTTTGTGCTTTTACACATGCCTCAGTGTGAGTCTGTGTCGAGTCCGGTGCAATATAGCACCTTTTTACCACACTATCTATCTATCAAACCCTGACAAACAGCCCCAGGCCATCATCCCTGCTCCACCACACTTTGCAGCAGTCACTACACAGTCCAGACTACCAGATAGTGAGGTGTGATTCTTCACTCCAGACCACACAATTCCACTGCTCCAGAGGCCAGTCGTAGCCCGCTTTACACCACTCTTTGGATCACCAGAGCCTTGAGTGTAGCAGCTCAGCCATGGAAGTCCATTTCATGAAGCCCAGTTCTTTTACTGATGTTGATGCCAGAGACAGTTTTCAGCTCTGTAGTGAGTGACGGCACAGATGAGAGGCTGTTTTTTTATGCTATGCTTGTGCTTCAGCGCTTGGTGGCCCAGCTTTGTGTGTTTGCCACTTTATGGCTGGACTGTTGTTGCTTTCTGTCCCTTCCATGTCACGATTACAGCACTTACAGCTGAAATATCTCATAGTGACTGACCCTATGACAGTGCCACATTTAAAGTCACTGAGTTCTTCAGTGTGGCCCAATCTACTGTTAATGGTGATCGCATGGCTGTATGCTGGTTTGATGCATCTGTTAACAATGAAACACCTGTACTCAGTCATTTGGAGGGTTGTCCACATAAATTTGGCCATATGGCCAAAAATATTAAGTCAGTTTTCCTTATTGTGTTGCTTCTTTGGGCTGAAATGCCATGTATGTTTGTTATACCCCTTAATATTAAAGCTCCCTGCTTTACATGCTGCTCAGATAGCACCAAGAAAGAATGGTGGATTTCAACAAAGGTCAACTTGAACAGAGAAGCCGGTCAACAGTTGTTAGTGACCGACACCTGACAAGTGTGGACAAAACATCATGAAATGCAATAAATTTGCACTTCAACTTTAAAGACTGTAAAACGAAACACAACGAATCTAACTGAACATGTCCACAGACTGACAGGACTGAGCTATGAATACATGACCGAGGCCTCGTCCAAATGACATTTCTGGGTCGTCAATTTTCTTGCACTGGGCTATGAACCCGTGAGTAGTTGATTTTATTTTCATTGAGATTTGAAATGATGGATCAGGCGGTTAAAAGTGCAGCACAATTCAGTATTGGCAGGCAATTCCAGTGTACTCAGTAATTCTGGCACAGCTCTGCTGTCGTATTTCAGCCCCTCTTTCTACAGACTGTGACAGGTCAGCAGCCAGGCGGTGACCTCGGCTTGTTTTTATGTCCTCCATCAGGCTCGGCTGTTTTCCTGCAGCTCCTCTTTAGACCATATTAGGACGTGCGGAGGCTCGCTGATGGGTCCTATATCTGTTTTTAGGACAGGACGTGGCATTGCCAGGTTCATAAAATAGAATGGTGTGGCATTCAGGTGTATTCGGTGACTGATATGGAAAGTCGAGCATTTTACATTTTTGTAGTTATTTCTGTTTATTAAATGCTCTTGTTACAATGAGTTCTATCCAGCAGGGGACTCTAGCTCCCTGGTTGGAATAACTTCTTTTGTAACTGCGACATGTTACATAACCCAAAACGATATAGATGTAATATTAAAAGGTCATACCCCTCCCTTAGTGACACGGCGGTAAGGAATCACATAGGAGAAATAATTTAGCTTTCTTTAATGACGATTTTCACAGCATAACAGATGAGGAAGCCAATAACAAGACTTTTCACCGAAGTGGAAGCCTGATATATATCACTGCGCTGGAAGGATTTTCAGGATCGGATGACGTTATCTCCCATCTGTCCATCGGCTTCAAAGGTGTGCCGGGCAATGTTCCAAGGCTTTATACTCTTTCTTCATGTGCAGACCCCCACTTAGATAGATAGATAGATAGATAGAAATGAAAGGCACTATATTATAGATAGATAGATAGATAGATAGATAGATAGATAGATAGATAGATAGATAGATAGATAGATAGATAGATAGATAGATAGATAGATAGATAGATAGATAGATAGATAGATAGATAGATAGATAGATAGATAGATAGCAGCAGCTGAATCATGACATTCCAAACAAGGACAAGAAGATCCAAGTCATGCTGACTCTAACACAGAAACAGAAATAGTGCGTTGCCCATTTGCAGTTGTCCTTAACTTGTCTTGTCTTAAGATGCTTGCCTACCAATTCTAAATGCTGGGCCTCTGTACTAAATCTGGCTTTGTGTTAGCTGTACATGTGAGAAGAAAAGAAAAGCAGATTTCAAATATTTGCACAGAGCACAGTGACATATTAAACTAATAAGCTTATTACATGAGTCATATTAAAAAATAACAGAGATCATTGAATGCAATTCCATGTGTTAGGAGACGACATTAAATACACGCTTACTAACGGCACATTAGAATGTCATGTAGCTAAAAACATGAAGCTGAAATAGGCTTGTGGTGGCTCAATAGCCTTCATACACTGCAGAGTCGAATTCAATTTGAGTGACGTGTGTCTGTGACTAACTGTGTTCAATGTTCTTAAGCATAACATTTTTGAAAGTATTCCCCATAGAGTAGTACCCAATAATTACCAAAACAAAAATAACTATTAATACAAAAGGACCAATACTAGTATAAAATCACAACCAGTATTAACCCCATCAAAAGAGAAAGCAACTGCATCTAGTAAGTAACATTAGTTAAAATGTTAAAATTATATAAGCAACTAAAAACTTGGAAAGGAACTGATTTATTGTATAACAGGAAGAAAAAGTTGAAGACAACCTCAAATTCCAGTTTGAATATACACAGAAACAAATATCGCTCTTTGGATACACATACAGTGAGCCCTAACCACTCTTTCAACACATGCAAGATGGAGTTCTGCTTCATCCTTGCTATTTATGTTACAATCAGCCCCTATGTGCATCATAGAAATTGTATATCACCCTGCAGTCCTTGTAGCACACCCAGATGCAGATCAGATGCAGTTCCCTTTCTAAACCCATACTATGTTTATATCACTTGGGTTTGTGGACTGCATCTTTCACATGTAATTTATTAGTTCAAACAGCTTTCAGTATTCAGCCCCAGGCGGATAACATCGCTTCTTTACAAAAATGTAATGTAATCTAATCTAATCTAAAATCATTTTATCTACCCTAAACTACTATCATCTCAACTAAGAAAAACCATTTTTATCTTAACTAAACTGCTCTCATCTAATCTAATTTAATTTAATAAAATCATCTCATATAAACTGAACTACTCTAATCTCATCTCATCTCAACTCAACTCGTCTCAGCTCAACTGAAATCAGCTCAACTCATCTCATCTGAGCTAAACTAAAATAAACAAAATTAATTTCACTTCATCATCTCATCTCATCTAAACTAATCTAATCTAAAATCATCATCTAAACTACTTTAACCTCATTTCATCTCAAGTAAACTAAACTCAACTGAAATCAATTCAACTAATCTAATCTAATGTAATCTCAGCTCAACTGAAATCAACTCATCTCATCTAAAATAAACTAATCTAATCTAAACTAAAGTAAACTAAACTACTTTTACCTCATCTCATCTGAATTAGTTACTAAACTAAACTCATCTCAACTAAACTAAACTAGTCTAACCTAACCTAAACTAAGATAAACTAAACTAATTTAATCTAATCTAAACTAAAGTAAACTAAACTACTTTCACCTCATCTCATCTGAATTAGTTACTAAACTAAACGCATCTCAACTAAACTCAACGAGTCTAACCTAATTTAACTAAGATAAACTAAACTAATTTAATCTCATCTCAACTCCTCCTATCTAATCAAATCTAAACTACTTTCATTTTAACTAAACTGAACTAAACTCAATTCAACTCAAACTGAAATCAACTTAACTCATCTCATTACATCTAAACTAAAGATAAACTAAACTAATTTAATCTCATCTCAACTCATCCTATCTAATCTAATAAAATCTAAATTACTTTAATTTCATCTCAACTAAACTGAATTAAACTCAACTCAACTCAACTGAAATCAACTCATCTCATCTAAAATAAACTAAACTACTTTCACCTCATCTCATCTGAACTAAAGTTACTAAACTAAACTCATCTCAACTAAACTAAACTAGTCTAACCTAATCTAAACTAAGATAAACTAAACTAATTTAATCTAATCTAAACTAAAGTAAACTAAACTACTTTCACCTCATCTCATCTGAATTAGTTACTAAACTAAACGCATCTCAACTAAACGAGTCTAACCTAATTTAACTAAGATAAACTAAACTAATTTAATCTCATCTCAACTCCTCCTATCTAATCAAATCTAAACTACTTTCATTTTTAACTAAACTGAACTAAACTCAATTCAACTCAACTGAAATCAACTTAAGTCACCTCATTTCATCTAAACTAAAGATAAACTAAACTAATTTAATCTCATCTCAACTCATCCTATCTAATCTAATAAAATCTAAACTACTTTAATTTCATCTCAACTAAACTGAATTAAACTCAATTCAACTCAACTGAAATCAACTCATCTCATCTTAACTAAACTAATCTAATCTAAACTAAACTAAAATAAACTAAACTACTTTCACCTCATCTCATCTGAACTAAAGTTACTAAACTAAACTCATCTCAACTAAACTAAACTAGTCTAACCTAATCTAAACTAAGATAAACTAAACTAATTTAATCTCATCTCAACTCATCCTATCTAATCTAATCTAATCTAATCTAAACTAATTACATCTCAACTAAACTGAACTAAACTCAATTCAACTCAACTGAAATCAATTTAACTCATCTCATTTCATCTAAACTAAACTAAGATAAACTAAACTGATTTAATCTCATCTCAACTCAACCTATTTAATCTAATCTAAACTATCCATCCATCCATCCATTTTCCAACCCGCTGAATCCAAACACAGGGTCACGGGGGTCTGCTGGAGCCAATCCCAGCCAACACAGGGCACAAGGCAGGAACCAATCCCGGGCAGGGTGCCAACCCACCGCAGGACACACACAAACACACCAAGCACACACTAGTGTCGATTTAGAATCACCAATGCACCTAATCTGCATGTCTTTGGACTGTGGGAGGAAACCGGAGCACCCAGAGGAAACCCATGCAGACACTAATCTAAACTACTTTAATCTAATTTCATCTCAACTAAATTGAACCAAACTCAGTTCAACTCAACTGAAATCAACTCAACTCATCTCACCTAGGATAAACTATAATGAACAAAACTCATTTCATCTCATCTTGTCTCATCTAAACCGATCTAAACTAATCTCATCTCATCTAAACTAAACTATTTTAATCTCATTTTTTCTCAACTAAACTAAACTCAACTCACCTCACCTCAAATGAAATCATCTAATATAATCTAATAACAGTTCTGTCAATTCAGTCCTCTAAACGGTTACGTAATTGCTTTCCTCTTCGATTCATTTCCAGAGCAGTGACGTTTTCGTGTGTGTACTTTTAAGATTCACTTACCTAAAGAAGCAGGAGACGGGTGCTGCTGTATGAGCTGCTTCCACACGCGCCTCCCAATTGGGATCCGTGCGGCTGGCGGACAAGTAAAAGACGAAAAATATAAAAGTTGGTGTAACCGCAGTTTAGCTAAAATTGAAACAGTGAACTAATTCATAGTTGAAATTGTACAGAATGTTCTTCTTCAAGTTTGCAGATTCGCTTGTGCTTGTCAGTGAGAGATTTTGAAAGTTCAAAACTTTGTACAACATGGTCTGTTCAAGGTATCTCTATGAAAATTTATTTGAAGAATAATTATGACAAATTCCTGCAAACCTGGCCCACGGGCAGGCTGAGTTGTTTCACACGGACAGACAGATGTGACTATTGCAGTAGGTGCTCTTCTCACATTATGGGCCTAAAATTGGCTTTTGCAGTAAGAAGCCCCCTGCCATGGTTCAGATCCTACATACCTACTGCCAGAACAAAGGGGTCCAATACAAACAGGCTGAGGCAGGCAAATATTAAATCTCTTCAAATATTACATTCTATCCAAATTATTTATAAATAGATAGTGACTGTGACAATGAACAAAAGTGTAATTAGTTTTATAATTAAAAAAGCCACACTATGATGAAATTGAATTTTAACAGAAAATTGAGAGTGGTGGAAAATGAATTAGAGTGACTTTTAACAGCCTTACTTTAAGCATGTGAAGAATTTAATTATGCCAGTAATAATTTCTAAATAAAAAAATGAATTAAAACTTTTTGAAGGTAAAGACACTTTTTGAGGATGTGGAGCATGGAAGTGAATAAAAATGCTTTTTTTTTTAGTATAATGAAAGATAACAGAAGAATGAAATGCTACATTTTTAGTTGAATATTATTTTTTCATAATGCCAATTTTTTCAGTTCTTTCTATTGTCAAATTACAATGTGCAGCAAACGGTAAAGGCTCTAGGCATTTTGTCTAAGAAGAAAGGCCCATAGTTTGGAATTATGCTTAGAAAGAATCATAAAAAAATATTCAAATTTATTATTAATCAAACTATTCTTCGTTAGGGTTGCTGGAGTTTACCCTGGCAGCAGAATCTAAAATGCGCACTGCATTCCTTGGCCATGAATCGACACAAATACAGCAGAGTGTGGTCATGGGATGAATGACACGGGATCCAAAATAAATGTCGGGGTGCCAGCCGGGTCACCCCATCTAATTAACAAAGGAGAGAGCCACGAAAAAAGGTGCGATCGCGCATGTGAAATGAAACAAAGGGCAGCAATGCCTTCGTAAATATCTCAGTCCTCACCTGGAGCTCCATCTCCATCAAGCATCAGTCCACGATGAGACCCCACTTTCCAGGAGCGCCTTAAATTTATAGTCCTCTGAACTGAAGGGGTAGGGTCAGTTGCCCTCATTGGGCATTTTCTCTGTGCTGCGGGAACAGAAAAGGACAATAATGTTAGCGAGGGCGCCCTCTCTCGTCCTGGCGTAGTATGGCATACCAAGGATGAGCCAGAAAGGTGATCCTCAGGCACATGTTCTTGACAAGAGGTATTTAGGTCGTTGGCATCACTAGGGATGGTGTCACCCTGTGCAGTAACCAAAGTTGGATTAGGAACCCCACAGGCTCCATTGGTGATGTTTCTTAACAGAGAGTCAGTCACCAAGTTATTTAATGGAGCATGGTATTTCCCACAATTCATGGCACGTAAGACGTGGGGTCCCCCTTGGTGATTTCAACCTGCGTACACTCAATCACTACATTTATTCTTGTCCCCTTTGGTCAATTCAGTCCAAAACAATGTACAAAAACTTAATTGACAGTCATTTGGGTGTCATCCCCTGTGATGGTGTCACTCGGTGCACCCCCTAAGTAATTGGGTACAATTCCAGTGCCCTGGGGCCTCATGTATAAATGGTGCATATGCACAGAAATGTTGCGTACGAACGTTTCCACGCTCAAATCGCGATGTATAAAACCTAAACTTGGCGTAAAGCCACGCACATTTCCATGGTACCTCATACCCTGGTGTACGCAATTTCTCCACTCGGTTTTGCAGACTGGCAGCACCCAGCGTCAAAGCAGTGCTACTATTCCTGTGTCGTCACCCTTTCTTTCTTAGCTCCACATTCCTGACGCGACTTTATAAATACACTGAAACTAACTGTATATTGTTTATTAGTGCAATGCATCTGATTGTAATTAACCTACAGCAATATAATGGTCCAGGAAATAGCCATAGTATTCCAAATACCATAACTGCTTTAGCGTTGTTACTCTCACTGCATCTTCTTCTTCTTTCAGCTGCTCCCGTTAAGGGTTGCCACAGCAGATCATCTTTTTCCATATTACTCTCACTGCACCACTCGGAGTATTTATATCACTGTATCCGAGTGGGGAATCACAGCAGCAGCTGATTGGAAAGAGAATTATCAGGATACAGCATCAAGCACACACTACCTCAGCCACGGCAAAACACTTCAAAGCCTTTCCTGCTGTACGGACCTCGCGGTTCAGAAAAAGTTTCATCCCAAGAACTATAAACGCACTCAGTCAGTCCATCAAGTGCTCCTTGTAGAACTGTTTGTACTTATAAGTACAATTACCTCACTGTAAACTTGCACTACAGTTATAATATTCCACAACCTGCGCCACTTTATAAAGCGCGTATTTACATATGATGATGATATCATTTTTAAGATGAAATGCAGCAAAATATGTTGATTATATTATACAGATAAAACTTTAACTTCATTTAAATAATCTGTATCTTAATACATAATTCGCCTGCCTCCTCACTCACTCACTCACTCACGTCTGTTCGAAGCCGAATGCGCAGTCGCCTTCTACACAGCTGCTCGAAAAACCTTACGAGACCGACATCCAATTACGCATTCATTCAATACACCTATATCAGGTTTATGGTGCTTATACTTACTACTATTCCATATTGTACTGGAACATTCATCATTCAATATTATACTATAGGCCTGGAAAATTCATCAACTAACAGTACAAGCCTGTACAGTAATGAGTAAAGCGGACTACAATCATTACAAAACAACTTCTTCGTTACTTATCATTTGTTCTTCATACACTGCTGACACAAACTCGTGCCCGTTTCATCTTACGTTGTCGGGCTCTTTGTCTAGTTGTTAATAATTAAACATGTGAGGACACGGTGCCGCAGCGCTAGCTAGTTCAGGGATTGTTCCTGCTTTGCGTTGTATTCTTGCTGGTGCTGACGCGACACTGGAACGATAGACGGATAGAATAATTAAACATGTACTACAAAGATATTTCAATGTTCCTTAAAAGTTTTGAAGAATCGGCGCTCTAAGCTTACAGATGGCTTCACGTCTATTACAGAGCTGATTGTGTGGCGATTGGGTATTTGGAGAAAGAAAAGTAAGGACATGAATTGGAGGTTAGTACGTTTGAAAGAGACCGTGCTTCTGTAATAAATTATTTCATCGAAGGTCGCGCATGGTGCAGCAAGCCTCTTGCGTGAGACATGAACAAGCACTGGGCCACCGTGTTCCCATGTTTAATAACATGCTTTCATTCCTATCATCATGAACAAGATATCACGTATACATCTCAGTATTTTAATTATTCAGAGAGCTGTAATATCACGAATGTAATGGATTATGTGTCCTGTCGGAGAAAGAGAAAGCCCGTTTAAGAAGCAGGTAGTGATTCACACACATAGAGCACATAGAAGATCAAATACAGAACAAAGCATTTAATGTGCCACTTTAGTTACGATGGGATTGGAGAAACTAGTAAATTAAATGATTTTAAAATGAACTTAACAATGTTCTACTTTAATGGCAAAATAAACTACGTGATTAAAGTGGAAATTTCGAGATTAAAGTTGACATTTCGTGCTTTTTTCCCACTGTGTGCCTATTTTTTTTGTCTGTACCCTAATAAGCTTTCATATGACACTCAGACGGTGGACTATGACACGCCTTTTCACGGCGACTTTGATATGTGACTTCTTTTTTTATTTCGGGCACTGTGCGACTTTGTGAACTTGAGCTTTCGAGTTTCTCCAACACTCTGTCACTCGATCAGCTTCCTTTTGTTGTTTATACCACTGTTTAAACCAACAAATAGTACGTTTTTCCTTTGCCTCCACTTGGTATTCGCTGAAATTCTTATATTTTCCCCCGTGCTTTTCCCATTGTCTTTTCACAGAAGGCTGAGCTTAAGGGTTATTTATATTGATTTGCATATTCAAAGGGGCGTAATTCTGGGAGGAGTTGGGGGCGGGACAGAAGGCGCGTGCATGTGCGTTACTTTTCACACTGATCGGGATTTATGTAGCGGAAGAACGTGAAAGTTTGCATATGTACAGATTCCTGCATCTGGATTTTTCTGTGCGTACGCACATTCCCGCTTTTGTGCTTACGCCATGTTATAGGGCGAGTTCTACGCACGGCATTATACTTGAGGCCTTGATGATTGTCATACAGACTTCTGGCTTTTAATCCATCCATCACTGTTGGAACATCACGGTGCTTTGAGATGATGGTGGCGCAAGCCACCACCAAAAGGACACTGGAAAAGGAAACAGAAGAGAGAGTACGGGGTTAGTACAGATTTTAGAGCAACCATGAATAGTTATTATAATGAATTGGATATACAGAGTATCAGGATTTAAATTACAGTGAAGTTATGAGAAGGCCATGTTAAAGTAATGTGTTTTCAGAAGTTTTTTAAAATGCTCCACTGTATTAGCCTGGCGAATTCCTACTGGCAGGTTATTCCAGATTTTAGGTGCATAACAGCAGAAGGCCGCCCGCCTCACCACTTCTGTTAAGTTTTGCTCGTGGAATTCTAAGGAGACACTCAGTTGAGGATCTGAGGTTGCGATTTGGAATATAAGATATCAGACATTCCCATATATAAGATGGGGAGAGATTATTTAAGGCTTTATAAACCATAAGCAGAATTTTAAAGTCCTCAATGAGCCCCTGAAATGAAGGGATTGTGTTCAAAAAAATGCTTTAGTTGCCTCACATTTTTATGCAATCGTTTTGTTCACCCCACTGAATTAAAGCTGAAAGTCTGCACTTCAACTGCATCTGAGTTGTTTCATTTAAACTTCATTGTGGTAATGTACAGAACCAAAATTAGACAAAAGTTGTCTGTCCAAATATTTATGAACCTAACTGTAGATAGATAGATAGATAGATAGATAGATAGATAGATAGATAGATAGATAGATAGATAGATAGATAGATAGATAGATAGATAATTTTAGCATAGTTGGCAGGATAAGATAGATAGATAGATAGATAGATAGATAGATAGATAGATAGATAGATAGATAGATAGATAGATAGATAGATAGATAGATAGATAGATAGATAGATAGATAGATAGATAGATAGATAGATAATTTTAGCATAGTTGGCAGGATAAGATAGATAGATAGATAGATAGATAGATAGATAGATAGATAGATAGATAGATAGATAGATAGATAGATAGATAGATAGATAGATAGATAGATAGATAGATAGATAGATAGATAGATAGATAGATAGATAGATAGATAGATAGATAGATTGACTTATTCTAGTGCTGCTTTGTCCTTTTTGCAAGCTGGAGACCAAAACTGCACCCAGTACTCCAGATGAGGCCTCACCAGTGTGTTATAAAGCCTGAGCAGAACCTTCTTGGACTTGTGCTCCACACGTCAAGGCGCTATATAATCTGACATTCTGGTAGCATTCTTGTGCTGTTCAGATGTGATAGGATAATTAAACATGGGGTGTGTAAAGGGGGCCAATGTTGGATGAGTGGTCTGCTCAGATTTGCCAAGTCAGCCTCCTGGCTGCTGTGATTCTCTACATTTTTTATTTGATTTACTTTTGTTAATCCCAGAAGGGAAATTATCTTTTTGCATGAACCTTTGGGGGTCAGAGCACAGGGTGATGGTATCCCCTGAGCTCAAGGGCCCAACAGAGTAGGATCCCTTCTGGTAGTAATCTTCCAGAGACCATCACAGGTCCTTAGCCTCAGGTCCACTACCAAATGAACCAGTGGCTTCTCAAAATTGATGAATTTCCCAGTTTTTAAGACCAATTTTAAATGAACTGCAACAGCAGTAACAAAAACAACATTTTTATAAATACGGAATGCTAACTTATTGTCAAATCTTTGAAAATCATACCCACAGAATTTTTTTTTTTTTAATCTGAGTACCACTACCACCAAGGTAAGCACAAGGCCCGTTCACTGCACTTTTAAAATGATAAGATTAAGATTTATACTGCTGAATATTATCTAGTTAACCGTGTGAGGTTTAACCCCATTACTTCTCCGCAGGTGAAATTACGATTATAATTCATATCATCCTGCTCATTGCTGCTCTATTACTTTGACAAATAAATAAAACAGCCGGCTGATTTATGTGTTTGTTTGCTGGAAACGTCTCTAATGATTTATTTTCCGTCTGCCTCAGTTCTAATTGGCCAGTAGAGGCATTTTTCTAATTTTGACACACAATAGAAGGAGAAAAAAAAGAAAAAAGGTTTTGTAACAAACCTCATTAAAGGAAAAGGCCCAGATTGCAGTAGTTACTGTTGGCTTGGACTCGATTATCCAGCTTTGTGTTTGTTGCTTATTCATTTCATTTGATACTTTCTTGTATGTTAAGTGAGAATTTATTCTTACATTCCTCTCACAACACTGAATATATGCAGTTGGATTCACAAAGTTCTCAGATCCTTTCCTTTATTGTGTACTAGATGTAATGTAATTTTAAATAATTTTAAATGGTGTCACACACATGCGCATGGGAGACAGATTAAGGGCTCAGGTGATGATAATTCTTCACCAATCCTGGGGGTGACGCTGTTTGATAACATTCTCTCTTTTCCTCACTCTGCAGCTGAAAGATTTACAGCTCTCCTCCACCAACGTGACTTCTGGTGCCCGTCCATGTAGACCCTACTACATCACTTCTGGTGTCCGTCCATGTAGACCCACCTACATCTCTTCTGGTGTCCATCCACCTGGTCCCACCTACATCACATCAGGTGTCCATCCATGTAGACCTGCCTACGTCACTTTAGGAGGTCATCCACCTAGACCCTCCTACATCACTTCTGGTGTCCATCCATGTAGATCCACATACATCTCTTCTGGTGTCCATCCACCTGGTCCCACCTACATCACTTCAGGTGTCCGTCCATGTGGACCTGCCTACATCACTTCAGGTGGTCATCCACCTGGACCCACCTAAATCACTTCTGGTGTCCGTCCATGTAGACCTGCTTACATCACGTCTGGTGTCTGTCGATGTAGACCCACCTACATCACCTGAGGTGCTCATGTACCTGGACCCACCTACATCACTTCTAGTGTCCATCCTGTGTGGACCTACCTAAATCACTTCTGATGTCCGTCCATCTGGACCCACCTACATCACTTTAGGTGGTCATCCACCTGGACCCACCTACATCACTCCTGGTGTCCGTCCATGTAGACCCGCCTACATCACTTCCGGTGTCTGTCCTTGTAGACCTGCCTACATCACTTCAGGTGTCCTGTCCATGTAGCCCCACCTACATCACTTCAGGTGGTCATCCACCTGGACCCACCTACATCACTTCTGGTGTCCGTCCATGTAGACCCGCCTACATCACGTCTGGTGTCTGTCGATGTAGACCCACCTACATCACCTCAGGTTCTCATGTACCTGGACCCACCTACATCACTTCAGGTGGTCATCCACCTGGACCCACCTACATTTCTTCTGCTGTCCATCCCATGTGGACCCACCTACATCATGGGTGTCAGTTTAAGGGCTCAGGTGATGGTAACTCTCCACCAATCCAGGGGGTGGTGCTGTGTGAGAACATTCTCTCTTTTCCTCACTCTGCCGCCGGAAGACTTACAGTGTCAATCCACCTGGACCCACCTACATCACTTCAGGTGTTCATCTACTTGGATCCACCTACATCACTTCTGGTGTCCGTCCATGTAGACCCACCTACATCACTTCAGGGGTCCGTCCATTTAGACCTGCCTGCATCACTTCTGGTGCCAAAGAAAAATTGGTTCATAATGACAGGTCTCAACAGACTTCAGTCCAACAATAGAATGACAATAATTTGCAAAAGTGGCAGTTTTAAAGCCAGGCAGTGAAGTGACATCATCAGGCTCGGAACCAGAAGTGACATCCTCGAGCCCAGGTGAAATTTCCCATGGTTCACAGTTGGTCTGCCAATGAAAAAGAGGAAGGATTAGTGCACTCTGCCACCCCCCTGGTCTGGCACAGAATTATCCCTTTCTGAGCCCTTCAGATGCCTCCCATGTGCACGTGTGGGACAGTTGCTTGCCTTGGATTGCCTGTTTTTGTATCGAGCAGATCCTTTGGCCTCTTGTATTCCTTGGACCTTATTTTTGTTACAGAGTATTTTTGTTGATAATGCATATTTTATTTATAATGATTCTACATTTATCCTTTTCATGACTAGCCGGGGCTTAATCGGCTTCCCCCTCTAGTAGACATTTTTGAGATATTTTTTGCTTAGGAACCCCAAGTTCACAACAGATTGATATCATTTTGGACATTTCTTTAGATTTTTGACTTTTCAAACCCAGCTTCCCATTGTGGGGTCTGCTAGACTGAAAGCCAGCAGATAGTTGTCAGGGGCAAGCTGGTCGGAAGTGAGCCTCTTTTGGACTGACCTGGAAAGGCTCCTGGCCTGCTTTATGGTCATTTTGGAGGCCATAAACCCCTTTTTTCGCCATGTTTATGTCTCTAGTTCACAACGGACATGATACCTTGAGTTTTTTCAGCTGTGGCACAATATGTGAAGAATAGTGGGACAGTAGACAAGGCTACTGATGTTACTTGCATAGGCTCTGTCTTGGGAAGGTAATTCAGTCAATTATCCTTTCTGAAACGTCTTCAAAATACATTTAACCTGATGGAGGTCCTGACAGACACAGGGTCCATTCAGAACTGGCAATTTCATCGAAACTGCACAATTTTGTGGATTCTGTAGAAAGAATGGAGAACACAATGAAAGACACACGACAAAGACCGAATGTGGAGTCGGGACCTTCGCTGATGGAGCTGTGAGTCACAGAGAGCTTCAGTAGTTTTTCATTTCCCACAAGTTATTTCAATTCATCTATGTTCTTTCACAAAATGGTTCAGAAATGCCGGAAGAGCTGCAGACCTTAAGTTTCTCCTCTGGGTGTTCAGGGAACATAAGTAGAATTAACTTCATCTCTGACATTTGGGTTAACACCCCCAGTGTTCATTAAATAATGCTGAGGGGATTTGGCTGTAATTGATGAAGTTGGGAAAACCTGCGTTTGACATGGATTAGTATGCACTGGTGGTATGCAAATGTCAAGCAATTAAAAACTTGTCGCTCCTCTTGAGATTTCTCTTCTGATGATCCTAGGATTTTGATTTATTGATACATTCGGCTTACATTGCCGTACGCGTAGCGGAGAGGCAGCAATAGAAATAATTGTTTTACAAAAGAATCACGTAATTAGCCTTATGTCATTTAGACTGTCATTTATCGAAAAAAAAAATGACTCTTACACTGTATTTCCTCCAATAAGGTGATATCATCTAGCAAGGAATCTCGTAGCTGCTTTTCTTCAATGTTTTTTTGTTTAAGATGGTCTCTTAATCACTTTACAACATAATGACCTGAATTTGAATAACTAGTGACTGATTAGAATTTTAAAATTGTTTTTCAATATCTCCATCTACTGTGAAAGACTAACAGAAGAATAAAAACGCCACGCACTTGTTGGCAATGAGAAGAACTGACTGGGCGACGTCTTATAGGTTGCCAGCTTACGGAAGAGGAGAGAATTGAGAGTTAATGTGCAGGAAGTGTTAGCCCAGAATTAAAATTGAGAAGCAGGCTTGTTGTTTCTTACATCACTTCTGGTGTCCATCCCACGTGGACCCACCTATGTCATGGGAGATAGTTTAAGGGCTCAGGTGATGGTAATCCTCCACCAATCCTGGGAGTGGTGCTGTGTGATAACATTTTCTCTTTTCCTCACTCTGCAGCCAGAAGACTTACAGCTCTCCTTTACCAACGTCATTTCCAGTGTCGGTCCACCTGGACCCACCTACATCAGTTCAGGTGTTCATCCACCTGGACCCAACTACATCACTTCTGGTATCCATTCACCTGGACCCACCTACATCACTTCTGGTGTCCATCCATGTAGACCCACCTACACCACTTCTGGTGTCCATCCCATGTGGACCCACCTACATCATGGGAGACAGTTTAAGGGCTCAGGTGATGGTAATCCTCCACCAATCCATGGAGTGGTGCTGTTTGATAACATTCTCTCTTTTCCTCACTCTGCAGCTGAAAGATTTACAGCTCTCCTCCACCAACGTGACTTCTGGTGCCCGTCCATGTAGACCCTACTACATCACTTCTGGTGTCCGTCCATGTAGACCCACCTACATCTCTTCTGGTGTCCATCCACATGGTCCCACCTACATCACATCAGGTGTCCGTCCATGTAGACCTGCCCACGTCACTTCAGGAGGTCATCCACCTAGACCCTCCTACATCACTTCTGGTGTCCGTCTGTGTAGACCCACATATATCTCTTCTGGTGTCCATCCACCTGGTCCCACCTACATCACTTCTGGTGTCCATCCCATGTGGACCCACCTACGTCATGGGTGTCAGTTTAAGGGCTCAGGTGATGGTAATCCTCCACCAATCCAGGGAGTGGTGCTGTGTGATAACATTCTCTCTTTTCCTCACTCTGCAGCTGAAAGACTTACAGCTCTCCTCCATCAACATCATTTCTGGTGTCCGTCCACCTGGACCCACCTACATCACTTCTGGTGCCCATCCATGTAGACCCACCTACATCTCTTCTGGTGTCCATCCACCTGGTCTCACCTACATCATTTCTGGTGTCCGTCTATGTAGACCCGCCTACATCACTTCAGGTGATCATCCACCTGGACCCACCTACGTCTCTTCTGTTGTCCATCCATTTTCTGTTGTCCATAATCTTGAAATCAAGGGAGACCAGGATCTACCTTGGGTGTGCTAGATACAAGGAAGAAACCAACCCGGAATGGGACACAAGTTCATTAAAGAGCACTCTTACTCACAACGGGCTGTTAGTGCCAACATAAAATGTTATCTGACACTTAGACCTGATGGAAATTCTATGCAGACAGCATTCCTTGAGGTCTAAGGAAATATACAGTGTGGGACCCTTACCCAGCCGGGGCATCCAGAGGACATGGGGAAGACAGCAATGCACAGGGCATTGTCTTCCCGGAACACTAGATGGCAGCCCCCTTGGGTTGCAGCAGGCATGCCAGATTTCCACAGGACATCATGGGAACTGGAGTTCTTGGGTTCAGCCCTGTGGGTGCTGCTAGGGAGTGCTGTGAGGTCTAGTGAGACCTACTTCATGTGGCTCCACCCTTACCTGGAAGTGCTACCAGACCAAGCGTTTGGGACACTGGAAATACTTCTGAGGATAACTTAAAAGGAGCTGCTTACCACTGCTCTGATAGCCAGAGTCGGGTGGAAGGAGATGAAGCTTGCCAGGAAGAGTGGAGGAGGCAAATAAAGAGAAAGACTTTCAGAAAGAAAGAGAAGAAGACAAAAAAACAGAGTTAAAGACAATTGCTGTGTGCTATTTACTTGTATGTGTGGTGTGGAAAATGCTTACAGGGAAGAGTTTCCCATGAAAACAAACAATAAATCCTCTTGTATGCTATGACTTGTACCCGAACCTGCCTGTTACGGGTATCTGGGGAGCTGGAGTGCCCCCTGGTGGCCACACCAGTATATATGTGTTCTTGGGAGACAACTTCAGGGCTCATCAAGTAGTAATTCCACTTCGAGCCATGGGATGGCGCTGTCACTTAATTTCTGTTATCTTCCTCCCTCTACAGAATGGATGATTGACAGACTTAACACTGATGATGTCACTTCCGGTTTCTGACCTCCTGAACCCGCCTCCTCCACCATCTTGGGGTCAGTTGATGACAAACTTGCCTCTGAATTACCAATGCAGGATACAATCTAAGAAGAACATTTAAAGCAGTGCTCAGAAGTCTCGGGCTATCATTACATTTGTTCAGTAATTTAAAACAATGAAGAAAAAATTAATTTCTACAAGCTAGACATAAAAAAATATGCTGCTAGGCCTGCTGTGCAAAGGGTTTTAATGACTTTCAGTCCATAATAACACAAAAAACATCTTCTGTGGCTTGAGCTCTTTGGTTTTCACTCATCATCTTATCTCTGGCCAATCAGATTCTGGTGAGTTCCCAATTATGCTACCCTCATCATCATCGTCATCATCATCATGGCGATTCTGTTGGGCTTCCAGCATTGTGAAGGTCAGTCAAGTAAATGTTTTTAAAATGCAGCCCTGCAAACACTGACACTCACCATTTTATTTCGAGATTCAAGTTAAGCAGACAGGCTTTAAACATTCAGTCATTCAATTGGATCTGTGTTGTACTCCAGCGTCTGCCGTTTCAAGCACCGTCATGAAGTGCTTTAACACAGCAATTATCTTTATGATACGGTTCTATTATTAAGGTTAAGAGAGCGGAAGCAAGTCAAAGTGTTATCATTCATTTACTTTCAAATATTGAAAGGTAACTGCAATGATTGCCATTAAATTATTTGAAGTGAGTAGGTAAGAAAATGTTTGTGATATGCTAAAGGTTGCCTTTACTTGACAAATTAATTGAAGTATTACACTTCGATATGTGCGAGTTTATTGAAGTGCAAAAAATCAATTTCAAATCATTCATTTAGTATTTAGTATAACATTTATTGTAACATATTGTGACATCATTTTAGGAAATGGTACAAAGCTCTAGAGAACCTTTCTTTTGCTTGAATCTGCAGCTTTTTGATCTGCGCTTTTGTCTTTCAACTTTGGTTTTTGATTAGCGGTGCTCTGCGCTCTTAAAGATTGACTCTTTGATTTCCTTCTATGAACTCAGCGTGTTTACTGACCATGTCTGTCTCCCAGTCCTTTCTCACATAACCGTTTTTGTCTCTCTTTGTCCCACAACAGTCAAAGATTTTTGGATACTCTGATAAAACTTTCTGTGTGCTTCCTGTTACTGTCCTCTGGATAAAATATTTCTAGCTTTGACTTTTTGACAGCGACTCTTCAGAGCATTTACCTTTGAGAGGGTTTACCTTTGACCCTCAGTTGGAATTTTTGACTTAAAAGATAAGTAGACGTGAAAGGCACTATATAATAGATAGATATGAAAGGCACTATAAAACAGATAGATAGATAGATAGATAGATAGATAGATAGATAGATAGATAGATAGATAGATAGATAGATAGATAGATAGATAGATAGATAGATAGATAGATAGATAGATAGATAGATAGATAGATAGATAGATAGATATGAAAGGCTCTAGCCATCCACCAATGTAGTTAACATTTTGGATTGCATTTAATTTTGACAGGAATGATCCCAAACCCCAACGTGAACACACAAGCACAGTCCCATGTTCAACTAAAGGTTGATTTATTCACCAACATCCTCTCCAAAGTTACAAAAGCACAGCTCTTCTCTCTTCACAATTCAATTTATCACTACAATTTCTCTCACCACCATACGGCCCACCTCCAAATGAGTGTTGCTCCACATCCTCCCAGCTCCGACTTGTCTGGGTAAGGGAGTGCGGCCCCTTTTATTAAGGACTCGGGAGTACTTCTGGTGCCAGGGCCCTTGCCCGATGGAAGTACTTCCAGGTCCTACGGAAGTACATTACAGCAAGGAGTTTGTCTTCCTGCAGAGCCCTCTTCCGGCACCCAGTGACTCCAACAAGATGCTCTGCCAGACTACATTTCCCTGCATGCCCTGCTGGCTGCCATCTAGTGTGCTGGAGGAATAATAACACCCAGCGATATCTTTTCTTTTTAATGGGCTGTCTGTCCATCCTTTCTGATCCTTCCTTCCTTCTGGGTCTGCTCCTTCTTTTCTCCCCAGCCAGGATGTTTATCTACCTATTAGAAGTCTCACGTCTGGGTAAGGAATCATCCCCTTTCCTGGCTGGGATGCCCATCCAGCCCATGTAGCATCTATGATAGATAGATAGATAGATAGATAGATAGATAGATAGATAGATAGATAGATAGATAGATAGATAGATAGATAGATAGATAGATAGATAGATAGATAGATAGATATGACAGGCACTATATAATCGATACATAGATAGATAGATATGAAAGGCACTATATAATAGATAGATAGATATGACAGGCATTATATAATAGATAGATACATAGTTAGATAGATGTGAAAGGCACTATATAATAGATAGATAGTTATGACAGGCATTATATAATAGATAGATACATAGATAGATAGATGTGAAAGGCACTATATAATAGATAGATAGTTATGACAGGCATTATATAATAGATAGATACATAGATAGACAGATGTGAAAGGCACTATATAATAGATAGATAGATAGATAGATAGATAGATAGATAGATAGATAGATAGATAGATAGATAGATAGATAGATAGATAGATAGATAGATAGATAGATAGATAGATAGATAGATAGATAGATAGATAGATAGATAGATGGATGTGAGGCACTATATAATAGATAGATAGATATGACAGGCACTATATAATAGATAGATACATAGATAGATAGATATGAAAGGCACTATATAATAGATAGATAGATATGACAGGCACTACATAATAGATAGATAGATAGATAGATAGATAGATAGATAGATAGATAGATAGATAGATAGATAGATAGATAGATAGATAGATAGATAGATAGATAGATATGAAAGGCACTATATAATAGATAGATAGATATGACAGGCATTATATAATAGATAGATACATAGATAGATAGATGTGAAAGGCACTATATAATAGAGATAGATAGATAGATAGATAGATAGATAGATAGATAGATAGATAGATAGATAGATAGATAGATAGATAGATAGATAGATAGATAGATAGATAGATAGATAGATAGATAGATAGTGCTGACATCAGACAGCTAAAGTCTTGTGGTGGGTTCATAACTTGGAGTTTTTTTTTTATGTAGTGAACGTCAAGTGCGGGACACATCACATTATTTTTTTATCCTGTTTAACAAAGTTGTTTCCCCTGTAGGGGTCTTTTGGTCATACAGCGCAGAGAGATTAGAAAGACACTGTATGATTTTATCAGCTTCATTATAATTAATTTGTTTTCATTTCAGTTTTCATTTCTGCCATTCACAGTGGTTTGAAGGATGTTACTTTCTCACTTACTTTGTATTTTATTTACATTTTTTGGTGGTCTTGATCTGTACTCCACTCACAGTCCTCTAAATCCAACGCTCCTGTCAAGCAGTCCTGCAGTTTTGAATTTAGTGAATTAACACAATTAGGGAATTAAAAAAAAATGGCAGACAAGTTACCTACATGATGTTTAAAATAAAGAATGAAGGGTTTCGAAGTGTGGTACGGTGGCCGAGCAGTTCGTCCTGCTGCTTCAGAGGTACAAAGACCCAGGTTCCATTTCCAAGCTAGCCACCATCTTTGGGGAGTTTTGTCTTTCTCCATCTCCTTGTGATCTTCACTGACATCCCAAATACGTTCTTCTTGGGTTAGCTGCTGACGCTGTCCGGTGGGAGTGGGTCGTGCTGTGGTTCCCAGTGCTGCTGGGATGGTCACCAGCTTCGTGACATTCAGTAAAGTGTAAAATGACTTCAAAACATGGAGGATTTATCTAATGCCATTCAAATTGAGCCACAAGGCACACCAAAATGGCATGTGAAATAAAAATATTGCTTTATAAGGTAATATTTAAAAAAAAAAAATCGAGAAGAAAAGTGACAAATGGCACCATATGAGGTACTTTAAGCCCAAGAAGTAAAGCAGAATGAGTTTCTGAGCAGTAATGAAAATCAAACCTTGGGGAGAAATGCAGCACTGGCATCTGCTG
This sequence comes from Erpetoichthys calabaricus, assembly GCF_900747795.2. NCBI lineage: Eukaryota > Metazoa > Chordata > Cladistia > Polypteriformes > Polypteridae > Erpetoichthys > Erpetoichthys calabaricus. The sequence goes on from NC_041401.2 coordinate 186,602,210, forward strand.
AAACAGACTCTGGGCTTTTAAAGGGCTTTCATTCCTAGGCTGGTCATTTTGCCTGCAGCCATCAGCCTTTATTCCATGTATTTATTTATTTATTTATTTTTAAATCACTTTTCCATGGAAACAAATAAAATATGAATTGTTGTTTTAGGGTTTTCAGAGTCCCCCAGGAGCTCCAGGACAAACAGCCTGTGATTAGCCTCTGCTTTGGGACTTTGGGCAAACGAATGAATGAATCCTGGCTACTAAAACCATTTATTTATTGTCGATTTTGGAAAAAATACCACATGAAGTCAGAAATCATAGAGTGTGCCTGCTTCCATCAATGCAATTTCTCATTTTCAGGTACAACGTTAAAAAATGTCCACCAGTCCATTTTCATGTGAAATGAAATTATATGTCGGACTCAGAAAGTAATCGAGCACCTTCACCTTTTTTCACATTTTGTTGCAGTCTTGCGCTAAAATCCTTTATTTTTATTTTTTTCCCTCATCAATGTTCCAGAATGACAACAGGACTTTAGAAAATTTTGTCAATTTATTAAAAACTAGCTGCCCCCCGGTGGGTCCTCCCACGTAGTAGTGAAACAATAAAAAAATAAAAAGAAGTGTAATTCTGCCAAGCAGAAGGTAGGTACGCTCCAATGTCAAACGTTGGCACTGTATCTGATCGTGTTCAGCTCTGACGGAAGAGCGTCCCCCACTTGGGGAGAAACGCACGTGGCCGTGATATCTCTGCCAATCAGCTGCTACCCTCTAAAACACACACAGCTCTCTCTCTCAAAACGTCCATCATTACTCCTTAACAATCTCTAGATGATAATGTCTGCTGAACAAATGGGTATCACCAGCTAAGCGGAGGCAAGGTACACTCCAACACGTGGCAAGAGGTAGAGCGACTCGAATGGAGGCTGGTGCGTGAGTGAGGCAGGAGGGCTCAGGGCCGTTCCCCCCCCCTCCCCTCAGCCCACAAATAAATCGTTACTGCAACCGAACTATGATTCTTAGAGCAAAATCAACCGAAGTGTTCAAAGCAAATTATTGAAAAAATCCCGATCTAAATCCGCTAAGTGGATAGACAGACGGACGTAAATTATAGAAAGCAAATTATAGGAAAAAGCCTGATCTAAAGCCGTTAAGTAGTTCTCTCGTTTGCTAGCTAAGCGGATGTTAGGTAATGCCCCAAGGCTGGCACGTGAGTGAGGAGGGCACAACACCCCTCCCCTCGGTTCCCAGCATCTGTCTTGGATTACTGCGAATATATCACTCCTGCAAGCGAACTATGATACTTATTGTGATGAGAGAAGTCGCAAAATCAACCGGAATGTTCAAGCAAATTATAGGAGATAAACCAATCTAAATCCGTTAAGTAGTTCTCTCGTTCACTAGCTAAGCAGATGTTAGTTAACGCCCCAAGGCTGGCAAATGAGTGAGCAGGAGGGCCCAAACCCCCCCCCCCCCCTCTCCTCGGCCTGCTGCCTCTCTCTCGGAATCACACAAATAAATTTGTACTGCAAGCGAACTATGATACTTAGCACGATGAAAGAAGTCGACTGGACCGTTCAAGCATATTCTAGATAAAAACCCGATCTAAATCCGTTAAGTAGTCCTCTCCTGAAAAGCAGACAGACAGACATAAATTCTTGTAAGCAAATTAAAGGAAAAAACTTGATCTAAATCCGTTAAGTAGTTCTCTCGTTCGCTAGCTAAGCGGATGTTAGGTAACGCCCCAAGGCTGGCGCGTGAGTGAGGAGTGAGGCCCCACGCCCCTTGGATTCGCACATAATAAATTGGTGCCACAAGCGAACTATGATTCTTAGCGCAATCAGAGAAGTCGCAAAATCAACCGGAATGTTCAAGCAAATTATAGAAAAAACCCCGACCTAAAACCGTTAAGTAGTTCTCTCGTGAAAAGCGGACAGACATACAGACATAGAGACAGACATAAATTATAGTAAGCAAATTATAGGAATAAAACAGATCTAAATCTGTTAATTAGTTCTCTCATTTGCTAGCTAAGCAGATGTAAGATACGCTCCAAGGCTGGTGCGTGAGTGAGGAGGGACCCTCCCCGCCCGCCTCCTCTCGTCCCACAGGCTCTGTCTCGGATTACCGTGAATATATCACTGCTGCAAGTGAACTATAATACTTAGCGTAATGAGAGAAGTCGCAAAATCAACCGGAATGTTCAAACAAGTTATAGATATAAACCTGATCTAAACCTGTTAAGTAGTTCTCTGGTTCTCTAGCTAAGCGGATGTTAGGTTACGCCTCGAGACTGGCTCATGACTGAGGAGGGCCCCACTCCCCTTCCCTCGGCCCGCTGCGTGTCTCTCAGATTCGCGCAAATAAATCGTTACCTCAAGCGAACTATGATTCTTAGAGCGATAAGAGAAGTCGCAAAATCATCCGGAATGTTCAAGCAAATTCTAGAAAAAAATCCGATCTAAATCCATTAAGTAGTTCTCTCGTATGCTAGCTAAGCGAAGGTAAGGCTGGTGCGTGAGTGAGGAGGGCCCTGCCACCCCTCCCCTCGGCCCGCAGCCTCTCTCTCGGATTTGCGCAAATAAATCGTTACCGCAATCGAACTATGATACTTAGTGTGATGAGAGAAGTTGCAAAATCAACTGGAAGGTTCAAGCAAATTCTAGAAAAAAATCCGATCTAAATCCGTTAAGTAGTTCTCTCGTGAAAAGCGCACAGACATACAGACAGACACATACAGTGCATCCGGAAAGTATTCCCAGCACATCACTTTTTCCACATTTTGTTATGTCACAGCCTTATTCCAAAATGGATTAAATTCATTTTTTTCCTCAGAATTCTACACACAACACCCCATAATGACAACGTAAAAAAAATTTACTTGAGGTTTTTGCAAATTTATTAAAAATAAAAAAACTGAGAAATCCCATGTCCATAAGTAATCACAGCCGTTGCTCAATACTTTGTCGATGCACCTTTGGCAGCAATTCCAGCCTCAAGTCTTGTTGAATATGATGCCACAAGCTTGGCACACCTATCCTTGGACAGTTTCGCCCATTCCTCTTTGCAGCACCTCTCAAGCTCCATCAGCTTGGATGGGAAGCGTCGGTGCACAGCCATTTTAAGATCTCTTCAGAGATGTTCAATAGGATTCAAGTCTGGGCTCTGGCTGGGCCACTCAAGGACATTCACAGAGTTGTCCTGAAGCCACTCCTTTGATATCTTGGCTGTGTGCTTAGGGTCGTTGTCCTGCTGAAAGATGAACCGTCGCCCCAGCCTGAGGTCAAGAGCGCTCTGGAGCAGGTTTTCATCCAGGATGTCTCTGTACATTGCTGCAGTCATCTTTCCCTTTATCCTGACTAGTCTCCCAGTTCCTGCTGCTGAAAAATATCTCCACAGCATGATGCTGCCACCACCATGCTTCACTGTAGGGATGGTATTGGCCTGGTGATGAGCGGTGCCTGGTTTCCTCCAAACGTGACGTCTGGCATTCACACCAAAAAGTTCAATCTTTGTCTCATCAGACCAGAGAATTTTCTTTCTCATGGTCTGAGAGTCATTCAGGTGCCTTTTGGCAAACTCCAGGCGGGCTGCCATGTGCCTTTTACTAAGGAGTGGCTTCCGTCTGGCCACTCTACCATACAGGCCTGATTGGTGGATTGCTACGGAGATGGTTGTCCTTCTGGAAGGTTCTCCTCTCTCCACATAGGACCTCTGGAGCTCTGACAGAGTGACCATCGGGTTCTTGGTCACCTCCCTGACTAAGACCCTTCTCCCCCGATCGCTCAGTTTAGATGGCCGGCCAGCTCTAGGAAGAGTCCTGGTGGTTTCAAACTTCTTCCACTTACAGATGATGGAGGCCACTGTGCTTATTGGGACCTTCAAAGCAGCAGAAATTTTTCTGCAACCTTCCCCAGATTTGTGCTTTGAGACAATCCTGTCTCAGAGGTCTACAGACAATTCCTTTGACTTCATGCTTGGTTTGTGCTCTGACATGAACTGTCAACTGTGGGACCTTATATAGACAGGTGTGTGCCTTTCCAAATCATGTCCAGTCAACTGAATTTACCACAGGAGGACTCCAATGAAGCTGCAGAAACATCTCAAGGATGATCAGGGGAAACAGGATGCACCTGAGCTCAATTTTGAGCTTCATGGCAAAGGCTGTGAGTACTTATGTACATGTGCTTTCTCAATTTTTTTATTTTTAATAAATTTGCAAGAACCTCAAGTAAACTTTTTTTCATGCTGTCATTATGGGGTGTTGTGTGTAGAATTCTGAGGAAAAAAATGAATTTAATCCATTTTGGAATAAGGCTGTAACATAACAAAATGTGGAAAAAGTGATGCGCTGTGAATACTTTCCGGATGCACTGTATATTCGATCTCATTTTGCTATTCTGTTATCCATCCATCCATCCATTATCCAACCCGCTATATCCTAACTACAGGGTCACGGGGGTCTGCTGGAGCCAATCCCAGCCAACACAGGGCACAAGGCAGGATACAAACCCCGAGCAGGTTGCCAGCCCACCACAGGGCGCACACACCCCCACACCAAGCACACACTGGGGACAATTTAGGATCGCCAATGCACCTAACCTGCATGTCTTTGGACTGTGGGAGGAAACCCATGCAGACATGGGGAGAACATGCAAAGTCCACACAGGGAGGACCCGGGAAGTGAACCCAGGTCTCCTAACTGCGAGTCAGCAGCGCTACCCACTGCGCCGCCATGCTGCCCTAGGCAATACTAAGTAACAAAAAATAAAGTAAGGCCCGATGGCCAGGAGGACTAAAAAATAAAAAAAAAACTCCAGAGGGCTGGAGAAAAAACAAAAAAACCTTCAGGGTTTCTAAAGCCACAAGACCACCCGGCCCCCCACTGGGCATTCTAACTAGCATAAATGATCTCAATCAGTCCTCATGGTTTTCAGGCTTCACATGGAAGAATTAGATGATGATGGCCATGTGGACATCTGGCCTTCAATCCATCAATGTGCCGTGATCAGGACCCAGCAGGGCTACGTCACTGGACTACAGGTTCCAGCATGCCCTGCAGGCATCCATGTGGGAATTCTAATCCGTGAAGACTGCCACAGCATATGGGGGAAGAGGATATAGTGTTCTTCTTCTCCAGTCCTTCCATTAAGCTGGCCGCCTGGCAGGGTACTGTTCCTGGGTCCAACCCAGCCGGGCACCAGGGTACCCACTCTGGATAGTCTTCACCCTGTTTCTTGTGGTGACGTAGAACTGGCCTCCTGTCTGAAAAAAGGAACCTTACTCCTTCCCAGCCGGGATGCCCACCTATATGTGTTGCCCATCATAACATACAGATGCACATTCATTTTTGGATGCTTTTGCAAAGAAACGGGAAATCCGAAGCAAAAGCCCAATGCTGAAGTTGCCTTTTGCCTCAGCAGGTGCATCCTTTCATCATCAGGGGGTCCTGCCTCCTTGGGCAGCGCATAAAGTGGATTCAGAGAAAAAATATTTAACAAACAAATTAACAAAAAAATTAATTTAAGGTAGGGCAACAATGCTGGCATGAAACATAACAGCAGTGGGATTCAAGTCCAGGATAGTGAATCTATGAAGCAGCAGTGCTGCCCACTATAGCGCCTTACCATCCATATGCCTTTATGTTATATTTAATGTGATAGCTGAATATCATTCTTCTCTTACATAAGGCATTTCTGGTCACATTGTGGCATCAATGGAAAAAGAAAAGGTTTGAACGTGTTTTGCAGCCCCCTTAAATGTTTCTTTGTGGTGGGCAGCTTGTTCAAAAGTCCAGCACTCTCCAGAACTTTCATCTGCCGGGGATTCATCAAACCAGAGTAGCGTGACAATGAGCACTAAATTTCGACCATTGCTGCCTCTCGATCAAAACATGTTGATTAAGTTGTTTTTTTTTTTATTTTATTTGAAGCCATCTAAAGAAATGCAGTTGAAAAGCAGATGAAGTATATTGATTGTCTACAGCATAAAAATGCTTCGAAAAACAAAAGGTTTAATTCCCATGCCATGCAATCCCATTTAAATGCTAATTTGAGATTTTTTACTTCACTTTTCCTTATATGGTGTAAACCAGCAGGGGGCATTGCAGCACACCAAACCCCAGACCTAACTGCATAGACACAGTTTGTGTGAAATGACGCGCCTTCCAGACAATCGTCGAGTAGCTGCCAACGATTGTCGGGCAGGCAGTATATGAAGTGGCTCCACCTGGGGACTTCTTCTTTAATGCTGAACCCGTTTCTTCTAAATGACAAACCCATGTTGTAATCGCATGAGCAGATGAGACATGATTGTGATATCCTAACTGGTAATGACACTGAAATTCCCTTTGCGCAGCAGCCACACTGTCACCATTCTTATCAAAGGCTTTCACAGAGAACACTCGTGGCACACCACTCCACTGCTCCATTATAACTAATGGCAAGGGGTTCTAAACGAGGTCACGTTGGTCCCAAACAACTGCATACACACACCTCAGGGTCGCCAACACCTACTTCCAAAATTTCCAGTTTCCCTACTCCACCCTTTATTTTATGGCATTTCTGTCATGTTATTTTCTAACCCACTTAATCCAGACCAGGGGTGCCTGGGGAGGGGGAGGGGTATGGGGGGTTGGGGGGGGGGCGTGAGGACTATCCCAGCAAGCATTAGGGCACAAGGCTGGAATAAGTCAGTCACAGGGGAAACACACACACACACACACACACATACTCACACACACACACACACACACACACACACACGCACACACATCTATACTCACACACACACACACACATACACACACATCTATACTCACGCACACAAACACACATCCATACTCACACACACACACCCCCACACACACACACACACACATCTATACTCACGCACACAAACACACATCCATACTCACACACACACACACACACACATCCATACTCACGCACACAAACACACATCCATACTCACACACACACACACACACACACACACACTCATCTATACTCACGCACACAAACACACATCCATACTCACACACACACACACACACACACACACACACACACACACACACACACATCCATACTCACGCACACAAACACACATCCATACTCACACACACACACACTCATCTATACTCACGCACACAAACACACGTCCATACTCCCACACACACGCAAACACACGCACACACATCCATACTCACACACACACGGACACACACACACGTCCATACTCACACACACACGCAAACACACATACACATCCATACTCACACACACACACATTCATACTGAAGCACACACTCACACACACACACACATCTATACTCATGCAAACAAACGCACGTCCATACTCACACACACATACCCACACATACTCACGCACACACATCCATACTCACACACACATACCCACACATACTCACGCACACACATCCATACTCACACACACATACACACCCACACATACTCACATGCACACTCAAACACTCATACACACATACTTACACACACACACACACACACCCACACTCACCCATACTCACGCACACAAACACACATCCATACTCACACACACACACACACGCACACTCACACACACACCCGTACTCACACACACCCCCACACATGCACACACACACACATCTATACTCACACACAAACACACACACACACACATCCATACTCACACACACACACGCACACGCACACACACACACACACATCTATACTCACGCACACAAACACACGTCCATACTCCCACACACACGCAAACACACGCACGCACACACATGCACACTCACACACACACATCCATACTCACACACACACGTCCATACTCACGCAAACACACATACACATCCATACTCACACACACACACACACCACGTACACACACACACACACACAAACACATCTATACTCACGCAAACAAACACACGTCCATTCTCACACACACGCGCGCACACACACACACACACCCATCCACACATACTCACGTGCACACTCATATACACACACACTCACACACCAACCGTACATGAGGGCCACCTAAGCATCACCAATTCACCTAACCTGTTTGTCTTTGGACAACGGGAGGAAGCCGGAGCACCCAGAGAACATGCAGACTCCACACAAGGAGGACCTGACAAGACCGCCAACACTCTTCTTTTAAGGAATTCCTAAAAATGAGTTAAACCTTTATTTGGGAGAGTCGAAAAGAGAATGCTACAGCTGCAAGGTAGGAACGTCTCCAGAAAGAATGGGAGATCACGGTTGATGAAAATGACATTATTGTACCAACAGGACCATTTAAATGTGTGTATTTATTTATTTATTTAAAAAATGAAACATGGCACAGCATTAGAAAGACTGAGTCACAAATATACTTTAGAAATGGAAATTGTTGGCCTAAGAAATGCCATCAGTTTGCAGGAATTGCTCTCTGAATTCAGAATGAACTCTCTTCATCTTCTGTGTTTGTTTATAACTACTAGCAATGCTGTGCATTATCTTCTGTAACCGCATCACTCTAATCTAGTTATTTATACTATTGTCTTTCAATATTAAAATTTTAAGGATGCAATATAATCTTTCCAAACAATATAGTTAGTCTGCTTGAAATCAGTACCCTGGAACTCTAATGTAGGAATTAGAAAATGCCTTACAATTTATCTTGATCCATTAAAAAAAAATAATTTGCCAGTCCATTTGCTACTTTTCCAACTGGTACTCTGTCCCATTTCCATCATCATAAAGCACATTTTGAAGAATTCATTAGCTAGAGAAATCATTGCGCCATAAAAGCTAAAAAAAAAAAAAAAAAAATGGAACTGTTAAAGAAATCCGCCCGACAAAGTCCCCAACGCTCGGTGTCCCTCCCTTATTAGCATCCGTCAGACACTGAAATAAATGGGCGCAATCATAATGAAGGAATTGCTGCTGGATTTACAGAGACAGAAACAATAATTCAAAGTCAGGGGACCTAATGAGAGAGGTATATCATTTGTAATTTTACATTTACTGCCATCCCTCATTCAGAAAACAAATGGCTGGAGATTTCGTGTAAAGCGACTGAGTGACAAAGCAGATGTTTTCAACAGAAACATCTGGATTAGTCGGGACATTTCTAAATGAAAGCGGAGGGCTTCATTAAAACAACAGAGATGTAGAGAGGAAATGAATCTCTCCTGTCAAAAAGTCTGACAATGGCCAACCTTACGTTGGATTTTTCAAAATGTATTTAATTAAAGAGTGTCTACTGTTTAGTTCAGTGTATAACTGCTGACGGTTTGGAATGACCTACGCCAGGGGGTCTTAAACATTGTTGTATGAGGACCCAAATCATACTGAGACATGATAGATAGATAGAGATAGAGATAGAGATAGAGAAAGGCACTATATAAGACACAGATAGATGTGAAAGGCAATAGATAGATAGATAGATAGATAGATAGATAGATAGATAGATAGATAGATAGATAGATAGATAGATAGATAGATAGATAGATAGATAGATAGATAGATAGATAGATAGATAGATAGATAGATAGATAGATAGATAGATAGATAACACTGGCCAGATAATAAGAAACAGTAAATGTTCTTATTTCTCTTCAAGCTTATTTCTCACATGAACTCAGTGAAAGAGAAAACTGCAGATTTTCCGGAAGCTGAACAGTTTTCCTTTGCTATATTAACCTCAAATTTTAATTCTTAGAATGAAATTTGGAGTCCGACTTTCGGACGCCTAGACACAGCATTACTTATTACATGTTACACCTGAACACCAGCAAAACCAAGGAGCTGGTGGTGGATTTTAGGAGGCCCAGGCCCCTCATGGACCCCGTGATCATCAGAGGTGACTCTGTGCAGAGGGTGCAGACCTATAAATACCTGGGAGTGCAACTGGATGATAAATTAGACTGGACTGCCAATACTGATGCTCTGTGTAAGAAACGACAGAGCCGACTATACTTCCTTAGAAGGCTGGCGTCCTTCAACATCTGCAATAAGATGCTGCAGATGTTCTATCAGACGGTTGTGGCGAGCGCCCTCTTCTACGCGGTGGTGTGCTGGGGAGGCAGCATTAAGAAGAAAGACGCCTCACGCCTGGACAAACTGGTGAGGAAGGCAGGCTCTATTGTAGGCACGGAGCTGGACAGTTTGACATCCGTGGCAGAGCGACGGGCGCTGAGCAGACTCCTGTCAATCATGGAGAATCCACTGAACAGGATCATCACCAGACAAAGGAGCAACTTCAGCGACAGACTGCTGTCACCGTCCTGCTGCACTGACAGACTGAGGAGATCGTTCCTCACCCACACTATTCGACTCTTCAACTCCACCCGGGGGGGTAAATGTTAACATTATAAAAAGTTATTGTCTGTTTTTACCTGCATTATTATCAATCTTTAATTTAATATTGTTTTTTTGTATCAGTATGCTGCTGCTGGAGAATGTGAATTTCCCCTTGGGATTAATAAAGTATCTATCTATCTATCTATCTATCTATCTATCTATCTATCTATCTATCTATCTATCTATCTATCTATCTATCTATCTATCTATCTATCTATCTATCTATCTATCTATCCATCCATCCATCTATCTATCTATCTATCTATCTATCTATCTATCTATCTATCTATCTATCTATCTATCTATCTATCTATCTATCTATCTATCTATCTATCTATCTATCTATCTATTATAGAGCGCCTTTATCTATCTATCTATTATAGAGCATCTTTCTTATCTATCTATCTATCTATCTATCTATCTATCTATCTAGGAAATCTACAAAATGGAGGGATGAAGGGTCAGTGAACAGATGGGGGTGCTTCAACTTTATAGAGCTTTACAGAATGGCCTTACATTACAGAAATAACCCCACTATTCACCACCCATCAGCAGACAGGTCTTCTGAAATACTTCCTGTGAATAATAGATGGAGTCATGCTGGGGAGACACACAGTCGTGACATTTTCACATTCATTTAATCCCAAGACTTCTGGACAGTATGGGAGTTCGCTTTATAAGGTCATGTCAGATATTAACCTTAATTAATGAGGAAATTAGTGAGACAGCCAAAGGTCACGCCTGGTGTCTGATGTCTTCTCATGGGAATAGGAGAGAGTCTGCTGGAACAGGTCAGCCATCTCAAAGAGGAAGAGCCTAGAAGCCCCCCTCTGTTAAATGTATATCGCAACGCACATCTGACACAGAAGATTATGTCATTTGTTCTCAAAAGGTGCTATATTTTTAGTTCCGGTCCATTCAATATTCAAGCACATAGTGATTCCTGATACTTCTGTGCTGCAGCCAGGGATTATTCCCGGCTCTAAATTTATATTCCATCGTTATTGTCAGTTTTTAGTAATTATTTTTCAAGTTTTTGTGTGATTTCTACTCATTTTTATTGTTATTTGTTTAGCATTAATATTGTTATGATTTGCAATCCATATATACTGTATCCATAAATATAAGGCCTAAATAAATCCATGACCTGGCAGAAAGGAAAAGAACACGACGACATCTGCCAATCGTGACGCGCATTGCTGAAATTACTCAAAGGAAGAAGAACAACAAGAGCAGCAGCAGTGTTATTTTCCTTTTAATTGTTATTTTTGTTGCTTTGAATGATTTTTCATGTGTTTTGTGGTTTTATGGAATGTATTGTGTATTGCAAGGGGAATGATGGGTCGAAAGGCTGTCCCCATCTACTTGTGAAATTGAAAAATAAACAGCACTCAGTGTTACAAGGAAAAACAAAAATGTCACCATCTGGCATTCTAACAAATAAGGACACTGCCAATCAAGGCTTCTTGTGAGTGTCTTTTCTGGGTTTGCTGGAGCTCATCCTTCTCCGTCCTCCAGATAATGAATGACACGTCCTTCTGGGCGGCTGGGCTTTTAAGGTTCTGCCATTGGAAGGGAGGATTCTCGGCACTGTGGCTGAAAGGAAGACAACACAATTAATAAGAGTGCCTCCTCTTGGCCCCTGCTGGTATTACATACCTTGGGAGAAACCCGAATGGTTACCCTCAATTGTGCATGCATGACAGTGTGTATATCTGACTCCGAAAGAAATAGTAAATTGAAATGAAAATGACTGGGAGATACACATAGTCAACGTACAAGCCAAAGTCCGCACTGTAAGTCAAGAAAAAAAGAGAGCACCTTGAAACTAGAACATTTGTTTAGAAGCCCAAAAGCAAAAATAAATGCCTCCACCCAATGTACTTGTTAGGCTTATTTATTTACTTAATTACTTACTTTCAATTGATTGATTGGCAGTATTATCTGTCTTGTGAGTCTGTATTCTTATTTTTTTATGTTTCTGCTGTTGTATGCATTGGAATTTCCCCATAGAGTTAATAAAGTATCTATCTATCTATCTATCTATCTATCTATCTATCTATCTATCTATCTATCTATCTATCTATCTATCTATCTATCTATCTATCTATCTATCTATCTATCTATCTATCTATCTATTATAGAGCGCCTTTATCTATCTATCTATTATAGAGCGCCTTTCTTATCTATCTGTCTGTCTATTATAAGGCACCTTTATCTATCTATCTATTATAGAGCACCTTTCTTATCTATCTATCTATCTATCTATCTATCTATCTATCTATCTATCTATCTATCTATCTATCTATCTATCTATCTATCTATCTATCTATCTATTATAGAGCGCCTTTCTTATCTATCTATCTATTATAGAGCACCTTTATCTATCTATCTATCTATCTATCTATCTATCTATCTATCTATCTATCTATCTATCTATCTATCTATCTATCTATCTATCTATCTATCTATCTATCTATCTATCTATCTATCTATTATAGAGCACCTTTATCTATCTATCTATCTGTCTATCTGTCTATCTATCTATTATAGAGTGCCTTTCTTATCTATCTATTATAGAGCACCTTTATCTATCTATCTATCTATCTATCTATCTATCTATCTATCTATCTATCTATCTATCTATCTATCTATCTATCTATCTATCTATCTATCTATCTATTATAGAGCGCCTTTCTTATCTATCTATCTATCTATTATAGAGCACCTTTATCTATCTATCTATCTATCTATCTATTATAGAGCGCCTTTCTTATCTATCTATCTATCTATTATAGAGCGCCTTTATCTATCTATCTATTATAGAGCATCTTTCTTATCTATCTATCTATCTATCTATCTATCTATCTATCTATCTATCTATCTATCTATCTATCTATCTATCTATCTATCTATCTATTATAGAGCGCCTTTCTTATCTATCTATCTATCTATCTATTATAGAGCACCTTTATCTATCTATCTATCTATCTATTATAGAGCGCCTTTCTTATCTATCTATCTATCTATCTATTATAGAGCGCCTTTATCTATCTATCTATTATAGAGCATCTTTCTTATCTATCTATCTATCTATCTATCTATCTATCTATCTATCTATCTATCTATCTATCTATCTATCTATCTATCTATCTATCTATCTATCTATCTATAGAGCACCTTTATCTATCTATCTATCTATCTATCTATCTATCTATCTATCTATCTATCTGAAAACATGTCTTCTCTTTGTCATTATGGGCTAAGGGTGTTGACTGATTGGTAAAAAAATGTCAGGTTTCTGCATGTAAAATTAAATTAAACACAATAAAGTGTGCTGAGAGTGAAGGGGTCTGAATACTTTCTGAATCCACTGTAGACGTTGCCCAGATGCCAGAAAGGCCACCGTGATGTGAATAAACTAAAACTACATACATGTTTTATAGAAAAGTCTGTTGTCCAATGAATGATCAAAAACAGACAGAATGTCAAAGAAAAGTAACGGTGAAAGAATCCAGAAATCCCACAGCACAGAGGGAGCTTTCACAACAGCGGGATGCCCAGTGCTAGAGTGAAGTCCCATTTTATGTCTCCTCCTGTCCCATCACCTGAATGTCACCAGATTCATGTCGCATGGCGGCAAACACTGACAGAAGCAGATGAGGTCGATATCTCAACAAAAGGAGTAGCAGAGGTGGGACCCCAGCTAACAGATTCCTGGTGTAATGGACTCCTAAATGTTATAATAAATTCTCAGTTGAACCCTCGCTTTGTCTTAGTCTTGATAATATTCTTTAATAACAACTTGTAAATTTATTGCATTCCAGTTTATATTAAAATTAAATAAAACTATAAGCGTCAGGAGGCTATTATGCATCGAGAGTACACCAAACGTTGGCATCGTTAACATTTATGACTGGATGCTGCGAGTCAGATAATAAAATAACGCTTTTAATTTTCATATTGCTGAGGGGCTTTATAAAGCAATGAATTTAAGCTTTCCATCTCCCCAGTGTCACAATGGAGCAAATATTGTGGTTTGGAAAGCTGAAGTTGATTTATCAGTCTCATAAAAAAATGAAAGTTAGTGGGCAGACCAATAATTTAAAAGGATGTACATTTTATAGCACTGCGTTTATTTCAACGGAGAGTCTTAAATTTAAGCTTTTTAATATCTAAAGCCTCAAACCCTTGGCATTTTAAAAAAAAAGAGTAAGATCTCATCTTTTTTTTTTGATTTCACAATGAGCTTGTATTTGGAAAAATTAAAATAATATCATTTCAGGATTTGTGTGTAGCTCATTATAGACTGTGAAAAAAATGATATCGTTTGTTGCTATGAGAGGGTGGTGAGGTGACAGCAGGTTGGCAAGGATCAAAGGTGCCACCAGAATGGAGAAGGGCAGGACCAGGAAATACAAAGTGCCTGCAGGTATGTGGCGGAGCTATAATGGAAGAAGGGAGGGTCTTCTCTTAGTCAGGATGGAAAGGAATGAACGACTAAGTCTTGGTAAGCCCTACATGTACTGTATGTTGGGAGCCCAGGAAGGCCAGGAAGCTGGGGGACCAACACGAGAGAGAAGAGTGAGGGAGAAACACTGCAGTCCAAACAGAATTACGTACTCTTCATACAGACCACTAGAGCTTAGATGTCCCTGCAGTTGGTTGGAGATCCCGACTATATTTAAAAACAGAGGGAAACCAAAGATATGGAAATTCCATTTGAACCTTACTGGTGTCTAGATATCCATCTACAGACCGTGTTGGATTGAAGACTTATCAGCTGTAGCTTATTGCAAGGGACAGCCAGTATTCTTACCCAGTGAGATGCCTCCATAACGGAAGGACCGTGGGGAAGGAGCATGGACGGAGCAATACCTACCTTGGGACAACAGAGGGCAGTCCCCCCTGGCTTGCTACAATGCCACGGAGCGAGGAAGCTCAACCGTGGCAACCGCGGGGGTTGCGATTGGAGGACGGCTGAGCCCTACTCTGCAAAGCTACCACCACAACCATATGTGCGGCCCGGGAGGATATCGTGAAACGATATCGAGCACTATAAAAGGGGCCCACTGCCACAACTCTACCAGCCAGACTTGAGAGGAGGTTGACGAAGGTTGCGAGGAGGAGTGGAGGTGATGAAGAGAAAGGAGAGAGAGAGAGACAGTGTATTGCTGCTATACTGTACTGTCCCACTGTGGGGAACGAGTCAAAAGCGTTTCCCACAGTTGAATAAAGGTGTGTTGTGTGTTGGACTTGGGCTCCGTATCTGTTGTGTCCAGGGTTTGGGGAGCTGTAGGGCCCTGGTGGTCCACATTAGGTTGTAAAAACTGTTTCATTTAAGTCAAATCAACTATATAATGCTCTAGTAAGACCGCATCTGGAGTACTATGTGAAATTCTGGTCATCACGTACAAGAAAGACATAACAGCACTTGAAGCTGTGCAGAGGAGAGCAAATAAGTACATCTCGGAGCTTGGGGACGTGTTCTACTGTGACAGACTTAGAGAATTCAACTTGTTTAGTCTCAAGCAGAGGAGACTGCCTGGGGAACTAATTCAGGTCTTTAAAATCCTCAAAGGCGTTGATGAAGTTGACCCATCAACTTTATTTCAGCTTAAGGGTGAATCACGTACTTGAGGATGTCGGTGGAGATTAACGGGAAGTGTATTTTAGACAAGCTGGTGTAATAGATTTTCCCACGGAATAAAAAGACTTCTACAAAGGAAAAAGATTTGGGGACCATCCCCATATAATGTCCATTGGACAAAGGAAAACTCAAAGACTTTTTGAAGGGATCAAAATTATGTATAGTATTTGGCGTATTTATACAGAGGACAAAATGGAGATGGGAAGTGAGTTGGCAGAAGATGACGTTGAAACTGTGGGACAGATACGATGTCATCAAAGGTGGACCGGAAGTGATTTGGTAATGGAAGTGATGTCATCAGAAGGAGCCTGTAGTAGCGTCATTTGGAAGGGCCGGAAGTGACGTCATCAGGAGTTGCCGGATGTGACGTTCTGGCGGCCATCTTGGAACCCGGAAGTAAGTAATAATTTTTCTTCTTTGTGTCTGATGAAAAGAAAGAGAGAGAGACAAAACCCCTTGTCTCATTAGAACATTAGAACACTCTAGATGAGAACAGGCCATTCGGCCCACCAAAGCTTGCTAGTCCTAGCCACTTATTTCTTCCAAAAAGGTTTAAAAGTCCCTAAAGTCTTACTGTCTACCACACTATTTGGTCGCTTATTCCAAGTGTCTGTCGTTCTTTGTGTAAAGAAAAACTTCCTAATGTTTGTGCAAAATTTACCCTTAACAAGTTTCCAACTCTGTCCCCGTGTTCTTGATGAACTCATTTTAAAAAAAACGTCTCAATCCATTGGACTAATTCCCTTTATCATTTTAAACACTTCACTCAGGTCTCCACTTAATCTTCTTTTGCTTAAACTGTAAAGGCTCAGTTCTTTTAATCTTTCCTCATAACTCATCCCCTGTAGCCCTGGAATCAGCCTGGTTGCTCTTCTCTGGACCTTTTCTTGTACTGTTATGTCCTTTTTGTAGTCTGAAGACCAAAACTGCCCCCAGTACTCCAGATGAGACCTCACCAGTATGTTATAAAGCCTGAGCAGAACCTCCTGTGACTTGTACTGCACACATCAAGGCGCTATATAACCTGACACTCTGTTAGCCTTCTTAATGGCTTCTGAACACTGTCGGGAAGTCGATAGCGTAGAGTCCACTGTGACTCCTAAATCCTTTTCATAAAGGTGTACTTTTGATTTTCCGACCACCCATTGTGTATTCAAACCTCACATTTTTACTTCCTATGTGTAATTCTTTACATTTACTGACATTAAATTTCATCTGCCACAAATCTGCCCAAGCCTGTATGCTATCCAAGTCCACCTGTAATGATATAATGGATTCCAAATTATCTGCTAATCTATCTATCTTGGTATCATCTGCAAACTTAACCAGCTTGTTACTTATATCCATCCATCCATCCATCCATCCATTATTCAACCCGCTATATCCTATCTAAATCATTTATATTTATTAAAAATAGTAGCGGCCCTACCACTGGCCCTTGCCGGTCACCACTCTTAACATCGTCCAGTTCTGATGAGGTTCCTCGCACCATCATCCTCTGCTTCCTGTGTCTGAGCCAATTCTGCACCCATCTACACACCACACCCTGAACTGCCACTTCTTTTAATTTGATGCCCAACCTCTCATGTGGCACCTTATCATATCCTTTCTGAAAGTCAAGATAAATAATGTCATCTGCTCCACTTTGATCATATCCTTTTGTTGCCTCCTCATAAAATTCCAGCCTGTTAGTAAAACACGACCTCCCTCTTCTGAGCCCATGCTGACTGTTCCTAATCACTCCTGTCCTTGCCAGGTGTTGCTTAATCCATCCATCCAACCATTTTCCAACCCGCTGAATCCGAACACAGGGTCACGGAGGTCTGCTGGAGCCAATCCCAGCCAACACAGGGCACAAGGCAGGAACCAATCCCGGGCAGGGTGCCAGCCCACCGCAGTGTTGCTTAATCTTATCCTTAATAATTCCTTCCATTAATTTGCCTGTGATGCATGTTAAACTTACTGGCCTACAGTTGTTTGGATGATATTTGCCATTTTCCAGTCCTTCGGAATCTCTCCAGTGTGCAGCGACTTCCTAAAGGTATGTGTCTTGTGAGGTTTCACTCACCTTTGGGCTTGTTGACTGCCTCCTAAATGCACGTGTGGGACACTGGTTAGAACTTCTTCTGGGACTCGGGAACAAACTACCGAGACATGGAGATCAAGCAGAAACCATGACAACCTTTAAGAAGAATCTGGATGGGATATCGGGAGAGTTTAGTGTCACACACGTGCGCATGGGAGGCAGCTAAAGGGCTCAAAAGAAGGTAATTCCCAATCAGACCAGAGGGTGGCAGAGTGCATTAATCCTTTCTCTTGTCTCCCTGCAGACCAATTGTAGAAAATTCCGCCTGGCTCCCCAGAAGATGTCACTGCTGATTCCACCACCCAAGAAGTCGTAGCCCAATGACCTCATTTCCGGATCCAGTCCCTCCTCTTCCTGCTCTTCAACTATATATTCGCCATGTTTACTGTCCTGTGCAGTTCTGTTTTGGACTCTTCTCTGTAAAGACCATTTTCTCAACCTCTTTTTTCGCATTTTGTAGTCAACTCTCAAGTATACGGAAGGCTGACCCCAAACCTCTTTGTGTGTCAAGGCTTGATTATTTAGCACATTAGCTATTAGGCTTGTTGGACTGAATGGTCTGCTCTCGTTTGTCAAACATCTTATGTTCTAAGCTCAGAAGTGCAACACAAGAATGAAAGAGCCACCTGATATCTTGGCACCTCTAGCAAGAAGAGATGCTTACCCATCCAGGTTGTACCGTCATGAATCGGCACACCCATTTGCATTGCTTCAGCTTTTGGCTCATTAAGAACCGTAGTTTAGACAACAACAACAACATTTATTTATATAGCACATTTTCATACAAAAAGTAGCTCAAAGTGCTTTACATAATGAAGAAAAGAAGAATAAAAGACAAATAAGAAATTAAAATAAGACAACCTTAGTTAACATAAGAAGGAGTAAGGTCCGATGGCCAGGGTGGACAGAAAAAACAAAAAAAAACTCCAGAAGGCTGGAGAAAAAAATAAAATCTGTAGGGGTTCCAGGCCACGAGACCGCCCAGTCCCCTTTGGGCATTCTACCTAACATAAATGAAATAGTCCTCTTTGTAGTTAGGGTTCTCACGGAGTCACTTGATGCTGATGGTTATACAGACTTCTGGCTTTTAATCCATCCATCATTGTTGGAACATCATGGTGCTTTGGGTAGATGGTGGTGGCACAAGCCACCACCAATAGGACACCGGAAAAGGAAACAGAAGAGAGAGTAGGGGTTAGTACAGATTTTGAATGAATAGTTATTATAATGAATTGGATATACAGAGTATCAGGATTAAATTACAGTGAAGTTATGAGAAGGCCATGTTACAGTAATGTGTTTTCAGTAGTTTTTTGAAGTGCTCCACTGTATTAGCCTGGCGAATTCCTACTGGCAGGCTATTCCAGATTTTAGGTGCATAACAGCAGAAGGCCGCCTCACCACTTCTTTTAAGTTTTGCTCTTGGAATTCTAAGGAGACACTCAGTTGAGGATCTGAGGTTGCGATTTGGAATATAAGGTGTCAGACATTCCGATATATAAGACGGGGCGAGATTATTTAAAGCTTTAAAAACCATAAGCAGAATTTTAAAGTCAATTCTGAATGACACAGGTAACCAGTGTAGTGACATCAAAACTGGAGAAATGTGTTCGGATTTTCTTTTCCTGGTAAGGATTCTAGCAGCTGCATTCTGCACTAACTGCAAACGATTGATGTCTTTTTTGGGTAGTCCTGAGAGGAGTGCATTACAGTAATCTAGTCGACTAAAGACAAACGCATGAACTAATTTCTCTGCATCTTTCGATGATATAAGAGGTCTAACTTTTGCTATGTTCCTTAGGTGAAAAAATGCTGTCCTAGTGATTTTATTAATATGCGATTTAAAATTCAGATTACAATCAACGGTTACCCCTAAGCTTTTTACCTCCGATTTGACTATTAATCCTAATGCATCCAGTTTATTTCTAATAGCCTCACTGTATCCATTATTGCCAATCACTAAGATTTCGGTTTTTTCTTTATTTAATTTGAGAAAGTTACTATTCATCCATTCTGAGATACAGGTTAGACAATGTGTTAGCGAATCAAGAGATTTAGGGTCATCAGGTGCTATTGATACATACAGCTGTGTGTCATCAGCATAGCTGTGGTAGCTCACGTTATGTCCCGAGATAATCTGACCTAATGGAAGCATGTAGATTGAGAAGAGCAGCGGACCCAGGATAGAGCCTTGTGGAACACCATATAGAATATCATGTGTCTTTGAGTTATAATTACCACAACTAACAAAGAATTTTCTCCCTGCCAGGTAGGATTCAAACCAGTTTAAGACACTGCCAGAGAGGCCCACCCATTGACTAAGGCGATTCTTAAGAATATTATGATCAATAGTGTCAAATGCGGCACTCAAATCTAAGAGGATGAGAACAGATAAATGGCCTCTGTCTGCATTTACCCACAAGTCATTTACTACTTTAACGAGTGCAGTTTCTGTGCTGTGATTTGTTCTAAAACCTGACTGAAATTTATCAAGAATAGCATGTTTATTGAGGTGCTCATTTAACTGCATAATGACTGCCTTCTCTAGAATTTTACTTAAGAAAGGCAGGTTAGAGATGGGTCTATAATTTTCAAGAGAAGAGGGGTCGAGATTATTTTTCTTAAGTAGGGGTTTAACTACCGCAGTCTTAAGACAGTCTGGGAAGACCCCCGTATCTAATGACGAATTTACTATGTCAAGAACATTATCAATAAGCACACCCGATACTTCTTTGAAAAAATTTGTTGGTATTGGGTCAAGGGCACAGGTGGATGGTTTCATTTGAGAAATTATTTTATGCAAATCAGGTAAATCTATCCTAGTGAAAGACTCTAATTTATTTATTATGGAGTACTGGGGTTTCGGGGGATCCTTAGTGTTGGGGAGATATACTATGTTATTTCTAATATCATTAATTTTTTGATTGAAAAATACAGCGATAGCCTCACAGGTTTTACTGGAAGTACTTAGGAGGCATTCCTTTGAGTTACCTGGGTTTAACAGATGATCAATTGTCGAAAATAAGACTCTGGGATTACTAGCATTGTTATTTATAAGCTTAGAGAAATAACAGCGCCTCTCAAGACGGACTGTGGTATTGTATTCTGTTATTTTAACTTTTAATATTTCATAGTCAATAGTTAGTTTAGTCTTCCTCCATTTACGCTCAGCTCTACGGCATGTTCTCTTTAAATCAGACACTCTTTGGGTCTTCCAAGGTATAACAATGCTAGAAGATTTTTTAACTGTCTTTTCAGGTGCAACTATGTCAACAGCAGCCCTCACTTTAGTATTAAATCTTTCCACCTTACTATTTACATTCTCCTCGCTATTATAGTTGGCACTATAAACGGACTGATTGGTTAGAATGTTTGTAAGTTTTAAAGCTGCTCATGAGTCAAAGAAGCGTTTTTTAACAATATGCTTCTCATGAGTGTTTTCTATCATTATTTCTATATTAAAAAGTAGAAGAAAATGGTCTGAAAGACCCGTATCAATGACCTGCTTTATATCAACTTTTAGTCCTTTAGTAATTACTAAGTCTAACGTATGACCTGCTTTATGTGTAGGCTGATTAACGAGCTGTCTCAAATCAAAAGAGTCCAGGAGGTTCATAAATTCTTTTACTTTTTGGTCACATTGATTATCTACATGAAAATTAAAGTCGCCGACTATTAAGAGTGCGTCATAGTTCGTAATTAAGATTGACATCAAGTCAGAGAATTCCTCAAAGAAAGACGCGTTGAATTTAGGAGGTCTATAGACTCCTCCTTAGAGAATGGGATTCGATATTGAATGAGGAAACTTCTGGAATTTGCTTCTCTGTTTCTCCTCGATCTCCTTCTGGGGTCCAGAGATAAGTGAAAGGAAGGGGGTATTTTAGATAGAGATACTTTATTAATCCCAAGGAGAAATTCACATACTCCAGCAGCAGCATACTGATAAAGAACAATATTAAATTAAAGAGTGATAACAATGCAGGTATAACAGACAGTAACTTTGTATAATGTTAACGTTTACCCCCCCCCCGGGTGGAACTGAAGAGTCGCATAGTTTGGGTGAAGAACGATCTCCTCAGTCTGTCAGTGGAGCAGGACGGTGACAGCAGTCTGTCGCTGAAGCTGCTCCTCTGTCTGGAGATGATCCTGTTCAGTGGATGCAGTGGATTCTCCATGATTGACAGGAGTCTGCTCAGCACCCGTCGCTCTGCCACAGATGGCAAACTGTCCAGCTCCATGCCTACAATAGAGCCTGCCTTCCTCACCAGTTTGTCCAGGCGTGAGGCGTCCCTCTTCTTTATGCTGCCTCCCCAGCACACCACTGCGTAGAAGAGGGCGCTCGCCACAACCGTCTGATAGAACATCTGCAGCATCTTATTACAGATGTTGAAGGACGCCAGCCTTCTAAGGAAGTATAGTCGGCTCTGTCCTTTCTTACACAGAACATTAGTATTGGCAGTCCAGTCCAGTTTATCATCCAGCTGCACTCCCAGGTTTTTATAGGTCTGCACCATCTGCACACAGTCACCTCTGATGATCACGGGGTCCATGAGGGGCCTGGTCCTCCTAAAATCCACCACCAGCTCTTTGGTTTTGCTGGTGTTCAGGTGTAAGTGGTTTGAGTCGCACCATTTAACAAAGTCCTTGATTAGGTTCCTATACTCCTCTTCCTGCCCACTCCTGATGCAGCCCACGATAGCAGTGTCGTCAGTGAACTTTTGCACATGGCAGGACTCCGAGTTGTATTGGAAGTCCGATGTATATAGGCTGAACAGGACCGGAGAAAGTACAGTCCCCTGCGGCGCTCCTGTGTTGCTGTCCACAATGTCAGACCTGCAGTTCCCAAGACGCACATACTGAG
The DNA here is from genome assembly GCF_900747795.2 of Erpetoichthys calabaricus. Taxonomy (NCBI): domain Eukaryota; kingdom Metazoa; phylum Chordata; class Cladistia; order Polypteriformes; family Polypteridae; genus Erpetoichthys; species Erpetoichthys calabaricus. The sequence continues at coordinate 186,625,155 of NC_041401.2, forward strand.
GTCTGTCTGTGAGATAATCCACGATCTATGCCACCAAGTTTGAATCTACTCCCATCTCTGTCAGCTTGTCCCTAAGGAGCATAGGTTGAATGGTGTTGAAGGCGCTGGATAACCGTATTGGATAACTGATTTTAACCGTAGATGGAGTCCAACCTGCTTCATCTTGACGTTGACCACACGTGTAGCTGCAGACTGCATCTCTGTGATGGGCTGCTGAATGCGCCTTTCCCTCCACAGAAACCTTCTTTAAAGGAACCAGGGACTTTTTAGAAACTCAAAACTTTGGTAGCATTCCCACTGCCAATTGTAGTTCCTGGTACTTTCTTTTTGTTCGTACTCCAGGATGTGTACATTTCGGTCTACCAGTAACTACCACGGGGGAGATAAATTGGGGTGATCGGTGGACCACAAGCCAGAGCGGCGTTTGTGGGTGGCAAGTGGTGCGACCGCCCCAGGCCTAAGGGGGCCCCGCTTTTGAGGTCCGCCTTTCCCTTTCGAGTGGATTTGTCAAGTTATATTCTCCAGTTATCTATACTAATTAATAAAAGGCAAAGCCCTCACTGACTGACTCACTGACTGACTGACTGACTGACTGACTGACTGACTGACTCACTCATCACTAATTCTCCAACTTCCCGTGTAGGTGGAAGGCTGAAATTTGGCAGGCTCATTCCTTACAGCTTACTTACAAACGTTAGGCAGGTTTCATTTTGAAATTCTACGCGTAATGGTCATAACTGGAACCTGTTTTTGTCCATATACTCTAATGGAGGAGGCGGAGTCACGTATCGCGTCATCACGTAGTACGCCTCCTACGTAATCACGTGAAGTGAAGACAAGGAAGAGATTTACAGCACGAGTCAAACGCGGGAACGAAGGTAAATGACGTTAATTGTTGAGTGTCTTTTAATACTGTGTAATTGTTGAGTGTCTTTTAATACTGTGTAAGCATACATATTAACAGATGTGCAATTAAACGTGTGCATGTACGGGGTGATTTCTCAGGCTTACAGCTCGAAGTGATCACTCGAGTGAAGGCAGCTTCACAGAAAAACTGATCCTTAACAAACTGTTATTGGTATATTTTACCTCAATTTTACAAGGTTTTCTTTTCTTCTTAATAAAAATTTAAAAGCAGAACTTCGCCGCTGCGAAGCACGGGTATTTTGATATATATCAAAATATATCGCGTCATCACGCCTCCCACGTAAGCACGTGAACTGACCCGCTGCCGTTTGCAATGCCATATTCGCGAGATACAAGTTTAATGAGAAGATACGAGGTATAAACGACAGTTTGCATCACTTTGTAACAGAGTTAAAATTGCTGTAGCAAGAAACTTTTAACTGCCGGGTCTTAGCTAACATTAAATAAACCCATGGACATCGCAACATCACACAAGAGAGCGGCTCACGTGAAGTGACTGAACGCAGCAGGAGTGATCACTTCAATGAATCAAACCTGTTCAAAAAACACATTACACAATTGATAAGGTATGAAAACAATATGAAACCGATTGTGGATTTGCGTACAGCCACTGAAACTTTGTGACGGCACGAGACTACAGGTCACGTGTCTGCAAAAGATATGTGTGTATATATATATATATATATATATATATATATATATATATGTATATATATGTGGATGTGTATATGTATATATATATATATGTAGATATGTGTATATGTAGATATGTATATATATATGTATATATGTATATGTATAGATATGTTTATGTGTGTGTGTGTGTATATTATATATATAAAAGACAGCAACACTCATAACAATGACAACACAATTACATTGACAATCATATTACGTTATTTTTAAAATGTTTCATTTTCTTTTTCATAACCTCTTTAACACACTACTTCTCCGCTGCGAAGCGCGGGTATTTTGCTAGTATTTTAATAAAGTCTGCATATTATCTTGCAAAAATTTAGTTGAAAACTGTAATGAGAAAATCTGGTGTATGATAACATTATTTTTATTAAATTCGCACACAAGTTTATACAGTTCACACATACCAGTAACAGCGTTTGACTTAACCGGCCCCATGAGGGTTTAGTCACCCCTGAGGCCACCTCTGACCACATACACTGGTGCCATTTTACTAATCTCTTACTGGCTTGTACTTTTGGAGAGATTATCAGTGAAGATGGAACTGAAAACAGCAAAATGGATGGATGGCAAGGTTCAGGCTTTATTACGCATGTTTTGGGATATTCAAAAGGAATTGGGGGTTGCGTTTTGGCTGAACTGGGGGATTAACCACAGTGCAAAGCGGACTCGTGAAAAATTGAAAAGACTAAAACGAGACCATCTATATATATAATTCACTAAGCCGCCGACAAGTAAGACACCCATGGAGCACGCAGGACGGAGCCACGCCCACCAACTCTAAGACCATTGGATACGACGACAACTCGCAGAGCCACGCCCACCAACTTGGATGTGACAACTCGGAAAATACGGCGTCATTTATGTTCGTCTGTGCTAGAGTCCACATGCACCTCTGAGCCACGTTGACTGTTCATAGAGGCATGTTTCTCGCGGATGTGAATGGCTGTATGCAGCGTGTAAAACAGTTTGCGAGGGGTATCCCATGGGATCCTTAAAACAATCCTTTAAAACTGAGGTTAAAACACAATGAAGGAAGCAGTCTTTAAAAACCAATAAGCCCTGTGCCTCTTTCTCATTAGCGTCTCATCTGCTTCACCGATGCAGGCCCTGCAACAGTCGAGATGCTCTCTCAGCAGCTGACCTTCTCTGTGCCTGACTCAACTACTGTCAGTCGCCTGATTAAAAATGGCCTTTTGAAGGGGAGCTGTAGACCCGCTATACCACAGGATCACCTGTGACATTGCCTTCACATTGTTTTCCTTTTATTTCTGATCCCGTCGAGCAGATCAGACACCCAGGCAAACAACACTGAATAATCAATAGCTGCAACTACTTTGCCCGCCCCAGCTCCTCACCTGAGTCGGTTTCGTCTCTGTTCAGCAGTGTTTCCCAAACTCGGTCCTGGTGAACCCCTGTGGCTGCAGGGTTTTGTTCCAACCAGATTCCTAATCATTGATGCCGGTGAAACTCATCCGGGATAAGTCGGTTTTTCAAACGCAGCCGTGTAGCAGATTAGTCTAGCAGGATGTAATAATTCGAGATGAATGCGCGCCCCCGCGCTGAGTGAAAAGCCGATGTATATTGAGTCTACAAAACATGATCAGCAAGTCTTTGATAGGCTGCAACAAAATGATGAAAGAACGGGCGCATTTTTTTCACATAAGCTGGGTGGGTGGGTGTTAGTTAGTTAATTAGTTACTCCAAGGATTTCAAGATTTAATATGCACAAGCTGTAACACTGCAAAAGCAGCCCAAACTAGAAAAGATGGCTGGCGAAAAGTGGCCGACAAATTAAACGCATGTGCGTTGTACTTACTGAAAGCAGCGTTATGGATTTTGCAAACGTTCATTTTTATTCCTCTGCTCAAAAAACATTAAAAAAGCGGCGTGATTATGCGGCGTATGCAGCGTGTAAACCAATTTGTTTGTCGTGGATAATTTGCCTTTTACTTTAACATGAAGACAATTTCCTGTTAGATTTGCCTTTGCGATGACAATTAATAAGGCACAGGGCCAAACTTTCAAAAAGATGTGCATGTATCTGCTAAAACCAGTTTTCAGTCATGGACAATATGTTGCTCTCTCCAGAGTTCCATCTTTTCATTCACTTACTGGTATGCCTGCAGGAACACGTGCAGCGAGCGAGCGACACACACACACATACAGGCGCGCACGAGAGAGAGCGAGCGCTGGACGCATAAGAATGATAATACTTCATTACATTGATATACCGGTGTTTTCAGTATTCAAAGTGCTATCCACACAGGGAGAAACCGGGAAGCGAACCCAAAATCTTCCACGGTCTCCGTACTGCAAAGCAGCAACACTACCACCGCACTACAAGACAGTTAAAGAATGCACCGGGCTCGATTTTGTTTTCACTTCTGTTTACAGCAATCGGGTCGTAGCGTGCATTATTGCAATGTTACTTTTCTTGGTGGCTTACGGATGTTTCACATGTTCATTTTCTTCCCTGTGCTTAAAAGACATTAAAAAAGTGTTTCTCAACTGTGACACCGGAACAACTCAGTATGCAAGCTATATTAAGCGTCACCAACGAAGACTCACTACACCTTAATGAACAAGTGCTGAAACTTATCCCTACCGACGAAGTAACTTTCACCAGCGTGGCCTCCATCGTCACAGACGATCCCGTTTTCAGTCACGGACAATTGTATGTTGCTCTCTCCAGAGGTCCATCTTTTCATTCATTCACAGTGGTATCCACAAACCCACCCCATTTGGACAACTGTGTCGTTCAGCAAGTGTTCACCCATCAATACATAATTATACGGCGTATGTTACGTCGCGGGTTGGCTAGTAACAGTAAAAGCAATTCGGACTGATAAACCAACACACAGTTTCGAATGCTGGATGCTCTTCTTGGTCACAGACAAGTATACTCTGGAAATGCCCCCCATGAAGTCCTAAGCACGTTGAAGCAATTACGGGTGTGGCGTGGAACTCCTAGTGGAGTACTTTCCATTGTATTACTGTTTCTTCTTCCTCAATGGGTCTCCATGCTGTGCATCACCTCAAAGTGATAACCTCCAGGAAGAAGTTTGAGGTAACTGGGTTTGTGTCCTTCGTGAATGCCTGATTGTGCCACACTGTGCCCCACATTGCTCTTCTTTGCACACCACAAATTTTGCAAACAGGTAACTGTTCTTGTTGTATGGTGGGAGCACAAAAGTGGCACTCATTTCAGGAAGTCACTGGTTCCTGAAAACAAAGGGAAAATGCCTAAAGTGTGACTTAATAGAGAAAGCGTCAAAGGTGTGGGATGTTCAGATCTACATGGAACGTCCTAGCGTGAGGATAGGGTCACCGTCAGACCCTTCAATGACAAAACACAAACTTCTCCATGATTGGATCCTGCCTTGTGCCCAGTGCTGCCAGGATGCAGGAATAAGCGAGTGTAAACTGAATGAAGGCATTGGAATATCAGCAGAACAGAAGGTAATTTTCTGATTTCAGATCAGTTTTGGAATTTGCAGCAAACTGTGGGTGAATGAATGAAATAAGTGGTCTGTTTATTCTTCAGAGCGGTAGACAGCATTCATCAAATCAGAATAAAGCATTTGCAAAATGTTTTCTGAACAACTGCTATTTAAAAGAGCGCTTCAATGAACCCATCACAAAAGATGCCAAATGTAAAGTTAAACATCCTTGCCAATTTTTATTATGGCACCTATCAAAGAGTGAATTCAGATTATTAACAGACTGCGTTAATGGATGGCAAAATGAACAGAGTGTGCCCTCATAATGAAGCTAATGTTTCAATTACAAAACTCATATTAGTGTTCTTTGGATTATCTATCAAATTACACAGGACATTATGCACTTTTTAATGTTTATTTAGCTTCTTTTTATTATTTTTTTTGTATTATTCAAGATTTATTTACAGGTTACATGATGATGATCAGTAAAGAAAAACGCTGGGCAACAGGGTGATGCAGTGACTAGTGCAGCCGTCTCAAAGGCTTGGCGTCCTGTTTATGACAACAACAACAACAACAACATTTAATTATATAGCACATTTTCATATAAAAAGTAGCTCAAAGTGCTTTACATAATGAAGAGAAGAAAAATAAAAGACAAAATAAGAAATTAAAGATTGGGGCAGGATGTGGAGTGCTGCTCCATCTAGGGGGGCTTCTACCTTCATACTACCTCCATAAGGTGGAGTGGTGGCTCTGAGGCTAGGGATCTGCACCCATAAATGCCAAAAGGGACTCTGCTCTGTTGGGCCCTTGAGCAAGGCCCTTAACCTCCAAATGCTGAGCACTTTGAGTAGTGAGAAAAGCGCTATTCAAATGCAAAGAATTATTATGCAGGGTGCCCTGGAATAATCTGCGGCCCCCTGAAATTAGCCTATGCTTATCTGGTAATAAATGACTTGGAATTCTTACAAGGGATTTAGGAGAGAGTACATTTGCACAAAACATTGTTTTAACAACAGTTATGCTTTAGATTTCCTTTTCATTTATTACTTAGCCTAAAGATGGATTTGGTACTTTAATTGGTGTATTTATATAACCAATGAGAGTAGATGGCCATCAGTGTAACCTGCAATGGATTTGATAGATAGATAGATAGATAGATAGATAGATAGATAGATAGATAGATAGATAGATAGATAGATAGATAGATAGATAGATAGATAGATAGATAGATAGATAGATAGATAGATAGATAGATAGCAATTTTAGTATAGTAGGCAGGATAGCACAGATAGTAAAAATATCAATAGATAGATAGATAGATAGATAGATAGATAGATAGATAGATAGATAGATAGATAGATAGATAGATAGATAGATAGATAGATAGATAGATAGATATTAAATTTAGTATCGATCATAAAATCACACCCCGACTTATACGCCCGTACAAAAATATGACACCTAATTTTTTTTTTAACATCTTCTTGCCTCCTCCAATCTCGTATCAGTTTCTCAGACACATTGAATTTTGTTGCAGCAGTGCAGTTACCAATTTCTTTCGCCACTCAACAACTTTTAATTAAAACCAGCTTCATATTTTCTTCTGATCAAACACTCCATCGTAGATAAGGGATGCTCTTACAATAAAGGTGTATGATACAAAAAACAGAAAACAGTGCAAATGTCGCTTCAGAATAGTTTACCGTGTGGTCACGTAGGCACAATAGAGAGAGAGAGAGGGGTTAGGATCACACGCTGATACAGCGCATTACCACACCCACATAGAAAAAAAAGGCCATGTGCTCTGTGGTGACTCTCTCAGGTCGGCGTTACCATATCGTAATGTCTTGGACCAATGGCGGTAGTTTTTCACATTCGACTTATATGACTGACATTATAAAATAACAGAAATTATACGGTAAAATCAAGTCCTGACTTATCCGCGGGAGAACTTATCCACAAATATATATGGTAGATAGATAGATAGATAGATAGATAGATAGATAGATAGATAGATAGATAGATAGATAGATAGATAGATAGATAGATAGATAGATAGATAGATAGATAGATAGATAGATAGATAGATAGATAGATAGATAGATAGATTTTTTATTTTATTTTGGACATTTAAAATGAATATTAAGCTGCTATCAGGCCAATAACAACAAGTAAACAGAGATAATGAAGGATTCATGTTTCTTCGTATACTTTTATGGTATTTATATTTTTCTCTCTCCTATTGGTTTCAATATGCTTTTTTAAATCCTATTCAATTAAGAAAGAAAGAATCACCAAGGGGGACCAGAAATACAAGAGTGGCCGACTGAGCGAGTCTAACAGCCACAGTGTAAATTGAGGCGAGATGGAGGTTTACAGCGGCTTTGAAGCGTCATGTCAACAGTACTGAGCGCTGCTGGTGTCTTCATTTTATCTCTTCTGTGTCTTTCATTTTCTAGATATGTGTGATCGTGTTATTAGGTTTGTGCTATTACAGGATCTGAAAAAAAAACACTTAGAAAATGGCCATTCATTGCATGTATAAGGCCATTATTGCTATTATTTATTTATTTAGCCCACTCCAAAGAAGAAAGTTACTGTTCCTTTCCACAGCCAGGAAGCTTGCATTGGAAGGACAATATAATGTCTGACCGTTGGAGAGAAATCTTTTAACCTTTATCATCATGGACTCTTTGTCTCATAAGGTTCTCCTAGCTGTGTTAAATAAGCAGGCATTGTTTTAAGAGATGCAGTTGTTGAACTTACCCTTGAAAGGATTCCTTAAGGTTATAAATATAACAAAGGCGCTTTATGCTGATTTTGCTTTATCTGCTTTAAAGTGTGCAGACACTTCCCTAGGAAGCAGCCTGTGTCCTTTATTTTCCATTATTCATATTTAGACCCCCTTGCTTTACTTTTTTTGGTAGATGTACCTGCCTATAATTTGCATGCTATCAGCTGTTATAGATATTCATATCTATCAAAGCTCCAAATTAAAATGTGTGCTTACAAGACAAGAACACACATCTTGCTTGGTGTGCTCCAGAGACGTCTTTGATAAATAAATCTCTTATATTCTTGCTGTAGTCCTCAGAGCCTTTGTATTCTATCAACAATCCAAACTAAGGATCAAGAAGAATTTGGGATCAAAAAACTTTTCCATGTCTCCAGTCTGTCTGGCATTCTTTTGGTTAGCTGGGTGCTGCTCCCTGACTCAGACTGGTAGATGAACGGAGAGAGGCTGCCTCTCCAAGACAGATGTTTCTCCTAATATACTAGATGGCAGTGCTCCTCTGGTGTGGTCCTACTTTGGATACCCACAGGTCCTGTACTTCTGGAGAGCAGCCATGTTGGGTTCCTCGTGTGCAACCAGGGGGTGCTGCTTGAAGACGACTCACTTACTTTATGGCGGTTCCACCTGACCTGGAAGTGCTTCCTGGGTGCCATGTTCTGCTGCCAGAAATACTCCCAGGTTCGATATAAAAGCAGTCGCTTTGCCCTACCCAGGTCAGTCAGTGTCAGGAGAGAAGGACAAAAGTCATCTGGGAGGAGTGGAGGAAGAAAAGTCTAATAACTGTGCAGCATGTGTGTTTAGGTGGGAAGATGCCTGTAGCAAAGGTATTTTGTTTTAATAAAAGGGGTGATTTAAACCCTAAACTTGTGCCTTTGTAGTTGTGTCAAGGGTTTGGGTCTGTTATGCCCTATAGTGGCCAAAAAGAGTAACTGGTGAGTGGAGAAAGTGGAGAAAGACCTGATAAAAAGAACTCATAACAGCCACATGTAATGATGAAGTTGCTGTGGAAAATAACCACAGGCTGGGACAACACTCGGGTGTCTCATGTCTCAGCTGCTCCATAAATGACAATGGCTTCCACTTCTGCAGGTAACGTTTGAGGTACACTATACAACCAAAAGTATGTGGACACCCCTCCAGATTACTTGAGTTCAGGTGTTTCATTGATGACAGGAACATCAAATCAACCACAGGTAGGGACAACAGTAGTGTGCCTCCTTTCTCAGCTGCTCCACAGATGACGATGGCTTTTTGTTCAGCAGGTTGACAGCATGGCCAAAAGTATGCGGACCTCCCTTTCATATAATGGCGTTCAGGTGTTTTGTTGTTAAGGGGAGCATCAAATCAAGTAGACAGCCATGTAATCTCCACTGACACACAGACTAAGTCGCACTGAAGAGCTCAGTGACTTTAAACGTGGCATGGGCATAGGATGCCACCTTTGCCAAAAGTCAGTACGTTAAAATTCTGTTCTGCCAAATCCTCCCCATGTCAACTGTTAGTGATGTTTTTGTGACGTGGAAGCATCGAGGAGCAACAACAGTTCCACACAAAATTACAGAGCAGGGCGAAGTGCAAAATGTGTGAAAATCGTTTCTCCTCAGTGGCATCAGTCATGACAGAATTCCATACTGTCTCTGCAAGCAACATCAGCACAAGAAAGTGTGCGTCAGGAGCTTCATGAAAATGGGATTTTATGGTCGATCAGCGGCACACGAGCCAAAGATCACTATCAGCAATGTCAGATGTCAACTAGAGTGGTGTGAAACACACCACCATTGGATTCTGCTGTAGGGGAAATTTGGAGTGATCTATCATATACTTCACAATCGGACAGTCTGATGGACAAATCTGGGTTGGGCAGGGAGAAAACACACAGAGTTCCTGGATGACCAATCAGAATAAGCCGACTCAGTTCAATGAAGTGAGTCCCGCTAGTCCGACAGAGCCTCATATTTATTACAATTCTTATTACAAGATGACCTCACTATGCGTATTTTTCATCATTATCTTGTAGCAGTGCTACATTTAATGAACTCCATTTCCCAGCTGCCCCGAGGGTGTTGCCCTGATTGGAGGCATGCAGTGAAACAGGCAGCTTTAGACCAATAGAATTCTGGTGCGACACAGTGGTTTCACACCTGCCCTCAATACCATTTGTCAAGGAGAAGCTTTCCAGCTGGGTAGTTGGCGTTCCATGAGGGTTGCTGATTGAGAGAGTCCCATGCCAAACTGGTTTTTGGCACTTCCACCTGACCCTGTCATAGAATTACTTAGTCCTAAACACTTGGGGGGGAGCAGTTCTTAACCATCAAACCATTGCTGTTCTTATCAATAACTAGCTGTCCCTCGCGGCTCCACTCACGTAGCAGTGAAACAGTACAAACTGTAAAAATCAATAAAAAAATTAAAAACAAGATGTAACAATTTGTATTGAGAAGAATTTATATCGACAGCTTTGGTATCCAAGGGCCTCTTTGGTAAACAATATTTTCGGTTTGGCTATCAGGGGCGAGAATGTCGCTGTGATCTCTTTGCCAAAAATGTAAAAAGTTGGCAAGGGACCTCTGGCCAAGCAGAAGGTAGGTACACTTGAACATCACACATTGCCACTGTATAACTAATCGTGTTCAGCTCTGATGGGAGAGCGTCCCCCACTTCAGGAGAAGAGCACGTGGCTCTTTCTCTGCCAATGAGCAGCTACCCTCTAAAACACACATAGCTCTCATCTCTGTCTCTCAAAAACGTCAAACGTTACTCCTTAACAATCTGTAGATGATAATGTCTGTTGAAAAAACAGGGATCGCTAGCTAAACAGAGGTAAGGTGCGCTCCAACACGTGGCAACAGGTAGAACGACTCGAACAGAGGCTGGCGTTGTGAGTGATGAGGGTGCTCCCTACTCCTGAGGTCCCGCCTTCCCCTCCCCTCGGCCTACAGCTGGATGATAAATTAGACTGGACTGCCAATACTGATGCTCTGTGCAAGAAAGGACAGAGCCAGTTATACTTCCTTAGAAGGCTGGTGTCCTTCAACATCTGCAAAAAGATGCTGCAGTTGTTCTATCAGACGGTTGTGGCGAGCGCCCTCTTCTACGCGGTGGTGTGCTGGGGAGACACCATTAAGAAGAAAAACGCCTCACGCCTGGACAAACTGGTGAGGAAGGCAGGCTCTATTGTTGGCATATAGCTGGACAGTTTAACATCTGTGGCAGAGCGACGGGCGCTGAGCAGACTCCTATCAATTATGGAGAATCTACTGCATCCACTAAACAGGATCATCTCCAGACAGAAGAGCAGCTTCAGCGACAGACTGCTGTCACCGTCCTGCTCCACTGACAGACTGAGAAGATCGTACCTCCCCCAAACTATGCGACTCTTCAATTCCACCCGGGGTAGGGAGTAAACGTTAACATTTAACATTATACAAAGTTATTGTCTGTTTTTTACCTGCATTATTATCAATCTTTAATTTAATATTGTTTATTGTATCAGTATGCTGCTGCTGGAGAATGTGAATTTCCCCTTGGGATTAATAAAGTATCTATCTATCTATCTATCTATCTATCTATCTATCTATCTATCTATCTATCTATCTATCTATCTATCTATCTATCTATCTATCTATCTATCTATCTATCTATCTATCTATCTATCTATCTATCTATCTATCTTTCTACAGCTTGTCTCTCACATTCGTACCAACTATAATGCTTAGCGCGATGAGAGAAGTTGCAAAATCAACCGGAATGTTCAAGAAAATTCAAGAAAAAAAACCTGACCTAAATCCACTGTGAAGTAGTTCGCTAGATAAGCAGATGTAAGATACGCCCCGAGGCTGGTGTGTGAGTGAGGAGGGCCCCTGCCCTAGGCCCGCTGCATGTCTCTCGGATTTGCACAAATAAATCTTTACCACAAGCGAACTGTGATACTTAGCGCAATGAGAGAAGTCACAAAATCAACCGGAATGTTCAAGCAAATTATAGAAAAAAAAAACGATCTAAATCCGTTATGTAGTTCTCTCGTGAAAGGCAGGCAGACAGACATACATTGCATTTTATATATATAGAAATGTAACACTACTATGACATTGCTTTGTCTAAGTTACAAATAAAGACATATAAAATATTTGCCAACTTTTATACAAAATTTCACACCACAACACTCCAGTCATACAGTGTAGCCCACCAGGAGGTTTGTGGATTGTGGTGACATCAGCCAGAGAAAGTCTTGTGATGGGATCAAAATTTTGAGTTTTCTTAAGTAGGGTACGTCACGTGTGGGACACATCAGATGTTTTCTCATCCTGGTTCACAAAGCCTTTCCATTATAAGTGCACTCCAGACTGAACAAAAGATTAATTGTGGGTTAAAGCTGTTCATTTCATAATGTTATGGCACAGAGGCAAAGGAAAATCTCACAAAAAAAATGATTTCAAAGGCAAAATGTTCTGAAGCAGGCCACCAGAGATGTAAAAGCTGTAATAAAATTCAAAGTTTAATAAACATGGATTCACAGGGGGCATCTTTAGTGTAAATTGTAAACTGTGCCTGGGCATACAAATTCAGAATTGGTGAAGCATGGCAGGCAGCCATCTTTGGCCTTTCTTTCTCACAAATCAATGAGTGATGCTGAGGAGGTTCTACTAACAGTCTTCTTTATTTTTAATGAATGTGTATTCCACCTTCATGATAAGAGCACTATCGAGAACTCCAACAAAGGGGTGACCTGCAGGATGGTCCATACAGGTGTGGACAGCTGTGAGGCAGCACCCTTCTTGTACCTGCTGATGGTGAACTGGGTCATGAAAATGTCCACAGCGCAGAAGCACAATGACCTCCAGTGGACAATTGGGACACAGCTGGACAACCTGTAGATGACCAGGCCCTTCTTCCTCACACCCATCAACAAATGCAGATAAATCAATGCAATTCGGTTTATTTCTGTTTAGCGCTCTTCACTCAGTGCAGACACAGAGTGCTGTGACAAGTTCTTAGGTAAATCCATGGTGACAAATTAAACAGAGACAGTAAGGAGTGCTGGGGCACCTGTAGGGAAACCCCATATAATTAGAACAGGGGTCCTCAACTCTGGTCCTGTAGGGCCGCAGTGGCTGCAGGTTTTCATTCTAACCCTTTTCTTAATTGGTGATATGCTTTTGTTCCTAATTAACTTCTTTTGAATTCATTTTACTTGACTTGCTCTTGAAGACTCAGACCCCTTAATTGTTTCTTTTTCCTTAATTAGCAGCCAAACAATAATGAGATACAAGATGAGCCAAAACAACTGGTGACCATCATACAATATCTGAAAATAAAGAAAGATGGAGGTCTCAGGAATGTCCATCTGCTCAGATCCCCAAAACATTTTAATAGTGCGCTCTTACAAAATCAACAGTTTTCAGAAATGTATGCCATTTCACAATGAGAGCAGCAACAAGCCATAGAATTAAAGAACGGGCTTAATTAATAATAAGAATCGGCGCCTAATTAAGCAACTGGTTGGAGTGAAATTGGTTGGAGTTTGAGGCCCTGACTTAGTTGGTCTTCTGTTGGCTCACTCACGTCACATTGCATTTCTGTTTGGGTGCCATTTAACTCTTTGAGGGCCGAATATTTTTTTCAAAAAACTGAGTTTTTTGGAAAGCACACAATGCATTGGTGTCACACATAGATTAACATAAAAAATCTGTTGCTATGTGCTGTGGCTGCTGTTGGCGCTTGTTTGGCATCTCTGGCAACAGTGGCTGCGCAGGGGCAGCTTGATGGCAAGCAGGAATGCACGGCTGGCTGGCTACCTCTCCGTCTTCGCACAGTAGGTGGGTGACGGTGGCAGTCGCAGTGTGATGCAATATGGTTTGTACCTCTTGTTGTCATAAGCGGTGGTCCTCCTAGGCGAACGCTGCTGTAAGCATATCAGCTACACGAACGTGTTCAGCACCACGATCAGCTGGGGACTGATAGTCTGATGCTGGTACCTCACTTTCGTTTTCGATATCCATTCTCCAGATAAGTACCTCAAGACAATCCTGTCTCGGAGGTCTACAGACAATTCCTTTGACTTCATGCTTGGTTTGACATGAACTGTCAACTGTGGGACCTTCTATAGACAGGTGTGTGCCTTTCCAAATCATGTCCAGTCAACTGAATTTACCACAGGTGGACTCCAATGAAGCTGCAGAAACATCTTAAGGATGATCAGGGAAACAGGATGCACCTGAGCTCAATTTGGAGCTTCACGGCAAAGGCTGTGAATACTTATGTACATGTGCTTTCTCAATTTTTTTATTTTTAATAAATTTGCAAAAACCTCAAGTAAACTGTTTTCATGTTGTCATTATGGGATGTTATGTGTAGAATTCTGAGGAAAAAAATTAATTTAATCCATTTTGGAATAAGGCTGTAACATAACAAAATGTGGAAAAAGTGATGCGCTGTGAATACTTTCTGGATGCACTGTACCTATGATCCGGAAGTACTTCCATATGGCAGTGGCCCTGGTACCGGAAGTACTCTCGGGTCCTTAATAAAAGGGACCGCACTCCGTTATCCAGGTGAGTCGGAACTGGGAGAAAGAGAAAGAGAGGCAACACTCAACTGGAGGAGGGCAGTGAGGTAGCAAGAGTTTGGAAGGAGAGAGAAACCCAAGCTTGTGCTACTGTAGAAGGAATTTGGGTTGAATAAACCATCCTTTATTTGCATCCGGAACTCTTGGTGTGTTCGTGTTGGGAGTTTGGGCCGTTGATGTCCTGGTTTCCTTCACAGAGTTATCAAAGATGAAAAGGACAATGTCAAAGTTTTTGGACACTTGCAGCCAACCCCGTATAACTGAAAAGATTGAAGATTGAAAGAAATGTGTGTTAAGTACGCCAAACGAGTCATCCTCTGACATCCATCTTAGGTTGACTGCCTAAGATGGCGGCTCTCCCAAATATCAGGCACTCTGGGAGGAAGAGGCAGGTCCAGGTGAACGAGTTATCAGAGATGGAAAGGGGTCAACCTTCCTTTCTGCAGAGGGAGGAGGAGAGAGAGATTGTTATTATACAGTGCCATCTCTTGCCTCGGTGGAGAATTCCCATAACCCAAGCCTTGAAGTTGTTTCCCATGACAGAAGGTAAATCAAAAAGTTAACGCAATTAGAAACTTACGTAGTGTGGTCATCCAAACAAATAACAGGCTGATTCAACCGTGAATTTTTGGTGTAACAACCCAGATGACACAATTTACTTGTAAGGAAAACAAAAACAAAGCAAATAGGCTGCCCTATAACTCTTGGTCTAGATGTAAGTGCTATCACAAGAAATTTCATGAGCTCCTCTCCTTAGGTCGCTTAAACCAGAAGTGACATTTCCTTGTGGGCGGTCTCATTTTTATGGCCCAGGGAAAGGAAGGGGTGGAGTCCTTTGCTCTCACTGGGTAGTGTCTCTGCGCTGTGAAGTACTGGAAGGGTGACCCTCTTGTAACGGGTGCCACATGTACTATTGTCCCTTTGTCAGTTTGAGTCTCCTTAGGGTGTACATCAGGGTTGATGACAGGTTGCCGAAAATGGGGAACTGCACCCTTAAGAGCAGGACGGTTGGGCTGAAAACAATTTAACCCGGAAAGGAATGAGGAGAGAGAGAGAGAGACCACAAGTGGTGGAACAAGGAGAAGCAGCGAGTTAGCGCCACCTACTGGAAGAAGGTTTTATTTCACTCGGGGATACGAGGGAAGACAAACGCTTTTGTGGTTTCACAGGAGCAATCAACCTTTGGGACTGGTAGGACAAAACCTTATTGGTTTTGTCATCCATGGGGCTTCCTGCATTTCACCAGGCTGATGAAGTGTAAGGGGAGTGATCCAATTTGGAGGATACCGGGTTATCTCATGCGAGAACATCTCGCACTCAAATTTGCGAAAGTTTGTCTTTGATTTTTGTTATGTACGTGTTTTTTGAGGAATTACATAAACTGTCTTGTTTGTTAATATGTAAATATAGCATCTCTTTTTTTTCCTTTGTTTTAATGCTTGTTATATAATACTGATCTTGGGTGTGTGGTAAGTGGGGCAAAATTAGGAAGAGCGTTGGCCACGTTACCCTGAAAGATTTCAATAAGGAACTGCTTTTCTCTAGCAGTGTTCTGATCATGTAGCGGCCCTGGGATTAGTTGTTCTCCAGGGGCGGCGGTACACTCTGACATGCACACATGCCAGTGGTAACCGCAATACAACACATTCACAATGGCTTATGGGTTGTCTGAAGATGCACAGCGCAGCGCTCTTCTATTATGAGGTCAAATGGACCATGTGCACCATTGGTGAACAACACAGCGTAGTGAAATTTCTTTGGGCAGGGGTAATGAGACCTGCTGAAATTCATGGAAGGATGTTGGCTCTGTATGGAAGTGAAAACAGCACAATTCAACAAAAGGTTTAAAGTGAGAAGAACCAGTGTAACCCACGAAGCTCGATCTGGTCGACCATCAACATCGGGCACACAAGCCCACATCGTCACGGCAAATGCCTTCATCAGAGAAGACCCGACGAATTATGTTTTCCACCGTTGCTGTGCATTTGGTTATCTGCTTTGGATCTGCACATGCCATAGAGCTCAATGACTTGGGGTACCATAAAGATTGTGTAAGATGGGTACCCAAACAGTTTACTGATCTGCACAAGCCAACATCCTTTGATGAACTTCTGCAGGTTTCACTCACTTTGATCAAAGTAATCCCATAGCGTAGCATCCATGCTCATTGGCTTCAACGAGGCAAACACAGCAGAACACTGCACTGTGTTTGTTTGAATTACCCATAAGCCATCATGAAGTTGTTGTATTGCGTCAGCTTCTAGCCATTGTGGTAACGTAATTTTCTGATTGCCTCCACAATTTGATTTGCCTCCATACGATAGAAAACCTATTGCTACACCTGTAAGCGTGGCAGTATGTATTATTCGAATATCCCAAGCAAAGAGGAGAAGCGCTGATGTATTTGCTCAAGAATGCCTTGCATTATAATTGGTCCAACACCCCTTCTACCGCAAAAAGAATGAAGCATTCATTGTCCACTTTAGCTCCACCTGATTTTACCTGTAATTTACTGTTAAGCCCTGCCTGGCGCACCTCATAAGTGAGCCTGCAAATGTCAAAATCAGCAGGAAAGC
This sequence comes from Erpetoichthys calabaricus, assembly GCF_900747795.2. Lineage (NCBI taxonomy): Eukaryota > Metazoa > Chordata > Cladistia > Polypteriformes > Polypteridae > Erpetoichthys > Erpetoichthys calabaricus. Next base: position 186,642,162 of record NC_041401.2, read on the forward strand.
AGCAAACCCATCATAAGTGCCGCATAGCTGAGAGAGTCAGAAATAAAGTGGTTGCTCTTTTTGTGAAATTGCTTCCAAAATAATGCACACTCATACAGGTTTTCTTTCACCACAAATTGTCCTTCAGAACTGAACTGGTTTGTGACGATCAGCTCCAACAGTCTTGAAGTCCTACATGAGTCATAGGAAAATATTAAGCAAGAAAGAAAGAAATCGTGGAAAACTCTTCACAGTTTCTTTAAATTGATTGAAATCTCCATTGTTCATGTCAACTTTCAGACCATACTATAACCCCTCTTCCCACCCTGTTTTACCTTAAGTGGTAATATGAAAATAGTGATAGTAATGATGTTTAGAAAAGAAGAGTGTAAGGAAACCAGTAAAAATACATATTACATTAAGAAAGATTTATAGACGATAATGGAGAACACGCATGGTCTGTGTTTCCTGCTGGGATTGGCCTTATACCCAGTCTGGGAGGCCAATGCAATGGAGAGATTGGGTATCAAGGCTGTCTCCTAGATGACAGCATCCCTCGTTTTTCGAATCTTGTTGGACACCCATAGGGAATGCTGGGAATTGTAGTGCAGTGGGGCAGCCCTGTTGGGGGTTATGGGTGCTGCAGGGTGTTATAGTCCGCACTTTATGAGACTTCTGTATGACTTCCAACGGTGATGTTCTGGGACCGGAAATGTACTCCCAGATCTTCAATGAAAGGAACCATACTGCCTTATCCAGGTGGGTCAGAGCCGGGAGAGGAGACAGGGAAGACTAATCAGGGAGGAGTAGTGGAGAAGAGGAAGAAGAAGAAGAAGAGGAGGGGAGTATATTACTCTGTGGAGATATTCTGTCTAATAAAAGTTTGCATTTTAAACCTGGGTGGCATGGTGGCGCAGTGGGTAGCACTGCTGCCTCGCAGTTGGGAGACCTGCGGACCTGGGTTCGCTTCCCGGGTCCTCCCTGCGTGGAGTTTGCATGTTCTCCCCGTGGGTTTCCTCCGGGCGCTCCAGTTTCCTCCCACAGTCCAAAGACATGCAGGTTAGGTGGATTGGCGATTCTAAATTGGGCTTGGTGTGTTTGTGTGTGTCCTGCTGTGGGTTGGCACCCTACCCGGGATTGGTTCCTGCCTTGTGCCCTGTGTTGGCTAGGATTGGCTCCAGCAGACCCCTGTGACCCTGTGTTCGGATTCAGTGGGTTGGATAATGGATGGATTTTAAACCTGGTACTATGTTGGTGCATTTGTGTTTGGGGGTGTGTGGCATCCCCTGTTGATCACAAGACCCAACTATATTATGTGATATGTATTACAAGGTGTTTGTTAAGACAATGATTAATTGTCTATTCAGCTACTGTCCTTATATGAATAAGAAGTAATCCACAAGAAAAGATGTTAGTAGAAATGTTTCTGCTGTCAAATGAAGGACAAATGTCACAAATAGTTTTGGGATAGCCACCCCGTATATTAGAAGTTTGGTTCAAAAGCCAAGAATTAAATCTTTTCAAAACTGAGTCCAAGAGCGAACTGATTTAGGAAAACAAGATGGCGGTTTTAAAGTCGGGCACAGGAAGTGAAGTCATCAGGGCCGGAACCAGAAGTGACGTCGCCGGGACCGGGATTGGAAGTGACGTCAACAGGGCCAGGCGGAATTTCCTGTAACTAGTCTAAAGAAGAAACAGAGAAAGTGCACTCTGCCACCCACTGGTCCAGCATGGAATTACCCTTCTTCGAGCCCTTTAGCTGCCTCCCAATGTGCACGTGTACGTGTGTGACCCTGTCAATTTTGAAAAATAAAACAGCAGGATCCCCAAAGCTAGGAAATTTCACTGCTCATCAGTTCTTACATACATGCAGCTGGTCATCCTGGTAACCATAAATAAGTTAGAAAAAGTGCGCATTAGATACCATTCAGGTGCATTGGACGACTTGAGGCTATGTCACATTAAACGACTTTCCCCACGAATTTTAGTCGTAGTCTTGTAGCAGTCTGAAAAACGGAGCTAGGATTCACACTGCCTGTTGATGGTGATTTATTTCTTTTTTTTGGTGAGGACCCCAGGAAGGGCGGCATGGTGGCACAGTGGGTAGCGCTGCTGCCTCGCAGTTAGGAGACCTGGGGACCTGGGTTCGCTTCCTGGGTCCTCCCTGCGTGGAGTTTGCATGTTCTCCCCGTGTCTGCGTGGGTTTCCTCCAGGCGCTCCGGTTTCCTCACACAGTCCAAAGACATGCTGGTTAGGTGGATTGGCGATTCTAAATTGGCCCTAGTGTGTGCTTGGTATGTGTGTGTGTTTGTGTGTGTCCTGCGGTGGATTGGCACCCTGCCCAGGATTGGTTCCTGCCTTGTGCCCTGTGTTGGCTGGGATTGGCTCCAGCAGACCCCTGTGACCCTGTGTTCGGATTCAGTGGGTTGGACAATGGATGGATGGATGGACCCCAGAAACGCACCCAACCTTGGCCTGACTCCCTCACAGAGACAAAGAAGTAAACAGCATTAAGGAAGAAATGCACGAATGTATCACACAATAATAAATTAAATCTAATTACACAAACTTAAATGATCCCACCCCAGTTCCCTTTCCGGCGAATAGACAATAAACATGAGCTCAGAAACATCAAGCAACTAACAAAACCCACACACGATGAAGTCCACAGGAAACGGCAACCGATGTAGTGAAATGATGGAGATTGATCAATCCAGTGATCATCTTGCTGTAAGTACATGTAAAGAACAGTCCTACCAATATATCCTTCTCCGAAGGTTGACAATTCAGTCCAATTCAGTTGAACAATCCAATTCAGTCCTTAGGCAGCAGGCAGACACCAGACAGTCCATACACACGAACAGGAGATAATCCAGGACAAGAACAATAATCCACAGGTCACGAAGGGGAAGACAAAACAGATGGGTAACACCAGACACAACCAACAGCCTTTTCCTCTGTATAACCGGCCTCCACTCGCTCTGGCCTTCTTGTCCCCAGCAGCCTCTGCACCCTTGGGAGACGTCCAATCAGAGCCACTGCAGGGATTACACCCCGGTAGCTCTGCTACAGCCTTCATTTATATAATCATAGCCAGTCACAGGCAGTCGGCAACAGAGTGTTCCAATGAAGCCAGATGTCGAATGTGATGTACCCAACGACTGAGCCCAAATAGTCTGCGAATGGCTAGGATGAAGTCAAACAAGATTCATTTTCTCTTTAATTGGAGGGTCTTTGTGTGTTTTTCCCCGGGAGTGTCTTAGGCTATTTTTTCAGTCTCAATAGGCCCCTTGTGTGGACTTACTGGCTCATTCTGAGTCATTTCCTAGCTTGCGTTCAAAGCTGCAGGGATAGACACTGACTCCTGGCACTCTGAAGTGTGTAGAAAACGGATGAACGTGTGAACAAAGTAGAGCTTGGCTACTCCATATAGTCCATGGAGAGCCGCAGTGCTTGTTTTTGTTCCAACGAAGAGCTTCATTTAGATGGAACCCTGACTCTAATTACAATACAATACAGTACAATACAATTTATTTTTGTATAGCCCAAAATCACACAAGAAGTGCCGCAATGGGCTTTAACAGGTCCTGCCTTTTGACAGCCCCCCATCCTTGACTCTCTATGAAGACAATGGAAAAACTCCCAAAAAACCCTAGTAGCAAAAAAATGGAAGAAACCTTGGGAAAGGCAGTTCAAAGAGAGACCCCCTTCCAGGTAGGCTCAGCGTGCAGTGGGTGTCAAAAAGAATGAGGTCAATACAATAAAATACACAGAACAGAACACAAGTAATCCTCAATACAGTATAAAAATAAGAATATTACAAGTATGGAGCAGAATCTAACAGTAGATGATATCACATTATATGATTTGGATTTGTTTAGAGTCCTGGAGACCTCGGCCATCAAGCTGCCTCCCCCAATTGGCCATTCCACAGCTGGGCCAGCCAATCCGATGAAAGGACCCCTCTACCCCACTATTCTTGCGATACTCCATCAGGGATGACTTTACCTTAGGCAGGCAAAACAACTTGGCAGGTGGGCCGTGGCACCAAGTGCCACATTTGAGTACTGAGAAGAGAAACAGAATAGGTGAGGGTTAGTAACAAATTCTAAGTATCATGTTACTTATGTTTCAGTGCTAATGACTAACAACAGAGATTCAGTCAGCACAGTTAATCAGCAGCTCTAGTCGGGGTGTACTAAACAGAAGTGGTGAGTCTTCAGCCGGGATTTGAAAGCTGAAACTGAAGGGGCATCTCTAGTACCGAGAATAGAAACAGAATAAGTGAGGGTTAGTAACAAATGATAACTATCATGTTGCTTATGTTTTAGTGCTAATGACTAACAACAGAGATGCAGTCTGTACAGTTAATCAGCAGCTCTAGTCAAGGTGTGCTAAACTGAAGTGGTGAGTCTTCAGCCGGGATTTGAAAGCTGAGACTGAAGGGGCATCTCTAGTACCGAGAAGAGAAACAGAAGAGGTGAGGATTAGTAACAAATTCTAACTATCATATTACTTATATTTTAGTGCTAATGACTAACAACAGAGATGCAGTCTGTACAGTTAATCAGCAGCTCTAGGCAGGGTGTGCTAAACTGAAGTTGTGAGTCTTCAGCCGGGATCTGAAACCTGAGGCCGAAGGGGCATCTCTTATAGTAGCAGGCAGACCAGTCCACAGTTTAGGGACCCTGTAACTAAAAGCTCGACCTCCCGCTGTTATTTTATTAATTCTTGGAATCATAAGCAGACCGGCATCTTGAGATCTTAATGTGTGCTCTGGTTTGTATGTCATGATAAGTTCAGACAAGTTAGCCGGACTTCGGCCATTTAAGGTTTTATATGTTAAAAGGAGGAATTTGAAATCTGCCCTAAACTTAACTGGGAGCCAGTGTAAGGATTTAAGAACTAGAGTTATGCGCTCGTATTTTCTTGTTCGTGTAATAATTCTTGGAGCAGCATTTTGGATTAACTGGAGGCTGTATAAAGATCAGTTTGAAAATCCAGTGAACAACGCATTGTAGTAGTCAATCATACTAGAAATAAATGCATGAATTAATTTCTCAGAATCCTGTTTATTTAGAAAGCGCCTTAATTTCCCAACTGAGTTAAATGATGACAAAATATTGTTGTGATCAGCGTCTTTCCCTGAAATAATTAACATATAATAATATAATTCTGTATACTCTAATTGATTGCATTAGACCTTACAGGATAACACAATGATATTTGCCTTTTGTTAGAATTAAAAAAAAAAAAACTATATGATTAGACTTCCCAGATCTTGAGATTTTGATCGTCGCTTTAATTTGAAATGCCATTGTTATTTACACAGCTACCTGCTAATGATAGCACAGGTGGAAATGTTAATGAAATTGCTGCTTCTCTTTAGCCTTTAGTCCCCGTGTCTTCCCTTTTTCAATTATCATAGTTTGGATACAATTTAGAGTTCAAGCTCAATAAAAAAGTGAAAGGAAAAGAAGAACACATAAAATACACTGATGTTAACTAAAATATATAGAAATCCACAGAAAAATAAATAGAGACAGATTTCATATTGAATTGTCTTTCTAATGGCAAAATACTAGTAGGCCAATGCCAGTTATTTATAGCCCACTAGCTGTGTAAGCCCTTACTGTTAAAATCCTGGGCTCCTAGAAACCATGGATTCTGACACTTCAATCAATCAATCGCATCGGTTGTGCATTAGCGGCTAAGCGAGTTTCTCTTTCCTCTGTGGTTTCGTTTTGCCGACGTGCTCGCCTCGCTTGTGTATTAGCGGCTAAGCGAGTGTTGTGATGTGAACTTTTGCATACAAGTTGATAAATATTTTGTATGTATTTATTTGTAACTTAGGCAAAGCAAAGTAATATTAGTGTTACATTAGTGAGAAGCATTCATATTTACCCACCTAAGACTAAATCAGGAAAGTGAACTTTACGGCAGGGTTGGATGAAGTTCCTCAAACCAGTTTGGCAAGTGTTTCTCTGATAAAGTCTCTCTCTCAGCCCCCACAAGAAAGCAAGGCTGCCTAACCACCAAGCTTTACCTTAACACATGGTTTGGATGGCAGGTGTTAAGATGTTTTCTGTGCCCCATTGGTCTGAAGTATGGCTGCTTGGAATTGGCTTGTATCAAAAGCCTTTAAGTACCACAACGCCCTATTGGCTGTAAGGGTTGGACAGAAAATCTATAAATTAGCTTGCTTTACCCTTCCCTATCTCTCTTACCAAACTGATGAAATACCATCTCACACACCATGAACTGAAAAGGACAACACAATGAAGAGCACAGCTCAGCAGCCATATTGAGAGCAGCCTGTTCTGAAGAAAGCTGACCACAAATGAAGACTTAACTCGAGACATTTTTAAGTAACTAACAAGTCTGTGTGTCGCCTGAAACTACACATCACCATTTATCAGGTTTTATGGTTGCCAATATTCAAATGTACTTTGCATATTGTTGTTATTTATGAATATTATCAATAATGCATTATTTAAATTGTAACTTAACTCCTGATTGTCTTTTACTACACCTAATTGCCTGAGGTTATAAATGTAGAAGGGAAGGTGGGGAGAAGTTACAGTGCATCCAGAAAGTATTCACAGCGCATCACTTTTTCCACATTTTGTTATGTTACAGCCTTATTCCAAAATGGATTCAATTCATTTTTTTCCTCAGAATTCTACACACAACACCCCATAATGACAACGTGAAGAAAGTTTACTTGAGGTTTTTGCAAATTTATTAAAAATAAAAAAACTGAGAAATCCCATGTCCATAAGTATTCACAGCCTTTGCTCAATACTTTGTTGATGCACCTTTGGCAGCAATTCCAGCCTCAAGTCTTGTTGAATATGATGGCACAAGCTTGGCACACCTATCCTTGGCCAGTTTCGCCCATTCCTCTTTGCAGCACCTCTCAAGCTCCATCAGATTGGATGGGAAGCGTCGGTGCACAGCCATTTTAAGATCTCTCCAGAGATGTTCAATCGGATTCAAGTCTGGGCTCTGGCTGGGCCACTCAAGGACATTCACAGAGTTGTCCTGAAGCCACTCCTTTGATATCTTGGCTGTGTCCTTAGGGTCGTTGTCCTGCTGATAGATGAACCGTCGCCCCAGTCTGATGTCAAGAGCGCTCTGAAGCAGGTTTTCATCCAGGTTGTCTCTGTACATTGCTGCAGTCATCTTTCCCTTTATCCTGACTAGTCTCCCAGTTCCTGCCGCTGAAAAACATCCCCACAGCATGATGCTGCCACCACCATGCTTCACTGTAGGGATGGTATTGGCCTGGTGATGAGCGGCGCCTGGTTTCCTCCAAACATGACGCCTGGCATTCACACCAAAGAGTTCAATCTTTGTCTCATCAGATCAGAGAATTTTCTTTCTCATGGTCTGAGAGTCCATCAGGTGCCTTTTGGCAAACTCCAGGTGGGCTGCCATGTGCCTTTTACTAAGGAGTGGCTTCCGTCTGGCCACTCTACCATACAGGCCTGATTGGTGGATTGCTGCAGAGATGGTTGTCCTTCTGGAAGGTTCTCCTCTCTCCACAGAGGACCTCTGGAGCTCTGACAGAGTGACCATCGTGTTCTTGGTCACCTCCCTGACTAAGGCCCTTCTCCCCTGATCGCTCAGTTTAGATGGCCGGCCAGCTCTAGGAAGAGTCCTGGTGGTTTCGAACTTCTTCCACTTATGGATGATGGAGACCACTGTGCTCATTGTGACCTTCAAAGCAGCAGACATTTTTCTGTAACCTTCCCCAGATTTGTGCCTCGAGACAATCCTGTCTCAGAGGTCTACAGACAATTCCTTTGACTTCATGCTTGGTTTGTGCTCTGACATGAACTGTCAACTGTGGGACCTTCTATAGACAGGTGTGTGCCTTTCCAAATCATGTCCAGTCAACTGAATTTACCACAGGTGGACTCCAATGAAGCTGCAGAAACATCTCAAGGATGATCAGGGGAAACAGGATGCACCTGAGCTCAATTTTGAGCTTCATGGCAAAGGCTGTGAATACTTATGTACATGTGCTTTCTCAATTTTTTATTTTTAATAAATTTGCAAAAACCTCAAGTAAACCTTTTTCATGTTGTCATTATGGGGTGTTGTGTGTAGAATTCTGAGGAAAAAAATGAATTGAATCCATTTTGGAATAAGGCTGTAACATAACAAAATGTGGAAAAAGTGATGCGCTGGGAATACTTTCTGGATGCTCTGTAACCTGCATGTCTTTGGACTGTGAGAGGACAGCAACGCAGACACGGGGAGACCATGCAAACTCCATGCAGGGAGGACCTGGGAAGCGAACCCTGGCCTCCTTACTATGAGAATACCACTGCGGCACCCAAGAAATGGAGATTTTGTAGAAAACAAAGTCAAGGTGTGTACATGCAGATATCATTCTTTGTTTTTTTAAGCATCAAAACGTTGCTCTTTAATGTCGGTGCGGCCCTTGTGTGAGTGAGTTCCAAGGTGTACTGGTGTCCCATTCAGGTTGGTTTCTACTTTTCCCCCATGTCTTTCAGTGTCAGTTCCCACTCATAAAATGAACGTAAGGATAGATGGGTGAATTCAATTCAATCTGCAGTCTGCTGCTCCTTTTCCTCCAGTCACTCAGAGTGCAGACATTTTAAAACTCTTAACCACAAACCTATTAAAAGAAAATACGGCAGCTCTTTGTCAGCAACGGATCCTTTAAAAGCACAACTCCTTTGTTCATTCACGGAGTTGAAGAAGTATTGTTGAAGCCCACCTTTCTGCCTACTCATTTATGGACAGCTCGTCCTGCTCTAAAACCTTAAGCCTGCATCATCTTGTGAGCCTTTCATAATGGCAGCTCGGCAGGGATCTCCCCCACCGAGCGTGTTATTACAACGGAAAGAGAGCTGACATTACTTTAAAAGATGATTGTATAGCTAAAACAAGGAAAGCTGAACGAAAAATGAAAAAAAAAAAAGAAAGGAAAAGAGAGTGCGGGCGGGGATAGACGTGATACGCACACTCCTCCTTGAAATCCTCGCATGAAGTGAAAGGACGAAAGAGGAAGCTGGCGACATTTCCCAGGTTAGATTCGGGAAAAAAGACAAGAAACCATTAAAGCTTTGGCGAATCATTCATTCTGCGGGGATCTGAGAAATCCAATAAAAGTGATAAAGAGACTTTGTATCTGAGAATCAAATTCGCATTACCATAATTATAATCATTTTTTTAGCACTTAATGAGTTCCCTGCACAATAATAAAGATCCATACAAGACTGTACCTTTGATTGCGTTTCCATCAATAACTGGCTACAATTTTTCTCCTTCATTATATTAAAGCAATCAAGTATGAAATAACAATAAGAAGCTCGTTCTTACAGTACCCTTAACTCCGGCAAACTGTTGCGTCTCTCATTAAAGGCTGATTACTGTTTTACCGCAGTGTAATTATCCAGATGTTGAAATCTTACTTTCACTCTACCACTCTCCACCTGGTACCTTTCGCCACCCTGGAGTTGATAACAATGGCCGCTTGTTTCTAAACGTTTTTGTCGTCCCATGTATGTGTCTTTGTGACCCACCTAGGGTTCTTCAAATCGAGTGCGATCATCAGATCAGGGAGGGGAGATCTCAGGATGGGTTGGGGAGCATGCACTGGTACAGTGCGTTGCTGCACCCACCACACAATGAAACAGCTTCGGGATCCCAGCTGGCAACCCCCCCAGGCAGACACGTGGTCCAGTCCCACGCGCTAGAAATGACCCTCTATCTGCCACAGCCAGGTGTTACGTGGGAGTCCCTTTGGCCTGGTCCAGCTGCTCGGGACTTCAACAATGAGGGTCCTGTGAGCCGGATCAACCTCGGGGAATTGTGACACATCTCCATAGTGCTGTAACTGACGCTCCCTCACAATGCAGGTAATGTGACTCATCTGGGGCTCTGTGAGCAACACAACGTCAAACCAAGGATTCTCTGAAGAGACACAGTACTAAAGGAGTCCAGTCTTCGTCTCAGGTCACTGGATAGCGTCCATGTCTCGCAACCATATAGCAAGACAGGAAGCACCAGGACTCTGAAGACTTGGACCTTCATCCATTTGCATAGATATCTGGAGCGCCACACGCCCCTTTTCATCGACCTCATGACCCTCAATGCTCTCCCAATCCATCTACTGACTTCATAGGAAGAGTCACCAGAGACATGAATGTCACCGCCGAGGTAAGTAAACTCTCGACGAGGTCGACACTCTCTCTGCAGACAGACACACTACAAACTACAAACCACCTACAACTGAACACCAGCAAAACCAAGGAGCTGGTGGTGGATTTTAGGAGGCCCAGACCCCTCATGGACCCCGTGATCACCAAAGGTGACTGTGTGCAGATGGTGCAGACCTATAAATATCTGGGAGTGCAGCTGGATGAAAAATTAGACTGGACTGCCAATACTGATGCTCTGTGGAAGAAAGGACAGAGCCGACTATACTTCCTTAGAAGGCTGGCGTCCTTCAACATCTGCAGTAAGATGCTGCAGATGTTCTATCAGACGGTTGTGGCGAGCGCCCTCTTCTATGCGGTGGTGTGCTGGGGAGGCAGCAGTAAGAAGAAAGATGGCTCACGCCTGGACAAACTGGTGAGGAAGGCAGGCTCTCTTGTTGGCATGGAGCTGGACAGTTTGACATCTGTGGCAGAGCGACAGGCGCTCAGCAGGCTCCTATCAATTATGGAGAATCCACTAAACAAGATCATCTCCAGACAGAAGAGCAGCTTCAGCGACAGACTGCTGTCACCGTCCTGCTCCACTGACAGACTGTGGAGATCGTTCCTCCCCCAAACTATGCGACTCTTCAATTCCACCCAGGGGAGTAAACGTTAACATTATATAAAGTTATTGTCTGTTTTTTACCTGCATTATTATCCATCCATCCATCCATTTTCCAACCCGCTGAATCCGAACATAGGGTCACGGTTTCCGCTGGAGCCAATCCCAGCCAACACAGGGCACAAGGCAGGAACCAATCCCAGGCAGGGTGCCAACCCACCGCAGGACACATACAAACACACCCACACACCAGGGCCAATTTAGAATCGCCAATCCACCTAACCTGCATGTCTTTGGACTGTGAAGGACAGCCGGGTCCCATGCCCGGCAGGGATGCCCCTGCTGCATCTATTCTGGGGGAGCCACCATGGGCAGCTCAGTACCTCCCCCGGGACGCTTGGTGGCAGCCTCCCTGGTGGACGATGATTCCCCAACCTGGCACAAGGCTCCATGAGAGATGGAGTCCTCCACAGCCTGGTTGGGGGCTTGGATGGACGCCAGGGGGAGCTGCATGGACTTTCCAGCCCAGCTGGTCGACTCGTCAGCCCCACCCAGAAGGTCAATTAGGACCAGGTAATCAAGCACCTGGAACACTTCCGGGTGGGGTATAAAATAGGCCAGCCACCACCACTCGGGAGAGGCAGAGTCGGGAGGAGGAGGAGGACTAAGCCTGAGGAGGAGGAGGAGGAGGAGTAGGAGTGGTGGTGGTGGTGGTGGTGCTGAGGTGGATAGAGAGTAATTGTGAGTGTATTTGGGACTGTGTTGGGCCTGTGGGACACGGGGAAGATGTGCCCCACGGCTGAAGAAATAATAAAAGAGTCTTTATTTAAGTACGTGCCTCTGCCTGAGTCTGTGCCGGGTCGGGCACTATATAGCGCCTTTTACAGGACTGTGGGAGGAAACCCACGCAGGCACGGGGAGAACATGCAAACTCCACGCAGGGAGAACCCAAGAAGCGAACCCAAGTCTTGTTACTGTGAAGCAGCACTGCGGCCATTAAAAATGTCCGCTAAGCAAATAAATGTAGAGGTATCGGCTATGGTGGGACGATCCATCGCTGGTGTTGCTATTAAGATGCGGCGAAAATTGAAGTGCCAGTTTTATTTGGCCCTTTAGCAACAATGATATCCACAATCTGGGAGCACATCTGAACACGTGCAGTCGGCCTCAGTCACAGGTTCGACACACAGGACGTCCTTTCAACCTTTTTTGCAGCACTCTGCAGTCGCCCCGGTGAGAACATTACGGGAGATGAGGTGGAAACTGTCATTTTTGTTTGTTTTTTTCCCCAGCTGACACTAATCCTTTGGAAAACCGTACTTTGCTCACAGCCATCCAGCCACTGGATCTGCCTAATTCATGCAAAGCACTCAGCATCACGTTTTAGGAGGGAAGTGTGGGGAGCCGCTACCTGGCGTCTAACCACAACGCTCTTCGGTTTATGCATCCCAAATCCCTCTTTAGATGATTCGCTGATTTCTCAAGGAAATGCAAATGAGATGATGACACTGCGTGTGTAAGATAAGAGCAGAAGAGTATTGTCATCGGTTGGGGTGGGGGGGGGGGAAACGGAACAGTAAATAGCCAAACGTTCTAATTTTATTCCACCGCCGCCGCCTCCATGGACAGGGTTGAAGAATAGCAGCTCCTTTGAGTGTTTCTGTAAATTTAGGACTTCATCTCTTCATTGGAAATGCAGACACACACTGTGCCTGATGTACTCAAGATCTCATTTTATTATGCCATGTCGACTAATGCTCTATATTTGATATTTAAATTCCGCAGAATGAAAGAGAAGAATGCCACTTGGCTCAAGGCAGTTTCGAATTCTTGTTACTGATTAAGTTAACCGCATGCATTAAGATGACGGCTCGTTGAATGCCTTGAAGAAAATTACAAGCAATTAGCGGGACAATTTAGAAAGATATAAAAGAATGGATAAACACTTATTTGATTTGATTTTCCTGCCTACCAGGATACACAGAGAATATCAAGATTTATATTTCGCTGGTGTCTTGCGACCGTGCTAATAAACATTTAGAGAGTACAGGAAAATGAAGTCTAAAGTAAGAAAAAATTGAATTCGCATTTTAAAGGAAAAACTCACCTCACATCGGCTCATTGCTCAACAATTTCAAAATAATAAAAAATTGGAGTGATTTGTAAATTCTATTCACCTTCTACAATATCAAAATTCTTAACGATATGCCAAGACGTGTATGAGACATTACGGTTCCTGTAACCCAAAGGTGACCTGAAAGTAATGACAAACTTTGGTGGCGTCTCGCGGCAAAAACGTAACCCGTGTGCCAGCTGCCTGGCGCCCTCACCCGGCCCGGGATGCCTTTGGTATGGAAGGACCGGAGAAGAAAGAACGCTCAGAGCATTAGCAGCCCACCAGGTTTCTACAACACCTTGGATTACCACAAGGCATTGTGGGAGTTGGAGTTTGGTGGCTCAGCCCTGTTGGATTCCAGGGGGTGCTACTTCATCAGGCGCCTACCATGCCTAGAAATGCTTCCAGACCACACCAGAAGTACTCCTGGGTATTACATAAAAGGAGCCTGCTACTGCCGCTGCTCCACATAGCCAGAGTCGGGAGGTGGAGGACAATGCTATTCTGGAGAAGGAGAGGATCTGGAGAGAAAGAGAGTGAGCTGGAAAGACAAAGACACAGATAAATAATTCCTACAGATGTTAATTTGTTAAGAAATGTGTGACAGGAGTCTGGTCACAAGTACAGGTAATCTAACCTAGACACCGTTAAAATATCCGACTACGCCACCCAGTTTTATTAAATCTAACGATAATAGCGCACAAGTTTCTTTAAATTTGGCAGTGAGTAAACACACAATGAAAGACACAACAGTAATTTCAGGAAAAGCAACAGTAATTTCTATTATCCAAGACAATATAAAGTACATTAAAAAGATCAACAAACATAAAAAAATCTAACAATATCAGGAACGAAATTCCTTTTTTGAAAAAGGAAAGCACACAGTCCACACTCTAAATTCTGTTAAAAACATGAAGTGGAGTCATTTGGAACTCAAGACCTCTCTCTGTAACTGGGTGTTGGACTTTCTTACAGGGAGGCCACAAAATGTGCGGGTCGGCAATAACACCTCTAAGACCATCACGTTGAGCAAAGGGGCCCCACAAGGGTGTGTGCTCAGCCCATTGTCCTTTACCCTGCTGACCCACGACTGTATACCAATCTACAGTTCCAATCACATTGTCAAGTTAGCGGATGATACAACCGTGGTCGGCCTCATCACCAACAATGACAGGAACGAGGTGAGCCAACTGGTCCAGTGGTATAAAGACAACAATCTCTTCCTGATTGGTCACTTGTCGCACGTTTGATGCGTCATCAGAGCACCATTGTTTCAACTACTATCAACACTATGTGGAAAGCATACCCCCGGTCACAGACAGACAGATACCAGAATGTCCAAAACACACTTCTTTTATTTCTTTCTGCACCACAATGCCTTCCTCCTCACACTCTTTCTCTTTCTCACCGCCTCTCCCTTCCTCACAAGCTTCGTCTCCTTCCTCCCAACTCTGGCTCTTCTTCTGGAGGAAGGCGGTCACTTATATACTGACCCGGATGAGCTCCAGGTGCTCCCCTTGATGACACTTCCTGGTGTGGCGGAAGAGTCCAGAGAGTCCCTGGAAGCACTCCGGGTGCCCCTGGGAATTCTTCCGGCAGCACTTCCTGGTGTGGCAGAAGTGCTGCCATCTGGGACTTCACAACTGTCTGGGCGCCCCCTGGTGGTGACCACATCCTCCGGTAGGGATAAATGTCCGAAGTCCGGTCCAGTGGCCCATAAGCAGACCCGGGCAGCTGCCACCTTGTGCCCCAGGGCAAGTATTGTCCATCACGGGGACCATCCAGGTGTCCCGGCTGGGTAGGGTCCTCATCCATCTGGGACAACTAGAAGTATCGCGAGATCTCTGCACTCTAGCATGGGAAACACCCGAGCCATTGTGTGAAATACCGCGAGATCCTTACATCCCCGGCTGGATTTATTTTGTGGAGTGGATTCTAAGCTGCATGGAGTGGATTTTAATGTTTTGAGAACTCTACAGAGATTTACTCCACAATCACTGGTCAAATTTGAACTGTTTAATTCTCAATCCATCAGCCATAAATCCACACTGATTGAAGAACACATCAAGGAGAAGGGACTTGACTTCATGTGTCTGACAGAAACCTGGCACCAGTCAGAGGCTTACTCTGCCTTAAATGAAGCATGTCCATCTGGCTACAGTTATTTAGAGGCAGCTCGCAGCACTGGCAGTGGTGGTGGTCTAGCCATCATCTATCATCAGGTCCTGGGGGTGTCCCCTATTTTGTTACCTGTAACATCTTCCTGCAAGTATCTTGCATTTAAATGCAAGCCCCCTTTTCCCATGACTGTTCTTCTTATCTATCGACCTCCAAAACCCAACTCTGCCTTTATTCCGGAAATGACTGATCTTCTCACCGCACTTTGTGCCACCTCTGCTAACATCATAATCCTGGGAGATATAAATATTCATGTTGATAATCCTAAAGGTTATCTCACTGTTGATTTTCTTGAGCTGTTAGATTCTCTCAACTTACAACAATATGTTGATGTCCCCACACATTGTAGGGGTCATACGCTTGACTTGGTTATTTCAAACTCTGCTTTAAATAGTAATTTACAGGTTTATGATCTTGGTATTTCAGACCACAAAGTAGTGTCAATGGAGCTGCCCTTTTTCTCCCCTCGTACCAAACCAAAACGACAGATTCATTTTAGAAATTTGAAGAACATCAATGTGAATGCCTTGGCCCTGGACCTTAAACTTCTTTCTTCTGACCTTACCAGTTCCAGCTCTGTTGCTGAACTCGTGGATCTCTACAACCAGCCTCTGAGCAGTCTCCTGGACTTTCACGCCCCTTTAAAATCTAGGTCCGTCTCATTTTCATGCTCAGCACCTTGATACACCTGCGAGCTATGAAAAATGAAGGCGGCTGGGCGTGTCCTTGAGCGGCGGCTCAAGGCTTCTGGGTTGACTGTTCACAAACAGGCCCTATAGGGAACATCGGAGGGCATACGCAGAAGCTTTGAAGGTTGCACAGTCCAGGTTCTATTCTACCATCATTAGAAATAGCTCCAGGGATCCTAAAAAACTTTTTTCAACTATAAATCATCTTCTTAAACCTCCTTCATGTGCTCATTCCGAGGCCACTGATGAGAGGTGTAATTTGCATATTAATTTTTTCAGACAAAAGGTTTATAACATCCGCTTACACCTCTCTACCATGGATATTCTGTTCCCCCCAACTGTCGACCTGCTGCCTGAGACTGTCCAGCCCCTTTGCTCCTTCTCTGTTGCCATACGGGAAGACGTGGAGGACGTCATCAGGAAAATGAAACCATCTACCAGTTCTCTGGACCCTTTTCCCTCAGCCTTGCTGAGGGCCAACATTTCTGCTGTTTCTCCACTTATCACCAGGATTATAAACCATTCCCTTTTGGTTGGCCATATTCCTTCTGCACTAAAAACTGCTGTCATCAGACCTCTACTGAAAAAACCCACCCTGGATCCTGAAGTTCTCTCTAACTATAGACCCATCTCTAATCTTCCATTTCTCTCTAAAGTTCTGGAAAAAAATAGTTGCAGTACAACTTCATGATCATCTCAAATTGAATAACCTATTTGAAAAGTTTCAGTCTGGCTTTCACCCTGGCCATAGCACCGAGACAGCCCTGGTCAGGGTCACTAATGACCTTCTGATGTCAGCAGGTACTGGTTCTCCTTCTTTACTCATTCTCCTTGACCTGACAGCTGCTTTTGATACAATTGATCATAATATTCTTCTTCACCGTCTGCAATACACCATTGGACTTTCAGGAAATGTTCACAATTGGTTTACATCTTATTTGACCGGTAGAACTGAGTATGACGCCCTTGGCAGCACAAAATCTCACACCCATAATGTTACCTGTGGTGTTCCACAGGGCTCTGTGTTAGGCCCCATCCTTTTCATCATTTACATGCTCCCCCTTGGAAGTGTCATTAGCAGACATGGTCTATCTTTCCATTGCTATGCCGATGACACTCAGCTTTATCTTAGGACTACCCCCACCTCCTCTGCTGCTCCTCTGCCAACATCTACACTGACTATTTGTTTGGAGGAAATAGAGGCATGGATGAGGCTCAATTTCCTTCAGCTGAACAGATTTAAAACAGAAGCCATTTTAGTTGGCACACCACACCATCTTCGTTCTTCTACCATCACCAGTATCACTTTCTCTGGTCAAAACATTCTTCTTTCTACATTTGTTACCAATTTGGGTGTTAAAATGGACTCTCAACTCACTTTTGACACCCACATTAAACATCTCTGTAAATCATCTTTTTACCATCTCAGGAACATTGCTAAACTTCGTCCAACACTTACCCTGGCAGATGCAGAGAGGCTTGTCCATGCCTTTGTCTCATCCAGGCTGGATTACTGTAATGCGCTCCTCATTGGGATTCCTGGCAAGAGTATCCAGAGACTCCAGTACATTCAGAACAGCGCTGCCAGGATCCTGATGAGGGTGTGAAAGCACAGCCACATCACTCCTATCTTGAAAACCCTTCACTGGCTCCCTGTACCAGTTAGAATAGAGTACAAGGTTTCCCTCCTTACCCATCAGTGCATCTATGGATCTGCTCCCCTGTATTTACAGGAACTCCTTATCCCTCATACTTCCTCACGCACCCTCAGTTCTGTGCATACTAACACTCTTCAAGCTCCCAGAACTCAGCTTAGTAGTATGGGTGATAGGGCCTTTTCTTCGGTGGCGCAGAGGCTGTGGAATTCTCTCCCTGATTACCTGAGAGCCCCACAGTCGACTGATGCTTTTAAACGAAACCTAAAAATGTATATTTGTAGAAAGACATTTTGTTAAATTATTTTTATAGATTATCTTGTTTGTTAATTTTTTCTGATTTTGTACCACTTTGAGATTGTTAAATATAAAGCGCAATATAAATAAAATTTATTATTATTATTATTATTATTATTATTATTATTATTATTATTATATACTAGCTGTACCCGGCCACGCGTTGCTGTGGCTCAGTCTGGTTAAATGGTAAAGAAAGAAAAGAGAAAGCGCACGTTTCTAATATGTTAGGGTTAGGGTTAGGGTTATATATATTATATTATATTATATCTATATGCTACACCGATCCCTCTCTCACTTGGACAGAGGCAGTGGTGCTGTAAGAATTATGTTTCTAGACTTCTCTAGCGCCTTCAACACAATCCAACCTCTGCTCCTTAGGGACAAGCTGACAGAGATGGGATTAGATTCATACCTAGTGGCATGGATCGTGGACTATCTTAAAGACAGACCTCAGTATGTGCGTCTTGGGAACTGCACGTCTGACATTGTGGTCAGCAACACAGGAGCGCCACAAGGGACTGTACTTTCTCCGGTCCTGTTCAGCCTATATACATCGGACTTCCAATACAACTCGGAGTCCTGCCATGTGCAAAAGTTCGCTGATGACACTGCTATCGTGGGCTGTATCAGGAATGGGCTGGAGGAGGAGTATAGGGACCTAATCAATGACTTTGTTAATGTCATCTCCAGACAGAAGAGCATCTTCAGCGACAGACTGCTGTCACTGTCCTGCTCCACAGACAGATTGAGGAGATCGTTCCTCCCCCAAACTATTCGACTCTTTAATTCCACCAGGGGGGGTAAACGTTAATATTTAACATTATACATAGTTATTGTCTGTTTTTTTTTTTCACCTGTATTATTATCATTCTTTAATTTAATATTATTTATTGTATCAGTATGCTGCTGCTGAAGAATGTGAATTTCCCATTGGGATTAATAAAGTATCTATCTATCTATCTATCTATCTATCTATCTATCTATCTATCTATCTATCTATCTATCTATCTATCTATCTATCTATCTATCTATCTATCTATCTATCTATCTGTTTAATTTCACAATGCTTGTGGGTATACAGTATTTTTTGTTGTTCCATTGTCTGAATGGGCTGATGTTTACACACAAATCTTGTAATCAGTACCGCCGCTCCCTATACGCAGAGTACGCAGTCTGCGTAGGGTACCAACTCCCAGGGGGGCACCATCCCAGCTGCTCAAAAAAATCGTTTTTATATATTATACAGTAATCCCTCGCTACTTCGTGGTTCACTTTTCGCGGATTCACGACTTCGCGGGTTTTTAAATACAAGTGATTGCCCGCCTATTGCGGAAGTTATGTTCCAGACCCATCAGCAACAGGAGAAAATCTGCGATATAGAAAGACCATATAAATAAATATTTTTATAGTTTAAGCCTTAAAATACCCATCCCACATGCTTTAAACACATGTAAACTTATAAAACACACTTTGTTAACACATATAATATGTGGATGTCGGGCTAAGGATATGAGTAACATCTCACTATTATAAAACATTTTAACTTCACGTAAGACAAGACAGTGAGACAGGAAAATTGGTGATGTACAGGCTTTTAAATTATTGACATGCAGAGCGACAAGCAGCACAAAGCCAGCACAAAGTCCACTTCTCCTTAGAGTTCATTCAGCTCCCCACCCCCTTGACAATGCGAACTGCGCCTCCGGGGAGGGGGGTTTGAGGGAACGTGCGTTCAGCCCTCACACACACACACACACACTCCTCCTTCTGCACGTGCAGAGCGACAAGCAGGCATTTTGGCAGAAGCAGCACAAAGTCCATTTCTGCTCAGCGTGAGTTCAGCTGCCCCCCTTCACAAAGCGACTGCAGACACATTGACGTCTGATCGCTGCGTGCAGTGTGCAGTGTTGGTCTGCGGTGTTTAAGAATGTAGAAAGTGTTTAAGAGCATAGGAAGTGTTTATAAGAGTGTGGGAAAGGTTAACAAGAGAGTGAGAAAGGTTTATAAGAGTGTGGGAAGGGTTTATAAAGCCTTAAAATATGTATAAATAATAAAATAAATATAGGTCGCTACTTCGCGGATTTTCACCTATCCTGGGGGGCTCTGGAACGTAACCCCCGCGATAGGTGAGGGATTACTGTAATAATAAATTAATATTAATAATATACATATACAAATAAACAAAAATATAAACATATATATTGCATTTTACGGTGAACGCAGAGTAGGCTAAGCACACGTGATGACGCGCGCGCCCTCACCTCTGTTACGGCTGCCTATTTGGCCAAAAATGATAATAATTGAACAATATGCCTGGTCCTGGAAAGAGACATCAACAGTCCGGAGCCGAGAAATGAAAGAAAAAAAAAAGCCCAAGATGAAGCCCGTGCATCACTTTCAGGTATGTTCATAATCCTGTGAAACTTTATTTTATTCTGTCGACCTCATTTACGACTTTGCCTCAAGAAAAAGCAGAAGTGTACCTTTGTAAATTTTGAACTTTGGAAAGCTCCAGCAGATGACAGTGTTGATTTTATTTCAGTTTATTATTGTTTATTTTATTTATTATAAATGTTTTATTTAAAGTGTAATTTTAGTTTGTATTTTTTGCTGTAGAGCTACAATTGTAATTTATAAATGATACAATTTATTTATGTATTTACTTTTATTTGAATAAAGTTCTATTTTGGCCCCTATAGTAGGTGTTTTTTTTATTATTTTATTTTTACTTCCGTAATATTTGGGGGAGGGGGCACAAAAGTAAATTTCTGCTTAGGGCACCCATTTGGCCAGCAGCGGCCCTGCTTGTAATGATCGATCAAGAGCCTCGAGCGATTTTTTGTGCGCCATTGTGCATTCATCCCAAACAATAAGTTTGCATTTCTGCAATACTTTTCCCATGCCGGATGCTTTGGAAATGTTGCACGTGGGAGTTTCAATGAATTGCATGTTCAATGGCAATTTCAAAGCAGAATGAGCAGTTCTTCCACTTGGTAGCAAAGTCGCAGCTATTCCGGACGATGCAAGAGCTAAGGCTATGTCATTTTGGGATCGAATTGCTGCCAGAATCAATCTAATTAGGAACGTTTTACCAGTTCCTCCTGGCGAATTTAAGAAGAAGATTTCTCCAACCCTGTTATTGACAGTTTGCATTATTTGATCGTAAATGCCTTTTTGCTCAAGCATTAGCTTAGGAATATTTGATTGCACATACGACAAAAGATCATCCGTGTTGTAATTTTGTTCACGACGTAATTCTACATTGAACGAAGCAGCAGCAGATCGATTCGGTGATGGCATTCCCAATTGATTGAGAACTTTGTTCGCGATTTCTAAGCACAAATCTTCAATCATTACCAACGCTTCGTTGTAGATTTGTGCTGTGAAACCCATGTTCATATTGGAATTTTCCTCGCGTATTCAACGGAAAATATCTTCAGCCATGTGCGATTTATATTTCTCCCATAACTGTGTTGGAGATGAAGGAGAGCAGGCGGTCAATATGATTGCAAACAATGCACGAATTTGATTTGGATGTGACGTGTTGCACGCGTCATTAATGCATACATCCCAGTGTCGGTCGTTCTCCAATAAATTCAGAGCTTGACATGCACTGCGGAAAGTGGCATGTGTAACACCGTTGACAATTCTCAATTGCTGGAAAGACGTTGGACCGGGCACATTTACCAACAGAATACGAAGAAAGAAGCATTCATCTTGATTGGCATGCACGGTGTACAGTCTGCCTATCGTAGTTTCTTTGAATATGCCAGGTTGTCCGTCGACTCGCTCTCCTCGTTTGCGTTGTTCAAATGATTTTCTACTCGCATTCCATGTGTAATACGTAGACACTTCCGAATACAGCAGTGTTTTTGCAAACGCGTCATTTTGACATAACGTGAAGAAAGCAGTTAACGTTGTAGCCGATGGATTCAGGGCTATTTGTTGCACATTTGCAGCTGTGAAATAAACGTGTTGTCCATTTTCTAGATGTACTGCTAAGTGAACAACAGCTGGACTTTGTTCATGTATGGGAAATTAAAGAATTCGCCATACAGCTTCATTGCTGCTTTTGTATCTCCCAGCCTAATACTGTGCGATTTCATCGATATGTATGACCGCATTCCTATCACTTCTTTCTGGTTGCACGCCAAAAACTGTCATGTCGCTGCCTTTATTCATGTACTTACAAATGTATTTGATTGATTTAACGGAGTTAAAATCGTAAATGGATCGTAAATCGGAAACATTGAAATGGAATCGTAAAATATTTAGTATAGCGTGTGTTGCTTTTACGTCCAACAGATGGCGCTGTTTTTCAAAAAAAGCATATTTTTACCTGTCACAGTTGTGACATCTATATAATATAGGTATATAAAAACACGCGCATATTCGAATGCAACGTTGTGTCAAAATTTCAAAGCAATCGGTGAAGAACTTTCGGAGATTTAAGATTTTGAACAAACGAACATTTACATTTTTATTTATATAGATTCTCAGACATGTTAATTTCTAAGTCAGATAAATACAAACATTTTCCAAGGAAGGAGCAGTTCTTTCATCACAATTTTGTATTGTTTGTATATTTAAGCAATTAAAACTTGATGATTCTTTTGCAAGAGAGCAAATATCGATATCCTGTAGACAGCCATCACAATAATCAGTAACAGGATTGCCCAGGAAATTTGCCTTTTAACTTCTCACCCCTGACCCAACAATGGGTGCCTATTGCCTCTTCATCTACTGTGTTTTAAATGTAATATTTACACGTTCCTTTTCCTAAGAGAGAAATGAAACCACCCAGTGTACAAAAAAATGTCCCCCTCTGACAAATGTGTTGCTATAGTCGTATTGTGTAGCGTGCGTATTCTTTATCGCCCCATGCATATCGTGTCCTGTATCATCAACCCTGTCTTTTACATCAATCTACACAGAAGGCCCACTAGAGAAGCCTCCAGCTGTTAATACAAGTGATTATCTGTTCACAAACTGAAGAAAATCATTTCAACTGCGCCTTCCTCCAGAAAATATCAGTTAATTAGTTTTGTAAATTCTACAGTAAAGTCTAAGCAAGTGAAATGCAAAGTGATAATGACTACATGCATAATTAAGAAGAAAATCTGGTTAGAACATGCCTCTCCTTTCCAAATCAATCTGAAAGCTATTGTAATTTTATTCTTGAGACAAGTTAAAGGCTAATACTGAATAAATTACATGACGGGTTGGGAGAATAATACACACTCACTGAGCAAATTCTTAGGACCACTCTACTGACGCCGCTCTCAAGACAGCCTCGATCCTTCACGGCATGGATTCCACAAGGTGTTGGGAAAATTCCTTTGAGATTCTGGCCCACGTTGACATGATGGTATCACGTGAGTTCCATCCATCCATCCATATTCCAACCCGCTGAATCCGAACACAGGGTCACGGGGGTCTGCTGGAGCCAATCCCAGCCAACACAGGGCACAAGGCAGGAACCAATCCCAAGCAGGGTGCCAACCCACTGCAGGACACACACAAACACACCTCCACAGACCAAGCACACACTAGGGCCAATTTAGAATCGCCAATCCACCTAACCTGCATGTCTTTGGACTGTGGGAGGAAACCGGAGCGCCCGGAGGAAACCCACGCAGAACATGCAAACTCCACGCAGGGAGGTCCTGGGAAGTGAACCCAGGTCATCACGTGAGTTCTTTTTTTTAATTTTTTAATTTATTAAAAGCAAGTAACGTTCCATACAATCAAGTCAAACGTAACAAAATGAAATTCAGTTCAAACCCCACCTATGAGTAAGAGAGGAAGGCCAACAGCCAGAGTAAAATGTTTGAAAGTAGTAAAGAGAGAAGAGAATACTTTTCCCAAATATAAATGCTTATTCTAAAATGTTATTGATTAGATCCTGCCAGGTTTTGAAAATAGTTTTGTACAGATCCTCTAAGTGAGAATTTGATTTTTTCCCATTTCAAATAGTATAGAACATCAGTTACCCACTGACATGAAAATCACAGATCTGTCAGCTGTACGTTCAGTCTTGGTGGCACGGTGGTGCAGTGGTAGTGTTGCTGCCTCGCAGTTAGGAGACCTGGGTTCGCTTCCCGGGTCCTCCCTGCATGGTGTGTGTGTGTGTGTGTGCCCTGCCTGGGGTTTGTTCCTGCCTTGCGCCCTGGGATTGGCTCCATCAGACCCCCATGACCCCATGTTAGGATATCGCGGGCTGAATAATGACTGACTGACGTTCAGTCTTCTGAATCTTCCGTTCTACAACATCCCAAACTAGATTCAGATCCGTTGACTAGGAAGACCACTGAAGAACTTTAAACTCTTTGTCATGTTCACGATATCTCCTGGAGATGACTTTTGCTTTGTGACATGAGGCTTTGTCATGCTGGAAGTGGCCATTAGAAGTGGGTGGGGGATCCCTTTGCTCTTAAAACAGCCTCAGTTCTTTATGTCATGGACTCCACCAGATGTTCGAAACATTCCCTTGAGATTCTCCTCCATGTTGACATGATGGCATCACGTACATTCCATAGATTTGTCAGCTAACCCTTACATGTTGTGAATCTCCTGTTCTCCCACATCCCAAAGGTATTCTGGAGACTGGGAAGGACACTGAAGAACTATGAACCTATTGTCATGTTCACGATATTAGCTGGAAACGACATTTGCTATGTGACATGGGGCTTTGTCATGCTGGAAGTGGCCATTAGAAGATGCTAATACTGGGCGAAGAATCCCTTTCCTCTCAAAACAGCCTCAGTTCTTTACGTCATGGACTCCACCAGATGTTCGAAACATTCCCTTGAGATTCTCGTCCATGTTGACATGATGGCATCACTCACGTCCCACAGATTTGTCAGCTAACTCGTTCATGCTGTGAATCTCCTGTTCTCCAACATCCCAAAGGTACTCCGGAGACTGGGAAAGACACTGAAGAACATCAAACTCTTTATCATGTTCACGATATCAGTTGGAGACAACTTTTGCTTTGTGACATGGGGCTTTGTCATGCTGGAAGTAGCCATTAAAAGATGCTAATACTTGGGCGGGGGATCCCTTTCCTCTCAAAACAGCCTCAGTTCTTTATGGCATGGACTCCACCAGATGTTTGAAACATTCCCTTGAGATTCTCCTCCATGTTGACATGATAGCATCACGCACGTTCCACAGATTTCTCAGCTAACCCATTCATGCTGTGAATCTCCTGTTCTCCAACATCCCAATGGTGTTCCAGAGACTGGGAAGGCCACTGAAGAACTTTGAACTCTTTGTCATGTTCATGACATCAGTTGGAGACCACTTTTGATTTTTGACATGTTATCATGCTGCAAGTAGCCTTTAGAAGACGGGTCAATTGTGGGCATGAAGGGATGAACATGATCAGTAACAATACTCAAGTAGGCTGTGGCACTCAATCAATGTTTGGGTGGTATTAACAGGCCCAAAGTGTGCCAAGAAAACATTTCCCACACTATTAGACCACCACCACTACCAGCCTGGACTGTTGACACAGGGCAGGGCAGGTTGGGTGCATGGATTCATGCTGAGGGACCAAAGTGTGTAATGACAACTTTCTCCAGACCATTAGACCACCATTCTTCACACTATTCGACCACCACCACCATTCTGGACTGTTGACACAAAGGAGATTGGGTGTATGAATTCATGCTATTGGCACCAAATTCGGACCCTAACATCTGTGCATCGCAGCAGAAATCAAGATTCACCAGGCCAAGCAAAGTTTTAACAGTCCAACTTTGGCGTGCCAGTATCCAGTTTCAGCCTCAGCTTTTTGTTCATGACAGACAGGAGTGGAGCCCATCTTGGTCTTCTGCCATTGTGGCCCACTCACCCCAAGCTTCTTCATGCTGTGCATTCTGAGATGTTTTTCTGCTCACCACAGTTGTACTGAGTGGCCTACCCCTCTGCTCAAACCAGTCTGGCCTCTGTCATCAATGAGGTGTGTCGGTCCGCAGGACTGCCATTTACTGGATTTTGTTTTTCCACACCATTCTGTGTAAACTCTAGAGACTGTTGAATGCGAAAATCTAAGGAGATCCAAATTTGCAGATATTCTCAAACCAGGCCGAACACTTGGAAAAAATTCATTTTAAAGTGGAAAAGTGCCAAGTCCTGCACATGGGCAAAAGGAACATCTCTCTCTATATAAAATCCAACGACTGTCTGTCTGTCTGTCCGCTTTTCACGAGAGAACTACTTGAAAGATTTAGATTGGGATTTTTTCTATAATTTGCTTGAACATTCATCATCGCGAATAGCAGAGAAGTATGTAAGAGTGGTACAGGATATGTACGAGGGAAGTGTGACAGTGGTGAGGTCTGCAGTAGGAGTGCCGGAGGTGGCATTACATCAGGGATTGGCTCTGAGCCCTTTCTTATTTGCAATGGTGATGGACAGGTTGACAGACGAGATTAGACAGGAGTCCCCGTGGACTATGATGTTTGCTGATGATATTGGGATCTGTATTGATAGTAGGGAGCAGGTTGAGGAGACCCTAGAGAGGTGGAGATATGAGAGGAGAGGAAGGAAGGTCAGTAGGAACAAGACAGAATACATGTGTGTGAATTTGAGGGAGGTCAGAGGAATGGTGAGGATTCAGGGAGCAGAGTTGGAGAAGGTGGAGGAGTTTAAATACTTGGGATCAACAGTACAGAGTAATAAGGAATTTGTGGAAGAGAAGTGAAGAAGAGAGTCCAGGCAGGGTGGAATGGTGAGGATGCAGGGAGCAGAGTTGGAGAAGGTGGAGGAGTTTAAATACTTGGGATCAACAGTACAGAGTAATAAGGAATTTGTGGAAGAGAAGTGAAGAAGAGAGTCCAGATAGGGTGGAATGGGTGGAGAAGAGTGTCAGGAGTTAGTTGTGACAGGCGGGTATCAGCAAGAGTGAAAGGGAAGAATCTGGATGAGATATGGGGACAGTTTAGCTGTTATCCAAACAAATGGGATTGATGGACTGATGGTCTCCTCTCGTCTGTCATATTTCTTATGAACTCATATATCTTTGTTAATAGTGATACCTGTCTGCTTAATATTTTTAGATTGGATTAATTTGGGCAAACTTTATTAATCCCATGGGGACATTCAGATGTATACAGCAGCAGAAACTTGAAAAACAATGATAGAGGCTCACGGGTCAAATAACACAGCCAATCAATAAATAATCAAATCAATGTGTATTGTGCAAATATTTCAAAATGAACTTAATAAGCACATCAGGAGATAGCATTGAATTGCCTAAGAGCAGCTGGCAGAAAAGACCCCTAGAGGTGCTTCTTAACACACTGTGGTGGAATGAGCCTGTGTGTAAAGTACTCCGAGAGAGAGAGTGCGCCTCCTGAAGGAGATGGAGGGGATTTTTCATGATGGCATCCAATTTTGCCACCATCCTCTCCTTTCTACAGCAGCTTCCAGTGTGTCCAGAGTTGTCCCTGTGATGGCGCAGGCTTTCCAAATAAGTTTGTTCAGGCCTTGTGTTTCTTTTGAGCTCAGGTTTCTTCCCCAGGAGACCACAGCCTAGAAGACCACACTGGCTACTATGGACTGCTAGAACATTTACATCTGCTTGCTACATAGATCAAAAGACCAGAGTCTCTTTAGCAAGTCCAGTCTGCTCTGGCCCTTCTTGTTCAGCACCATTACATTGTCGGAGCAGTCCAGTTTGTTGATTTTGTGAACCCCCAGGTCCTTGTATCTCTGCACCATCTGAATGGTGACTGGTCTCAGAAGCTCCTTGGCCCACCAGAAGTCCACCTCCAACTCTTTACATTGCTGATGTTGAGTTGCAGGTTGTTGTCCCTTCACCACAAGACAAAGTCCTCCATGACTTTCCTATACTCTGACTCGTCCGTTATTCATGCAACTTATGATGGACGAGTCATCTGAGAATTTCTGCAGATGGCAAGAGCTGGTATTGTGCTGGAAGTCTGTTGTGTAGAAGGTGAACAGGAATGGAGACAAGACAGTTCCCTGAGGTGCTCCAGTGTTACACACCACCATTCCTGACACACATCCCCTCAGCCTTACAAACTGCTGCCAGTTGATCAAGTAGTCTGTGATCCAGGAGATTGTGGAGACATCAAGATGAAAAAGCCTTGAGCTTTTTCTCCAGTCAATGAGACAGAACATCATTAAAAGCGCTGGAAAAATAAAAGAACATGATCCTGAGTGTGGTGCACAAGTGTCCAAGTGGAAGGAGGCTCTGTGGAGGGGAAAACTCGAGAGAAGGAAACCTGTGTGTGTCATGGCCCGTATCAAAACTGGTAACATCTCTCCAGCGGGTGAATGAATACTCAAATCTTCCATTAGTCTTATTATCACACCACGGAGAGCAGTCATACTTACCTACGAGGCTAAATCAAAAATGGCCGTACCTTGAGGAAAATGTGCGTTATTATACCACAAGCACAAATTGTTCCTGTATGGTAAATGAAACTTGACAATCGAGGAGCACTCAGACTTACAGAATGGTGGGCAGACATTTTATAACTGAGAGTCATTTTCTCAAGAGATGGAAGTCAATTGTGAGGCTTTTAGACCCTGTCCGGAATAGAATTTCCACTTCAGATATTTTTATTTGAACTCTTTTTATAATCTTCTCTCAGGATTATATTGCAAGCAGTCTCAAATTATGTCAGACAACCCTGACATTTTGTAGCCCAGCAAAGACTCTGTGGAGCATGTAGATGAGAGCATCCTCCACACCTACAGTATATGTGTCTGATAGGCATACTGCAGAGGATCCAAATGTTCTGAAACCAGGGGTTATAGTTGTACCTCTCAAAGGTCTTCATGATGTATGAGGTAAAAGCAACTGGTGTGAAGTCCTTGGGATCACTGGAATGCCCTTTCTTTGGCACTGGGATCACGCGGGATGTTTCCCACAGCTTTAGAACTTTCTGCAAATTCAAGGAAAGAATCAGCAAGTGCTGAATGACCTGTTTTAATTAATTTAGACCACTTAGTAGAGATCTGTTATCACTTTGACATCAAAGATTCTTTTCGGCTGAATTCTAACCCTAACCTTAAACTGGAATTCTAAACCCAACCGTAACCCAAATTTCACCACTTTGCAGAGATCTTTTATCACTTTGACATCAAAGATTCTTTTTGTCTGATCCCTAACCCTAACCGTAACTCGAATTCTAAATCCAACCTTAACCCAATTCTGACCACTTTGCAAAGATTTGTTATCACTTTGACATCAAAGATTGTAGCGGTCTGGTCCCGCTCATATTCACACCGTCGATAGGATGGTGATTTATTTATTTTTTCAGTGGGGAATTCCGTGAGGCACACCCAGCTTTGGCCCGACCCGCATACACTCAGACAAAAATCAGACAACCCTCCCCATCCTCTTTGGTGATACAAATATTACACACAACAATCAATCCTGACGATAAACTCACACGACAATGTCCTTTTCACAGTTCCAATGCGGCAGAAATGTATGAAATGGTATGGAGTAAAGATAACGATGATGATGACGAACAGCTTCCGTAATAAATGCATTAAACAGTCCTACCGGTAGTCTTGAGTGGCGAGGGGTGAGATTTGTGGGAGCACTCATTCTGAAGACGCATGATGACTAATCCATCAATATTAACATGACAGGAAGGCACGAGACAGTCCATTCAACCTTGTGAGAAACGATCCAGGATACAAATTACTTCACAGTGGTTACATAGGACGGGACAAACAAGATACACAGATTACAGATCTCCCTTTTGCTGCTTCGCTGGCCCTTCTTGTCCCCAGCAGCCCCTGTGCTTGTTTCAAACATCCAGTGAAGGCAATCCCCTTTGGGGACTGCTGGGAAATGGAGTCCTTCCAGTGGTAGCTCTGCTATAAGATTAATTTTAGCTGATCCTTAACCCTGAGCCTAACCCTTACCCTAACCTAATTATATCAACCGAGTTCTGCTCCTTCTACAACAAACCACCAGATGTGTACTTGGGGCAACTGAGTTCTGCTCCTTCTACACCGGACCCTCACCCAAACCCTAATCTTAACCATATGAGACCAGCAGCAATAGGAAATCAGACCCCTAAACTTAAAAACAACCCACCAGAATCTAAGCCTAATCCTAATATTAATATCCCCTACTCTGAGGTTAACCTAAACCCTAAAATACCAAAGACAACCAAAACTAATGATTAATAAAGAGAGGAAAAAGGCAGAGAGGAACAGGACAAACCAACTAAAAACACACTTTCCTTCAGGTTTAAAATATGAGGGGACCTCCAAGTACACAGCCCAAACAAATTAGTGGCGATGGCCCGTCCATTACTGGGCACCCATGAGACCAAAAACAGACAGCTCAGTTTGCAGCCCTGCGGATGGAACTCACGGGAACCCTGACCTTTCCCTAAATCCTAATCATAAACCCCACCTTTCCTTGGGGTCATACCCTATACCCTCTATTTACTTCCCTATTTAAATTATTTTATGATTTACCTTTTTGGAATGCACCTAATTGTTTTTAAATGCTCTTTTTATTAAATCTTTTGCAATTTAACCAAGTTTAATTCTCATTTTAAAAATGATGTCTTTAGAAAATTAGGTTAGTTTTCAAATTGTAATTTTTAAAAATTAATTTTATATCCAGCTCTCACTGGAGCGGTTCGCAGCTGAGTGTGAAGCGGCGGGGATGAGAGTCAGCACCTCTAAATCCGAGGCCATGGTTCTCTGCCGGAAAAGGGTGGAATGCTCTCTCCGGGTTGGGAACACATTGCTGCCTCAAGTGGAGGAGTTCAAGTATCCCGGGGTCTTGTTCATGAGTGAGGGAAGAATGGAGCGGAAGGTTGACAGACGGATTGGTGTGCCATCCGCAGTAATGCGGGCTCTGCAACGGTCTGTCATGATGAAGAGAGAGCTGAGCCAAAAGGCGAGGCTGTCGATTTACCAGTCGATCTGCGTTCCTACCCTTGCCTATGGTCACGACCTTTGGGTAGTGACCGAAAGAGCACGATCACGGATACAAGTGGCCGAAATGAGTTTTCTCCGCAGGGTGGCTGGACTTTCCCTTAGAGTTAGGGTGAGGAGTTCAGTTATCCGGGAGAGACTTGGAGTAGAGTCGCTGCTCCTGCACATTGAGAGGAGTCAGTTGAAATGGTTCGGGCATATGGTCAGGATGCCCCCTGGACGCCTCCCTAGGGGGGGGTGTTTCGGGCATGTCCCACATGGAGAAGGCCACGGGGCAGACCCAGGACACGCTGGAGGGATTATATCTTCCGGCTGGCCTGGGAACGCCTCGGGGTCCCCCCAGAGGAACTGGAGGAGGTGGCCGGGGAGAGGGAGGTCTGGGCTTCCCTGCTTAGGCTACTGCCCCCGGGACCCGACTTCAGATAAGCGGTGAACAATGGATGGATGGATGGATGGAATTTTATATCAAATTTTATAACAGAACCTTTATATTTATTGAAATATTTATGTAAAAGATATATTATGTAGGGGTATTTGTTTAAAAGTGTATTTATTAAATAACAAAAATAGCTTGAGATGATAACAGAAATATGGGTACATACAATTGAATTAAAATGTTTTTTACAGAACGAGTGTGCCAGTGGTTTTGTCCTCTAGGGGGTGCTCATTCTCCTCAAATCCTAATTCTAAATCCAACCTTAACCCAATTTTGACCAGTTTTCAGAGATCTTTTATCACTTTGACTTTTTCTGTAGGATTCAATAAATTGTTGTATAACAATAAAAGGTGAAAACTTCCACGGAGGTGAATACTTTTCTTAGTCTTCGTACGTCGGATGTCGGTTATAAACCCTGAGTAGATATGGGGCCCACCCTGAGGGTCTGAGATGGGACCTTTGACATTATTCTAGCGTGGCCATGCAGCAGGAGAGTCGTTGAATGACATTAAATGGCAGATCAATAATGCTGCCCCACAGCTCAGTCTCCCGGCTCTGCTTCTCAAAATTAATAACACAGTACTCGCTAATAATATTCATTGCCGGCCTCATTAAATAGGCGAGTGGAAGCTTGTAGAGTGTGTTTGGCTTTTCTTTTCTTTTCTTTTTTACAAGTTTTGCTGATAAGTGAAACACGGATGCAGTGTTTCCCACTTAACTTTCTGCAGCCTTGTTAATGCAATGCTTTTAGCACTTTGGCAAGCAGCATCAGTGAAGCTCCAGCGAATATGAAAAACCTGACAAGGATTTAATTAAACCCAATTATTTAAGAGCTTTATGCTTAATGCTTTAGAAGGCTGAAGCCTGATGAGTTTATTGATCCTATGTGGAAACTGAAAAATAACAATACAATACCATCTGGTGATTGTCACTGAATAAAGTTCAGTTCAGTGCATTTTGTATGGCGCCCTTCTCTGAGAGCAGACTAAGATCATTGTGAAGAGTTGAAAGGGAGATACAAACACCTCACAAGTGGTCATCCACCTGAAGCTAAGAATGTTCAGGCCTGGCCAGTACTTGGATGGAAGACCATCTAGGAAAAGCTTGGGTTGCTGCTGGGAGAAGGTGTTGGTGAGGCCAGCAGGGGACACCTACTCTGTGGTTTGAATATGCATCCCGATGCCCCAGTGCAGTGACGGGGACCGTTGTGCTGTACAAATGGCACCGTCCTTAGGATGAGACGTAACACCGACGTCCTGACTCTCTACATTTACTTATTTTGCTGACGCCTTTATCCAAGGTGACTTTCCCCTTGAGATTAATAAAGCATCTATCTATCTATCTATCTATCTATCTATCTATCTATCTATCTATCTATCTATCTATCTATCTATCTATCTATCTATCTATCTATCTATCTATCTATCTATCTATCTATCTATCTATCTATCTATCATATAGCGCCTTTCATTATCTATCTATCTATCTATCTATCTATCTATCTATCTATCTATCTATCTATCTATCTATCTATCTATCTATCTATCTATCTATTATTATTAGGAATATAATTATTCCAAAATGGATTACATTCATTTTTTTCCTCAGAATCCTACACACAAACCCAAATTGACAACGTGAAAAAAGTTTACTTGAGGTTTTTGCAAATTTATTAAAAATAAAAAAACTGAGAAATCCCATGTACATAAGTATTCACAGCCTTTGCTCAATACTTTGTTGATGCACCTTTGGCAGCAATTCCAGCCTCAAGTCTTGTTGAATATGATGCCACGAGCTTGGCACACCTGTCCTTGGCCAGTTTCGCCCATTCCTCTTTGTAGCACCTCTCAAGCTCCATCAGGTTGGATGGGAAGAGCCGGTGCACAGCCATTTTAAGATCTCTCCAGAGATGTTCAATCAGATTCAAGTCTGGGCTCTGGCTGGGCCACCCAAGAACATTCACAGAGTTGTCCTGAAGCCACTCCTTTGATATCTTGGCTGTGTGCTTAGGGTCGTTGTCCTGCTGAAAGATGAACCGTTGCCCAGTCTGAGGTCAAGAGCGCTCTGGAGCAGGTTTTCATCCAGGATGTCTCTGTACATTGTTGCAGTCATCTTTCCCTTTATCCTGACTAGTCTCCCAGTCCCTGCCGCTGATAAACATCCCCATAGCATGATGCTACCACCACCCTGCTTCACTGTAGGGATGGTATTGGCCTGGTGATGAGCGGTGCCCGGTTTCCTCCAAACGTGACACCTGGCATTCAAACCAAAGAGTTCAATCTTTGTCTCATCAGACCAGAGAATTTTCTTTCTCATGGTCTGAGAGTCCTTCAGGTGCCTTTTGGCAAACTTCAGGCGGGCTGCCATGTGCTTTTTACTAAGGAGTGGCTTCCGTCTGGCCACTCTACCATACAGGCCTGATTGGTGGATTGCTGCAGAGATGGTTGTCCTTCTGGAAGGTTCTCCTGTTTCCACAGAGGACCTCTGGAGCTCTGACAGAGTGACCATCGGGTTCTTGGTGACCTCCCTGACTAAGGCCCTTCTCCCCCGATCGCTCAGTTTAGATGGCCGGCCAGCTCTAGGAAGAGTCCTGGTGGTTTCGAACTTCTTCCATTTACGGATGATGGAGGCCACTGTGCTCATTGGGACCTTCAAAGCAGCAGAAATTTTTCTGTAACCTTCCCCAGATTTGTGCCTCGAGACAATCCTGTCTCTGAGGTCTACAGACAATTCCTTTGACTTCATGCTTGGTTTGTGCTCTGACATGAACTGTCAACTGTGGGACCTTCTATAGACAGGTGTGTGCCTTTCCAAATCATGTCCAGTCAACTGAATTTACCACAGGTGGACTCCAATGAAGCTGCAGAAACATCTCAAGGATGATCAGGGGAAACAGGATGCACCTGAGCTCAATTTTCAGCTTCATGGCAAAGGCTGTGAATACTTATGTACATGTGCTTTCTCAATTTTTTTATTTTTAATAAATTTGCAAAAATCTCAAACTTTTTTTCACGTTGTCATTATGGGGTGTTGTGTGTAGAATTCTGAGGAAAAAAATGAATTTAATCCATTTTGGAATAAGGCTGTAACATAACAAAATGTGGGAAAAGTGATGTGCTGTGAATACTTTACGGATGCACTGTAGGTAGATAAGCCGCTTGCAGTGTGGCATTAGTGTCCTGCCTCTCTGTGTCTGGGTTAGGGCAGCAGGATGCACAGGGCTTATACTAAACATTGTGATGGGTGGCCTCAGTCATTACCCGGCTGGCATGCCAGCAGGATGTAAGGAGGACGAAGCTTGCGAGGAAACGTGCTGAACGTCTAGGAGACTGCAAAATGGATGCCCTTACAGCTTAGATGTTTTCACGCATTTGTACAGTCTGAGGACAGCCTGGAGATTTTTTGTTCAATGTTGTACCCGTCTGTCTAAATGTTGCCACCCGCTGAAGAATTGTTTTCCAATTTGTGACGTCACCGTTAGGAGGAAGTGCGTTCAGAAAGGCGCGTTGCGTAATGATGCTGGATTTGTCGTTTTTTAAGAATGCTTCGACAGTGAAAGTACGGTGTGCACCGGACCAAGGCATGTTGGTGACTGTAAACTACAAGAGATCACCATTTGAAGGACCCCCCCCACCCCAACCGACTTAGCTTCCTCTACCTCACACAATGATCTTGAGAAATGGGGTACTTCATGTTGGCTCACCCTGTAAAAACCAACAAGCCTTCAATCTGTTCTGCAATCCGGAGTCAAACAGCCACGTAAATGTCCATCCTAAATATTCTGTGTTTCTGATCAGCCCCGGCCAGCATATGAAGATTAATGGAGCACATTACAGTTCTGTTTTGTGCCAGAAAACACTCTGAGAACGTGTGAAGTCAATTAGCCGACATTATTAACAAATCTTTTAGGATCTGATGACTCACTACTATTTAAAACAAATTAATTAAATTGTCAAAATATTAAAATCTGTGGCTTGTCGTCAAGACTTGTGGGAACTTCAGGTCAGAATGCGTTCAAGAGTAGACATGCATGATAAAGTCAACCACATCACGTTTTCTTATCGGGCATTATGAATAGTCGATGTCATCCACTCTCTAGCGAAACCCAATTTAAATTTCAAATAGATGAGAAAAAGATAAGGAAGGAGGTGAGCATTTAACAACTAATTGAGCTTTGGAGCAAAAATCAAAACACAAATACCAGCCATCTACTTTCCCTTAGCCTGGAAAGCATTAATCTTTTATTATTGGCAAGTTAGCAAAATGCTTTGAACAACAAGGCAATTAAACAAAAAAAACGTTCAAGGACTGAGGCTGAATAGGTCCTCAACGATAAAGTGCAAAACAATTTAATGACATGGCATTTCCTGCTTGGTTTTGTAAATTAAAATAAAATAAAATCATCCACCCATTATCTAACCCACTATATCCTAACTACAGGGTCACGGGGTCTGCTGGAGCCAATCCCAGCCAACACAGGGCACAAGGCAGGAAACAAACCCCGGGCAGGGTGCCAGCCCACCGCAGGGCACACACACACCCACACACCAAGCACAATTTAGGATCGCCAATCCACCTAACCTGCATGTCTTTGGACTGTGGGAGGAAACCGGAGCGCCCGGAGGAAACCCACGCAGACACGGGGAGAACATGCAAACTCCACGCAGGGAGGACCCGGGAAGCGAACCCGGGTCTCCTAACTGCGAGGCAGCAGAGCAACCCACTGCGCCACCAAAAAAAAAATCAGCTTTATGATATTAAATAACCACACTAATGGAGTTGTGCCATAGGTGGCACTGGTGTGGTGAATGCTGCCGTCTCACATGTGGTTTCCATATTCTCTATTTCTAGCCATAGGCTAAAGCCACGTTATGTTTTCCTTTGAAAATGTCATTTTTGAACAAAGATGATCTCCATTCACATTACTGTAGAAAGTATTCTGCTCCATTACTGAAACAACCAAGAATGCATATCACCTTATCGTCCGCCTACACTGGTCACTCAGGGGGCAGCATAGATGTCTCAAACTGGACATACACTCTGGGCATAATTTTACGCCAGTCGTGGTCTCTTTTCAGCCATCATTTCATGTGCCGGGGTGGCAAGGTGGCACAGTGGTAGCAATAAACCTGGGTTCGCTTCCCAGGTCCTCCCTGGTTGGAGTTTGCATGTTCTCCCCGTGTCTGTGTGAGTT
Source organism: Erpetoichthys calabaricus (assembly GCF_900747795.2). Lineage (NCBI taxonomy): Eukaryota > Metazoa > Chordata > Cladistia > Polypteriformes > Polypteridae > Erpetoichthys > Erpetoichthys calabaricus. The sequence goes on from NC_041401.2 coordinate 186,678,457, forward strand.
TCCTCCGGGTGCTCCGGCTTTCTCCCACAGTCCAAAGACATGCAGGTTAGGTGCATTGGCGATTCTAAATTGTCTCTAGTGTGTGCTTGGTGTGTGTGCCCTACAGTGGGCTGGCGCCCGGCCCGGGATTTGTTCCTGCTTTGCGCCCTGTGCTGGATGGGTTTGGCTCCAGCAGACCCCCATGACAATGTGTTAGGATATAGCGGGTTGGACGATGACTGACTGACTGACTGAATTCATTTGTAGTATGAGCGGTGCCGGTCGATGCCCTTATGGAGCCCTAGGTTCGTTCATTCTATCTATCTATCTATCTATCTATCTATCTATCTATCTATCTATCTATCTATCTATCTATCTATCTATCTATCTATCTATCTATCTATCTATCTATCTATCTATCTATCTATCATATAGTGCCTTTCATATCTATCTATCTATCTAGCCTTTCACATCTGTCCATTTAAACTTCTCAAGTTTATAAATGAGAGGGTGTGGTGAATACACTGGCCATACGGGCTCAGAAGTCCCAGCTGCAGCACCCCCTGGTGGCGGCTGCGGGACCCAACAGGGCTGCACCCAACTCCAATTCCCATGGAGCCCTGAGGGAAACCGAAGGCACTGCTGCAACCCACGGGGACAGCCATCTAGCGTCCAGGGGGAGGTATTGCACAATCCATGGCTGCTCCCCCTGAACATATAGCGAGAGGGTGTCCCGGCCAGGCATGGACCCCGGTCATCCAGCACACTATCTATCTATCTATCTATCTATCTATCTATCTATCTATCTATCTATCTATCTATCTATCTATCTATCTATCTATCTATCTATCTATCCTATAGTGCCTTCATATCTATCTATCTATCTATCTATCTATCTATCTATCTATCTATCTATCTATCTATCCTATAGTGCCTTTCACATCTGTCTATCTATGTATCTATCCTATAGTGCCTTTCATATCTATCTATCTATCCATCCATCTATCCTATAGTGCCTTTGAAATCTATCTATCTATCTATCTATCTATCTATCTATCTATCTATCTATCTATCTATCTATCTATCTATCTATCTATCTATCTATCTATCTATCCTTTAGTGCCTTTCACATCTGTCTATCTATGTATCTATCCTATAGTGCCTTTCATATATATCTATCTATCCATCCATCTATCCTATAGTGCCTTTGAAATCTATCTATCTATCTATCTATCTATCTATCTATCTATCTATCTATCTATCTATCTATCTATCTATCTATCTATCTATCTATCTATCTATCTATCTATCTATCCTATAGTGCCTTTCATATCTATCTATCTATCTATCTATCTATCTATCTATCTATCTATCTATCTATCTATCTATCTATCTATCTATCTATCTATCTATCTATCTATCTATCTATCCTATAGTGCCTTTCACATCTGTCTATCTATGTATCTATCCTATAGTGCCTTTCATATCTATCTATCTATCCATCCATCTATCCTATAGTGCCTTTGAAATCTATCTATCTATCTATCTATCTATCTATCTATCTATCTATCTATCTATCTATCTATCTATCTATCTATCTATCTATCTATCTATCATATAGTGCCTTTCATATCTATCTATCTATCTATCTATCTATCTATCTATCTATCTATCTATCTATCTATCTATCTATCTATCTATCTATCTATCTATCTATCATATAGTGCCTTTCATATCTATCTATCTATCTATCTATCTATCTATCTATCTATCTATCTATCTATCTATCTATCTATCTATCTATCTATCTATCTATCTATCTATCTATCCTTTCACATGTGTCCATGTACTCTTCTCAAGTTTATAAATGGGAGGTCAGTTTTGAGATTGGCTCAGCAGAACCTCACACAGAAGACAATGGAAGGAGAGAATTTTAGATGAGCTGTGGGATTTCTCTTTGCATGGAGATAGCGTTATGTCTACACGTGTTCTGCTTTTCTCCACAGGCAGGCAGGTGAAAATGGAGCTTATGGTGGAATCTTCATGGCGTATTTCATTTGTGTGTCAGCAGGCGAGCTCTGTGGCCAAGAAAGACTTGTCCCGTTTTGCTCTGCTGTCACACTTAGGTGCTTTCCTTATAGCGGCGCACCAAACAACACCACACGGCAGATGTCACGGTGCATCTGTAAATCAAAGTGTTTATTCATTAAGATGTTGTCGTTTGCCCAAAGGGGGTGCAGGTTCGATTCACTAAAGCACAATAGGGGGACAAGTTGCGGTGCAATTTAAGGCTCTGAAAAGCTGTCCCCTTTGCTTTCTCCTGTCCTTTTTACCATCCTGTAAATGTTTACATTTGGAAAATTTGCTGCATTATGTATTTTTTACCCCAGCTGGATATGTCTGAATGCAGAGTTAAATAAAAAAGCAATTGGTCTCATAAATAATCTGAAAGATAGCACTTACAAAGCTCACCCAGCTTTTCTCCATTTCTTCTTTTCTTGGAAAAACAGCTTTGTATCTCCCAGAGCTTAACGGCATTGATTTTCAATTCAAATTCCTCCACCTCGGGGGCCTCCCTGCCAACTAGAGAATGTGAGCCAATCCATTTTAGCAGTCCAAACCTTTTATTCAGTTTATACTGATAGAAATCAGCCTCCTTCTTCACAAGACAAGACCACAGGTAAAGGAAACACAAATAAATATTTAGAATGCAGAGAATGTGTGACTTTAGTTGGAGGCTCCAAACAATACGCAGCGCTCGTGAAGGACAACATGGGGAACTGTTCTGCAGAGTCGAACACGGTGGCAGGAGAATATCAGATCAGGGATTGTTATACGGGAAAAAGGACCTCAGTGGTTTGTGGAAGACATCGTCCACTAAGGGCCGCAGACAGGAACATAAGAAAGGTGGAGACGAGGCCCAGAGCTTTAAATGAGGGGCTCCCTGAGCTGGTTGTCAGTTGATTTGTCAATTATTGGTGTGTAGCAATGCTGAGATTCCAGTGCCAGTTGCCTACGCAGGTTTCAGTAGCCTCCTTCATGTACTTTTTTAAGGTATTATGCGGGGTCTTCCATACGGGTGGAACAATTTTCCTCATGATATCCATTTGCCTCCTTATAGTGGAAGAAGACCAGCCAGAAGACACCTGTGCCCATTTTTGTCAAGCATCTCGGAGTTGGAAAATGATGCGAAGTGGCTCAATAGATGTCACAGATTTTACCCTACTCATAGAAGTAACAGCTGTAAAGACCACGGTAAAGATTTGGGGTACTGCCCTGGTCATCCCATATACGGTTTAAATTAAAGAAAACATGCAAAACTTGTGGAAACGCCTTCACAGACGAGAGTTCATGACAGGAGTGATCTAAGATGGCGGATGTGTTTCGCCCTTATTGGAGCTCGTCAGGTGTACACATCTTTGCTTCCCCTTATGGAGATCAAACCTCAGACATCAGTACCTGAGGCAAAGCCCTCTGATGTTGCGTCACGGCGGTGGGTTCACTTACTTGACAGGGTGAAGATCGGAGTATTACAGTCATGGGTCTGAGTCCCAATCTGATTATTTGGGTGGTTGCCTGCCAGGTAACATTTCTGGTTGATTGGACAGTCAGCAAACATCCACCACCTCAAGCGCTGATGTTCGAGGTCGAACCCTGTAAGGGGATGCAAAGGTGTGTATGCCTGATGAGCCTGAATAAAGGCAAAACACACGTTGTGTACTCTTTGTGTTATTTGACAGGTAATCTATAACATGACTGTAATGTGCTTCTCGCAACAGAGAGGGCATGGTGGATGTTTGCTGACTGGCCAACCAACTGTAGGCGTTACCTCAAATAAGAAGACCTAATAAGACCTAAGAATATCTATCTATCTATCTATCTATCTATCTATCTATCTATCTATCTATCTATCTATCTATCTATCTATATATATATATATATATATATATATATATATATATATATATATATATATATATATATATATATATATATATATATATTGTGATAGACGGCTGGCAGCTCAATACGGACGGGACGCCCACAGAGTGAAAGGATGGGGGAATGCAACCTCTTTGGGACAGTACTTCCCCCAAGATACAGTCATATGAAAAAGTTTGGAAACCCCTCTCAGCCTGCATTATCATTTACTCTCCTTTTAACAAAAAAGATAACAGTGGTCTGTCTTTCATTTCCTAGGAACATCTGAGTACTGGGGTTTTTTCCGAACAAAGATTTTTAGTGACGCAGTATTTGAAATTAAATCAAATGTGAAAAACTGGCTGTGCACAAATGTGGGTCCCCTTGTAATTTTGCTGATTTGAATGCCTGTCACTGCTCAATACTGATTACTTGTAACACCACATTGGTGTGATGAGCTCGCTAAGCCTTCATAGACAGGGGTGTCCTATCATGAGATATAAAGGTATTTAAGGTGGTCAATTACAAGTTGTGCTTCCTTCTCTTTGACTCTCCTCTGAAGAGTGACAGCATGGGATCCTCAAAGCAACTCTCCAAAGATCTGAAAACAAAGATTGTTGAGTCTCCTGGTTTAGGGGAAGGCTACAAAAAGCCATCTCAGAGGTTTAAACTGTCAGTTTCAACTGTAAGGAATGGAATCAGGAAATGGAAGGCCACAGGCACAGTTGCTGTTAAACCCAGCAGGTCTGGCAGACAAAGACAAATACAGGAGCGGCATATGGGCAGGATTGTGAGAATGGTTACAGACAACCCACAGATCACCTCCAAAGACCTGCAAGAACATCTTGCTGCAGATGGAGTATCTGTACATCGTTCTACAATTCAGCGCAATTTGCACAAAGAACATCTGTATGGCAGGGTGATGAGAAAGAAGCCCTTTCTGCACTCACGCTACAAACAGAGTCGCTTGTTGTATGCCAATGCTCATTCAGACAAGCCAGATTCATTTTGGAACAAAGTGCTTTGGACTGATGAGACAAAAATTGAGTTATTTGGTCATAACAAAAAGAGCTTTGCATAGCAGAAGAAGAACACCACATTCCAAGAAAAACACCTGCTACCTACTGTCAAATTTGGTGGAGGTCCCATCATGCTGTGGGGGCTGTGTGGCTAGTTCAGGGACTGGGGCCCTTGTTAAAGTCGAGGGTCGAATGAATTCAACCCAATATCAACAAATTCTTCAGGATAATGTTCAAGTATCAGTCACAAAGTTGAAGTTATGCAGAGGTTTGATATTCCAACAAGACAATGACCCAACACACAGTTCGAAATCTACAAAGGCATTCATGCAGTGGGAGAAGTACAATGTTCTGGAATGGCCGTCACAGTCCCCTGACTTGAATATCATTGAAAATCTATGGGATGATTTGAAGCAGGCTGTCCATCAAATTGAACTGAACTGGAGAGATTTTGTATGAAGAATGGTCAGCAATACCTCCATCTAGAATCCAGACACTCATCAAAGGCTATAGGAGGACAGCGTCAAGAGGGTGTTAGATTAGGAAAAGGAGGCTCAACTAAGTATTGATGTCATATCTCTGTTGGGGTGCCCACATTTATGCACTTGTCTAATTTTGTTATGATGCATATTGCATATTTTCTGTTAATCCAATAAACTTAATGTCACTGCTGAAATACTATTGTTTCCATAAGGCATGTCATATAGTAAAAGGAAGTTGCTACTTTGAAAGCTCAGCCAATGAGAAACAAAAATCCAAAGAATTAAGAGGGGGTCCCAAACTTTTTCATATGATTGTACTAGATGGCATCTTCCCTGGACTGCAGCAGTGTTCCAGATTCCCACAGGGCACTATGGGACATGTAGGTTTAATACCACAGCCCTGCTGGGTATTGTGGGTGGCGGAAAAAGAATCTGGGGAGTCACATCTCACCCATAGCCCGGAGGTACTAACTACCCAGTGTGACAGATAGAGGCACTGTTGACCCCTTGAACCCTCAGATTTGACTCCAGACACCAGGTAAAAGTCCAATAATAATATTTATTTGGACAAACACATGCACAAAGCACCCTCCTCTCCACAATACTCATACAATAATAATAAACTACAATAATTCACAATCCTCCACATTCCCAGACACTTAGCCACCCTACCACCCAGCTCAGCTCACCGTCTGAGATTTCCCACAATCCTTTTATAGTCCTTGACCCGGAAGTGTTTCACCCTCTCTGTCCATGTGACCTGGAACACTTCCGGGTCAGATAAAAATCCTTCTTTCTTCACCCCAGAAGCACATCGTTCTCCTTGTCCATGTGACTCAGACGTACTTCGGGGGCGTAAGGCAAATAGTCTTTATTCCTTCCTACAGCACCTTCTAGCGGGCCCCAAGTTATCCAACAGGGCTGGGGATAAAAACTACATTGTCCAAGATTCCCTGCTGGCATTTGGGGTACCTCCATGCTGCAAGGAGGGCTCCACCTGGCGGCCTGGGGGTATTGGCCGAGATGAAAGGCCGGCCACATATCACACCAGTCACAGGCTGAAGAAAACTTGAGTTCAACCTTCTGACCCAGAAGTGCTAGCAAGTCATGTGAACGGAAGGACAAAAGCACTTCCAGGTCGAGGACTATAAAGAGGACTTGTGAAGACCCAGCGAGTGAGCCAAAGTCGGGTGAAGGTGGACAAAGCTTGCTGGGAGGTCTGGAGGAGAAAATTAGAGAGAGACAGAGAGATTTGTGAATTGTGCTTATTTACTTGCCTGTTTACTGTGCCTGTGGTGTTTGGGGAGCACTAATGGAGAAGAAAAGAATTAAAAATACTTCTTCACGCTTTTAACCTATGCCCTATGTGTCGGTCTGTTGGGTTTAAAGGGGCAACAGTGACCCCTAGCATATTACAATATATATATATATGCCTCCCCAGGCCACGAGAGGACAGCCACTCTGGTTGCTATGGGGTTCACGGGAACCCTATAGGGGCCCATGGCCTCCGCTAGGGGGAACACGGTGGATCCTAGGGCCCTGGGAAGCCAGCACTTCTGCCACACCAGGAAGTGCTGGCAGAATGAATTCCAGGGTCACCGAGAACACTTCCTGGTGCTTGTGTGGCACTTCTGAACGTAGGTTCATCAAGGGGCACCTGGAGCATATCCAAGTAAGTATAAAAGGGGCCGCCTTCCAACAGTCGATGAGCGAGAGTTGGGAGGAAGAGGACAAGGCTTTGGGGAGAGAAGAGAAGGCGGCCTGAAGAGGACCACTGAGAGGCCCAAGAAAAGGGTGTTTGGTGCTGGAGCACTGTGTGCTGTGCGGGACTTTGACAACTTGTAAATAGAACTGTAAATAAACCGTGTGTGGTGGACATAAGAACGGTGTCTGTCTGTCTGTGGTCGGGCTAGCTCTCACAATATTATATATACAGTGGACCCTTGACTTATGAACTCAGTTCGTTTGCAAGGGCTGGTTGTAACTCAAGTTGGTTGTAAGTCAAGACTATTTTTCCCATAAGAAATAATGGAAATGCCCATAATGTGTTCCGAACCGCCCACAGCAACACTTACTTAACTTTTTTTAATAGAAAAGGGTTGTATAATGTGCATAATTTACCAAAAACACCAATAATTTTTCTAATGTACTAACCAAAAAGTTATAAAAAGTGCCTAGCCTATCAGAAACAACAATTTCATACTGTACTCACCATTTAAGTTGACATCTTTGGTTTGCAGGAAGGGAGGAGGAGAATGAAATGGAAGGTGGTTATTGTTAAGAAGGAGCCTCCTTATACAAATCTTTTCTTTGTAAAATTGTCGAGATGGTGGATTTCGACATGCTGTACATATTAGCGAGATCCGTCACACGAACACCACTCTCATATTTCCACACAATTTCCTTCTTCGTTTCGATTGTGATCGCTTTCTTTACCTTCGTTACCTTCGCTTCCTTCCTTATCAATTATCGAAATAATTTATATAATTCACTGCACTGACCGAAATTACGTCCACAAACACATGCATCTGGGTTCCGACTGACGCTTACGAACGCTCTCGGCTGTTTGTTTACAATCGCACAAGCGGATACACGTGACCGCATTCGGGTCGTAATGCAAGATGTTGGTCGTAATTCAAAACAAAAATTTTGGTCGTAAAGCAAGTTGTTCGCATGTCAGGCCGGTCGTATATCAAGGGTCGACTGTGTATATATATATATATATATATATATATATATATATATATATATATATATATATATATATATATATATAGTGGAAACCTGGGGTGTGTACAGCCGCCCCAACCCGACACAGACAGGCAGAGGAGCAGGTGCAACACCCAAGACTCTTTATTTTCAGTGGGGAGACACTTTTTTGTTGCTCCTCACAGCAGCAGCACAGTACAAATAAGCACCAGTACACAGTCCTTCTTCTTCTCTCTTTGTCATCCGCCTCCACTCCTCCCTCATAAGCTTCATCCTTCTTCCACCCGACTCAGGCTCTCTGAATGGAGTGAGGCGGCTCCTCTTACGTTGGTCCTGGGATTGTTCCAGGTGGCTCAATCGTCAGACCTGGAATCTTTCTATGGTGTGGTGAAAGCCCAAAGTAGGGCACGGCAGCTCCCCCTGGTGGCCCCCACGGAACCCAACAGGGATGTGCAAAACTCCAACTCCCAGTGTGCCCCTGCGGGAATCTGTGGTGCCACAGCTACTCAGAAGGGCTTCCCTCTAATGTCCTGGGGGGAAGTAGTGTCTTGCAGAAGCCCTCTCCCCAGGTCCTTCCATCCAGCTGGCATCCCGGCCGGGTAATGGCCGTGGCCGCCCGTCACAATATATATAGCTAGAAATCCACAAAGGGTGAGAAAATGAGTCACGTATCTTAAGATAGTCTTTTATTCCTGAGCTTTCAACACCTACCAGGTGTCATCATCAGAGGAAAATGATTAGAGATATAGCTGGATGGATGGATGTTCTTCTTTTTAAGCCTGCATATGCTGAGTTTAAGTCCAAGTGTCTGTTAATGGTGTTATCATTTGATAGCCACGATTCAGTCAGCTCTTAGTATTTGCGCCATGAGGGAGAAAGGAAGGAGGAGAAGCATTAGGCGACAGTGCCGACCCGTGGTTTGGGGTGGAACTGCAGCTAGATGAGATCTCAAGTTGTCTCCCAAGTGCATGTGTGTGACAATACGCACTTTCTCCCAATCACGTTTTCTTTTATAAATCTCGATGTTTGCATTTGAAGTTGCATGCACACATTTTGAGACTCTTGTTATGCGTATGCAAGTTTTATAAATCTGATCTCTGGACATGACAGCAGTCCACTGACACTCACACACACACATACATGCAAGCCATTTTAGAAAAGTCAATTTGCCTAACCTGCATGGCTTTGGATGGCGGGTGGCATACCCTGACTCAGACCCCCAGCAGGACTCTTGACTAGGCCAGTCGAGAACTTGGTGCCACCTGCTTCTTCCCCTCCTTGCCGTATTCTGACAAAATGTGCAAAGCTGTTGAGAGGCAGCAATCACTTCAAACTGCTCCCACTTATTACCGGAGTGACGCCGACCAAGCCGCCAAGTGCTACAATAAATCCCTGTGGTAATTTTTGCTGGATGTATCACTAAGAAATCCACACCGAGACAGGAGGGACCCATTCAGATCAGTCACGAGAGCCGACAAACTTTTGCCACTCAGTCGCTTTCCGTTCCAGTCATCTTTAGTTACGGAGTGAAGTGCCAGCATTCAATAAAAAGCACGGAGCCATCTGTCAGCCTTCCACGGCACTGTAGGTGTTGCATTTTGCAGCGTAAAACGTGTCCACCAAAATAAACTTGACGGCATGAAATGAGCGTGTGAGTCATGGACATCGAGGCCACCGCCAAACGTCGGCTTTCAGTTCATCTGCCTGTCCTGCATTTTTGCCTTTTGGCTTTCAAAGAAATTAAAGTGCTGTAATCAGAATATAAGTTTAATATGTCACTGTGCGGCAGCACGGTGGCGCACTGGGTAGCGCTGCTGCCTCAAAGTTGGGAGACCTGGGGACCTGGGTTCGTTTCCCGGGTCCTCCCTGCGTGGAGTTTGCATGTTCTCCCCGTGTCTGCGTGGGTTTCCTCCCACAGTCCAAAGACATGCAGATTAGGTGGATTGGCGATTCTACATTGTCCCGTTTGTGTGTGACCTGCAGTGGGTTGGCACCCTGCCCGGGATTGGTTCCTGCCTTGTGCCCTGAGATTGGCTCCAGCAGACCCCCGTGACCCTGTGTTCGGATTCAGCAGGTTGGAAAATGGATGGATGGATGTCATTGTGCTCTGTGCAAATATTTTAAAACTGCTTTTCCTTTCTAATCACATGTACAGCTAACACAAAGCCAGATTTAGCACATAGGAGTTCACCATATAAGAACTGCGAGGCAAGCTTTTTAAGACAAGACAAGTTAAGGATAAACTGCGAAATGGGCATTGTGCTATTTCTGTGTGTCAGAGTCAGCATGACATTGGATCTTCTTTTCCTTGTTTGGAATGGCATGAGGGCGGCACGGTGGCACAGTGGGTAGCGCTGCTGCCTTTGCAGTTAGGAGACCAGGGTTCGCTGTTCTCGAGTTTGCATGTTCTCCCCGTGTCTGCGTGGGTTTCCTCCCACAGTCCAAAGACATGCAGGTTAGGTGGATTGGCGATTCTAAATTGGCCCTAGTGTGTGTGCTTGGTGTGTGTGTGTGCCCTGCGGTGAGCTGGCACCCTACCTGGGGTTTGTTCTTGCCTTCTGTCCTATGTCGGCTGGGATTGGCTCCAGCAGACCCCCATGACCCTGTGTTAGCATGTAGCGGGTTGGACGATGACTGTCTGACTGACATATATTATTAGGCCTATATATTAAGTAATGTAGTATTGTAAGGGCGGCATGGTGGCGCAGTGGGTAGCGCTGCTGCCTCGCAGTTAGGAGACCCAGGTTTGCTTCCCAGGTCCTCCCTGCGTGGAGTTTGCATGTTTTCCCCATGTCTGTGCTGGTTTCCTCCAGGTGCTCCGGTTTCCTCCCACAGTCCAAAGACATGCAGGTTAGGTGGATTGGCGATTCTAAAATTGGGCTTGGTGTGTGTGCGCCCTGTGGTGGGCTGGCGCCCTGCCCGGGGTTTGTTTCCTGCCTTGCGCCCTGGGATTGGCTCCAGCGGACCCCCATGACCCTGTAGTTAGGATATAGCGGGTTGGATGATGGATGGATGGAATGGCATGATTCACCTAAGTGGGGGCCTGCACATGGAGAAGGAGTATTGTAAAAGCCATTTTCCTTGTTCTATAAGATTCATGAATTTCCCTTTGGGATTAATAAAGTATCTATCTATCTATCTATCTATCTATCTATCTATCTATCTATCTATCTATCTATCTATCTATCTATCTATCTATCTATCTATCTATCATATAGTGCCTTTCCTATCTATCTATCTATCTATCTATCTATCTATCTATCTATCTATCTATCTATCTATCTATCTATCTATCTATCTATCTATCTATCTAATCCTGCCAACTACGCTAAAATTTCTATCTATCTATCTATCTATCTATCTATCTATCTATCTATCTATCTATCTATCTATCTATCTATCTATTTCTTAGATGACATTGCATAAATAATGGGAGGTTCCTACGACCCCTGTAAATAGAATCGTATTGGTATATTCTTAGCATTTCTAACAGCTTGGAGTAAACATTATTCTTCAGTTAGTTAGTGACAGCCTTGCCTGGTATAAGGTGTAGAGGCATACGGTTTTCAACCGTGATCGCACGTCACCGTGCCTGGGCACTTGCCCATGTGCCAACCGGCTTACGAGCCTTTTGAGTTTGTGAAGTAAATATGCACTTAACAGCATTTAATTTATGTGTTGTGCCATACGTAAAGCGTACAGAAGAAGAAGCTAAGAACCTTTAAGTAGAGAAAAAGAAATTAAGAACTTTTAAGTATAGAAGAAGAAACGTGACCTCACGTAACAGTGCTCGATGGCCTACGGGCTCTTTGAATGTGAGAAATAACAAGTAAAGAAAACTTGTTTATTTAAGTACCGCACCATACGCTAAGGCATACAGAAGAAGAAATTAAGAACCTTTAAGTATAGAAATAACTAAAGTCTTTCAAGAAAAGCTAAGTTTACGTGTATAACTATTTTTTCTTTTATTCTTGTGTGGATTATTTAAAACGAACTCTTGGACTCTGAGAATTCTTTTGACAAGCGTCTTACCCATGCCTGATGACACCTTATATTTCAGCTGCTACAAGTATAAAGCCTTGGAACATTGCCCGGTACACCGGAAGATGGGAGATAACGTCATCCGATTCTGGAAAATCCTTCCAACGCAGCGATGAAACTTCATGCTCCCACTTCGGTAATGGTCTTGTCATGGCTTCCTTTGTCTGTTATGCCGCGTAAACCGTAATTAAAGAAAGCAAAGTTATTTCTCCTATTTGATTTCTTACCTTGCAGTGGGCTGGTGCCCTGCCCGGGGGTTTGTTTCCTGCCTTGCGCCCTGTGTTGGCTGAGATTGGCTCCAGCAGACCCCCGTGACCCTGTAGTTAGGATATAGCGGGTTGGATAATGGATGGATGGATTTCTTACCGCCGTATCACTAAGGGTCGGGTATTGCCTTTTTATATTATCTCTCTATTAAAAAAAAAAAATCTTGGAAGGCTTGGAAGGAGACGATTCGTGGGTGGCGCAGTAGGGAGACCTTGGGACCTGGGTTCGCTTCCTGGGTCCTCCCTGCGTGGAGTTTGCATGTTCTCCCCGTGTCTGCGTGGGTTTTCTCCGGGCACTCCGGTATCCTCCCACAGTCCAAAGACACGCAGGTTAGGTGGATTGGCGATTCTAAATTGGCCCGGGTGTGTTTGTGTGTGTCCTGCAGTGGGTTGGCACCCTGCCCAGGATTGGTTCCTGCCTTGTGCCCTGTGTTGGCTGGGATTGGCTCCAGCAGACCCCTGTGTTCGAATTTAGCGGGTTGGAAAATTGATGGATGGATGGAGACGATACGTGATTTTCTCTGAGACACTTTAACGTCCCATTAGACAAGGCAGTGAGACAAAAGGACAGCTGATGTACAGGCTTTTAAATGATCGACGCTGTGGACACTGAAGTCGGGAAAACAACAGGAGACTAAAACACCAATTTAAAATAAAAAGCAATTTCTTTATTCTTGGCGAGTGGCGGACAGCAGGGTCCCATGCCCGGCAGGGACGCCCCTTCTGCATCTGTTCTGAGGGAGCAACCATGGGCAGCTCAATACCTCCCCCTGGGACGCTTGGTGGCAGCCTCCCTGGCGGACGGTGATCCCCCAACCTGTCGCATGGCTCCATGGGAGATGGAGTCCTCCACAGCCTGATTGGGGGTTCAGATGGCCGCTAGGGGGAGCTGTATGGAGTCAGCAGCCCAGCTGGACAAATCTTCAGCCCCACCCGGAAGTGCAATTAGGACCAGGTGGTCAAGCACCTGGAATGCTTCCGGGTGGGCTATAAAAAGGGCCAGCCACCACCACTCAGGAGGCCAGAGTTGGGAGGAAGGAGACAAAGCTTGAGGAGGAGTGGTGGTAAAGGAAGAAAAGAGTGTTTTGTTGGTGTTGTAGTGTTTTATGGACTGTGTATTGTCTGTGGGTCACGGGGGAGATGTGCGCCCATGGGTGAAGAAAATAAAAGCCTTTATTAGTTTTATACGTGTCTCTGTTTCCATCTGTGTCGAGTCAGGCGCCTATATAGCGCCTTGTTACACAGCACACACACACACACACACAGGACCAGTTTAAAGCAGTTTCTTATAGTTCAGTACATTAGTTATAAAGAAATGACATTCTTATAGATTTAATATCTTCATTAGATTTTGTTTGATTAGTTTAACAAATCCTTATACAGTGCATCCGGAAAGTATTCACAGCACATCACTTTCTCCACATTTTGTTATGTCACAGCCTTATTCCAAAATGGATTAAATTCATTTTTTTCCTCAGAATTCTACACATAACACCCCATAATGACAACGTGAAAAACGTTTACTTGAGGGTTTTGCAAATTTATTAAAAATAAAAAAATTGAGAAAGCACATGTACATAAGTATTCACAGCCTTTGTCATGAAGCTCAAAATTGAGCTCAGGTGTATCCTGTTTCCCCTGATCATCCTTGAGATGTTTCTGCAGCTTCATTGGAGTCCACCTGTGGTAAATTCAGTTGACTGGACATGATTTGGAAAGGCACACACCTGTCAATATAAGGTCCCACAGTTGAGAGTTCATGTCAGAGCACAAACCAAGCATGAAGTCAAAGGAATTGTCTGTAGACCTCCGAGACAGGATTGTCTCGATGCACAAATCTGGGGAAGGTTACAGAAAAATTTCTGCTGCTTTGAAGGTCCCAATGAGCACAGTGGCCTCCATCATCCGTAAGTGGAAGAAGTTCGAAACCACCAGGACTCTTCCTAGAGCTGGCCAGCCGTCTAATCTGAGCAATCGGAGGAGAAGGGCCTTAGTCAGGGAGGTGACCAAGAACCCAATGGTCACTCTGTCAGAGCTCCAAAGGTCCTCTGTGGAGAGAGTAGAACCTTCCAGAAGGACAACCATCTCTGCAGCAATCCACCAATCAGGCCTGTATGGTAGAGTGGCCAGACAGAAGCCTCTCCTTAGTAAAAGGCACATGGCAGCCCGCCTGGAGTTTGCCAAAAGGCACCTGAAGGTCTGTCAGACCATGAGAAAGAAAATTCTCTGGTCTGATGAGACAAACATTGAACTCTTTGGTGTGAATGCCAGGCGTCACGTTTAGAGGAAACCAGGCACCGCTCATCACCAGGCCAACACCATCCCTACAGTGAAGCATGGTGGTGGCAGCATCATGCTGTGGGGATGTTTTTCAGTGGCAGGGACTGGGAGACTAGTCAGGATAAAGGGAAAGATGACTGCAGCAATGTACAGAGACATCCTGGATGAAAACCTGCTCCAGAGCGCTCTTGACATCAGACTGGGGCGACGGTTCATCTTTCAGCAGCACAACGACCCTAAGCACACAGCCAAGATATCAAAGGAGTGGCTTCAGGACAACTCTGTGAATGTCCTTGAGTGGCCCAGCCAGAGCCCAGACTTGAATTTGATTGAACATCTCTGGAGAGATCTTAAAATGGCTGTGCACCGACGCTTCCCATCCAACCTGATGGAGCTTGAGAGGTGCTGCAAAGAGGAATAGGCGAAACTGGCCAAGGATAGGTGTGCCAAGCTTGTGGCATCATATTCAAAAAGACTTGAGGCTGGAATTGCTGCCAAAGGGGCATCGACAAAGTATTGAGCAAAGGCTGTGAATACTTATGTACATAGGATTTCTCAGTTTTTTTATTTTTAATAAATTTGCAAAAACCTCAAGTAAACTTTTTTCACGTTGTCATTATGGGGTGTTGTGTGTAGAATTCTGAGGAAAAAAATGAATTTAATCCATTTTGGAATAAGGCTGTAACATAACAAAATGTGGAAAAAGTGATGCGCTGTGAATACTTTCTGGATGCACTGTATATTATTTCATAAGTGACACGTTTCTTATAGTTTTAAGCAAGAATTCAGAAATGGTCACATTGATTTATAATATCATAGGGTGTTCTGTTAGTATCAAGAGGTCAGCATTTTCTCATAAAAGAATACAAGTTAGTCCCTTATTCTGTGCACAAGCTTAATTCTTTTTCTACCTAAATGAAGAACAAATCATATAGAAGTAATAAATCATATAGCTCTCTGCAGCATGATTAATACAAAATACAGTCCTTGGTATTTGTGAGTTAAATACTTATAATCATTACAGTTAATAATGTTTTGATCTTCCTCAACTCGCAGCGTGACAAGCAGAACACGCAGCTCGGCAGCAGCAGCAGCAAGACAGCAGCTGATCCGACCGCATCTCCTTAGTGTGCGTTCAGGACCCCTTCACAACGGGAGCGGCAGAAATGCGAAGTGGCTGCCATGTACCGCTCCCCTTTGGAAGGGGTGGGCAAGTGAAGCGAGCAGGGGGAAAAGCCCCCTAGTATCTCTATAGTTTTGATTTATGTCACTTGCCACAATTAGAAAAGAACTTATTCCAACAAGGGAGCTAGAGCCCCCTACTGGATACAAGTGCTTAGTGGTGTTTGGTGTAAGATTTGTCTCCCAAGATGGACAATGTGATGGCTCTCTGATTAGTATGACTGTTTTACAGCTTGAGGGATCAGGGATCAAACCTTAGCCCAGAGAGGAAGCATCTCCAATCTTGTTAGGCTAATGCAGAGTTATGAGGTGACTGGGCCCATCCCAGCAGCACTGAGTGCAAAGCTCACACATTAGTTGAGAGTTACCAGTTTAGCTAACTACTGTCTGAGAGGACCCCGGGGAGCAAACCTGATCAGGACAATACCTCCCCCGGAACACTAGATGGCAGCCCCCCGACTCCCGCAGGGCTTCATGGGAGATGGAGTTGGATACAGTCCGGGGGGGCGCCACCATGGGGTACTGCAGCTGCTGCTGAGCCTGGGAGTGGAGCCGAAAGTGCTGCCAGAATTACGTCAAAGAGTACCTGGATCACATCCGGGTGGGCTATTAAAGGAGCCAACAGCCACTACTAGGGGAGAGTGAGTCGGGAGGAGGGAGACAAAGCTTACCGAGGAGAAAGAAAGAAAGAAAGAAAGAAAGAAAGAAAGAAAGAAAGAAAGAAAGAAAGAAAGAAAGAAAGAAAGAAAGAAAGAAAGAAAGAAAGAAAGAAAGAACAACATTCATTTCTATAGCACATTTTCATACAAATAATGTAGCTCAAAGTGCTTTACATGATGAAGAAAGAGAAAAAAGACAAAGTAAGAATTAAAATAAGAGAACACTAATTAACATAGAATAAGAGTAAGGTCCGATGGCCAGGGAGGACAGAAAAAAACAAAAAAAACTCCAGACGGCTGGAGAAAAAAAATCAAATCTGCAGGGGGTCCGAGGCCACGAGACCACCCAGCCCCCTCTAGGCATTCTACCTAACATAAATGATCAGCCCTCATTGTATTCTGGGTTTTCATGGAAGAACTTGATGATGATGGTCACATGGACTTCTGGCCTTTAATCCATCAATGTGGGGACATCATGGTGCTTTGATTAGGTGGTGGTGGCGCAGGTCGCCACCACAGAAAACCAGAAAAAGAATAGAAGAGAAAGTAGGGGTTAGTATGGATTTTGGAGCCACCATGAATAGTAATGATAATTAATTGAATATGCAGAGCATCAGGATTAAATTAAAATGAAGTTATGAGAAATCCATGTGTTTTTAGCAGTTTTTTAAAGTGCTCCACCATAACAGCCTGATGTATTCCTACTGGCAGGCTATTCCAGATTTTAGGTGCCTAACAGCAGAAGGCCTCCCGCCTCACCACTTCTTTTAAGTTTTGCTCTTGGAATTCTAAGCAGACACTCATTTGAAGATCTAAGATTACGATTTGGAGTGTAATTTGACATTCTGAGATATAGGATGGAGCAGATTATTGAAGGCTTTATAAACCATAATTAGTATTTTAAAATCAATTCTGAATGACACAGGTAACCAGTGTAGTGACATCAAAACTGGAGAAATGTGCTCGGATTTTCTTTTCCTAGTTAGGATTCTAGCAGCTGCATTCTGCACTCGTTGCAAACGATTTATGTCTTTTTTGGGTGGTCCTGAGAGGAGTGCGTTACAGTAATCTAGTCGCCCGAAAACAAAAGCATAAACTAATTTGTTCATATGAATTTCCCATTGGGATTAATAAAGTATCTATCTATCTATCTATCTATCTATCTATCTATCTATCTATCTATCTATCTATCTATCTATCTATCTATCTATCTATCTATCTATCTATCTATCTATCTATCTATCTATCTATCTATCTATCTATCTATCTAATTTCTCAGCATCTTTCAATGATATAAGAGGTCTAACTTTTGTTATATTTCTTAAGTAAAAAAATGCTGTCCTAGTGATCTGATTAATATGCGATTATAAAAATTCAGGTCACAGTCAACAGTTACCCCTAAATTCTTTACCTCCGTCTTGACTTTTAATCCTAATGCAGGACTAATGCAGGACTAATGGGTGCAGAATGCAGCTGGTAGAATCTTAACTAGGAAAAGAAAATCCAAGCACATCACGCCAGTCTTAGCGTCACTACACTGGTTACCGGTGCCATTTAGAATTGACTTTAAAATCCTGCTTATGGTTTTCAAAGCCTTCAATAATCTGCTCTATCGTATATTTCAGAATGTCTTACACCTTACACTCCAAATCGTAACCTTTGATCTTCAAATGAGGGTCTGCTTAGAATTCCAAGAGCTAAACTTAAAAGAAGTGGTGAGGCTGTTAGTGGAGGCACCTAAAATCTGGAATAGCTGACTGATAGAAATTCAGTGGAACACTTTCAAAAACTGCTAAAAACACATTACTTTAACATGGCTTTATCATAGCTTCATTTTAGTGTAACTTTGATGTTCTGTATATGCATTTAATTATCCTTATCATTCATGGTGGATCCAAAATCTAGTAACCCCTACTTTCTCTGCTGTTCTTTTTCTTGTTCTCAGTGGTGCCGATCTGCGCCATCACCACCTGATCAAAGCACCGTGATGTCCCTCCATTGATGGATTAAAAGCCAGAGGTCCACGTGACCGTCATCTTCAAGTTCTTCCATGTGAAGCCTGAAAACCATGAGGACTGATTGAGATAATTTATGAAAGGGGGGCTGGGTGGTCTTGGAACCCCTGCAGATTTTATTTTTTTTTTGTTTCTTCTGTCCTCCCTGGCCATTGGACCTTACTTTTATTCTATGTTAACTATCCATCCATCCATCCATCCATTATCCAACCTGCTATATCCTAACTACAGGGTCACGGGGGTCTGCTGGAGCCAATCCCAGCCAACACAGGGCACAAGGCAGGAAACAAACCCTGGGCAGGGCGCCAGCCCACCGCAGTCTATGTTAACTAGTATTGCCTAATTTTATTTTTTATATTTTGTCTTTTTTGTCTTTCTTCATCCTGTAAAGCACTTTGAGTATTTGTATGAATATGTGCTATATATTGTTGTTGTCTCTTCCTCCTCCTCCATAATGGTGTCTTGTCTCCAAGGCTCATTGCCTGGCCCTGTTCAGCCTACTGGGGAGTTAAGGCAGTGCAGTCTGTGGAGACCACTGGAGCTCAGATTCAAGAAGGAGAGCCCCTAAGGTTCTCAAGGTGATTTCTGACCATCATCAGTTGTATCTTCAAATGCCACAAATGAATTTCCAGGACTGGCTTTTCAAACTCTCTTCCTGACCAGCCCTGCAGTTAGTAGGTCAGATGTCACTAAGAGCTCGACTGGCAGGAGAACACGAGGGACCAGCACTGGTGTGAGAGAATTGGGGCTTTTACTATCCAACCTCTGCTCCTTAGGGACAAGCTGACAGAGATGGGATTAGATTCATACCTAGTGGCATGGATCGTGGACTATCTTACAAACAGACCTCAGTATGTGTGTCTCGGGAACTGCAGGTCTGACATTTTGGTCAGCAACACAGGAGCGCCGCAGGGGACTGTACTTTCTCCGGTCCTGTTCAGCCTATATACATCGGACTTCCAAATCAACTCGGAGTCCTGCCACGTGCAAAAGTTCACTGACGACACTGCTATCGTGGGCTGCATCAGTAGTGGGCAGGAGGAGGAGTATAGGAACCTAATCAAGGACTTTGTGAAATGGTGCGACTCAAACCACCTACACCTGAACACCAGCAAAACCAAGGAGCTGGTGGTGGATTTTAGGAGGACCAGGCCCCTCATGGACCCCGTGATCATCAGAGATGACTGTGTGCAGAGGGTGCAGACCTATAAATACCTGGGAGTGCAGCTGGATGATAAATTGGACTGGACTGCCAATACTGATGCACTGTGTAAGAAAGGACAGAGCCGACTATACTTCCTTAGAAGGCTGGTGTCCTTCAACATCTGTAATAAGATGCTGCAGATGTTCTATCAGACAGTTGTGGCAAGCACCCTCTTCTACACGGTGGTGTGCTGGGGAGGCAGCATTAAGAAGAAAGACGCCTCACGCCTGGACAAACTGGTGAGGAAGGCAGGCTCTATTGTAGGCACGGAGCTGGACAGTTTGACATCCGTAGCAGAGTGACGGGCACTGAGCAGACTCCTGTCAATCATGGAGAATCCACTGCATCCACTGAACAGGATCATCTCCAGACAGAGGAGCAGCTTCAGCGACAGACTGCTGTCACCGTCCTGCTCCACTGACAGACTGAGGAGATCGTTCCTCCACCACACTATGCGACTCTTCAATTCCACCCGGGGGGGTAAACATTAACATTTAACATTATATAAAGTTATTGTCTGTTATACTTGCATTGTTATCACTCTTTAATTTAATATTGTTTTTTGTATCAGTATGCTGCTGCTGCTGGAGTATGTGAATATCCCCTTGGGATTAATAAAGTATCTATCTATCTATCTATCTATCTATCTATCTATCTATCTATCTATCTATCTATCTATCTATCTATCTATCTATCTATCTATCTATCTATCTATCTATCTATCTATCTATCTATCTATCTTATATATAGTGCCTTTCACATCTATCTATCTATCTATCTATCTATCTATCTTATATATAGTGCCTTTCACATCTATCTATCTATCTATCTATCTATCTATCTATCTATCTATCTATCTATCTATCTATCTATCTATCTATCTATCTATCTTTTCCTGGTTCCTAATAATTGGGAAGTGCGTGAGGCCCCTTGACAGACAGGTGAGGTACAAGACCTGCCTGATCCAAGCCTGGTGGGGCAGATGGAGTTTTATTTTGTTACTTTGACCCTCTTTATGTGTTTTTCTTCCTCCCCTTTAATGATCTTTTTCTATATAAACTCCGTATTCTTGTATACTTTTGTCCACCTCGAGATTATCGTAGTGCAGACTTAGCCTGGGTGTGCCCCTCTGTTATCTTTATTTATAATTCTTTTAGTTCCACTGTGGCCTTTTGCTTTTCCCTGCCATTTTCTTTCTTCAGGCAGCTGATTTCAGAAAGCTGGTTATCTCACCCCGCACAGAAGGCGTCTTCCAAACGTTACCAGATCTCTTCTGTCTCCAGCACTGTTGCTGATTATCTATCAAATTGCTCCTTCTTGTTCAGTAATTTCCCTACAGCTATTAAAAGCGAGTCTATTTCATAAATATACTGTCAACGAACTGTAAAAAGAAAATGATAGTCCTGGGGATTATGATGATGTGCAAAAGACAGTGGATGAAAAGCCATAAGCTGCTCATTCGCAGCGTTGCCAACGCAGGATAAGGCACTGAAAATGTTTATTATTATTAGAGCCCGGTCGGCTTTTAAGAGGGGAAATTTATGAGTTTCTTTTGAGGATTCGAAACGTGTGAGACAAGCAGGTCTTTGACATTTTCAGGAAAAAATTCATCCACTGGGTGGAGGACTAACCAAATTAAACAGGTCAACCAAAAACCAAACCTAATGTGAGCAGAGGAGGCTGTGTGTGGGTCTAATCCTGTGCCCGTATTTATCAAACGTCCTAGGAATTCAGCTAACAGTCTGACTGGGAGAAGAAATTACAAAGTGTCCCAGTCTCAGTCCCAGCAAGGAGAAAGAGGAGGCCAAGGTCTGAGAATGAATGACGCCACAATACTGCGGCAGCCAAAGCCACAGAATGGAGCCCATGAAGGCGTTTTGTACTTTCCTTGGTTATCATGATGACATTTCATAGTTTTATGATATTAAATTAAGGTTTCACTATAAAGATAATCCATCCATTATCCAACCTGCTATATCCTAACTACAGGGGTCCTCTGGAGCCAGTCCCAGCCAACACAGGGCACAAAGTAGGAAACAAACCCTAGGCAGGGCGCCAACCCACCGCAGGGCACACACATCAAGCACACACTGGGGACAATTTAGGATCGCCAATGCATCTAACCTGCATGTCTTTGGACTGTGGGAGGAAACCCACGCAGACACGGGGAGAACATGCAAACTCCACGCAGGGAGGGCCCTGGAAGCGAACCCGGGTCTCCTAAGTGTGAGGCAGCAGTGCTACCCACTGCGCCATTGTGCCACCCTATAAAGATAATAATAATTAATAATACTCACCATCATCATCTTCAAAGTAGTAGGAGAAGAAGAAAAAGAAGAAGATAATAATTAATAATAACCATCATCAAAGTAGCAGGAGAAGAAGAAGAAGATAATAATTAATCCTCATCATCATCAAAGTATTAGCAGAAGAAGAAGAAAATAATAGTAATTAATTCCCATCATCATCATTATCAAAGTAGTAGCAGAAGAAGAAAATAATTAATCCCCATTATTATCATCATCATCATCATCAAAGTAGTATCAGAAGAAGAAGAAGAAGAAGAATAAATAATGAATCCCCATCATCACCATCATCATCATCGTAGTAGCAGAAGAAGATGAAGAAAATAATTAATCCTCATTATCATCATCAAAGTAGTAGTAGCAGAAGATAAAGATAATAAATAATCCCCATCATCATCATCAAAGTATTAGCAGAAGAAGAAGATAATAATAATTAATCCCCATCATCATCATCATCATCAAAGTAGTAGCAGAAGAAGAAACTAATTAATCCACATCATCATCATCATCATCATCAAAGTAGTAGCAGAAGAAGATGAAGAAAATAATTAATCCCCATTATCATCATCATCATCATCATCATTATTGTCATCAAAGTACTAGAAGAAGAAGAAGATAATAATAATTAATCCCCATCATCACCATCATCATCAAAGTAGTAGTAGAAGAAGATGAAGAAAATAATTAATCCCCATTATCATCATCAAAGTAGTAGTAGCAGAAGATAAAGATAATAATTAATCCGCATCATCATCATCAAAGTATTAGCAGAAGAAGAAGATAATAATAATTAATCCCCATCATCATCATCATCAAAGTAGTAGCAGAAGAAGAAAATAATTAATCCACATCATCATCATCAAAGTAGTAGCAGAAGAAGAAGATGAAGAAATAATGAATCCCCATCATCATCATTATTGTCATCAAAGTACTAGAAGAAGAAGAAGATAATAATAATTAATTTCCATCATCACCATCATCAAAGTAGTAGTAGCAGAAGATAAAGATAATAATTAATCCCCATCATCATCAAAGTATTAGCAGAAGAAGATAATAATAATTAATCCCCATCATCATCATCATCATCAAAGTAGTAGCAGAAGAAGAAGATAAATAATCCCTATCATCATCATCATCATCATCAAAGTAGTAGCAGAAGAAGATAAAGATAATAATGAATCCCCATCATTAGCATTATCATCCTCATCAAAGTACTAGCAGAAGAAGAAGAAGAAAATTATAATCATGTCAGCTTTACGGAGGTGCTACTTATTAGTTTCTATTGATGACTCCAAACATGTTAGACAAGCAGGCCTTTGACATTTTCAGGAGAGTAATTCATCCACTTGGTTGAGGACTAACCGATAAGACAGGCGAACCAAAAAACAAACCTAGAGGAGGTTGTGTGGGGACCTAATCCTGTGCCCGTATTTATCAAGGATCCTTGGTAGTTCAACTAAAAGTCTGACTAGAAGAATCTGTCGTACCTAAGAGTAGGACATGAGAAGGAGGAGGCCACGTCTGAGAATGAACGACATCACAATATTGTGGCACCCCAAACCACAAAATGGCACTCATGAAGGTGTTTTGTACTTTCCTTGGTTATCATGATGATGCTTGATAGTTTTCTGACACAAAATTAAGGCTTCACTATAAAAATAATAATAATTAATAATCCTCATCATCATCATTATCAAAGTAGTAGTAGGAAAAGAAGAAGAAGATAATTAATAATCATCATCATCGTTGTCAAACATCATGAATAATACAGTAATGAACACCAAGACAGAAGGACTGAGACCATGCGACCTGAACACCCCACCTTCGCCCCCTGATTTCATCCAGTCGACACAATGCAAAATGCAGGGGTTCTTTCTTTACTAACTGCTAGACTGCTACATTAAAGTGCTTTTTATTTTGAAAGTGTTACCAGAAAATCTATTTGACAAATCAATCGGACACCTAAGAAAGTGAACTTCTTAAGAGCAGCAGAGATACCTCAGCTACATGAAGCCTGACTTGAACCACGATGAATAAGAAATTTTGAGCCAAGGGCTGTGGAAACAACTCAACAGTGTGACACTTGACTTGAAAATGGCCGTATGTGACATTTAAATGTGACTTGCATTTGCTAGGACAATAAATACGACTTGAAGACAGTCACTCAGGGTAGCAGGGGTTCACTTAGAAAGTCAAAACCTTTCCCATGGTCAACTACATGTTGTTTGCTCCGGAGTGGGCACAATGAAACATTTACACATCTACATGCCAGTGGCGACAGCTAAAAGTACTGTATATCACAAAGCATTAGTTAAATTGATTAGCCATATTGCAATAATACATTAGTATAAGAGGACAAATAATACAGTATATGAATCTGTAAATTATGTATCACTGAAATATTTTGAATATTTTATGGTCTCATTTTAACATTTCCACAGATGCCGATTCTCCAGCTATAAGAAGTCTGGGCTGCCATCTTGTTTAGTGTTTTTTGAACAGGTCCCATAATTTCTTGCAATACTTTCATAGGTACCATCACGTCACAGACATCAGGAATGACCATCGCTAGTGACATTAGCAGACTGTGGCGACACTCTGACTGGCATCCAAACTTTGGATCCTCAAAACAAAGACCTGCAAGAGCAAAAGAAGACAGAAGCCATGAACAGCTTAGTTTGTTTGTAACTTTGTTTGGATTTTGACTGAAAATTTTGGAATAATGTTTTAGTTTAGGCAAAAAGCTGTTGGGGTGGTACAGTGGTGCAGTGGTGGTACTGTTACCTGGCAGTAAGGAGACCAAGGTTCACAACCGTGGTTGTCCTCCCTGTGTGAAACTTGCCTGCTCTTCCTATGTCTGTGTGGGTTTTTTACGGGGTGGTCTTTTTTCCTCCTTCTGTCCATAGACATGCAGGTTAGCTAAATTGGTGATTATAGATTATCCCTGATGTGTGTGTGTGGTCACCCTGGGATGGATTGGCACCCTGGGTGCCAGGGTCCAGGGTTTGTGCCTACCTTGCGCTCCGTGTGAGATGGAATTGGCTCCAGCCGCCATGTGACCCTGGTCTGGATTAAGCGGGATAGAAAATGACATGACATACAACACAATAAAATACAATATAATACAACACAATTTACTTTTGTATAGCCCAAAATCACACAAGAAGTGGTGCAATGGGCTTTAACAGGCCCTGCCTTTTGACAGCCCCCCAGCCTCAACTCTCTAAGAAGACAAGAAAAAACTCCACAAAAAAACCCTAGTAGGGAAAAAATGGAAGGCAATTCAAAGAGAGACCCCTTTCCAGGTAGGTTGGGTGTGCAGTGGGTGTCAAAAAAAGGGGGTCAATACAATACAATACACAACAAAACACAAGTACTGTAATCCTCAATACAATACAATAGTACAATAAAAATATTACAAGTACAGAGTAGAATTCGACAGTAGATGATATCCCATAAGAGGATTCCAATTTGTCCAGAGACCTGGAGACGTTAGCCATCAAGTCGCCTCCCCCTATTGGCCATTCCACTGCTGCGTCAGTGCTGGGCCAGCCAATCTGATGAAAGAACCCCTCTACCCCACGATTCCTGTGATCCTCCATCAGAGTTGACTTTACCTTAGGCAGGCAAAACAACTTGGCAGGTGGGCCATGGCACCAAGAGCCATATTTGAGTACCAAGAAGAGAAACAGAAAAGGTGAGGGTTAGTAACAAATTATAACTATCATGTTACTTATGTTTTAGTGCTAATAACCAACAACAGAGATGCAGTGTGCACAGTTAATCAGCAGCTCTAGGCAGGGTGTACTAAACTGAAGTGGCGAGTCTTCAGCCGGGATTTGAAAGCTGAGACCAAAGGGGCATCTCTAGTACCGAGAAGAGAAACAGAAGAGGTGAGGATTAGTAACAAATTCTAAGTATCATGTTACTTATGTTTTAGTGCTAATAACCAACAACAGCGATGCAGTGTGCACAGTTAATCAGCAGCTCTAGTCGGGGTGTACTAAACTGAAGTGGTGAGTCTTCAGCCAGGATTTGAAAGCTGAGACCGAAGGGGCATCTCTAGTACCGAGAAGAGAAACAGAAGAGGTGAGGATTAGTAACAAATTATAACTATCATGTTACTTATGTTTTAGTGCTAATAACCAACAACAGAGATGCAGTGTGCACAGTTAATCAGCAGCTCTAGGCAGGGTGTACTAAACTGAAGTCGTGAGTCTTCAGCCGGGATTTGAAAGCTGAGACCAAAGGGGCCTCTCTAGTACCGAGAAGAGAAACAGAATAGGTGAGGATTAGTAACAAATTCTAACTATCATGTTACTTATGTTTTAGAGCTAATGACTAACAACAGAGATTCAGTCAGCACAGTTAATCAGCAGCTCTAGTCGGGGTGTGCTAAACTGAAGTGGTGAGTCTTCAGCCGGGATTTGAAAGCTGAGACCAAAGAGGCATCTCTAGTACCGAGAAGAGAAACAGAAGAGGTGATGATTAGTAACAAATTCTAATTATCATGTTACTTATACTTTAGTGTTAATAACCAACAACAGAGATGCAGTCTGTACAGTTAATAACCAGCTCTAGGCAGGGTGTTCTAAACTGAAGTGGTGAGTCTTCAGCCGGGATTTGAAAGCTGAGACCGAAGGGGCCTCTCTAGTACCGAGAAGAGAAACAGAAGAGGTGAGGATTAGTAACAAATTCTAACTATCATGTTACTTATGCTTTAGTGCTAATGGCTAACAACAGAGATTCAGTCAGCACAGTTAATCAGCAGCTCTAGTCGGGGTGTACTAAACTGAAGTGGTGAGTCTTCAGCCAGGATTTGAAAGCTGAGACCGAAGGGGCATCTCTAGTACCGAGAAGAGAAACAGAAGAGGTGAGGATTAGTAACAAATTCTAACTATCATGTTACTTATGCTTTAGTGCTAATGACTAACAACAGAGATGCAGTGTGCACAGTTAATCAGCAGCTCTAGTCAGGTTGTGCTAAAGTAAAGTCGTGAGTCTTCAGCCAGGATTTGAAAGTTAAGACCGAAGGGGCATCTCTAGTACCGAGAAGAGAAACAGAAGAGGTGAGGATTAGTAACAAATTCTAACTATCATGTTACTTATGTTTTAGAGCTAATGACTAACAACAGAGATTCAGTCAGCACAGTTAATCAGCAGCTCTAGTCGGGGTGTACTAAACTGAAGTGGTGAGTCTTCAGCCGGGATTTGAAAGCTGAGACTGAAGGGGCATCTCTTATAGCAGCAGGCAGACCAGTCCACAGTTTAGGGGCCCTGTAACTAAAAGGCTCCTTTAAATGAAAGGCATTTGCCCCCCAGTGTGATATTCCCTTTTAACTCCCTCTGCCTCTTGAGTCTGTGTAGATGAACATGACAGTTTTCTTAACAATTTACATTCATTAACTAGTCCATGCTGTTTCCCTGTCAACGGAATATGGAAATCGATGGAAATTGTAATCACGAAAGTTTGTTGAAGGACTTTGGTATTATGATTTTTTTTTGTTCATTATCTGACATTTAAGGTTTTTCAGATATAAATTAGTCACCTGCCGTTGTTAGCACTTATTGCTGATTTAGCTTATGCTAATACCCAGACGCACGCATTTACAAACAGGAGCTGCTCAGGTTTAACATTTAACTCTAATTGAAAGTTGATTGCTAATTGTGCATCCACAGATTGTTCCTAAATATTTTTTTTTAATTTGCAATTCTTTGCTTAGATGATTTTAAGTGAATCTGTATTTTTAAATCAAAGAGAGAACGCTAAGTCATCAGCAACATGACAAAAACGATACGCAAAGGGCCATCAGCTCCTGGTGGTGAAATGAAGACTCCAAGTGACTAGCACTGAGCAACTCCTTATACACTCATAGAGAAAACTCTTAGGACCACCGCGCTAATACCGGGGATCCCTTTGCTCTCAATTCTTTGCATCATGGATTCCACCAGATCTTTGAAACATTCCTTTGAGATTCTCATCCATGTTGACCTGTTGGCATCACACACGTTCTGCAGATTTGCCAGCTGCACATTCATGCTGTGCATCTCTCACATCTCAGAGGTGCCCCGGTGACTGGGAAGGCCACTGAAGATCATTGAACTCATTGTCATGTTCATGACATCAGTTGGAGACAACTTTTGCTTTTTGACTGCTGGAAGTGGCCGTTGGTAGGCATGAAGGGATGCTCATGGTCAGCAATAATACTTAAATAGGCCCTGGCATTCAAACGATAATGACTGGTATTAATGGGTCCAAAGTGTGTCATGAAAACATTCATCATATCATTACATCACCACCACCACCACCAGCCTGGACTGTTGACACAACGCATGGATTCATGCTCTGGGACCAAAATCTGACCATTTGTGTGAAATTGAGGTTCATCAGACCAGCTATATTTTCACACACAGTTTTGGGGAGCCTGTGCCCACTGCAGCCTCAACTTTCTGTTCTCGGCTAACTGGAGGTGGTCTTCAGCCATTGTAGCAAATCCATCTCAAGGTCTGACGTATTGTGAATTCTAAGATGCCTTTCTGCTCACCACAGTTGGTGTCTGAGTTACGGTGGCCTTTCTGTCAGGTTGAACCATTCTGGTCATCCTATTCTGTCCTCTCTTATCAACAAGTCTTTTCACCTCATTCTGAATAACCTCTGAAAGACTGGTGCATGTGAAAATCCCAGTTCCTGAAACCAGCCTGTGTGGCACCAGGGTCATGTGATCAGTGAGATCATTCTGGTATTTGATCTGAATACTAGCTGAAGCCCCTGACCTGCATCTGCATGACTGTAGGCATTGTGCTGCTGTCCCATGACTGGCTGATTAGACAATTGTATGGTTAAGCAGGTATTCCTAATAATTTGACCAGTGAGTGCCCAATGTTCATAAAAGGTCAAATAATAATAACAAAAGACAACCATTATTGGTTTAAAATCAAGTCTTCAAAAGGACAAAAGGGTTGTGAAGCATCCAAACATGAGCTAAGAAGCAGGCCAGCCTAATGACTAACTGGCCCAGAAGAGTGTCAGCTAAACTCAGGACCCCGAAATACTACCAGCGGGCTTCGAGAAGAGCAGGCGCCAAAAATGGGGAGCTGGTAGGACAACGCTAAATATCCACAATTCAATCAAAAGGTCCCACAAGAGGGAGGATGTCCAACAAACCCCCAGGCTTGTGAACAAAAGGGTGACAAAAGATCTTTAGGAATCAAGGGATTTGTTGACAAAAAAAAACAAAAATACAGAAGAACGCTCAGTAGGGCAAAAAAAAGACAATCCTACAGCAAACGAGTCCCAATACACAGTCCAGATGAATAATCTAAGAACAAACTAAGGATAATAAAAAAGAAAGAAAATAATACTTCCAAAACTTCACAATGAATAGAGGGATGTTCTCCCACATCTGGGCCTTCTCAAATGAGTTAAATAGCCAGAGAGGAGGCTCAGAGGGCCTCAAACATCCAGTCGCGCCCCGTCCGGAGGGTGTTGTTAGGACAACGTGTGAACTCCGCATCAGCTCTGATAATGACTGATACTAGGATTGATTGTCTTCAAAATCCAGCCATGCCCCTAAAAATCCAGTCCCATCCCATCCTGAGGCTGCTGTAAGGACAACGTGTGAACTTAGCAGCAGCTCTGTCAATGATTGAGACTAGGACTGCATGTCTTCAAAATCCAGCCCCGCCCCAAATATCCAGTCCCACCTCTGACAATGACTGACACTAGAATTGTGTGTCTTCAAAATCCAGCCCTGCCCCAAACATCCAGTCCCAGCTCTGACAATGACTGAGACTAGAACTGTGTGTCTTCAAAATCCAGCTACGCCCCACACATCCAGTCCCAGCTCTGACAATGACTGAGACTAGAATTGTGTGTCTTCAAAATCCAGCCCCACCCCAAACATCCAGTCCCAGCTCTGACAATGACTGACACTAGAACTGTGTGTCTTCAAAATCCAGCCCCGTCCCAAACATCCAGTCCCAGCTCTGACAATGACTGACACTAGAATTGTGTGTCTTCAAAATCCAGCCCCGCCCCAAACATCCAGTCCCAGCTCTGACAATGACTGAGACTAGAACTGTGTGTCTTCAAAATCCAGCCCCGCCCCACACATCCAGTCCCAGCTCTGACAATGACTGAGACTAGAACTGTGTGTCTTCAAAATCCAGCTACGCCCCAAACATCCAGACCCAGCTCTGACAATGACTGAGACTAGAACTGTGTGTCTTCAAAATCCAGCTACGCCCCAAACATCCAGTCCCAGCTCTGACAATGACTGAGACTAGAACTGTGTGTCTTCAAAATCCAGCTACGCCCCAAACATCCAGTCCCAGCTCTGACAATGACTGAGACTAGAACTGTGTGTCTTCAAAATCCAGCCCCACCCCAAACATCCAATCCCAGCTCTGACAATGACTGAGACTAGAACTGTGTGTCTTCAAAGTCCAGCCCCGCCCCAAACATCCAGTCCCAGTTTTGACAATGACTGAGACTACAACTGTGTGCCTTCAAAATTCAGCCCTGCCCCAAACATCCAGTCCCACCCTGTCCAGAAGCTGTTGTAAAGACAATGTGTGAACTCTGCATCAGCTCTGATAATGACTGACATTAGGATTGAGTGTATTCAAAATCCAGCCCCACCCCTAAATATCCAGCTCAATCCCATCCAGAGGCTGCTATAAGGACAACGTGTGAATTTAGCAGCAGCTCTGACAATGACTGACACTAGGACTGTGTGGCTTCATAATCCAGCAATGTCCCAAACATCCAGTCCCAGCTCTAACAATGACTGAGACTAGGACTGCGTGAATTCAAAATCCAGCCCTGCCCCAAACATCCAGTCCCACCCCATCCACAGGCTGCTGTAAAGACAACAAATGAACTCTGCATCAGCTCTGACAATGATTAGGACTAGGATTGCATGTCTTAAAATCCAGCCTAGTCCCTAAACATCCAGAGATTACTGTAAAGACAACATAGGAACTTAGCAGTAGCTCTAACAATGACTGAGACTAGGATCGAGTGTCATTAAAATCCAGCCCCGACCCAAACATCCAGCCCTTCTCCATTCTGCAGGCTGTAACAAAGTATACTTGAAACAACAAGGGAAGCTCAAATGTCCCGCACGCTGGTCTGATCTCAACCCTGATCAACACCTTTGGGATGGACTGGAACACCAATTGTGAGTCAGGTCTTCTCACCTCACAAATGTGCTTTTGGCTGAATGTTCACAAATTCCCACAGACACACTCTAAAATCTTGTGGTAAAGCCTTCCCAGAAGAGTGAAGGCTGTTAGAGCTGCAAAGGGGGGCCGACTCCATATTAATACCCAGGTTTTGGAATGGGATATCCACCAAGCTCATACAGGTATGATGGTCAGGTGTGCGCAAACATTTGGCCATATACTGTATGATCTATGGTGGCACATGGTTACTGCTGCTGTCCACTCATCTCAGAATGAGAATACGGTATAGGTGCTAGCACCCCAAATCTGGACTATGCAGAATCAGTAAATGGATGAACTGGAAGATGAAGCGTGGGAGTATGCAGGACCCTGTCCAGGCATGGACCATTCCAGTTCAAGTTCAGTTCCTGCTTTGTTCCTTGTGCTGTTAGGATAGGCTTTGGCTCCTTAAAACCCTATAATGTGCGAGTTAGGTAGAGTGCCGATTCTAAACTGGCACAGTGTGTACATGACAGCCTCTTGCAGCTCATGTTGTGCTGAGACCAAATTCAGAAATTTTTCATAGTGGAGGAACCAACTTTGAGACTCCAAAGAAAATAATTTTCCTCAAACATTGCTTTCCAAAGCTAGCTAATAATCAGAAAAATGATATGCCCCCTGTGTTAGAACAGGCCTGGCACACATAAAGAAGCCTTGTCTTGTCTGAAGCCCACACAGCCACATTAATACAATCCCCTTGAAATGTGTTTAAATGCTTTATAACGGCCTTTTCCATCAAGAAGCCTTTCACTGATAAAAGTGCATCTGCCAGAATGACTTTCAACTCACCCATAACTGATTGTCCTTGCAAATCCAATAAAATGTTCAGAGCCTGAGTGTCTTTTGTATCCGTTGATTCATCAGCAACAAGAGACGTACTGTCAGATCAGCACCTTGTTTCATGTTTTAGTCCGCCACTTGCTCCACGGTTCACGTAGTCGGCGTGGATGCATTTGCTAACACGTCTTTAGGTTTAAAAGCTTGACTTGGGCAGGAGGAAATAGGGCAGGTAGGGGAGTGGCCACATTTTTTGAATTTACTATGAAATGGGTGGGGCTGTCAACATCAGTATCCGCCCCCTTTCAAGGACTTGACATCAGTGCTGCTCCTCCCACTTTCTTTCCATTGGCTACCGGTGCACAGCATTTTTCTATTTTTTTATTCAGGAATGAGTGTAGCTGTGTACTTAAATGTGCCTTGTGATTAATCAGTTGCTCATCCTGGTTAGCTTCCTACACACGCTTGTTTCTCAAAGCTGCCAGAACAAGCCCTGCTTCCATAAACTGGATAAAGTAGGTTAAAAAATAAATAGATTATAACTTTGCAAACTGCGCTACTTGTCTAAGATGGGTTGAAATCTAATGTAGATCTCAGGATTAATGCACCATTTTGTACTAAAATGCATTGCATTTGTCACTCCAACAGATGGTGCACCACAAACCTTTGTAACAGTAGGCAGATCTGTGAATGGTAAACCCGTGAATCTTGAGGGCTGACCTGTATATATAAAAATTACAATACACAACAACAACCCCCCCACCCCAAACACACATCAGAACTTCTAGCTTGGATAATGAAGAACTTCTGCCATCTGAAAACAGGCTTGTAGGTGCCAGTAAGAGGGTGAGACCTGTCTAGATAGATAGATAGATAGATAGATAGATAGAGAGATAGATAGATAGATAGATAGATAGATAGAAAAGGCACTATATAATGATAGATAGATAGATAGATAGATAGATAGATAGATAGATAGATAGATAGATAGATAGATAGATAGATAGATAGATAGATAGATAGATAGATAGATAGAAAAGGCACTATATAATGATAGATAGATCTCCTCAGTCTGTCAGTGGAGCAGGACGGTGACAGCAGTCTGTCGCTGAAGTTGCTCCTCTGTCTGGAGATGATCCTGTTCAGTGGATGCAGTGGATTCTCCATGATTGACAGGAGTCTGCTCAGCGCCCGTCGCTCTGCCACAGATGTTAAACTGTCCAGCTCCGTGCCTACAATAGAGCCTGCCTTCCTCACCAGTCTGTCCAGGCGTGAGGCGTCCTTCTTCTTTATGGATATAGGTGATATGACTGAAGTATGTAGATATTGTTTGGCTTTAAACTTTATGTCGGAGACTTGTAGATCGTCTAATTCATGTTGCCATCAGGGAAAAGTTGTGTTTCTTCCCAATGGAGAGGCGTATCTGCAAGAATTAAAAGATTTGTTGTTTGGTGAAAGTGAAATCCACATATGTGAGTGGCAGAGACATGAAGTGGTTGGCCCATAGCGCCCGTCCGGGGGTTGGCGAGTGAAGCGAGCAGGGGCCAGAGCCCCCTAGTTAATTAATAAATTCTACCGTGAGGGATTTGCAAGATGTGATTGTTAGATATTCCAATTGGCTGGCTGTCAATGTGGTGAATGAATTCACTCGTCTGTTTTCCCAAACAATGCACCTTTTTGATGTTGCTTAGTACCTACTGGCATGTCTTCCTTTCCCAGGCTGTAAACCAATTTAACAACTTGTTGTCCTAGATACCCAGGTTTTAAAGTAATCAAAGGACTGAGGCATCTCCTGAATTGCTGGTCAGGTCAAACAAATGGTACTGTGATTTAGAAAAACATTGTATTTGATCTTAACTGTCCATGCAAGTATTACGTTCATCTGTTGTTTTGTCTTGAACACAATAACACGAAAATATAGACCAAAATGTAAAGATTTTGTACCCCACAATACTGTAATGGCCGACCCCTTACCCAGACCGGCCACTACACTACCAAGACTATTCTTTGGATCACCTGAGGTTTCTTGCTCTAATAACACGCCATACTCCTTACAAGTTGCACTTTTTTCTCCACGCGACGAAATAACCAGAAAACAGACAGGAATGTAAAATCAAACACGGATATGCTGTAAATGAAATAGACAATAAATATTCAATAACGTAGATATGTGTGCACAAAAAACACTATCCAAATGACACCAGTGACTAATTACTATACAAAACATGAATATACAAATATTTAGATTGAACCCTCCCTTGCCCCTAAACAATTAATAAAAACACGTAACACAAATACAAACACAGATTATTTAAACACAGCAATTGAAATGTGGTGATAAATGAGTCCAAAATAAAGTCTGGCGGTATTAATACTGGCTGTATGTTATTGTGCTCCTTCCCGACAACAAAATGACCTCACCATGAAAAGTCCTGGCAATGGCTGGTATGAATCGGAACCCCGGGGTTTCTCGACACACTGTCGTGATGTTATAATAATAATAATTCTTTAATAATTCTTTTACATTTATATAGCGCTTTTCTCACTACTCAAAGTGCTCTCTACACAGGGATGACCTGGGAAGCAAACCCAAAATCTCCTTACTGCAAAGCAGCAGCACCACCACTGCGCCACCTGTGAGGATAAATATGATAGATATGAAAGGCACTATATAATAGATAGATAGATAGATAGATAGATAGATAGATAGATAGATAGATAGATAGATAGATAGATAGATAGATAGATAGATAGATATGAAAGGCACTATATTATAGATAGATAGATAGATAGATAGATAGATAGATAGATAGATAGATAGATAGATAGATAGATAGATAGATAGATAGATAGATAGATAGATATGAAAGGCAGTATATTATAGATAGATAGATAGATAGATAGATAGATAGATAGATAGATAGATAGATAGATAGATAGATAGATAGATAGATAGATAGATAGATAGATAGATAGATAGATAGATAGATATGAAAGGCACTATATTATAGAGATAGATAGATAGATAGATAGATAGATAGATAGATAGATAGATAGATAGATAGATAGATAGATAGATAGATAGATAGATAGATATGAAAGGCACTATATTATAGACATAGATAGATAGATAGATAGATAGATAGATAGATAGATAGATAGATAGATAGATAGATAGATAGATAGATAGATAGATAGATATGAAAGGCACTATATTATAGATAGATAGATAGATAGATAGATAGATAGATAGATAGATAGATAGATAGATAGATAGATAGATATGAAAGGTACTATATGATAGATAGATAGATAGATAGATAGATAGATAGATAGATAGATAGATAGATAGATAGATAGATAGATAGATAGATAGATAGATAGATAGATAGATAGATAGATAGATAGATAGATATGAAAGGCACTATATAATAGATAGATAGATAGATAGATAGATAGATAGATAGATAGATAGATAGATAGATAGATAGATAGATATGAAAGGCACTATATAATAGATAGATAGATAGATAGATAGATAGATAGATAGATAGATAGATAGATAGATAGATAGATAGATAGATAGATAGATAGATATGAAAGGCACTATATTATAGAGATAGATAGATAGATAGATAGATAGATAGATAGATAGATAGATAGATAGATAGATAGATAGATAGATAGATAGATAGATAGATAGATAGATAGCTATGAAAGGCACTATATTATAGAGATAGATAGATAGATAGATAGATAGATAGATAGATAGATAGATAGATAGATAGATAGATAGATAGATATGAAAGGCACTATATATTAGATAGATACTATCTAATTCTTTACATTTATATAGCGCTTTTCTCACTACTCAAAGTGCTCTCCACACAGGGAGGACCCAGGAAGCGATCCCACAATCTCCTTACTACAAAGCAGCACCACCACTGCGCCAACTGAACTGGATGTTGAAAAAGCAAGCAGTGGAATGATGCAATAATCGGTAGTGATGAGCTGATAAATGAATTGTTAAATTGTCTTCTTTTCGCTCCTCGATTTCTCTCTTTCCCTCTCCTCTTCATCGTCTCTCTTACCTTTCGCTCCTCTTGTGTAAATGCAAAATATCCGGGATGTCACTGGTGGATCCAACAGGTGTTTTCCGTCTCGCGGCTGCGGTCTCTCTCCATCATCCATTTACTGACGCAACTATAACAGGCAGTAAACGGTAGGATGAAACGAAACGCACTCAGCACAAACATAGAACATACTATTATTATGTAGCCCAGCTACAACACTGCAGGAATTCCCTTCGGCCTCTTGGTTCGGTTTTTGCTCAACTGTAGGACCTCCTTTAGAGTGATGTGTGCCGCTCCTAGTTTTGTCAATCAGTTAAGCTGACCACAGATGGACTCCTAGTAAACTGTTGAAACATCTCAATGATGATCAATAGAATGGGATTCACCTGAGCCAAAGGTCAGGGGTCACAGCAAAGGGTCTGAATACTTGTGTCAGTGGGCCATTGCGGTGTTTTACTTTCAATAAATTTGCTCACATTCTTAAACTCCTGTTTGGCACACTGAAGTGCTGAGTGATCCTTGACGAGTGAAAAGATAAAATTCCATGATTTTAGCACAAGGCTGCGACATCACGGGGTCTGAGTACTTTCTTGAAGACACTGTATGTAGATAGGGTTGACACATTCATCCAAGGCAACACACAAGATCAGAACATGTTGGAACTCTTTATGGAGCGACTTGCTGAGGGTCACACGTTGAGGCAGCGGTGGGATTTAAATGCTCCATCTGTAAACACAGCTAAGGTTCATTTAGCTCGGATTACTTACTCTTCATTACATTTCCATGCCTCTTCTACTTCCGGCTGCCTCGTAGCCACTGTAATAATCCATTTGATAGAATAATATTCAAGATTTAATGCTATCAGAAAAGATTTTGTACCCACGCACCCATGTGCAAAATAAAATTTATTTTTTCCACGTGATCCACTCTGAAGTATAACTTGAGGCAGTGTTTGAAAAAATCAAGGCCAAGCATTGAAGTTTCAGAACAGTTTAAAACCAAATGAAAATATTTTCTTTAGAATGCACTTTCATGCTCAGAGGTTTAAGGGTTTTATTAACCAAAGAACAAAATATGGAATTGTCTTTCATAGCTGAGTAATGACAGCAAGTGTTGTTGGTCAATCCCGGATGATCATTTGCAGGATGCACTTTAAAATATGAAGTCTTCTGCTCTGGTCATGATGAATCGAAGCGGCAAAGCTTTCCTCACTAACTCAACTGACTTTTTTTTTTCAGGCTGCGTATCATTTTAAGAGCCACAAAGTTGATTATTTGCACAACTACTCCATCTAGTGGCAAAATGATAAATTACACCCAGCTCCATTTTTCTCTATGACTTGCATTAGTTTCAAGCTACATAACATTTTCAAACCTTCTTCATCCAAGTTAGTATTGCAGTGTGGGTGGAAGGCAGGAACAGGACTGGAATGGCTCAGGTTGCCCGCCGCTGGCATACTTAATTGAACCCGGGGTCGTTGATAATTATGTCTGAGGATGACCTCTGAGGACACACCACATCAATAGGTAGGTATCCCACTCAGGCTCCATTTTATCCTCCTGTAGAGCATGACACTCTAATTGCAATCTGCGGAATGCTGACCAGCTAAACAATAAGAACACTTCTTGTGCATGCAGAAAACTATCTCATGCGTACACGAAACTTTCTTGTGCATACGCAAAGCTCTCTCGTGCACATGAGAAATACACTTTTGTTTTATTTTACTATGGCACTTCACAGCTTCTGTAGTTTCCTCCTCCACTAATGTTAAAAATAAGGAAGTCTGCCATTTTTCAGTTCAAAATATACCATCCATCCATCCATTTTCCAACCCGCAGAATCTGAACACAGGGTCACGGGGGTCTGCTGGAGCCAATCCCAGCCAACACATGGCGCAAGGCAGGAACCAATCCTGGGCAGGATGCCAACCCACCGCAGGACACACACAAACACACCAAGCACACACTAGGGCCAATTTAGAATCGCCAATCCACCTAACCTGCATGTCTTTGGACTGTGGGAGGAAACCGGAGCCCCCGGAGGAAACCCATGCAGACACGGAGAGAACATGCAAACTCCACGCAGGGAGGACCCGGGAATCGAACCCAGGTCCCCAGATCTCCCAACTGCGAGGCAGCAGCGCTACCCACTGCGCCACCGTGCCGCCCAGTTCAAAATATACTTCAAATAATTTTCTAAGCAGGAGAAATACTTACGCCGTAAAACAAAAATAACGTTTTTTACAAATAAACATTTCCTTTCAAAATGGTGTTTTTCACTAAATCTAGTTTCCTGAAGAAAAACAGTTCGCGGTAGAAATTTCCGAAATGCATTCAGCACACCTATAAGTATAAGATAAGAAAGATTTTCTGCAAATGATTTTGACGCAGAGCAATGTAATCACTTGTGGCCAGCTACAGGAATGACAGGTCAAGCAACAAGGAAAGGCTGAGACCCCAACGTAGTCGTCCTGTTTAATACAAATGTCCAGAGCAAAAATCACGTCATTAGGCGATAAGGAAATGGCCACTCTGGTACAATAATAAACATAACAATAAGCTCTCTTGGGCTGGCAAAAAGCAAGGGTCCTTCCGTGGAGCTCCGTCTGGCGGGTCGCTCTAAGTGGAAAGTGATGCCTGCTTCAGGGTAGTTGGACAAAATGGAAGGAACGATTAAAGTTACTAAATTACTAAAAATTATTATAATTATTAGATAGATAGATAGATAGATAGATAGATAGATAGATAGATAGATAGATAGATAGATAGATAGATAGATAGATAAGGCATGTTTCTACCACTCATCATTGTTAAGTGACAGTCCTCCCTGACGAACATTGTCAGTACAACGATTAGCTGGGGACCAATCAGCTGAAGCTGGAACCTCACACTCGTTTTCAATCACTTGTATCAAAATCGGTCTCCGACAACTCATAGTCCAGTTCAGAGATAACAGACGAAACGTCATCCACGGAGTATTTTGCTTTACGCATTCGCTTTGATCTCTCACCAAATGTCAGTGCCATTTTTGCCGTTGTTTGTGCCTTGCTACTCACGCGAGTGCAGGAAATCTCGGTCAAACCAATGAATCTAACTTTCCTTCAGGCAATGAGAGTCCAACTAAAACATAATGGTTGGTTTTGTCACAGTTTACAATCGATTACCTTTGTCAACTCCTCCTTTTGACAAAAGTCGACATCAGCCCTGAAAGACTTAAATTGGTAGTAAGGCATGGGGGTCTCCGTCCATGGGGACATCTTTTTTTTTTTTGTCATCCTTATTTCCTTATTTCTCCTCCTGTCCGAGCCATCAATCCTATCCTTTTCTTCAAACTCACCCACCACCACCCCGCCCCCCTCGGCACCCCCCCCCCCCCCCCCCCCCCCCCCCCCCCCCCCCCCCACCCGAAACTCCGAATTGAGAGGATCATGATCCTTATTTTCTGGAAATTCTTCATCGTTCAAAGTGGCCACTCGTTCCACGTTGGCTTCTTTCTCTTCTAAAATGATTTCTGAGACCACCTGAGGGGAGATTTTCTTTGCCATACTGCTTGGTTTTTGGATTTCCCTTCCCAATTCCATTTTGAAAAGAAATTAGAATGATTGGTCTTCTGTGGTGGGTTGGCACCCTGCCCGGGATTGGTTCCTGCCTTGTGCCCTGTGTTGGCTGGGATTGGCTCCAGCAGACCCTGTGTTCGGATTCAGCGGGTTGGAATATGGATGGATGGATGATTCGTCTTGTAATGGATGGCTGGTAGCTCAGCCCGGCTGGATGTCCCACGGATGGAAGGATGGGGGAAGACAGCTATGTTAGGACACTGCCTCCCCCAAAGCGCTAGATGGCAGCTTCCCTACAGCTTAACAATGTCCCAGATTCCCGGAAGGCATCATGGACTTTGGAGTTCAGTATCGCAGCCCTGCTGGGTACTGTGGGCGCCGCCAGGGGACACTGTGAGAAGACATTGGGACTTTTATTTCCTACATAGCCCGGCAGTACTATCAAGTCACGAGGACGGGAGTCCAGAAATACTTCCGGGCTAACGAGAAACTCAAGCTCTCCATCTGACCCGGAAGTGCTGGCAAGTCACGTGGACAGAAGGACAGAAGCACGTCTAGGTCAGATCATATATAAAGGACTGCTGAAAACCCGGAAAGCAAGCCAGAGTTGGGTAGAGGTGGACAAAGCTTGCTGGGAGGTGTGGTGGAGAAAGAGATGGGAAAAAGAATAGTATATGTATTGTGTAATTGTTCATTACAGTAATCCCTCCTCCATTGCGGGGGTTGCGTTCCAGAGCCACCCGCGAAATAAGAAAATCCGTGAAGTAGAAACCATATGTTTATATGGTTATTTTTATATTGTCATGCTTGGGTCACAGATTTGCACAGAAACACAGGAGGTTGTAGAGAGACAGGAACGTTATTCAAACACTGCAAACAAACATTTGTCTCTTTTTCAAAAGTTTAAACTGTGCTCCATGACAAGACAGAGATGACAGTTACGTCTCACAATTAAAAGAATGCAAACATATCTTCCTCTTCAAAGGAGTGCGCGTCAGGAGCAGTGACTGTCACAGAGATAGAGAGAGAAAAGCAAACAAATCAATAGGGCTGTTTGGCTTTTAAGTATGTGAAGCACCGCGGCACAAAGCTGTTGAAGGCGGCAGCTCACACCCCCTCCGTCAGGAGCAGACAGAGAGAGAGAGAGAGACAGAGTTTGTTTTTCAAGCAAAAATCAATACGTGCCCTTTGAGCTTTTAAGTATGCGAAGCACTGTGCAGCATGTCGTTTCAGGAAGCAGCTGCACAAAAGATAGCAACGTGAAGATAATCTTTCAGCATTTTTAGACGAGCGTCCGTATCGTCTAGGTGTGCGAACAGCCCCCCTGCTCACACCCCCTACGTCAGGATCAGAGAAAGTGAGCGCAAGAGAGAGAGAAAGAGAAAAGTAAGCCAGGTAGCTTCTCAGCCATCTGCCAATAGCGTCCCTTGTATGAAATCAACTGGGCAAACCAACTGAGGAAGCATGTACCAGAAATTAAAAGACCCATTGTCCGCAGAAACCCGCGAAGCAGCGAAAAATCTGCGATATATATTTAAATATGCTTACATATAAAATCCGCGATGGAGTGAAGCCGCGAAAGGCGAAGCGCAATATAGCGAGGGATTACTGTACTTGTGGCTGAGGTGGTGGAGAGCACTGTGAAGAAAAGAAAAGGAATGAAACGTCTTCTTGGTGCTTTAAACTCGTGTTGTCAGTGTCTGTCTGTTGGGTTAGAGGAGCGACGGTGCCCTCTAGTGTTACGGTCTGATGTGATTAGGTATTGTGAGTGTAAGGGAAAGGTATTGCTGGAGGCTGGATGGGTATGGAAGGAATTGGCGGAGGTGTTCATGGATGATGGGGATGGGTCTGATAGGATTAGGTTTGCAGTATTTGGAAACAAGGCCTCTAAAGTGGTGTCATTGCTGTTTTACAGACTGTTTACACACTGGCATGGCTTCTGTGTCTATCAAACACAAAGCCCACCAACGTAATGGAATTGTGTTGGGGGGAATCACGGTGTGTACTCAATAAAAATGTGTCCCTTGGCATGTTCTTCAGAGAAAATGAGCCAAAAATTGGACGGTAAAAGGAGTGCAGGAGAAGAAGTTGGAGGTGGCAGAAATGGGAATGCTGAGATGGATGTGTAGAGTTACAAAAGAGGGCAGAAGAAGAAATGAGACCATCAGAGGTACAACAAAAGTGGGAGAGACATCTAAGAAAGTGCTGGAAAGTAGGGTGGAGTGGTATGGATGTGTGGCGAGAAGAGACAACGATAATGTGGGCAACACAGTGTAAGTACGTTTAGAGAAAGCGAGGGAAGACAAAGTAGAGGGGGATGGATAAAGTAAAGGATGAGGTGCAGGACCGAGCTGTGTGGAGAAGATTGATCAAACACATTGATGACACAGGGAAGGAGGGAAAAGATGAAGAGGAAGAAGAAGAGTAAACACATGACCTAAACACCACACAAAGGATACATTTTTTTTTTGGGAAACAAGCTAAAATTTGGCAAACATGTCATTAAACATACAATGGATTTGAACGCAACTGTCATAATTTTGGCTCTGTAGGCCATCACAATGGATCTGAAATGAAGCAATCAAGAGGAGATTGAAGTGTAGACTTTCAGCTTTCACTTAAGGGGTTTGCCAAAAAATATCGTATGAGCCGTTTAGGAATGACAACCCCCCCCAAAAAAAATTTCCAGGGGCTCACAAGTATTTGGACATTTGACTGATCAGCTGTTCCACGGTCAGGTGTGAGCAGGTCCCTCGTTATTTCATTAACTATAAACCAGTAGAAGGTTTGCAGTTGATTCCAAGTGTGGAATCTACATTTAGAAGCTGTCACTGTGAACTCTCAATTTGAGGTCCAAAGAGCCGTCCATGCAAGTAAAAGCAGGCAATCGTTAGGCTGAAATAACAAAAATAGCCATCTGAGAGACAGAAGAAACACCAGAGGCCTCACGTATAAACGTATAAAGTTCAGTATCGCAGCCCTGCTGGGTACTGTGGGCACCGTCAGGGGACACTGTAAGAAGACATTGGGACTTTTATTTCCTACGTAGCCCGGCAGTACTATCAAGTCACGAGGACGGGAGTCCAGAAATACTTCCGGGCTAACGAGAAACTCAAGTTCTCCATCTGACCCGGAAGTGCTGGCAAGTCACGTGGACAGAAGCACTTCTGGGTCGGATCATATATAAAGGACTGCTGAAAACCCGGAAAGCGAGCCAGAGTTGGGTAGAGGTGGACAAAGCTTGCTGGGAGGTGTGGTGGAGAAAGAGAAGGGAAAAAGAATAGTATATCTGTTGTGTACACTTTTATTTCCTACACACATACGTATAAACGGTGCGTACGTACAAAAATGTTGCGTAAGAACGTTTCCACGTTCAAATCGCGATGTATAAAACCTCAACTTGGCATAAAGCCACGCACATTTCCATGGTAGCTCATACCCTGTCGTACGCAAGTTCTCTGCTCGGTTTTGCAGACTGGCGGCACCCAGTGTCAAAGCAGTGCTACTGTTTCTGTGTGGTTATCCTTTTTTTTTTTTTAAATCCACATCCCTGACGCGGCTTTACAAAATACACTGAAATTAACCGCATATTGTTTATTAGTTTAATGCATCTGAATGTAATTAACCTGTAAAAATATAATGGTCCACAGAATGGTCAAACTATTCTAAATACCATAACTGCTTTAGCGTTGTTACTCTCACTGCACCTTCTTCTTCTACTTTCAGCTGCTCCCGTTAGGGTGTTGCCACATCGGATCATCTTTTTCCATAGTACTCGCACTGCACCACTCGGAGTATTTATATCACTGTATCGGAGTGGGAATCACATATCTACAGCAGAGAATTATCGGTATACAGCATCAAGCACACGCTGCCTCAGCCATGCAGTCTATTTGAACTGCTCTCATACGCCAAACGCTTCAGAGCCTTTTCTGTACGGACCTCGCGGTTCACAAACAGTTTCATCCCAAGAACTCTAAACGCACTCAATCAGTCCATCAAGTGCTCCATGTAGAACTGTTTGTACTTATTAGTACATATTACCTCACTGTAAACTTGCGATAGTTATAATATTGCACAACCTGAGCAACTTATAAAGCACGTATTTACATATGATTACGATATTTTTAAGATGAAATGCAGCAAAATATGTTTTATGTGAATTTCCCATTGGGATTAATAAAGTATCTATCTATTATATTATACAGATAAAAACTTAAACTACATGGTACCGCAGCGCTAGCTAGATCACGGATTGTTCCTGCATTGCGTTGTATTCTTGCTGGTGCTGACGCGACACTGGAAGGATAGACGGATAGAATAATTAAACACGTACTACGAAGATATTTCGATGTTCCTTAAAAGTTTTGAAGAATCGGCGTTCTAAGCTTATGGCTTCACGTCTATTACAGAGCTGATTGTGTGGCGATTGGGTATTTGGAGAAAGAAAAGTATGGACAGGAATTGGAGGTTAGTACGTTTGAAAGAGACAGTACTGCTGCAGTAAATTATTTCATCGAAGGTTGCACAGCAAGCATCTTGCGTGAGACATGAACAATAACATGCTTTAACTCCTATCATCATGAAAATAATATATAAAGTATACATCTCAGTATTTAAATTATTCAGAGAGCTGTAATATCACAAATGTAATGGATTCTGTGTTCTGTCGGAGGGTTCTATTCAATAAGGGTGAGCAAAAAAAGG
This sequence comes from Erpetoichthys calabaricus, assembly GCF_900747795.2. Lineage (NCBI taxonomy): Eukaryota > Metazoa > Chordata > Cladistia > Polypteriformes > Polypteridae > Erpetoichthys > Erpetoichthys calabaricus. Next base: position 186,722,858 of record NC_041401.2, read on the forward strand.
CGAGCTTCAAAAGGGCGACCTCAATTGGGCGCGGCGAATAAAGGCGTTTGTCGATAATTTAGATAATAATAAATAATAAAATATCTACGTGGCATTGCACATAATCTACAGCTTCAAGTGTAACACAACAATGAGTAAGAGCAGAAAACAACGAAATATAGAGAGCTTTAGAAATAGTTCGTTAGAAGTTCATGCATTAATTAATTGGATGTTTTAATAGTCTTGCTTCCGCCTTTTTATACGTTCAATCATTGCCTTTATCTAATAAATTTTCTGTAATAATTTTGCTGCGCTTGCCTTTATTCGCTGCGCCCAATTGAGGTTGCCCTTTTGAAGCTCGCCTTTATTCGCCACGCCCTTTTGAAGCTCGCCTTTTTGTGCGCGCCCTTATTGAAGGATACCGTCGGAGGAAGAGAAAGCTCATTTAAGAAGCACGTAGTGATTCACACACATAGAGCGCATAGAAGATCAAATACAAAACAAAGCATTTAACGTGCTACTTTAGTTACGATAGGATTGAGATACTAGTACATTAAATGACTTTAAGATGAAGTTTATAGTGTTCTACTTTAATGACTAAATAAACTACGTGATTAAAGTGGAAACTTAGAAATTAAACTTGACATTTCGTGCTTTTTCCCCACTGTGTGCCTTTTTTTTTTTCACTGTACCCTAATAAGCTTTCATATGACACTCAGACGGTGGGCTACGACTCACCTTTTCACGGCGACTTTGATACCTGACCGTTTCTTTTTTATTTCGGGCACTGTGCGACTTTGTGAACGTGAGCTTTTGAGTTTCTCTGACACGCTATGTCACTCGATCAACTTCCTTTTGTTGATCATATCACTGTTTAAATCAATAAATAGTACGTTTTTCTTTGCCTCCATTTGGAATTCGCTGAAATTCTTCTATTTTCCCCTTCTTGCTTTTGCCATTGCCTTTTCATAGAAGACTGAGCTTAAGGGTTATTTATATTGATTTGCAAATTCAAAGAGGTGTAATTCTGGGAGGAGTTGGGGAGGGACAGCAAGCGCATGCACGTGCGTTACTTTTCACACTGACCGGGATTTATGTAGCGGAAGAACGTGGAAGTTGGCGTTCGCACAGATTTATGCATCTGGATTTTTTTGTGCGTAAGCACATTTCCGCTTTTGTGCTTACGCCATGTTTTAGTATGAATTCTACGCACGGCGTTATACATCAGGCCCCAGGACGTCCACCTATCATCGCCAAAGCCTATAATCAAGTGAAGACTTCATGAAAGTAAAGACTGGTAAGCCTCAAGCATAGGAAGGACAGATTCGACTTTGACAGAAAATATTCTTTAAAAGACCAGTCCAGTTCTGGAACAATTTTCTTTGGACAAAGGAAACTAAGATTAATATGTACCAGAATGATGGATAGAGAAAAGTACGGAGAAGAGAAAGAATGGCTCATGATCTGACGAATACCACATCATCTATGAAACATGGTGGAGGCCCTGTTATCGCCTGATCATGCATAGCTGCTAATTAAAGTGGGTCACTGGTGTTTATTGATGATGGGACTTCCGGCAGACAAAGCAGAATGAATTCTGAAGTCGATAGGGGGGCTATACTATCTGCTTAGATTCAGACAAATGCTGCAGAACTGATAGGATGACGCTTCACAGTACAGATGGACAATGAGAAAAAAACATCTTGTGACAGCAAACCAAGTGCTTTCCAACACAAATGAGTGGAATATTCTTCAATGGCCAAGTCAGTCAACTGACCAAAACCCAGCTGGACAGGCAGTTCACTTACTGAAGACGAACCTGATGGCAGAAAGTCCAACGAGCAAGCAGCACCTGAAGATGGTGGCAGTAAAGGCCTGGCAAAGCATCACTGGGTAGAAACTGAGAACTTGGAGATGGCCGTGGGTTCAGACTTCAGGCAGTCATTGACTGTGATGGATTTTCAACCAAGTATTGGAAATGATCGTAAAATTTTTGATTATGTTAGCTTGGCCAAATAATTTTGAGCCCCTGAAAATAGGGGGCAGTGTATAAAAATGGCTCTCTTTTCTAAACAGCTCATACAATATTTTTGTTAAACCCCTTGAATTAAAACTGAAGAGTCAGTCAGTCAGTCATTTTCCAACCCACTATATCCTAACACAGGGTCACGGGGGGTCTGCTGGAGCCAATCCCAGCCAGCACAGGGCACAAGGCAGGGTGCCAACCCACCACAGGGCACGCACACACACACCCACACACCAAGCACACTCTAGGGACAATTTAAGATCGCCAATGCACCCAACCTGCATGTCTTTGGACTGTGGGAGGAAACCCACGCAGACACGGGGAGAACATGCAAACTGAAAAGTCTACACTTTAATCACATCTTGATTGCTTTGTTTCAAATGCACTGTGGTGGCACACAAAGCCAAAATTATGAAAATTGTGTCCAAATACATTTTGGAGCTGGCTGTACTTTAAAACTAATTAAAATGTATTGATTTGATAGAGAAATAAGTATTCCCTTCAAAGTATGTTCATGGTTCTTATTTTTTGGGCACCACTGCCCTGCCCCAAAAGGTGCTCAGGACAGCAAAGTGTGGAGGAAGACCTGTGGATAAACCCAGAAAATGTCTTGTTAAATGAGGATTCGTTTTACTCCTATTTGTTGCATCCCCTTCTGCTCCTCCAGCTGTTGTGTGTGCCTTTTGCCTCCATTACAGCTCCTCTGCCTTTTCAGTCGGTGCCCATTTAGTAATAAAAGCACAGCCTCCTGTAACTCCTTTTTTTTTTTTAAATCGGAGGTGTCCTTGTACCCAGTAATCATATTTTAAATCCATCTCCCTCTCCTTTACAGAACCGAAAGAATGGCTGTGAAAGCAAACAGCTGGAATCTGAAAACCATTCGGAGACATAATTGAAATCATTAAACTCCCTTCGTAACAAATAAAAGGCTGGAGAGGAGCGCTGTCAAGTCAGATAAGGCAAATCTCTTCCCTGGACTTATTGCATTATTTCCCTATCAGGCCATTAAACTGCCTCGACTTGTGCAGCTCAGCTGAATCCATTTCTGTTCACACCTATTTACCTTATCAGCTTTTCCACTTTCTGCATTCTGCTTTTTCCATTTTTTATTGGAGAGGCTCCATATCCATTGTAATGACATGTGCTATAATCGCTTCTGTCTTCTTCTGCCAAGTACAATCCCCGAGCTGGGCTCTAGAAAAGAATTCCCAGTTTACCATAAAAGAAAAAAGAAGAAGAAAATAAAAAAAGAAGCTCAGAATTTCTGATGACAATTTTAGAAATCACGCCAAACCCAAGGGGCAGCTGCATGAAGAGCAAAAGGCAACCAAAACAGCACGTCTGACTCTTCAGCTCCCTAAGGGTAAATCAGTACTTTAATTTTTATTATGGACGAGCTGTGCTACCCGTCTAAGGGACGGCAGCCAACAAAGCAGTCAATGTAGGCCTCTATGTTAATATCTGCAGAGCACCACTTACTTGAATGTATTGTGTAACACATGTAGTAATAAAATGCTACATTACTACAAATGTTTGGGATGCGCCATCAGTTGAAATGACAAAATGCAAATAAATATATTTGTTATATGCTATTTGGTATGGGATATGTAAAATCAGTGTTAATGTTTGTGATGCACCATCAGTTCGAATGAGAAATGCAATGCAAATGTTTCTGTTATATGCCAATTGGTATGGGATTAATAAAAACACTTTTAATGTTTGTGATGTGCCATCAATTGGAAAGAAAAATGCCATATAAATGTCTGTGTTATATGCTAGTTAATATGGGATTCGTAAAAGCAGTTTTAGTGTTTGTGATGTGCCATCAGTTGAAATGATAAATGCAATGCATACGTGTACCTGTTATAAGCCATTTAGTATGGTATTCATAAAAGCAGTGTTAATATTTGTGATGATCCATCAATTGGAGCGACAAATGCAATGCCAGTGTCTCTGTTGTATGCCATTCGGTAAGGGATTTGTAAAATCAGTGTTAATGTTTGTGCTGCACCATAAGTTGGAATGAAAAATGCAATGCAAATGTTTCTGTTATATGCTATTTGGTATGGGATTTGTAAAAGTAAAGTCAATGTTTTGTGATTTGCATTGCATTTCTCATTGTAACTGATGGCACATCACAAAACATTGACTTTACTTTTACACATCCCATACCAAATGGCATATAACAGAAACATTTGCATTGCATTTCTCATTGTAACTGATGGCACATGTCTTTGTTATATGCCATTTGTCATGGTATTCGTAAAAGCAGTGTTAACATTTGTAATATAGCAACCAGATGGACACACAGATACTTGTGTGTCAAATCAGTAGCCATGTAAGACGGAGATTAATTGTAGGCAAGTGTGCTGGCTCTTTAAAGTGGGCATTTCCAACTGTTGTAATAAAAGGAACATTAGAATTTTGACAGTTATTTTCCATTTGCTATAATGGGAAAAAGTCTGATCATTAAGCAGCAGTCTGTGATCTCAGGTTTAAAACAGAATGGGACAGAATCAGATGCAAATAATAAAGATAAACTAAACATGAGAAATTACAAAATGGCTGATTGTGGAAGTGAAGGACAAAAACAGATCTGTGAAATACTGCGGTTTTGCACAGCACGTCTGGTAACTCGATGCCAAAATTAGTGCGGGTCAAACAAAAACAACCGTTCTTTTAGAATCGAATGCCAGCTTTTGCCTATGAATAAGACCCCTTTTAAAATAAATATGAATTGTATTCAAACAGCGACATTCAATCTAACAGCCCTACTCAGGAGTAAGTCAAAGCTCCAGTTGCCAACGGTCAGCAGTCAATCATACTGTATAAAACCTGTAAAAAGTAATGAAACAATATTTACACCAACTAATCTAAATGATGCATTTACATCTAGATTACAAAATAAAAGACAGCATTTTCATGGCAATCAACATTTAACGTATGCACAGTACATTTAATCAATATCATTTGTGTTCTGAAAAGAACGGGCAGACTACACACAATTTAGAAATGATTTTGTGCCTTTATTGGAATGTATCTAGGCATTTTGTACACCAATTTTTATACTGGATTATTTGGTATGAAATCAAAAACAAGGCTTTAGGCTAGAATACTGGTCCAACAGTCTTGAGTGAGTTTGTTTTTTTTTCTGCAAAAAAGAAATCAAAGGCATGAAATATTTAGAAAGCACTAGCAGACATTAGTTTGGAGAAAAACAAAAAAATATAATTCAAAAATGAAGAAAGGTCTGTTCCCAAAGCACTTCCTAGCAACAATTCACACGACTGGGAAATGGAATTGGTCACGCAATCAAAAAATATAAAAAAAATTATTGTCACATAATTGTATGAAGAAATGTATACATGTCACATCACTTCATATGGGAAATTGCTAATTTCATTGTTCTGATTGTTATAATCTTTTGACGATTTTTGTAATCTCACCTGTTAGGTTTATGTATAAAAACTTGTATGAAATAGAAACACACTCTTTCCTTGTACAGGTAAAAGAGTACAATTCAAGTATAAGAGAACTGATGTTTTAAAGGTACTGTATTCAAATCCTGTCAAAAATCCTGAATAACTCATCCACATACAAAAAGGGCACATTTAAAGTTCTAAAACCATTACAGAAGTTCATAACAAAAAATTTTCACAATGCTTAGCATATACGAAAATTTAACTGAAAATAATTTGGCTTGCTATTTCGTTCATTTTTGAAGACATGTTTACTATATTTTCCAGCCTGATTGAATTTGGTCTTTTTAAACCAGTAATTATTATTTTTTTTTCCTTTTTAATATCCAAAATGGAAGCCATCCAGACAAAAAAAAAAAAAAAACAGCCAGTCAAAGCACATCTCCCAGAGTCAGCCCTGAGGTTACTGAGGTCACTTATGACATCACTCCAAACACAGGGTTGTGGCGACAGATGCTGGGTCCAATTTCTTCATAATCTTTTTTGGTGTGGCATACTTGGTAGAACTCGGGCTAAGAAAAGAAAAAAAATATAAAATAAGAACATAAGAAACATGACAACTGAGAGGAGACCATTTAGTCCATCAAGCTCTATCAATAAGATGCTGCAGATGTTCTATCAGATGGTTGTGGTGAGCGCCCTCTTCTATGCGGTGGTGTGCTGGGGAGGCAGCATAACGAAGAGGGACACCTCACGCCTGGACAAACTAGTGAGGAAGGCAGGCTCTATTGTAGGCACGGAGCTGGACAGTTTGACATCCGTGGCAGAGCGACGGGCGCTAAGCAGACTCCTGTCAATCATGGAGAATCCATTGCATCCACTGAACAGGATCATCTCCAGACAGAGGAGCAGCTTCAGCGACAGACTGCTGTCACTGTCCTGCTCCACTGACAGACTGAGGAGATCGTTCCTCCCCCACACTATGTGACTCTTCAATTCCACCCGGGGGGAATTTTAGTGTCTGTTATACCTGCATTTTTATCACTCTTTAATTTAATATTGTTTTCTATCAATATGCTGCTGCTGGAGTATGTGAATTTCCCCTTGGGGATTAATAAAGTATCTATCTATCTATCTAAGCTCGTTTGTTTAGCTAATAGCTAAGCTATCCCGCTATCTCATCTAGATTCAAATTAAAATTTGTCAAGGTTTCTGCTTCAAATCCATGTCTCGATAGTTTGTTAGTTTAATATAGTTTGTTCTAGCGCTTCCTGGCTTCAGTTTTAAATGCACTTCCCTTTAATCTCCACTAGGTGTCCTTTACTACGTGATTCTCCCTTAAGCTAAAAGAATGCTGCTGGATCTGCTTCATCAGAATGATTAGGCACAGTAAGAAAATTTGATTTTTACTAATTGAGAGAAATTCACTATGAGTTGTCTCATAAAAAAAAAATTATTTGCTATTATTTGTTTCACAGAGATACAAAGGTAATATTGCCATCTTACAAACAAGAAAAGAATAAGTGCGTTGTGGTCACAAAGTGTATAACAGAAGTAAATGGTGTAAAATAAACCAAATCTGCCAATTGTACCACAAACATAATTGCTACTTATTTTTTTCAGACTTCAGGACATGTTAAGGAGAAAGTAGAGCTTCTCTAAAGTAGACCTCTTTGGTGCTCATGCAATATATTACACCACAGGGTTAGGAGCATGCACTGATAGCACGTTGCCGCATCCAACCACCCGATGATCCACCTGGATTGGGACCCAAGTGTAGTGGGTGACACCTTAGCACCGCACTGGAACACTGTGAGGTGTGGTGGCTGGAGTGCCAGTCCTGCCACCAAACCCCAAGTTTTCCCTGGATGCACAAGGTCAGGTCAGGTCCAGAACGTTGCTGCACCCACCACACGAGGAAACAGCTCGGGATCCTGGTTGGCAATTCTCCAGGAAGACACACGGCGGTCCAGTCCCACCCTCCGGAAATGACCCTCTATCTGCCGCAGCCAGGTGTTACGTGGACATCCTCTTGTCCTAGTCCAGCCACTCGGGTCCTCAACAGTGAGGATCCTATGAGCTGGATCACCCTTGGGGAATCGTGCCACATGGGAATAGTGCTGTAACTGATGCTCCCTCACAATGCAGGTAATGTGCCTCATGTAGAAGCACCCAAAAAAAATCTGGTCCATTACAAATGAGCTATCATCAGTATTTAAACATTTTATTAATCATATTAACAACAATAATACATTATCAGGAAAAATAATAAAGCTCTTTAAATGTTATTATCATCATTCATTGTTTTATATTTTGCTAAAAAAAGCTTGTAACAGTTTTATTAAATGTTTTCACCCTTGGACGCTTTCACATTTTATTATTATACAACACTGAATCACAGTGGATTTGAATTTGGGTTATTTGACACCGAACAACAGAAAAGACAATATTAGAATGAAAAAAGGCCTTTGCGAAGAGGCCTGGAATTAATTATAAATACAAAACAAAATGTAGTGATTGCATGAGTGTTATTGTCCTTCTAAAAAACACATTTTCTTCCAAGGTGCAGGCTTGTTGCAGACTGCATCAGAATTCCCTCTAGGATTTCCCCATATTTTGCTGCATTCATTTTACCTTCACAAGCTTTCAAGGGTCTGCTGCAGACAATCATCCCTACAGCATGCCACATGGTAGGGATGATGCCAAATACAGCATTTAATCTAATGTCTATAAACCTTAACTGTAGTTGCATCAGATCATAGAACCTTCTTCCAATTGACTTCCAAGTCTCCCATATATACCTTCTGGCAAACTCTAGTCGATATGTCACATGTGTTTTTTCTCTTTGCTACTCTCCCAAAAAGCTGCGACATGTGAACCTCCTTGGCAATAGTTGTTGTCTACACAGGTACTCCACAGTCACAGAAGCTTGCAACTTCTTTAGAGGTCTGTTGTTGGCATTTCCCATTTGTCTAAATCTTGCTCAACCACTCAGTTTCGGTAAACAGCCTACAGTAGGCAGATTTACAACTGTGCCATATTTTTTCCATTTCTTAATGACTTAACTGGACTCCTAAGGGATATTCAGTGCCTTGTCTCCATCCCCTGACTTGTTCTATTCATAAGAGTTACATAAGAGTGCTCTTTGGTCTTCATTGTGTAGTTTAGGCCACTATACTGACTTACCACAAGTTGAACATTCCACATACAGTTGCATTTCCACTATGATCAACTGTAACCCCAGAGAGGTGATCTCCACTGAACTAATTTTGGAACTCCTCAAACTAAAAGGCTGCATCAGTAGGTGTGGAATACTTATGCAATCAAATATTTTGTGTTTTATATTTGTATTTAATTTAGATCACTTTGTGGAAATCTGTTTTTACTTTGACATTATAAAGTCATTTTCTGTTAATTAGTGTCAAAAAACATTTACATTTATTAATTTGCGTAAGAGCCAATCTTAGAAGGTTAAGGCTTTAAGTTAAACTCATATTAGGTGTTTGGTAAAGAAGAATAGAATACAATTTTCTCTCATAGCTACAGATTATAGGATAAGTTAACATGAGATAGAACCTTCTTAGCTATATCTGTAATACAGGGTGTTAATAAAGTCAGTTTGTTTTGGAATTGGTCTGCGGTGGGCTGGCGCCCTGCCCAGGGTTTGTTTCCTGCCTTGCGCCCTGTGTTGGCTGGATTGGCTCCAGCAGACCCCCGTGACCCTGTAGTTAGGATATAGTGGGTTGGACAATGGATGGATGGATGGAATTGGCTCATAGCTCACATGCACTGAAAGACCCACTGGCAGTACGTAAATGGGATTGGCATACAGTTATCTGACCATTAAGAAATAGTGCAACTGTATGAGTAGACTTAACGAATGAAACAATATATACAAGTGTTAAACGTAACATTTCTTAAACAAGAACTTTTTTTTTCTTTGCTATATCATTTTTTCCCCTGTTTTTGTGTGCACTATTTAACCTTGAGTTTTCAGTAAAGCTTTTAAAAGCGAAGATATTTGTCTGTGGAATCATTTCATCACGTCAAGCTATTGCCAGAATCCCATGAAGCAAACTAATGCTGAAAAACGCTGGTAATTTTGGGTAAACAAGACTACAATTTGGCAGACGTCTTTATCTAAAGCAACTTGCAGCATTTGAGATGCAATTGGTTACATTTCTTTTTTTTTTTTTCCATTTGAAGCACATGTGGATGAAGTGACTTGCTCAGTGGCAGGATTTGAACCAACAACCTCAGGGTCTCAAGTCCAAAGCCTTAACCTCTGCTCCACACTGCCTGCCTCAGTCAAATTAAACCCACTGTGACTCAGTGTTGTATAAGAAGAAAATGCCAAGAGGTAGAATATTTTTGTAGGCAATGTACTGTATGTTTTATAACCGACTTTTAACAGCTGCTTACAATGGAAATGTAGAATAAAGTGTTATTAAAAAAATCATTGGATATTAACAACAATCAATCTGAGTAACAAACAAAATGCTAATTAGTGTTGTTATTCCATTTTAATGCTTTCAAAGAAAACATGAGAGTTTACAACTTACAGTTGACGCTAGCATAGATCCTCCAAACCAGACTGCGTATCTCTGCATGTGATGTGTAATTACCTGCACATCAATCGGTTTTGGCTGTACAAAAAAAATTTAAAAAAAAAGCAGTAAGAACATTTCAGCAAAGGTTAAATACATTCAAGGTATAAAGTTTGTAAAATCCACACCTAAACAGACAGACAATGATGTGATGAAGTAGGCAGCAGTACAACAGTGTCATCCTAAGTTTTAGACTTGGTGCATTATATGAGAAAACTGAACGTGTTCGCATCGATTTCCTCCAGTTGCGAGGTGCTGTATGGCTTCCCGTTTTTAAAATGCGTATCTCTACAGGCCTGCAAGAGGAATGGGCTGGGTGAAAAGTGTCAGATAGAGCAGTAGTTCTGAACCACTGGGTTGTGACCTATCGTTAATAATGATAGTGGTTCATGCTTGACACGCTCTCTGGATCACACTCAACTCGAACAAGAACCAGCTCTGATGATACTGCTCAATTCACCAAGTTGGACTTGATGATTATGCTTGATTCACCAAGGGGGCATCAGTGGGTCACAAAGAAACTTGATATGGGGAAAAAAATGGATTAAAACACCAGAAAGGTTGAGAAACAAAGAGCTAGAAGTAGAATCTGGAGACAAAGTCTTGTCTAGATTTTTTGTGATATCACAGTGTTACACTCGCCATTAATGGTGGTCGTAAAAATGGCATTTTTTACTTTCTCATATATGAAGCATAGGGAAAGTATTAGAATCCTTCAAAGATTCGATATTGAGATTTTGATGAATCTCGATGTTTTAGACCTCCCTGACTTTCTCATATATGAAGTAAAGGGAAAGCATTGGAATCCTCCAAAAATTCTATTTCTAGATTTTGATGAATCTCAACGTTTCAGAGTACGAAAATATCATTTCTGGAATAATGTCTATGTGTCTGTGTGTAAATATGATAACTTGAGTACACTTTCACTTAGGTCAACCAAATTTTGCATACAAGTATTAGGTACAAAACAGATTTCTTTCAACTTTTGGGCTATTTACATTAACTGGAAGCGGTACTTTACCAGGACACACTTATTATTTTTTTTTTTTTTTTGTTTATTCATGCAGCTGCAAAGTCCGATTTATTCAATGTTACTTTTATTGTAATTGTTCAATATATTATTAATTTAATGTTGATGGTTCTTTAATGTACAGTAATCCCTCGCTATATCATGCTTCGACTTTCGCGGCTTCACTCTATCGCGGATTTTATATGTAAGCATATCTAAATATATAACGCGGATTTTTTGCTGCTTCGCGGGTTTCTGCGGACAATGGGTCTTTTTACTTCTGGTACTTGCTTCCTCAGTTGGTTTGCCCAGTTGATTTCATACAAGGGATGCTATTGGCGAATGACTGAGAAGCTACCCAATCAGAGCACACAGTTAAGTTCCTGTGTACTGATTGGCTCAGCGACGGAGTGCTGCATTAACCAGGAAATCTCATCTCACTCATTCAGCATTAACGTGCTCCTGCTACTGCTTCAGGGGCCGTGTCCAAGCGCCAACAGAAGATGCAAATGATTGCAGAAAAGGTAAAAGTTTTGGATATGTTGAGGAAGGGAACAGCTACACCCCTGCAGGACACCATTACGGCATCAATGAGTCCACGATTCTTTTTATTTAAAAAGGAGGAAAAGCATATAACATCTACGGCTGCAGTGTCCTTTAACCAGGGCGCAAAACGAGTTGCAAGTGGACGTGATAAGGCAGTAGTCTGGATGGAATCTGCTTTAGGGATTTGGATTGAAGAGTGCTGGAAGAAGGACAACGGCGGTGCCACATAGTCACCTGAAGAGGCTCCTTTAGAAGAGCTGTAACGCTATCCTTTGTTGTGCAGTAAAATTAAACTCATCGTTATCGGACAAGTCGTCGTTTCATTGTTGGTGAGTAACCATAATTAATTATCTACGTATAGTACTTATTACATGTACATAGTTTAGTGTCACTGTACACAATTTTTCTTGCATTGTACGTATTTATTGCTGGTGGCCTGTCTGTCATAATGGCTGTAACATATGTGATATTGGAGACGCTCGATATCTTTAAAATAATATTTAGGTTTTACTGTATATAAACTGTGTTTACATACATAATTTCAACGAATCTTACCTAATATCTAAGAGAATACAAAGGGTTTATGCTGTATAATTGTGCGTGAAATGTTTATAATAGTGTGGGAGAGTTTATAAGGGCGTAAAATATACAAAAAGAACCATATGAACATATGGCTTCTACTTTGCGGATTTTCACCTTTCGCAGGGGGTTCTGGAACGCAACCCCCGCGATGGAGGAGGGATTACTGTACATAACATAAAAATCTAATCATTATCTTGCGGTGTACTTTTCAAATATCCATTCCCAATATCTGAGTATATGAGAAAATCGAGGGGAGACCACTCCCATTTTTTTCGCTGTGGATTTTTCTACACTATAGTAATACAATACACATAATTTTATAATATATAACTTCTTGAAGCAGTGCTCCACTGTTTAGTGGTGCCCTTGGGTGGCAAATCATTTTGAAGGAAGAGCCATGATAAAAGCCTCTTTCCAAAATAACAGCTTTGCTATTTTTTGCTATTCCCAAAAGCACAGATTATAGCCTACTTTTAGTTATGGGATATTCGTAAACCTTTGGTAATATGAAAGCATTGTGTATAATACTACTGATCTGTTTAATTATAATAACAAAACACCTTAATATTCTCAAAGCTAGACCCAAACCTCAGTGGTTACCTTAGTGGTTACTAAACATATGATCTAAAATACTGCACTCACTATGGTTAAACACAGTCTCTAATTCATCTCTGTCTTTTGCTGATCTCAAAACTATTCCGTCAAACCTAAACTACGTTTATTTTAAAAAGATTCTCTTGATATATTATTGGGTGTGAGTGCCATTCCACATTGTTAAATTGTTTCATATAATTGTGCTTTGTGTAATGTATCTTTATCCTCTGCTACTGCACAAAGAGTTCTGATGGTGTCATGTATTTTATGTTATAATGTTAACAGTACTTTCCTTGCTTTGTGATGTGTTTGGCTGTAACAGCAAGCGAAATTCCTAATAACTACATTGTCTGAATATAAAGTTCAAGTTAACTCCACCATAGCGCCACTCAAGTATATAACCACAAGCAGACAATTTTAAAATCTCAATTAAACCTAACAAATATGTCTTTAGGGTGTGGGAGGAAAACCTGAGCATCTAGAGAAATTCTCTCTCCCACATATTGGGAGAATGTCTACAGAGATGGTGACTGGGTGGCAGGATTTGAACAGAAGAGGCTGGGTTGCTAACCAGTCTTCGGCTTCATAGCTACTGCATTTTCATTGTTCTGCCTTTTTCACAGACTTCCAGTTAGAATATATTTTCAGTTTATATTAAAACTAGGGGGCTTTGCCCCCAGCTTGCTTTGCTCACCAACCCCCACCTGTCTCTACAGCTCGCATTGTGAAGAGGGGGGCTGAACGTACCCCAAAGAGATGCGGTCGCTCCTCCGAAACCCCCTCTTAAATGGTGATACAATGGGAAACAAATATAGTTTTTTTTTTTTTTTTACCTCCTCTTTGCTCGATCAGCTGCTGTGGCTTGCTGCTGCCGTGCCGCGTGATCTGCATCTCGCGCAGTGCACTTTTGTCATATCACCCATGTCCATATATTCAGTCTCTTTTCGCTTTTACCTTTTCATCAATATCGCACTGAATTTTGATTCTGTGTTTGGAATTACGTTGTGCCAACACAACATATAACTGCCCATCAGTGAATATCATTTCTTTCTCTCTACAAGAAATGTGTCTGACAATAGCATTCACACAAATGAGAAATGATTTCTCTCGTGGGATTTCACTTTCACCAAATAACAAATCCTTCAATTAACTGGGAAGAAACACTACTTTTCCCTGATGGCAACACAAATTAGACAATCTACAAGTCTCCGACTTAAAGTTTAAATCCGAACAATATATTCGATCTCTTTCCGCTGTTCCGTTATTTCACAGAGTAATAATTTCCGTTTGTTTGCACTAGTGCAAACTTTACTATACTTTTGAGACTTTTGAATTTTCGTACTTCCATTATCTCTAACCTGCTCTGCATGTGTACTGTGCCAACATTTTTGAATTCTTTAAGTCTCGCGAGACGTGAAAGTGTCTCTGTGAGAAAATCATGTTGCGTCTCTTCTAACCTTCCAAGATTTTTTTTTTTTATAAACAGAGAGATATCTTCTTCTTTGCTAATATTGTTTTTAACAAAAATCAGACATTAAATAAATGCATTGTCTTAATTGATCAACTCAACAGAGATGATGTAAAGAAAAAAAATCAGGCATATTTTATTAAGGCAGTTAATTATTTTCAAGTTTTTCTTGTAATATTTAGGGACCAACTTCTTTCTGAATGTCTTCTACTGAAAGAGTGGAATTGCACAAATGTTCTTGTAACTTTTATAATATTAATTGAATATTAAAATCTTTAATTATGCAAAACTTCCTTTCCTTAGAGATATTTTGTAACTGTGAAATTCATAGCATCACGCCTCCCGAGGTGGAGATGCAACAACAAGTAATAACATCCTGTTCAACATTGTGAAGCCCTTCTGAGAGAGTTAAATCCAGAACAGAGGATATCAAACATCTCAATAACCAAGCTACATTACAGGACTGGCTGTGCACTCATTAAATACGATACTGATGCTCTGTGTAAGAAAGGACAGAGCTGACTATAGTTCCTTAGAAGGCTGGCGTCCTTCAACATCTGCAATAAGATGCTGCAGATGTGCTGCAGATGTTCTATCAGACGGTTGTGGCGAGTGCCCTCTTCTATGCGGTGGTGTACTGGAGAAGCAGCATAAAGAAGAGGGAAGCCTCACGCCTGGACAAACTGGTGAGGAAGGCAGGCTCTATTGTAGGCAAAGAGCTGGACATTATGACATCCGTGGCAGAGCGACGGGCGCTGAGCAGACTCCTGTCAATCATGGAGAATCCACTGCATTCACTTAACAGTATCATCTCCAGACAGAGGAGCAGCTTCAGCGACAGACTGCTGTCACCATCCTGCTCCACTGACAGACTGAGGAGATCATTCCTCCCCAACACTATGCGACTCTTCAATTCCACCCGGGGGGGTAAACGTTAAAATTATACAAAGTTATTGTCTGTCTGTTATACCTGCATTGTTATCACTCTTTAATTTAATATTGTTCTTTATCAGTATGCTGCTGCTGGAGTATATGAATTTCCCCTTGGGATTAATAAAGTATCTATCTATCTATCTATCTATCTATCTATCTATCTATCTATCTATCTATCTAAAGGAAGTGGCAGAAAATGAGGATGATGGCAAAAATCAGAGGTCATCATAATTAATGGTGCCCACTGTTGGCATGACGTGTCGTCCTTTAGCACCTTCCGCCAATGGCTCATTCCACCATAGCATGCTAGGTAGCCAAATAGCTAGCCATCTATGCGATATGAATATTAGCATAAGCCAAGCAAAAGTCTTGCCCTTATTTAAGGCTGCTCATGAAATTTTACTGACAAATACAGCAGCGATAACTTAACACATTTTCAAACCTTTATACTGAAAACCAAATCTAAAAAAAAAAAAAAATGCTTCCCCTCCGACTTACTCTTTAACACTGCTTCAAAATTAACTTAACTGCAAGAATTTTACTAGTATGAACAATAAACTGTTTAATGAGAAATTTTAAATATACTGCTGTAATAAGTACAACACTGAGGTTTACCTGAGTAACAGTGAAAATAATTGTAACATTAAAAACAAATTACCAGCAAAAATGAAAATGTTAAAGGGCACTTTATAAATATTTTTATATTGCTAATAAAATTGCTGTAAAAATGATCAACACTTTACTGCACTCAAGGAGCAGTAGCCATGATAATGCATGTGGATAAAAAAAAAATTATCGAAATTTATAAGTTACTAACCTTTAGTTTTCCTCCACTCAACTCTTCACTGAGTTTCAGCCGGGCATCTACTGTTCTCTTTAAATCTCTTTGTAAACGGCGTCCAAAATCCCTAAACATTGTTGATCCTCCAGATAAAACAATGTTCTGTGAATAAACAAAGGAATAAATAAATACACGTCTGCTGTAAGAATGATGAATATCAAACTTTCCAATCTACTCTGTTAAAGCGCAAGCCTTCAACATGTAGGAAAAATCAGTCGTAGAAATGAAACGCGGTAGAATTCTGCAGAACAGCAAAAAATATTTATTTTAACTGAAAGCAATATAAAAGGGCAAACATAAATAAAGTAACTGCCTGCTTATGAATTGAATTGTTCTATGCATTTTTTCCATTTTGTATTTGTCATTTGTTTCTTTGTGGTTTTCTATCCCTCCTTTGATCATTTTCTAAATCCATTCATTCAGAGCAGGGCTGCAAAGAAGCTGGAGCCCAGTCTCTAAGTTTAGGAAAAAAAATTAAATGTGTCCGGGCCGCATCTGAATATTCTTTGATAAACTCATATAGTTACATATACTTGTAAATAAACCATGGAAATGGATCAAAAAGTTTAACTGTAATAAATACTTAAACAATTCATATTGCAAAATAACCTGTAACAGACACAATACTTAGTGCATCTCAAAATCTTATTGTCATAGTAAGAGCCATTTGTTTTCGTAAGTATTAAATACACATAAAACATCAAAAATATGCTCACCTTGTAAAGGGGACGCCTTACGTCAATGGGGCAGTTCTGAATAACTTCATCTACTACCTCAGAGATGGGCTGTGTAAAATCAGGATTTGCAAACTGTGCAAAGACAATATATTAAATGTTAATTGATATAGTTGTCAGTTATTCTAATAATTGTTTTGTTTTTTTTTAATTAAAGATGATTGAAGAATGAAACAGCATTTTTCAGAATTTTGATAGTGGCAGTCAATACGAACACTCATCTGAGAGGAATAGCAAAGGGTGAAATACATTTAATAGAAATTTGATGCACGCTGGGCGGTAGCTCTTTTCACTGGCAGCTCTTTTAATTGGACATTATTGTTAATCCTAACATTCAACTCCGTTCACTGACTGTGTGGCACACTTTGCCTCTTGAATGTAGAAATAAGGAAACAACTGCACCATACACTTGTGAACTATAAATCATTCTGAATGTTCGCATCATCTAACTCAAAATGAATAAATGTCAAGTTTGTAGTTTTAAGTTTACTCTAAGTAAAGAAATGCTGAATAGACTTAAAAATTACCTCTGGGTGGAAGAAGATTTCTGGACCTAGGAATCTTTCATAGCCTACATCAATTGTAAATTCTTTCTTGCTAATAGCATTAATGCCAGTGTACTGTTTGATCCATTTTGCACCATCTGTGTCGTACTTGCTGAACTCCTTTACTAAATCTGGACAAACATAGCTGAAGCGCTCCTATTAACAAAAAGAGAAAGAAAAAAGAAAAAGGAAAACATCATAATAAATCTTGAGTCAACAATACGCATGTAGAGTTGTTGCTATGTAGTTAAGAAAGTATGTGGATAACGTCACAAAATATATTCAGCCAGACTTTCCTGTAAGGGTATGGTACTTTAATTTATATTCACTTTACCTGAAAAGGACAAATCAATGAAAGAATCTCCAACAAGGATTCTATACACTTCATTAAAAATTAAAGCCTGGTTTCAGTTGCTAAACATTGGAGAGAAAACACATGCTGGCACGGTAGAAGTTTTATTCATTTATTATAATATTTCAAGTATGGCAGTAGAGTGCAGATAGCTTGATACTATGCACATCACTACAACACAGTAGTATAACTGTGGAATTTTATTACAGATACCACAATAATGCCACAGTACAAAAACAAAAAATAAGCTTTAATACAGGGGTGGGCAAAGTCATTCCTGGAGGGCTGCAGGTTTTTGTTCCAACCCATTTGCTTAATAAGAAGCACTTATTGCTCAAGTAACACTTCTGCTTTATTTTAGTTGTCTCGCGCGTTAAGATTTTGAACCCTTATGGCTTATTTTAGTCTTAAAGAGCTGTATTCTCGTTTTTTTAATTGCACCTTTTTAGCAATAACATGCAAATGACAAAGGAAAGGAGCATTTCTCCATTTACATCTGTGTGTATTTATCATGCTCTATTGGATTTAATGAAATACTTGAAAGGAAAGTGAAGAGAAAAAAGTGAAGGACTGAGAATTACTCATCCGTTTTATGCTTCATATCATTTGGATGATATCCTTAGAAAGGGGAAGAAAATCTAGGATATGAGATATGAGCAGAGTTAAAGCACTAACAAGTCATGAAATTGAATTATTGGCAAGAATTGCTTTCTAATTAAACAACTGGGTTGGATGAAAAACCTGTAACTTCTGTGGCCCTCGAGGACTGACTTTGTCCACCCCTGCTTTAACACATTTATTAGGACCCAAGTACATATTACAAGTTTATTTACATTTAATAAGCTGTATAAACTGGGGTTGCCCAGAAAGCTTTACCTTTTTGTTTTTTTAATTTCTAAAAATTTTCTTCAAAATGATGTGAACACACTTCTATTGATATCTAAATATATCTGCTGTTCCTTAATTTTTTATATAATCTTCATTAACTTTCATAAACATGAGCATGTGTACCCTTGTCAGAATCCTGTAAGTATTCACTTTCAAAAAAACAAAGTTTATTTTTACATGGCCTCAGGAAAAAAAAAAAAGGACATCTTAATTTGATAAACCATACTGTATTCCCATATTTACAAAATCAGAGTTCAGTTTGCATTAACAAAGCTGAAACACACAAAACCAGTTGTTGAAAAATATTTATCTTTTCATTTGCTTACCTTAACTGCTTTGGCAGTTTCAAGCGACTGCTCAGGAGGAATTCCAATCTCTCTTTCTCTCAGAAGCTGCTGAGTAAAATACGTGATATCACGCCCAGCAATTGGAATGTGTTTTATGCAGCTGCCAATCACGTAACCTTCTGCCTATGAAAAAGTGAGGAAAGAAGAAATTAAAATGAATACAAATATAAATACATTCAATAACATTTTAAAAGTTAATATTTGCACATCTTTTTTGTACTTTGAAAAATGTCTGAAAAGGAAAGACATGTACCACATAAAACTAGTATTAGTTATACAAGGTAGAGTTATAGAGTTAAACTGATGAAATGTTGATACAAAAAAGTTATCCAAAGAGAAAGTGTTAGGAATGCAGAAATTCATTAATTGAGAAGCAATGGGTATTAAATGTCAGTCCGATGCAATTAAAGATACCCAAAATACAGCTCAGATGAAGTATGGAGATCCACTCATCAGTCCAAGTTGTGTTTTTAATATTTTATTACAGATTTGGAGAAACTGCAAGGCTAGTTAAAAAAAAAATAATTGCAGCTAAAAGCTTTCCACTGATTTTCAGTTGTAACTTTCATTTTCATAATTACCGTGAGTTGGCAGTGCCCTCCCATGACGGTCAGTCACATAGTCTGACATATCCAATGACACACTCCAACTAGCCCACTGTTCTCTGCGACAAAATCAAACAGGTCTGATTTTGTCTTTAGTTGTAGTGGTGAGCTGTGTGTGCATGGGAGCTAACAAGCAAATCATACTCATCCTGAAGTACAATGCATACAAGAATGAATCAGGGACTTGGGTGTTTTAGACTTCATAAACTGAAGAGAAACTCGTTTGTCTGGTGTCTCGTGTTTTACGTACCATGACAAAATGTGGAAAAAAGAAGAAGGTGCCAAGATTGTGACTGAACTCACCGTATCAGGTTAACACTTCATATAGCACTACCTCTGTTAGCCAGCATGCTATTGGCTATCAGAAAAAGGGGCAGGCAAGACTGCTGGAAAGCAGTCGTTAAATTTGACATGCCCAGAAATTTTCAGTCATATAATCTGACATGGTCCAGCAATGAGATCAGCAACTGCAGTTTGCAAGTCTTGACTAGAAGTTATATAATGTGACATCAGCTTAAGATGAACAATCAAGGTATACACAGTAGACCTAAACATCACAGACAGGAAGGCTTTACACTGTTTTTTTCAGAAAGATGCCTCCATTTATTGTTTGACTAGAAAGCTGCAACAAATTAGAACAATCAAGACGAGAACAGGCCATTCAGCCCAACAAAGCTCGCCTGTCTTATCCACTTATTTCTTCCAAAAAAACATCAAGTCGAGTTTTGAAAATCCCTAAAGTCTTACTGTCTACTACACTACTTGGTAGCTTATTCCAAGTATCTGTCGGCCTTTGGGTAAAGAAGAAATCTTTTAGCATTTGTCATTTCAACTTTAACATTTAAACAGTAAAGGACATACTAGATGTTGCACTGATTTAAACAGCAAACGCAACTCTGTATACATTGGTAATTACTAATTGTTAATGTATGGATATGTTTTCACTAAGGCAATTGTTCATAATATTACCCATGGGACATTTAAGTTTACCAAATATGGGATTAATCTATTGACTATTATGATAGACAAGCCATTCAGTTAATCAGTATCATTCAAACAAAACCTCTAATTCTGCATTATTGGTCATCTCACAGTACAGGAATTCTCAGTTACATGCTCGACATAAAACTTTTTGAAATACCATCTCTCTCAGCGGTTACTCAAAATGAGAATGAGAGCCATCAAGGATATATGCATTTATGAAATACTACTTTTGAACTGAAAATGAGATTAGGGCATGGAAAATGATCCACTTCATCATCAGGTAAGGATTGTCACCGAAGGCTGGGGGTCAGACCCAGCCAGGACGCCTGGAAGGACCAGGAGGTGGCTTATACGTCCCCCGGGCCATGAGGGGGCAACCGCCCCGGATGTTGAGGGGACCACAGGGAAGGAGCAAGGAGCCTCAAGCCCAATGGGGTGGTGCCCGGGAGATCGACACTTCTGCCACACCTGGGAAAGTGGAGGAAGGACCTTCCAGGGACGCCTGGAGTGCTTCCGGGTGCAAGGGCAGCACTTCCGCCACACCAGGAAGTGCTGCCGGAAGAGTGTCATCAGGCACCTGGAGCACATCCAGGTGGGAATAAAAGGGACCGCCTCACTCCAATAAGGGAGCTAGAGTTGGGAGTGGGACCAGGACGAAGCTCTCGTGAGGAGAGGAAAGGCGGCCCACGGACATTTAGAGAAAGGCCTGTGGAGGGTGATTGGTGCTGGGGGCACTGTGTGCTGTGCGGAACTTGTTTAATAAACATGTGTTTGACTAAGTGCTGGTGTTAGTCTGGTGGTGTTCGGACCCGGGTCTCACATGATGTGACTCTTAAGTTCTTGAAGATGAATTCTTAAACAGTAGTTTAAGTACATATTTGTGATTTCTAACACCCACAGTTTAACACATTAACATCGTTTCTTATTTGAAGTATGACATAAAAGCAACAGCTCCATAGAATGAATCTTGTCTGCTTTGTCACTTCTAAATAAGTCACCCTAAATTAAATTTTTGTGCCAAGTTTTTTGAGGTATGCCACTTTGTATAAGCAGCAGATATAAAAATGGCTTGGAGCACTGATTCTGCTGTATTAGAAATACAACATATTGTATTGTCTATAACAATTGATATGGGGTTGGTGGGATGGCACTTATTTGGGTTGGGTTGTTCAGAGACAGAGAGAGATGGGGCTTGTGTAACCTACTTACAAGAATGGAAAAAAAAACAGCTATTTTAGAAATTTCTGAAATTTAAACAAATACATGAAGTCTTGAACAATTATGGGTTTTCTAATTCACTGCTTTAATTCCACTTAACACTGCAACTCCAAATGCACAAAATAAAATGTGCTTCCACTATCTGATTATGGCTAATGAATATTTTATGTGCCAACTCATCACTTTTTTGCTTTCCATTTTCTAATCTTGGCCTTGTTAATTGCAATGACTGGTTAGCAATGAGGCACTGACTCCATATTGTATGCATGTAATGAGTTTGAGTAGCTGCCAATTTCATTGTTATGCATTTGTCTGACATGAGACAAAAAAAAATCAACTGTATAGACTCAGTGAAATGATTATAAAACTACCTGACAAAAAACAAATACACGCACAATATTAATCTTGCTGCATATGTAAAATAGGCCACAAATATCAATTACAGTCAAAGATAGTCAATCAGTGACAAATAAGCAATTAAACATAAAAGACAAATTAGAAGCATACACTTAAAAATGTACGTTGTTTTAATCTGCCATAAATGTTGATGTTTGTTAAAAAATACTCCCCTAAATAATAAATGCCAAAGGTTTTATGATACTATTAATATTTTTAAACCTTAAACTACTTACAACAGGGATGACATGAGTAACACCATCTCCACTGTCTATTACTGTTCCAGTCAATGTTCTCTCTCCAACTTGTCTTGATGTCCACGATGCAGCTAAGGCCAAGACTGCCTAATATAATAAAATAAATAAATACATAAAAAAAAAAACAGACAGAGACATGCAGAGCATTTGTACAATGTACAGCACTGATTTACGGGGCCATGCAAGCGAATATGAACATAATGTAGAAAATTCCAGAAAACAATATACAATTACAACAAGGAAAGCATTTTTAATATCTTTTTGAATTTAGAATAAAGCCCTTTAAAATTAATTTTCCCTGCCGAACTTTTTGTATGCATTGTTGTATTTCACCACTATGGCAAGGCAAGAAGTTTGGGGACCAGGGTGGTGAGTATCTGCTTCTTTTTTCTGAAAAAATGTTTAAGAATAAATTCTTAATCTTCAAGCTACTTTCACTAGGTGAAGATAACTTGCAACAAAATACAGGTAAAATTCCGTTACAACAAAGTATTTTTATGGTCCCGACAGTTTCCCCATATGACACGAGTCTGTAGAAATCTCGTTACTACGAATTACATTCAGCAGATACTTTCATTACAACGAAGTGCCCAAAAGACCTTGAAATGCTTGAATGAATCAGCCACAGAGCAGTTAGTTCTGTGGTCGCAGCTAAGTTGTGCACAACGATCCCCCAAACAGAAACATTGTCGTTTTTCTTTTTCTTCGAACTTTCCTCGTACCGTTTTTTTGCTGTTTTTGTTTTCGGCGGTTTTCAGTAATACCTTTTGCTCGTCAATATTTGAAAAACATCCATTGGAATTTAACTCATTGTCACCCTCCTATAGAAACGGCAGACACGAAAAAATGATAGTTCACATTAGAAAGAAAAAAAAACTTTACATTTTTGCAGCTCTCGATTGCGGCAAAAAGAAAAAAGACGTTGCCAATGAATTCGGAATTTTGCCATCGACACTGTCAACTTTCTTGAAGGACTGAGCAAAAAGAGAAGAAAAATCTCGGGTTGCAAATGTATGCTAACTTCTGCATTTGAAGACATCGAAAAAGCCATTTTTATGTGGTTCAGCGATGCTCGTTCATGAAACATTCCTATTAATGTGGCACTCATTCGAGAAAATGTGAGGTTTCTAAACTCTCTTGGGACCTCCCCCTAACTGGACAACACGCCAAAGAGCGTCCCGAAGTGCGATCACCGCATCTGTGCAAGACAAGCAGGCTCACAGCTCTGATGCGGCTCGGCACTGAAGCAAACAGAAAAGACCTCAACGGGTGATGCAAGGAACACTGCAAATGCAGGGAACAGTATTACTTGGTCACTTGGTCACAACCCTGTCTGACTGTTGTCTGTTTATGGGAGAGTGGCAGATCACGCCACAATAAATAACCGTGCTGTTCCTGTTTCAAGCTGAATACAGCTGGTTTTGCTAAAGTACTGAGACTCAGCCTCGTATTTTAGGGTGTAAGATGGAGACACATAGTGCTACCCCGATCTTTTAGGATTCATTTCTGTTGCACCGCTGTGAGCCTGCTGTTGCCCTGCCCCAGCAATGGACAAACAAGTGCGGCTTCAGGACACACTTCAGCGTGACGTTCCCGTTGGGTGGGGAATGGGGGGTATCCCAAAAGAGTTCAGAAACCTCACAATATGAAGAAGAAGAAGAAAAGGATGATTCGGTTAGTGATTGATAACTGTGCTGCACACAACAGGCTTCCACATTTAGATAATGTTCACTGTGAATTCCTCCCAACCAATTGCACAGCAGTGCTTCAGCCATTGGATTTGGGCATCATTCGCACCCTGAAAATGTATTATCGCAAGGAAATGCTGAGAAAACTTCTCGTCAGCATAACCTGTAGACAGGAGAAAATTAAAATTAACGCAAAAGAAGCCATTGAAATGGTTGCAAACGCCTGGACGCAAGTTAAAGAAAGCACTATAGCAACAAATACAGAATCTCATTAAAACGAAATTTTCATTACAACGAAATATTTTTTAGGTCCCTGGCAGTTCGCTGTAACGCAATTTTACCTATACATGAAAAATATTATATAGAAAATACAGACAGACATGTTAAACAAAGCATTCACATTATAATGCATTTCTTAAAATTTTTTAAACATAATACCACAAGAAGAAAATAAAATGAGGAAGGATCTTAATTACCTGAACAGCAATATACAGACCAGGAACATTAAAGGACTCAAACATGATTTCTGCTGTATATTCTCGATTCTCAGGTGTATTTAATGGTGGTTCAGTCTGAAGGAAAAAAAAAATCATATAATGTATTTAAAAATGTAAAAAAGAAAACTGGACAAAATAAACCTATAAATATCAAATGATCACATTAAAAATTAAAAAAAAAAAAAAAAAATTCGGACAGGAGCGTCAGTAGACATTGCGCCCTAGGAACCAAGTTACCCGAACTACTCTATAACATTTCAGTAATTGTTTACCGCTCTGATGCTCATCTTTCTGATCATATAATAGTTCATTACAATAGCACTGGACGAGAAGAATTCATAATTAATTGCAGAATTACGGTATTTGAGGGTTCCTCTCGAGTGCCTTTATCTCTTGCACAATTTGGCTCAAAAACTAATCAGCAGATCGTCATATCATAACAGGCTTAAGTTCCGAGTTTGGTATTTTTCTATCCAGCTGTTTGAGCTCTTGACTGTCCTCAAGTAACTGCGGCACACAGACAGACACAAACCCATCATCAAGATATCAATGTTTTCAGTATCATGGGACCCTAAAACATCAAGATCCATCGAAAACTGGACATCGAAATTTTTGACGAATCTGACGCTTTCGCTCCTCCCCCATAGACAACAGGTTATGGTGGGAATGATGCAATAGGAAAAATAAAAGCATTTTAAAATTACATTGGACACAGTGCCAAGTAAGCAGGTGGCTTTGAACACCTTTAATGGTACATTTAGTTCAAGAAGCCAAACACACATTTGTGAACATCTAAATGTTATTTTTGGAAATAATGCAGAATTATTTAATAGCAGCTCTTTTAGGTATGTTGTGATGTATTTAAAATCCAGGAGAGGCAAGAAATAGGATTTGTACAGTTTCACAATTTGCTAGATATGTTAATGGTGCTTGAAGTGCCTAAGAAAAAGAAGAAAAAAATACATACAAACATTTGCATAAAGGCCAGGTTTGTGAAAAGATCTCCTTATAAATGATCACAAAAAGTTGCTATTGAAAAATAAAATAGACTGTGTGTATAAGAGCTTTTCAACTTCCACTGTGGGAATACAGTCTGAGAACCTCTGCACAAAGCACCCTATTCATTCGAGCGGAAACCACAAAAAAATCACTCCATTTACCACCACTGCACCACTAATGCTAACATTTCTAAATGACTTCCATGAATCAGCCGGCAGACAAAAGCTGCTTATCTGGCATATAGCTTTCTTTTCATATAACTCACTTATCACTGACAAACTCAGAGGACAATATCTGTGATATAACTTATATCAATTAGTCTTCACTAATACAAAGAAAAATCTGTTAAAGATACATATTTTAACAAAAGTGTATTCCCAGTTCAAAGCATTCTTGCTTCAAAACTGTGAAATCTTTTATTCAGATGTCAGATGGACAGAATACAGTGCAACTGTTGAGCCACTTATTTTACAAACTGCTTGGACAGATGACAACATATTTAGCTTAATGCTTCTGATCAGAAAACGTCTTATTATCGTGTGATCGTGCATTCAAGTGTACTAACCTACCAGTAAAATGTAAAATATATCTCCCACATAGTTAATGAAAACGCAAAATACGTCCCTGGCGTTAGACTGTTAATGAAAATGGAGGATCGCTGCATCAGACTTAACAGTCTGTTGTTTTTGTGTTTCAGCAACTGTGGAAAGTTCGAGTTCAATATATTGACTAAAACAAATCACACTTCTTATGAAAGTTCTCTTTTTCTAAAACAGGTCTGCATATTTAAAATCATTTCAAAAGCCTCAGATTTGCCCAAGTATCAAAAAGGAATGGTGGTGTAGCGGTGAAAACCTAAACCATTTATTTGAATCCATCCTTTATTAAACAATCCAATAGTAAGCCAAAGCATGTGCTCTATAAATGTGAATGAGTGGTTGCAGGGAAGTTGTGTAGTTTTATAGAGTAGCTTGGACAGCATACAGAAAAAAACAAATTTTCTGCAGCTTCTAGAGAGAATAATAAGTGACAAAATGTTTAAACTGTAATAATAATGTAAACTTAACATGATACACATACTGCTCAATGTTATTTTGCCCAAAAGAAAATAAATCTGTTGTATCTGTTAAAGTGACTTCACTGTTTTAATCTATACAGAAGTCATGTGACATTAAATATAGTAATAAAATAGGTATAGCAGACAACAGAAGTAATCTTAGCATTACAAAGCATAATTTCACATTTACATATCTCCCTATTATAAAAAAAATCCTGGAAAGGAAAAGCAGGGAGACGATACGTGATCTTCTCGGAAGTTCTTGGAAGACACTTAAAAGACCCGCGAGACGCAAACAATATCAAATAACACTCAGTCGTGTAAAGGCACGTAGCATACACAGATCCTGTGCTCTCAGCACGTATAAAGCATATAAGGACAATGCGTTCTAGATGAAACGTCAACGAATAAGCAAAGAAGAAAGAGCAACGCGGAGAAAAGCGACCTAAAAGCGTTGGAGAGAAAAAAAAGGCAGATAAGAGATTATGAAAGCAGTGGAATTCGAAAGGCTCAAACAAACGATGGCGCGATACACATGCAGAGAAAGGTAAAGAATATGAAAGCAGTAAAGTTCGAAAGTATTGTAGCGTCCCAGCCAGGTTGAAGCCTTTTTTGGCTTAAGTGACTGTTAGGTCCGATTGAGGGAGGGCAGACTACAGCACGGAAGACTGATAGCAGCATGACAGTAGCAGAAAGGCAGCAACGGCACCTCCTTAGCATGCGTTCATAACCCCACACCCCCCCAACAACACGAGTAGTATTATACAGCCTGAGAAAGAGATTTAACCATGCCCTGGGCCGGAAATAAAGGACAAGTATTGTTTTTACAACGTCACGTGAGACAAGGCAGTGAGACATCATTTAAAACAAGTCCACAGACATCTAAACCTAGCAGTTGTTGGATTGCTGTTGGCAGATACGCTTCATGGGCTCCAGCCCTTAAAACAACAAGAGACAAGCAAAACACGCAGCTCGCCAGCAGCAAAAAGCCTGCAGATGATCAGAATGCTTCTCCTTAGTGTGCGTTCAGCCAAACTAACCCTCGCCCCATCCCCTTCACAACGACAGCGACAGAGATGCGAAGTGGCAAAAGGACAGCTGCTGTACAGGCTTTGAAATGATCGGGCAGCGAGACAAGCAGAACAGGCAGCTCGCCTGCAGCAGAAAGACAGCAGATTATACGACGGAATCTCCTTAGCGTGCGTTCAGCCGCAACCCCTTCACAACGCGAGCAGCGTTATACGTCCTGCGAGAAAGAGAGGTAACCACGCCCCGGGCCGGAAATAAAGTATTGTTTTTACAAAAGTTTTAAAATAAAAGTGAAAATAATGCATATGTAACAATTCCCATGAAACTAACAATCTCTTTAAATTGTATATTCGGTAAACCAAACCCGGGGGTGGGCAAGCAAAGCGAGCAGGGGGCGGAGCCTTCTAGTCTGGCATAAAAAAAAACCCTACTGCTTTCCAAGTGACGTTTCTCATCGTACAGCTTTTCATTCACTATGGGTTAGCTTTTTAGTGGTTTGGGAGGGGATACAATATGCTAAATGTTATACCTTCATGAGAGTATCTGTGGCAATATTCACAATTTAATTTGCAGGCGTTCTGTTGGAAGCATAGTACTGTCTTACCAAAAGAAAGTAATGATCTTCTGGCTCTGCCCTTAGGTACTTGAAGATAACCTGCTCCATGAAGCGTTCCATCAAGTCCCAGTCTTCAACAATGCCATGACGAATAGGCCACTAAAAGAAACAAAGTTTGGCAAAATCATAAAAACATTCATACATCTGTTACAAACTCTTTGCATGTAGAGAGGAGTTCTTCTGCCTCACAGCCCCACAAACCTAGTCGCAAGGTCACTCTCTCTGTGTGAACTCTGTATGTTCTTCTTATGTGCACAAAGGCTTTCTTCTGGTACTCTGGTTTCATCATACGTTTCAAAGACATGTATGTTAGGTTAACTGACTTGGTGTGTAAAAAGTTTGACAACTTCATTAGTACATTCAGTGCTGAAATCAATTCTCAGAAAACTGCTATAATAAAGGGTGCTTTCTAGACTAGTGCATAGGGAAAAAATGAAGAGAAAAGGCACTATATTACACACAAACCGACAGAGACACCGAAGGGAATTCATTAAAGAATTCAAAAGAAATGCTTTTTATTATATTCCTGCTTTGTAAACCTCTTTACGAAGATACTCATTGGTGAAAGATGCTACATAATACAAAAAAAAAAATTTGGACGTGAGCGTTCATAGGCTTTGCACCCTAGGAACCAAGTTACCCAAACTATTCTATAGGGTGGCACACGAAAAACTGAACCGTCTCCGACCGGCCGGCTCAAGCTATTATACAGGCGGGTGCCATCACGATCATGGAGCCTCGCTGTCGCGATGGGGTCAGCAGCCCCAACTGTGCATTAGTAAGGAAACTGTGAGCCAGTGGTTTATTTCATGATTGACAAAGTGTGGTTCCATCTGTCAGGACATGTAAATTTGCAGAACACTACATATTGGTCAGTAGACAATCCCCATGGAATTCATGAAAAGCCCCTTCACGATGAAAAAAAATTGGTGTCTGGTGTGCGGTATCTGCTACATGGATCGTGGGTTCCATATTTTTTGAGACAACAGTCAACACTGCCGTGTATATGGGAATCTTCGAGGAATTTTGCACAGAATTGACCCCCGAAGAATGCGAGTACGCCGTCTTTCAACAGGATGGAGCGATAATAATCCAAAGACATCAGAGAAACTGAAGGACAATATTCGGAATGAAATTGGAAAAATTGAAGCGGCTGAGCTGTGTCGCGTCTATGACAATATGGTGTGGCGTGCAGAAAAGTGTATTGACGCACAAGGAAATCATTTCCAGCACCTCCTCTTACCAGTAAGTACAGATTTTTGTATTGCATATCTTTCGTTTCGTGTACGGGCTAAGAAAACTAACGTCGACATTGGAGATGGTTCGGTTTTTCGTGTGCCACCCTTTATAACATTTCTGTAATTATTTACTGCTCTAATGCTGATCATTCTGATCATAAAATAGGTCATTTCTATAGCAAGTAACAAGAAGAATTTATAACTAATTGCAGAATTATGTTATTTTGAGGGTCCCTATAGAGTGCTTCATTCTCTTGCATGATCTGGCTCAAATAATAATCAAGCACATCAGCATCTCATAATGAGATGTTTCTAGTTTGGAGTTTATTCTGTCCAGCTGTTTTAGCTTTAGACCATCCTCAAGAAACTGTGACACACAGACACACACAGAGAGACGCACACCAATCATCAAAATATTGATGTTTTCGATATCGGGGACCCTAAAACGTTGAGATCCATCGAAACCCAGAGATCGAAATTTGTGACGAATCTAAAGCTTTCCTTCCTCTCCCATAGACAACAGGCTATGGTGCGGGAGGGCACAAAGCAAAAAAATCATTTTTCCCAGCTAATTAATAACATACTGTAATTCTACCATTGTGCAAACACTTCTGAATCTTTTATGATCAGAAAAAAACTTTCATTTTAAAATCACTCACCTTTGTTGCATATGTTGGTTTGTCGATTGCCTCATCCCCAATATAAAAGTCTAAATCATCAACTCCCTTCATGACTCTCCTCTGCGCTTGATCCCCAACCTTGGCGGACTCTTTGATTGCAATACCTGATACAAAAAAGACAGACATGACGAATCAGAAATGGTACACAGCGCTGAATGTGACTTAAGAATTTTCAAGATCATAGACATAAAAACACATTTAGCGGCTGTCAGTGCTAGATAATTTCTTATTTGCTAAAATAAAAGAATAACTTGTAGGTTGAATATAAAAAAAGTGGCAGTGAATAATCACAAGATGGAATCACGAAATGGAATAAACCTGTTTTTAAGTACTAAAATGTATTAGTCTATATTTTTAAATCATCTTCAGCATTATCTATTTGTTGTTTTTTTTATAGCTAATTCCCCTCCATCACACTTTATGAACTGCATACAGTTATTTGGCTGTATAAATTTAAAAGCAGCACTAAGCACAATAGTTTACAATTAAACCATTCATTTACACAAAAATTGTGTATGTCACTTGTACGTCCATTTTTATGTGCTGATTACTAATTATAACTAATCTAATAGCTTTATAAACTCTGAATTTGTCATTATCAATTGTAGGTGCTAAGGAGGAAGGACAGGCATCCTAGCCGGAGTAAAGGATGGATTCTCGCCTAGACAGGAGACCATAATGGGACAGCCTGGGTATACCAGGAGCAGTTCATTACCCCCACACAACAGGTGGCAATGTTCCTCAGGGCTGAACCCGATTAGGACGCCCGCAGGGTGACATGGAAGATGGAGTCCAGAAACACATCCTTCTTAGGGTCTTTGAGTACTGCCAGAGGGCAGTGCTGATGAAGGACTGCCCTGGTTTCCACACGACCTGGAATTGCTCCGAACGACCACGGCGTGACACTGGAAGCAGTTCCCAGGTCGAAGTCAAAAGGATGTTCGCAGCCTCACTTGACTGAGTCATTGTCGGGAAGCAGCAGGCAACAAGCTACGGGAGGTGGAAGAAGAGAATTTATAATTATTCATTAAGGCTGGTGTTTGTATAAGGAAGTAAAAACCTTTTAATTGAACCTGGAATTGTGATGGGCATTACTGTATCTGCGGTTTCTGTCTCAGTAATGCCCCCTTGTGGTCACAAATTAAATATAATTACACTTTCAGTCACATAATTTTACCAGTCAAAAGTTTTAGAACATTCCCATGTTTCCATTTTTATTGAAATTTAAGCAGGTCATGTCTAGTGTGGGCTGTACTCACATACACCTTGGCTTTCTTTGCAATTTCTGCACATTTAATGGTTGTAATATAGTCTTGTTTGTCTTCCTTTGTAAATTGCTATCGTAATGGTGAGAAAGTGACAATTTACAGTGCAATATTTTCAGAATAATGCTTTAGAACAGGGGTTCTTAACCGGGGGTATCGGTATGGGAACCAAATGCTGGGGGTATGGGACTTGATCTCTGGGTACTGGTATTTATTTTATTTAATGTATTAATTTATACTTGGGTAGTACGTGAATTGAATGCGATAGAATCTTCGAGAACATTCAACATTTCCTGCAAATGATTGTGTTTAATTTTACACGTATTTACTACAACTTTAATTTTAAATTTGAATTTAATGTTTTAATTTTAATATTTTAATTTAATAAATGCATATTTACTGAATAAGCGTGTATTTACTCGTTTATTGGCAATGTACGTATTTCAAAGACTCTAGAAGTGCGTTTTGCATTGTATATAAAGGTGGCAACTGCGTGCCGCCATTCATTCTAGCAACTAATATAAGGAATGATGATGATTATTTCGACAGTCAAGTAAAGGAGGTATGGGACCATATTGGACAATCCACTGGGGGTCTGGAGTCATCAAAAGGTTAAGGTTGCATTATTCAGGCTTTTATTCAGACATGGCATTTGTAAGTAATCAACAAAGTTAGAACACTGGTAGGAATTGTCTTCATCAACTTTCAAAGTTTCTTAACTTCTATTGCTGCAGAAAAGCTGTAAGTTGTTGACCCATCACTTGTTTCCTAAAAAATGGTCTTTCTGTATAACTTAGAAAATTGCATTACTGTCTTTTTCAGTTATTGGTAACCTTAGCCTTATTTTTTTTTTTAACCTGTCAGTTTACCACTTATCTTTGTACCATATGAGGTTATTCACTACATCTGAATTGCTTAAATTTATAAAACAAAACTGGAAAAAACTGTCATGTTTTTTTGATTTTTTATTGAATTTATTAAAAGGATATAACATTCCATATTATCAAGTCAAACTTAACAAAAACTAAATTCAAATCAACCCCCACCCATGAGAAAGAGAGGAACAGCCAGAGTTTAAAAAAAAAAAAAAAAAAAACAATCGGGGTGTTCTACAATTTTTGGCCGGTAGTTAACATTAGCTAAACAAAATAAACTTTAAGTAAAAAGTGGGTTCCAATATAAAGCCTAGGTTTATCAGATCTTCAAGCAGATGGCTAACTACAATACATAGTGTAGCCCTTTTTCCTGAGTGTACTTAAAATTCCAGAAAACGATATTGTTCTCAGTACATGCACAACTGACTCCAAAAAGCAGAAGTTGAAAACAGGTTTACACAAACGTTCAGTGCTTTCTTTAAAACCTCAATGTAAGGAGCCAGTTTTTGATATCAATGCCTCTAGTGCTTCTAGTGTAGTAGACTGACTGTCATAGCTAGTTATCTTCTGGTGCCTGGATAGGCTCTCTTACCCTTGTCAGGAAGGAGAAAAAAAGATTAATTTATCTGTTCGTTTCTGTCCTTGTTTTTATACTTGCTGAATTATCCACTGTATTTTGAATATCTCTTTTGAAAACAACCAAATATTTTTTCTTTCTGTCACTTAATCACTTACCCAGTCAAAAAAATACCAATTCTGAGTATGTTGTTTACCATTCAATTTACAGCACATACCAATTGTACTAATTTTATTACAGGACACATAAAGCCGACAACTTCAAAATATGCTTTCAACTAATTAGCCGTCACATAAGCAAACTACCAAAAAAATATTTATTCAAAAAACCTCTTTGAATGAAGAAGCGGCAAAATTCAGTAGCACAGTATGCATATGTATGACGCATTCTGTTTTCAGAAGAAAGCATGAAAGAGCTTTTTGTATTCCAGACAGACTGAAGTACTGTTCCCTTTCCCTCTGTTTTGGAATTACAAGTAAGGAACACACAGCTGTAAAGGAATCTTACTCTGACATATACTATCAAAGACCCTTTCATCATAAATTGCAGTTGATATTTTAAGTCTAAAACACACATTTTGATTTAGGACCAAATGATTTTGTATGCCTCAAAAAACTAAATAGGGAATTCATTTTCCTGCCTTAATTAAAAGATTCTTTTTTAGCATAGCAACATTATACTCCCACTGAGTTTTATTTATCATGTCATGTCATCTTCAAACCCGATTAATCCACACCAGGGTTGTGGGGGTGATGGAGCCTCTCACAGCATAAGGGCACGTGGCATAAACAAACCCTGGAGAAGGTGGCTGTCCACACACACACACACACACACGGGCCAATACAGCATCGCCAATTCATCTAACAAGAATGGAACTGGACAACCCAGAGGAAACCCATACAGACATGGGGAGAACAAACTCCAAACAGGGAGGGGACCTGGGACGTGAACCCTGGTCGGTCTCCTTACTGTGTGGCAGCAGCATTACCACTCCGCCACCAGAGCATCTGAACTTTATTTATGTTTTAATCATATACTGCTATATGAAAGCATTTTGAACTTTTATTATTAAATATATTATCGTGTTATGTCATTTTCAAACCTGATTAATCCAGACTAGGGTCTTGGTGGTGATAGAGCCTATCCCAGCATAGGGCGCCAGGCAGAAACAAACCCTATATGGGGCATGGCAGAAGAATTAATTCTATTCATTTGGAGATTTTAATTTAATATTGTAACTTTACTATAATTATAGAACCAAATCAAAAAATGTGCAAGTCCCTTTACGAGTTTATAAAGATATTTCTTTTTTTTTTTCCTTAAATCTTTAAAATGCAACCTAACAAACATGGTTTAGAGTTCTGCCTTAAAACAGGACTTCTGATCCACAGTATGGTTTTATTTATTTTAGATTTCTCGTCTCTAAGGTTCTATAATTATAGCAAAGTTGCAATATCAAATTCAAGTCTGCAAATGAATAGAAATGATTCTTCTGCCAATGCCTCATATACATTAAAAGTTAAAAATGTTTTCACATAGCAATGCATACTTAAAACACAAGTAAAGCTCGGGTGGCTCGGTGGTGGAGTTGTAGTGCTGCTGCCACACAATAAGGAGACAAGGGTTCGCATACCAGGTCCTACCTGTGGGGAGTTTACAGATACAGCACAGTAAGATATCATGTGGGCATTTAAAACTGGTTATATAAAATAAATTTACATAAGAGCTCAATGCTTCAAATTAAGCATTTTTGTTCGATTACTCTAAACAGAAACACACAAATTATATTTCTAGTTTTGACCTATTTAACATTCACTTCTTGCTAAAAAAAACAATAATCTGCCAACATGGCAAATGGAAAATTTTCTTGAAAGTACTCACATGATGGAACAATGAACTGTGGTTCAGTATTTCCAGCATATCCAAGTTTTGTGTACCTAGACATTGCAAAAAGGATAAATTAGAATAAAAACACATTCCTTAAGCAAAAGTGTAAGCAAGAACATTTTTGAATTCTGCATTTACTTCACTTTTCTTAACAAATCTACATTTAAATTATATGAACTTAACCAAAGGAACATTACCTGCACCAGAATATTATTATGTTTTCTTCGGTTTCACTACAAAATGTTATTGCACTCAGAGATATGGTGCGGTCTTAAGTAAGCCCTCATACCAACCTTAAAAACCAAACATAAAAGGGTACAAAAATTGCTTCCCATGGAAACAAAATTAAGTAGCATTACATTTTGATAAGCATTATCTAATAATGTAAAATATATATACATTATTCATAAGGTTACAAAAAAAAATTACACAGCCCCTATAAAAGCAGAGTCTCTCTGACTTTCTGCATATTATATGGGGCTCTGATTTTCTCATTACATCTGTAGGGAGGCTCATTCCTGAATTAGACAAAGCAGGTATGCAAGATAGATGGATTCTCATTATACATGCAGCAGATTCATGTGCAGACTGTTTGGTTCATAATTAATGCCTATATTACTTAAACATATTTTTGCAAACATGTTATGAATTTATTAAAACGTGTAATTTATTTTTGGAATTATCAATGTTCTGAGTGTAGAAATCCCACTGGGCAGTCAAACCTGGAAATTGTGCCAGTATGTCTCTAGGCAGCTGCCATGAGCAAAGTATGTGGAAGCGACCCACACAAATAATAATAAAAAAAAAACCACATAGTGACCAAACTGGAACTGAAATCCTTCCTTGCATCAAAATATTACCAAAAAAAAATTATTTAAATATTGATTTCTGTTTCTGTACTGGTCACAACATCCTCTCTTTGTGCTTGTCCCTTGGAAGAGAAAAAGCACGCACACGGACAACGCTATCAGTAGTAAACAAGTAAAATATTCCCTAAATAAATAAATATAAAGTAAGTGGTGGAAATAAGTTTACATAATATAAAGAGGACAAAAAATGCAAGCTTTTGGATTGAAGCGGTTAGTCTTCCAAACTACTTTCTAAAATCAAAAGTGTTTAATCTAAAAGTCATTGTACGCTTCTCCTTCTCAAAAATTGTCAGGCATGGAAAAGGGAAGAAGATGATATTTCTTGTTACCTTGTAAATTTTAGATTTAAAGTAGATCACTCCATACAAGCAGGGTCTTTAACAGACTGAATGTTTTTAATGCAAGTCAGTGTAAAACATGCCATTGTAAGCATACCTTTTACCAGCTGTGACACTCGTCTAGGATGAGTTGAAATCTAAGTAATCAAAGTAGACCTCAGTGTTAATGTTTGCTGTGCACCACCTATTGGAATGCATCCTAATGAGTTCTGGGTTCGAACCTCAAAGGAGGACATGCTCCTCAGGGAGGCAGCAGACTGGAATACCACTTTGACTGGAAGAGTCTCCCGGCCGCTGAAGTTCATCAGCTCAGGTGAGTCACCGCCAGCAAGTCTCGGATTGGACCTTGGACTTTTTTTTTTTTTGTTGTTCTTTATTTTGTCTTATACAATTTCTTGTATTAGGAATTTGTTCAGTTTTCACATACCCCTTGGGGTCAGAGCGCCCCTGGAGCAACTGCAGGTTAATGACATTGCTCAAGAGCCCAACAGAGTAGGCTCTCTTTTGGCAGAAACAGGGACTCGAACCAGCAAACATCCACATACAGGCACAGGTCCTTAGTTTCAGAGCCACCATGCTGCCTAGACTTGGGTCAGCTCGCAGAGCAGCAGGTGTAGTGGTGGCTCGGAGGCTAGGGATCTGCACTGGCAATCGGAAGGTCGCCAGTTCAAATCCCGTAAATGCAAATAGGGACTCTGCTCTGTTGTGCCCTTGAGCAATGCCCTTAACCTGCAATTGCTAAGCACTTTCAGTAGTGAGAAAAGTGCTATATAAATGCAAAGAATTATTATTATTATTATTGAGTGGCATATGGATTGCCTCTTACCCCAGGTCAGGTAAAGCTGGGTGCCATTTGTGAAGGGACAAAGGGACAAGCAGCTGGGCGCATGTGGTGTCGCTGAAGACCTGAGCAATGGGAAGAAACAGCACTGAAGATGCCAAAAGTCCTTTTTTAGGTCCACTCACCAGCAATCTGCATTAAGAGGCTAATACCGTGTTCCATTTGAACTGGGAAGTCAGACTTTATGAGTCTTCTAGTTAGAATTTTCAACTGGAATGCCCCCCCCCCCAACCCCACAAGTAGGATTTCCTACTTGGAAACTCAGGGCTGGTCGGTCAAGTCCAAGTTTGTCAGACTTCAGATTAGGACATCAATACAAAATGGCAACATACACCGTGAACTTCAGTGAAAGCTGTAGCATTATACTCTTTATTAGCACTTCTGTTTGTGTCTCATTAATTCAATCGTTCACACAGTACCCTCTAACCTCTACCTGTGGACATGTTGCGATGGTGTTTGAACAAAAAAAATGCTTATTGCTCAGTAGCTGTCTGCATTCTGAAACAGCAAACACAACAAAAGTTTTCCTGGAGGCGTCTGTATTGT
Source organism: Erpetoichthys calabaricus (assembly GCF_900747795.2). Lineage (NCBI taxonomy): Eukaryota > Metazoa > Chordata > Cladistia > Polypteriformes > Polypteridae > Erpetoichthys > Erpetoichthys calabaricus. Next base: position 186,760,190 of record NC_041401.2, read on the forward strand.
TTTTCCAAATGTTTAACTGGAATGCGGTCAATAAGGGTGTGACGTCATTCCCAGCTTCAACATCTTCTTACATAAATGGAACGCTGTAAAATTCCTTTCCTCCATTTCTCACACTCCTCTGTTGTTACAGTATTTTTGTGATGCATGAAGTAATATAATGCATTGCATTTGACATTTCAACAGATGGCTGGCGCATCACAAACATTTCTAGTAATGAAATTACAAATGTTTGTGACATGCCATCTGTTGGAATGGCAACTGCAATTCATTCTATTAGTACAAATGTTTGTATGCGCCTTTTGTTGGAATGACATAGCAACCAGACTTTTAATAAGGTGGATGTGTGGGTTGGTTCAATTTTAAAGCAAGTTGTGTTCTGAGATGTGTGCTATATAAAATAAAGATTGATCTAGACCAGGGGTCTCCAACACATCGCTCGCAAGCTACTGGTAGCTCGCAACCCTTTTCCAAGTAGCACGCCAAAGGGTTAATGAATCCTACATAAATTTGAAAACTTGATCAAGTCAAATTAGGGGTGGGCGATCTTTCCAAAAAAATCATATCACAATCCACAATCTGAATTGCAATCTATTTTTTCTATGTGGCATACACTTAAGGGAATATCCGGACTCAAACTTTTCAAGACCAAAGTAATACTTTATTTTAAATATCAAACAAAGTTGAATTCAGTTGTTCTTTCGTTCGCTAGTTGAGCGGAGTTAAGGAACACGGCCCCGAAGCTGAGGAAGGCCTCTCCCCTTGGCCCGCTGCGTGTTTTGTCAGATTCGTGCAAATAAATTGGTACCACAAGTGAACTCTGATACATAGTGAAATGAGAGAAGTTGCAAAGTCTACCGGAATGTTCAAGCAAATTCTACAAAAAAAATCTGATCAAAATCCGTTAAGTAGTTCTCTTGTGAAAAGCGGACAGACAGACAGACGTTGGATTTTATATACAGTGGACCCTTGACTTACGAAATTAATTCGTTCGCGAGGGTTGATTGTAACTCAAGTTGGTTGTAAGTCAAGACTATTTTTCCCATAAGAAATAATGGAAATACCCATAATGCGTTCCGAACCTCCCACTGCAACACTTACTTAACCTTTTCATAATAAAAAAGGGTTCTATAATGTGTGTAATTTACCAAAACACCAATAATTTTTCTAATGTACTAACCATAAAGTTATAAAAAGTGCCTAGCCTACCAGAAACAACAATTTCATACTGTACTTACTATTTAATTTGACATCTTTGGGCTGCAGGAAGGGAGGAGGAGGAGAATGAAACAGAAGGTGGATCTAGTTTAGAAGGAGCCTTCTTATGCAAATCTTTTCTTTCTAAAATTGTCGAGATGGTGGATTTCGACATGCTATACATATTAGCGACATCGGTCACACGAACAGCACTCTCATATTTCCACACAATTTCCTTCTTCGTTTCGATTGTGATCGCTTTCTTTACCTTCGTTACCTTCACTTCCTTCCTTAGCAATTATGTGTCTTGCTTGCCATGGTCTTAGTGAATTATATATATAGATAAATCACTGCACTGACCGAAATTACGTCCACAAACACATGTATCTGGGCTCCGACTGACACTTACTAACGCTCTCGGCTGTTTGCGCAAGCGGATACACGTGACCGCATTCAGGTCGTAACGCAAGATGTTGGTCGTAAATCAAAATAAAAACTTTGGTCGTAAATCAAGTTGTTCGCATGTCAGGCCGGTCGTATATCAAGGATCGACTGTAATATATATTAGTAAACCTTCAAAATAATGTGCAGTTAAAGTCTCAACAGCATTCTCAGTATTTCTGAAGCTTAGTAGAGCCAGGTAACTTTAAGAATCTTCATCAAGCAGCTCTGAAAATGTCTGCTTTGTTTGCATCTCTATACCTCTGCCTTTTCTGACGTGAATGTCACGAACTCAAAGTTCAGAACAAGACTGACAGACGAACATTGAAATGACTCCATAAGGGTGAACCTAAGTGGCTCCACTCCACCAGACACTTGCCTCTCTTGTTGACTCCATGCAGTGCCAGTCATCTGACTAACTTAAAAACACATCACACATGCAACTGGACCTGTGAATAAAGTGACACAGTGACATGGAACAAAATGACAAATGAAGAAGTCATATCTGTGGATTTAGAATTGTACTGATTTGTTTTGACAGCATTCATGTTTTAATTGAATACTGTGAGATAAACTAGAAAATGCATAAAGACATACAAAATGCACTTGCAGGTGAGCTAAATATTTTTTTGTAATGTTTTAATGCAAAATGTGAGTTGTGGACACCGACATTTTGTAAATGTTCAGGCAAAACAAGCTTATTCAGTTTGTTTGGGTTGAAATAAGCTATGAGAAGAAACGTTAGAAAACATGAGTAGCTCTCGGCCATTTTCAATTTGTAAATGTAGTTCTTAGGGGGGAAAAAAGGTTGGAGACCCCTGCTCTAGACCTTCACAAAACAAAAGTATTTCAGGATGCATCAAACGATACTTCTGATGTACGGTAAATCAGAAGCTTTACTGACAATAAAAGTCAATAAGCAAAACGAATGCAGAACATTAGCACTCCAAAGCAGAATGCAATAATGTCACTTTAAGGATGAGGAGATTTGATGGTGCATTAGTGTTTGAATCTGGAGACCGCAAGAAGCAGGGCTAACATAAAAAGTCAATATTATAAATCTGAAATGAGTGCCTCCAGACTTGGGCACCATGGCATTAAAGTACTTTCAGACAATGCCAAGTGAAGTACGGCAGGCTTATCATTAATGGGGAAAGCACAAAGGCTTTGGAACATAAGATAATTTAATTCCAGTTGCAGTTGCAGAGTGGTGCTGCAGGCTCAGCAGGTCCAGTGTCATGGGTTGGAATTGCACATCTGGTCATTATCCTGGTGGAGGTTGCATGTTATCCATTTGACCTTGTGGGTTTTATTTCTGGGAACGCCCTTTCTGCTCCCACATCTCTGAAAACATGCCAAGATTCACTGCTGATGCCAAACTGCCTGAGGGCAAAGGAAATGAGTCCTAAGATAGGCTGGCACCCTCTCAAGGGCTATTTCCCACCTTAAGCTTACTGTAGCCAGAATAGGCTACTGCACCTCAATGGCCTAAAATTGATTAAGGGGGATACAGAATATTCAGTAATATTGTACTGTATCGTTTATTTATAACTAGGGGGCTCCGCCCCCTGCTCGCTTCGCTCGCCAACCCCTGGTGTTGGGAATGACAAAGAGCGTGATGTATGAATGAGATATAGAATAGTGTGAAGGTGTAGATGATGCAAATAGAAAGCAAACAATAAAGTGTGTGGCACAGTGTAAAGGTTTATTGGAAAATTTCTTTGTACACGCCGTTTAAGTGTAAAAGGTAATTCCAGGTCAGAACTTGTAAGGTCAATGAAGATGGTCATTATCGTGATCAGAGTCAACTTTGTCAGAGCTTAGAAAGAGTTGTGTCTTTCCAGGAAGTAATGGAATGACTTGGGTATTTATGTTTTCCACATTAATATTTTTTGGACATAATATAGTGCGTTGTGTTAAAAGGGGCATTTGGTCTAATGAGATTGCTGTTCCAAATCTCTCTGTAACTAAGTCGTCGCAGATAAAGGCTTGAGGAATTGTAATAATATGTGGCTGAAGTCCATCTGTATTGGTGAGTGTACCATCTCTCAGTTGTAATAAGCAATTGTTATGATCTGGTTCTGGACATCGTATCTTTTTTACTAACTGTATCTTTTGAAAGCAATGGCAATTGTCTGCGTATTTTAAGGTGCACTGAACAATAGCTGAGTGCATGGCATCTGGAAGAATAGCTAATCACTGTTTAAAATCTCCTCCTAATAAAAGTACCTTTCGTCCAAATCGAATATTATTATTCATAAACGTTTGTAGAAGTTTATGAATGGTGTTGAGTAAGTGACTTCATGCCATTGTACATTCATCAATAAACAACATTTTTTGAAGACGGATGTCACGTGCAGTGCCACCGTTAATGTTCATAGTGGATACCGATTTGTAGGATCTAATGCAGTTGATAAAGATTTCACTTTCAGGTACATCGTCAGTTAGAATCTTCTGTAGATATTCAGTATATGAATGTAAAGAAGGCAGTCTAATTTGACCCTTTTGACAACAACGTCTAAATGTATTACTTGTATTGCCAGTTGTTTCTTCAGGGAAGTGAACTGAATGACAATGATTGCAAATGACATTCATTAATCGGAATGAATTTTCCCGGTGTATGTTTTGCTTGTGCCGTTTGAGAGGCGCGTTGTTGCATGTGTAGTATTTGGGACGTGTTGTTTTGGAGCTGTAATCGATTTGCCTGTGCTGTGTGAGACGCCCGTTGTAGCCTTCCTTGCCGTTAACGTATGTCTGAGACGGGAGGTGTTTCGTTTTGAATCCGTGCCTGTTGCGATGCAGCACTTTGATTGATAGTTTGCGTCATGTGGATCCAGGATGTAGATTTGTGCATATTTGCGTTGTTGATTTGTTTCAGGGTGCACTGTTCCAATGCGATGCAGTATTTGTGCACATATGGGAAAGCAGTATGGGCCATTGTCTTTTGGTGGCCTGATATTTACTAAAAGGAAATGAACTATTGTAGGATCTAACGCAGTTCATAAAGTTTTTACTTTTAGGTACATCGTTAGTTAGAAGCTGTAGTTGAGCTTTGCGTTTTTGGAGTCGAGACATTTTTTCTTTTAGAAATATGGATAAGTAATAAGAAGTATTGCACTCACTGTTAATATGGAGACTTTTCTGCGGTTGAACGGGGAATAGTGCCTTATGGTAATGAGATCCACCTATGCTGCATAGCCGTCTATTTTGTTGTTTCTTTCATGTTCGTGTGTTTGTTCCTGTTATCCTTTCCTTTTCGTTTTGTACCCGTGACTGTGTATTCATGACTTGTTTCAATATGTTTCCTTTTCTGCAGTTGAACGGTTAATAGTGCTTTATTGTAAGGAGATCCACCAATGCTGACACCTATGCTGTCTAGTGTGAAGGTGCTGACGTTCACTTTAGAATATGTGGCTTTGGGTGTGACTTCTTATGGATGTGGGGGGGGGGGGGGTTGTTGAGGATTGTTGTTGCGCGAGCGTCTTCTTTCTTTTTGTGTTCCTGTGTCTTGTTGAATCCCCCTCTTTGTGTGTGTCCCGTCCCTCGCTTGTAGGGTCTGTGGGGTGGTTTTGTGTTCTTTTTTTTGTGTTCCATGGGCTTGTTGAATCCCCCTCTTGGTGTGTGTCCCGTCCGGTGCCTGTAGGGGGGGGGGGTGCCTTGCTGTTGTGTGCGAGCCTCTTTTTTTTTTTTTTTTTTTTTTTCGGGTCTAGTTTCGTGTGCAATGTGTTTCGTGCTTTTCCTGCGTTTGACTTTGCGCCTCATTTCTCCTTTTTGTATGTGCTCACTCCTTTTTTCTGTGGTCTTGTCCGCCACTCGCGGCCCCTCATCCGCCTTTGTCGCCCTCTTTTCTCCGCCTTTCTCCGACTCTCGCGGACTCTTTTTGCGCCTGCGCCTCTCGCGGCCCCTCATCCGCCTCTCTCGCCCTCTTTTGTCCGCCTTTCTCGGCTCCTCAGCCGACTCTCGCGGACTCTTTTTGCGCCTGCGCAGTACGTCTTTTTGCAGCTACGGCCCATGGCCGGATGTGCCTGCGTCCATCATCCGGTTTAGCATTCTCGGTTAGTAATATGGATATTAGAGGCAGCACGTTGGTTAGAGGGGGTGTCCCACCTACACAGGAGTCGGTCTTCTAAGCCTCTTAGGTTAGACGCACGCTAGGGACTTACTGAACAATGTGGATTCCGTCCTGGCTGTGCAAAAGCAGACCGGCTCACTGGCACACAGTTGCTGGAGGGTGCATGGGAGGCAGTATGATAATTCCAGTCCACATGTGTTTTGAAGATTTGGAAAAAAAACAAAAAAACAAAAACATAAGACCGTTCTTCTCGGCATGTGTTATGGGAGGGGCTGCAGGAATAGGAGGTAACACAGCTGCTCCTGCATGCTGTTCATTCCCTATATGAATGCAGGGATAGCCATTTCCAAAAATTTGGCTCCAAGTCAAATTTGTTCACCGTGACCGCTACTGTCTGTGGTTTTCATGGACAGGATATCAAGGCACCAGCAGAGGATGTGAATATCCAATTGAGGAGGCCAAGGGGGTAGCATTGTTGCTTCATACAGATGGATGCTGTGCCCTTTGTCTGATCAGACTGTGACCTTCAGATGTGCACCCAAGAAATTTTCTATCAAGTGTGAAGATCAGCGCCTCTAACTCTGAGGTCATGGCTAACTCTCAGAAAAGAGTGGACTGTTCTCATCAGGTGAGAGGGAACGGCTGATCTTAATGAAGGCATTCAAGTGTCTCCTCTCGTTTGTCAAATTTCTCATGTTTCTAATACAAAGTTTCTGATAGAATGGGCATCTATGGTGACCAATACTAGACAACAGCAAACAATATAAAAAATCTCATGATACTCATATTGCATAAACCACATGTCAAGCATTCCAGTTGTTTGCTTAAAATGCAAAACTCAGATTTTTACTAAAAGATAATTAAATAAACTATTTCTGGACAAAATTTGTGTGAACAAAAATAGTACATACACAGACACACGAGAATTTGAATTGAAGAGCCACTGCCCACCTTTACATTTAAATTCACAGCAGTGAATCACAACTGGAGTACCTCTGGATTATTTAGCGCCAGTCAGTTGTCACCTTCTCACCAAGCTTCTTGCTGATGGTCTTGTAGCCCATTGTAGCCTTGTGCAGGTCTTGTACCTGACGTTCTTAGACAGCTCTTTGGTGTTGCTGACAGTGGTGGAGAGGTTGGAATGGAAGAAATTGATTCTGTGGAACAGGTGGGCTTTATATACATAACGAGTTGAGATCAGAAGTATCTGAAATTAATCGATCGATTGATTGATTTTAATCTGTGTGCCACATGGGCACACAGCCAATTTGTGGGAGCCAGAATTCTGGCTGGGTTGTAGGGAATCAAATCCTTATTTCTCTCAATAACATGCAAATCAATTTATAACTTTTATGTAATGTGTTTTTTTCTGGATTTTTGGTTGATATTCTGTCTCTCTCCATTGAAATGAAACTACCATAAAAATTAGAGACTGTTCATTTTTGGGAAGTGAGCAAACTTACAAGTTGAGCAGGGGATCAAATATTTATTTCCCCCATAGTACAAGTGTTTGTCACAATGTCAGCGCACAACTAGAAGACCTCGCATGTGGATTATGCCCACGGTTTTCAAACTTTTTTGAACAAGTACCACTCCGTAAGGACCAGTAAACTGAAGTACCACTGTCAATGAATCGTTAATTTACGCCCATGTTGTTATGATGTGCATCCGGCGCCGCCGTGAGTGGCAGCCTTTTCAGCAGCTCCGTGTATGACTGTATATGTATGTGTACTTTTCTACTTTTATTTTTCTATTTTTATTTATTGATCACTCCTACCACTTTATTTTATGTGGATTCCTTCCCTGGACACACTTACTTTTACAACGTGGGCATGGATTTTAACACGCCGAGACTCGCCTATTCAAGTACTCAACTTCGGGCGCTGAGAACAAATGCCAGTGCCGGTGTGGTTCCATATTTACCCGACGAGGTAAGAAGGCGGTATCGTGGCAGCAGAGCCGGCACTAAGCTAAAAAAGAAGCGGCTTGCGAGAAAGTGGCGTTTCAAGCCTTCGGTGCCTTCTGTGATTCTGGGGAATGTAAACTCAATCTCAAATAAGATCGACGAACTGGCTGCGCTGGTGAAAAATGTAAGGACCTACAGAGAATGCAGTTTGTTGTGTTTTTGCGAAACCTGGCTAAATAACACCATCCCGGATGCCAACGTGGAGCTACCCGGGTTTAGCACAGTTAGAGCGGACAGAGATGCAAGTACCTGTGGTAAGCACAAAGGAGGAGGACTCGCTCTCTATGTTAATACACGGTGGTGTCACTCGGCATGTTAACGTCAAAATCTCCACTTGCTGCAGGGATATCGAACTGTTGGCCGTAAGTTTACGTCCCTACTATTTGCCCAGAGAGTTTGGACATGTCATTGTTGTTATTGTATACATTCCTCCTCGGGCAGACGTGGAGTCAGCGAGTGACATCATCCATTCCGCTGTTGCTAAGTTACAAACGCAGCACCCTGAGGCGCTTGTGCTAATCGCTGGAGACTTTAACCATGTGACGCTGGACAAAACATTACCTGCATTCTCCCAGTATGTGCACTGTAACACCCGGGGAAATAAGACTATTGATTTACTTTATGCAAACGTTAAAGATGCATACAGCGCCACCCCGCTGCCTGCGCTTGGGAAAGCAGATCATAACCTGGTTCTGCTTCAGCTTTACTATAAACCAAAAGTTAGAGTCCTACCTGTAACCACACGATCATTCAGGAAGTGGACTCCAGAGGCTGAGAATACTCTGAGAGAATGTTTTGGAACTACAGACTGGGATATCCTGCAGGGATCTCATAGTGAGAACATTGAGGAAGTTGTTGACTGCACTACGGACTACATCAACTTCTGTATGGACATTGTAGTTCCAGTAAGAACAGTACGCTGCTATGCTAACAACAAGCCATGGATTACAAGTGACATCAAGGGCCTTTTGAATCAGAAGAAAAGGGCTTTTAAAGACGGTGATCAGCATGAGCTCAAGCGCGTGCAGAAGGAACTCCGAGTCCAACTCAGGGCGGCGAAGGAGCAGTACAGGAGAAAGCTGGAGCAGAAGTTGCAGAATAACAGCATGAAGGAAGTGTGGGATGGGATGAAGATCATCACTGGCTGCAGCTCGAAGCGGGGTACCACCATTGAGAGAGACGTGAAGAGAGCAAACCAAATGAACAACTTTTTTAACAGGTTTGACCACCATAACCCACTCTCACCTCGGAGTACTGCACCCTCCACACATCCTTCTGCTGATACCAGCATAGGAAAGACATCCCCACCCATAATTACAACAGCGCAAGTGAGCAGAGAGCTGAGGAGACTTCGTGCCAGCAAAGCAGCGGGTCCAGATGGAGTATCGCCACGACTGCTGAAGGTCTGTGCATCGGAGCTGGGGGGTCCTCTACAGCGCATCTTCAACCTGAGCCTGGAACAGGGGAGAGTCCCGAGGCTTTGGAAAACATCTTGTATCACCCCAGTCCCAAAGGTATCACGTCCTAGTGAGCTGAATGACTTTCGGCCTGTTGCTCTGACATCACATGTGATGAAGACTATGGAGAGGCTGCTGCTTCACCACCTTAGGCCACAGGTTCAACACGCCCTTGACCCTCTGCAGTTTGCATATCAGGAGAAGGTGGGAGCGGAAGATGCCATCATCTATATGCTACACCGATCCCTCTCTCACTTGGACAGAGGCAGTGGTGCTGTCAGAATTATGTTTCTAGACTTCTCTAGCACCTTCAACACAATCCAACCTCTGCTCCTTAGGGACAAGCTGACAGAGATGGGATTAGATTCATACCTAGTGGCATGGATCGTGGACTATCTTAAAGACAGACCTCAGTATGTGCGTCTTGGGAACTGCACGTCTGACATTGTGGTCAGCAACACAGGAGCGCCACAAGGGACTGTACTTTCTCCGGTCCTGTTCAGCCTATATACATCGGACTTCCAATACAACTCGGAGTCCTGCCATGTGCAAAAGTTCGCTGATGACACTGCTATCGTGGGCTGTATCAGGAATGGGCTGGAGGAGGAGTATAGGGACCTAATCAATGACTTTGTTAAATGGTCCAACTCAAACCACCTACACCTGAACACCAGCAAAACCAAGGAGCTGGTGGTGGATTTTAGGAAGACCCCTCATAGACCCAGTGATCATCAAAGGTGACTGTGTGCAGATGGTGCAGACCTATAAATATCTGGGAGTGCAGCTGGATGATAAATTAGACTGGACTGCCAATACTGATGCGCTGTGCAAGAAAGGACAAAGCCGGTTATACTTCCTTAGAAGGCTGGCTTCCTTCAACATCTGCAATAAGATGCTGCAGATGTTCTATCAAACAGTTGTGGCGAGCGCCCTCTTCTACGCAGTGGTGTGCTGGGGAGGCAGCATTAAGAGGAAAGACGCCTCACGCCTGGACAAACTGGTGAGGAAGGCAGGCTCTATTGTTGGCATGGAGCTGGACAGTTTAACATCTGTGGCAGAGCGAAGGGCGCTCAGCAGGCTCCTATCAATTATGGAGAATCCACTGCATCCACTAAATAATGTCATCTCCAGACAGAAGAGCAGCTTCAGTGACAGACTGCTGTCACTGTCCTGCTCCACAGACAGATTGAGGAGATCGTTCCTCCCCCAAACTATGCGGCTCTTTAATTCCACCAGGGGGGGTAAACGTTAATATTTAACATTATACATAGTTATTGTCTGTTTTTTTCACCTGTATTATTATCATTCTTTAATTTAATATTATTTATTGTATCAGTATGCTGCTGCTGAAGAATGTGAATTTCCCGTTGGGATTAATAAAGTATCTATCTATCTATCTATCTATCTATGAAGAAAAAGTCAGTATAATCACTATAATGATTATAATTATGACGTTAAAGTGCCTAATAAAAGCCGGCTTGGAGTCTTCCACGCATTTACAGTAGTATACTTATACTATATATGATTATATGCAACATATTGGCATTCTAGCAACATCAATTCGTGGAAAATAAAGGACCACACGAGTACCACTTGGCATGACTTGAAGTACCACCAGTGGTACGCGTACCACAGTTTGAAAACTGTGGGATTATGCAACATAGGTAACATGAATTTTTTATCATCAACTTTTTGATTTTGGTCCCTTTAGACCCCTTTGAAAATGTATTTCCATTCTGCATGAAAACATGAGATTTAATCATTTTCTGGGCCATCTCCACAAACTAAATGGGGTTAGTAATTTATAAAAATATTATTTTAAGTGGGAGTGTTCATTTACAATCGAGATGAAGGTGACTGAAGAAAAGATCACATGAAAAATGTATTCATACAGAACCAAAACTGAGACAATTCTGTATTGACTTTGCTGCAAATTACCAGTCTTTTACTTGACAAGAAGAGGCCTTTTCAGAATCCAGGAGGTGAAAACAACATGACAGGCATGCATGTATGGAAAAAAAAATACCTGCCTAGTCTGCCTGTTAGAACAAGTCAGTGTTATGAGGGAAAACACTTGGTGCACTCTGAAATGTTCGTGATAGATACTATAGAGCGACCTACTTTTTAGAAAATGTCATACCAATCTGTAGGACACATATAAAAGAAATGGAATACTACTCAAAGAAAAGACAGCATATTTAAATAAAACTTTAATTTATTACGCCAAATGAGCAGTCAGTACTGATGGAATAATTTTAACAGAGTACTCTTCTTGATTCCCCCCCCCCCCTTAATAAAATCTGCTCCTTTCTCTAACAAAGACACTCCACTTTCAGAGTGGTAGAGTTCATTATACACCTGTTGAAGTCTTCATAGTAATGAAGTCTTAAATATTAGTGACTAGACAAAGAGCCCGTTTCGACAACGTAAGATGAAACCGGCACAAGTTTGTGTCAGCAGTGTATGAAGAACAAATGATGAGTAACAAAGAAGTTGTTCTGTAATGATTGTAGTCCGCTTTACTCATTACTGTACAGGCTTGTACTGTTAGTTGATGAATTTTCCAGGCCTATAGTATAACATTGAATGATGAATGTTCCAGTACAATATGGAATAGTAATAAGTATAAGCACCACACACCTGATATAGGTGTATTGAATGAATGCGTAATTGAATCAGAATGCGCAATTAGGCCTCGAGCTGTAGTCGAAATCGCCTTTCAGGCCTCTAGAGCTTTAATCAAAGTCGCCTTTCTCTTTGAATTTTTGCGGCCGTAAATCCGCCGCCTGCCGCGATGTTGTGGTTGGATGTCGGTCTCGTAAAGTTTTTCGGGCAGCTGCGCAGAAGGTGACTGCGCATTCGGCTTCGGACGGACGTGAGTGAGTGAGGGAGGAGGCAGGCGAATTATGTATTAAGATGCTGATTTTCACCCTTTGCTGGGGAAAGGGTTGTCAATTTAACAAGTGAATGACTGACTTTTATCCAGGAGAACAAAAAGACCTTCACGTAAAATTCTGCAATGGCATGCAAGTCATAACAACATAATAATTTGATTGTGTTTGCATGATTAAACATCTATACTTTCCAGCCCAATACAGATATACTCTACAGCGCATCTTCAACCTGAGCATGGAACAGGGGAGAGTCCCGAGGCTTTGGAAGACATCTTGCATCACCCCAGTCCCAAAGGTATCACATCCTAGTGAGCTGAATGACTTCCAGCCTGTCGCTCTGACGTTGCATGTGATGAAATCCATGGAGCGGCTGCTGCTTCACCACCTGAGGCCACAGGTCCGTCACGCCCTCGACCCTCTGCAGTTCGCATATCAGGAGAAGGTGGAACTGGAGGATGCCATCATCTACATGCTACACCGATCCCTCTCCCACTTGGACAGAGGCAGTGGTGCAGTAAGAATTATGTTTCTGGACTTCTCTAGTGCCTTCCAACACCATCCAACCTCTACTCCTTAGGGACAAGCTGACAGAGATGGGAGTAGATTCATACCTGGCAGCATGGATCGTGGACTATCCTACAGACAAATCTCAGTATGTGCGTCTCGGGAACTGCAGGTCTGACATTGTGGTCAGCAACACAGGAGCGCTGCAGGGGACTGTACTTTCTCCGGTCCTGTTCAGCCTATATACATCGGACTTCCAATACAACTCAGAGTCCTGCCACGTGCAAAAGTTCGCTAACGACACTGCTATCGTGGACTGCATCAGGAGTGGGCAGGAGGAGGAGTATAGGGACTTAATCAAGGACTTTGTTAAATGGTGCGACTCAAACCACCTATACCTGAACACCAGCAAAACCAAAGAGCTGGTGGTGGATTTTAGGAGGCCCAGACCCCTCACGGACCCCGTGATCATCAGAGGTGACTGTGTGCAGAGGGTGCAGACCTATAAATACATGGGAGTTCAGCTGGATGATAAACTGGACTGGACTGCAATACTGATGCTCTGTGCAAGAGAGGACAGAGCAGACTATACTTCCTTAGAAGGCTGGCATCCTTCAACATCTGCAATAAGATGCTGCAGATGTTCTATCAGATGGTTGTGGCGAGCACCCTCTTCTACGCGGTGGTGTGCTGGGGAGGCAGCATTAAGAAGAGGGACGCCTCACGCCTGGCCAAACTGGTGAGGAAGGCAGGCTGGAGTATGTGAATTTCCCCTTGGGATTAATAATCTATCTATCTAGATATAACCCCATACTGTATAGTATATCTACAAAAAATCAGCCAAAAGTTTCATTAACGAATAAAAATGCACCACATAATAAACTGTAGACATAAGGCAGGAGAATCATAAAACAGGAAACCCAAAGACTCACAAGAGTGACTCCCCGTCAATGTTGGTCAAGAGTCTTGACTTCAATTATGCGTCAGAAATGTGGTGTGTAATACTGGAACACCTTAGTGAACTGTCCTGTCTCCCTTACCGTTTACCCAATACCAGTGCTTGACATCTACAGACATTTTCAGATAACTAGTCCATCATAGGCTGTATTAATAATGGAGATGAATCAAAGTACAGGAAGGTTGTGGAGGACTTTGTCTTGTGGTGCAGGGACAACAACTTGCAACTCGATATCAGCAAGACAAAAAGAGCTGGTGGTGGACTTCTGGTGGACCAAGCAGCCTCTGAGACCAGTCACCATTCAAGGGGAGGATGTGGAAGTGAGAACAGAGCTACAAGTACCTGGGGGTTCACATAAACAACAAACTGGACTGGTCTGCCAACACAGTGGTGCTGGACAAGAAGGGCTAGAGCAGACTGGACTGGCTAAGGAGACTTGAGTCTCGTGATGTGTGCAGCAAGCTGCTGGAAATGTTCTGCCAGTTCACAGTAGCCAGTGTGGTGCTCTACGCTGCAGCTCTAAGCTCAAAGGAAGCACTGTGCCTTAACAAACCTGTCAGAAAATCCTGCTCCATCACAGGATGAACCCTGGGCATACTGGAAGCTGTTGTGCAAAAGAGGATGGTGGCAAAATTGGATGCCATTATGGAAAGTCCCCTCCAGGAGGTGCTCAATTGGAGCACTTTTAGCCACAGGATCATTCCACCACTGTGAGCTAAGAAGAGCCCCTGGTGGTCTTTTATGCCCACTGATATCAGGCAATTCAATCCTTCCAACATGATGTACTCACTAATTGTATTTATTTAATTTCATTAACGATTGATTGCTTAGCTGCATTATTTGTCCTATGAGTCTGTAATATCCTTGTTTTTTATGTTTCTGCTGCTCTATGCATCTGAGTATCCCTATGGGATTAATAATGTTTATCTAATCTAACCTTAATAAATATTAGTATATGAAGTCTTAGACTACCCAAGATACAGTGAAATACGTTTAACGCGAAAACGCTTAAGACGAAATATCGGTTAACACGAAATAATACAACGGTCCCGACAAACTATGTATTTTAATGCAATTTTTTCTCTTAACACGAAACGAAAATCGCTTAACACGAAAAGATTTCCCTTGTGGGAATGAACAAAATACGGAAAACACCAGCCGCGCAGGCGAGATTTAAGAGGGGTGTGAAATGAAAGAGACGTGGTTTCACATGTTTCGTAGAAAGGAGGCTAACTTGGCTTTGAAATACCCTCGGAATAGCCTGTGACACGAGCCAATTTTGTTTATCTAAGCTACTTTCACCCTCCACCCCTACAAACGCCACACAAAAACATCTCATCTCTCATCAATTAGCTTTGGAATTCGGTGACGAGTACATCGCAGTGTGAGTAAAAATCAGTGAGTTTGGTTCGCGTTTTTTTTTTTCTATTTTAGAAGGATTTTTTTACGAGCACAATGGCAAAGAGCTCAGGGGGAAAGCAAACTGCTATTTCGCTTAAAATGAAGATGGAGCTTCTTAAGGCTGTTGATCAAAAACAGAAGACAAAAACGGAAATCTGTAATGATTTTGATATTGCTAACTCCACATTATCAACAATACAGTAATTAAAAAAAGAGAGCAAATTACGGAAATATTTGAACGGAGTAAGTTTGAGCCAGAGCGAAAATGGATGAGAACGGCCAAGCACGAGGATTTAGAGACGGCTTTACTTGTTTGGTTCAAACAAGCGAGATCTCAGAATGCTCCCATTTTTATTAAATACATGCATATATACATATCTATGTAAATAAAATGTACTCTAATAAACTTAATTTTGTTGAATATACTGTATGTTTTTTTTTTGTAATATCCTTTAACACGAAATTCTTTTAACATGAAAAAATATTTCAGTCCCCTCAGTTTCGTGTTAAACGATTTTCACTGTAATTATATTTAAAGCTAGTTATCTGGACTTAGTGTGTGTTACCTCATGAAAAGACATAATGGATACAAACGAACACTGATCCATGTAGCTGCTGGTAGGTAAGGTAGGATCAAGCAAGGATCAAACACGTGCTGAAAGAAATCTCTGTCCGAAAGTTCATTTTAAAAGATTTAGTGAAAATTCAAAGCAAACAGTCCACACAAGAATAAAGAAAAGGGTTGTTACAAATGTAGAGTAAAAGGCAAAAAAAAAAAGTCTCTTCTCTAAACTTAGCTTTTCTTGTCAAACTTCAATTGTTTCTACACTTAAAGATGCTTTACTTCGCCTTCAGTACGCTCTAAACACGTGGCCGCTCTAAACCGTGTGCCCTCCATGCCTTACACACGGCAAGGCAGGTCACTAACTGAGACTAAACTGTAGTCAGAGAGACAAGAAAAGGTTAGAATAGCCCAATTCAATTCAGCTTTAGGGGTTTATAAGAACCTCCCATAGACTATGAACTAATATAGGGGTCGCCAACTCCGGTCCTGGAGGACCACCGTGGCTGCAGGTTTTCATTCTAACCCTTTTCTTAATTAGTGACCTGTTTTTGCTGGTAATTAACTTCTTTTGAATTCATTTTAATTGACTTGCTCTTGGAGACTCAGGCCCCTTAATTGTTTCTTTTTTCTTAATTAGCTGCCAAACAATAATGAGATACAAAATGAGCCAAAACAACTGGTGTCCATCATGCAATATCTGAAAATAAAGAAACATGGAGGTCTCAGGAATGCTGATCTGCTCAGGTCCCCAAAACATTTTAACAGAGCTCTTAGAAAAGAGAAAAAGCAACAATTTCGCAAAATGCCTGCTAATGCACCATGACAGCACCAACAAGCCAGAGAATTAAAGAACGAGTTTAATTAACAACAAGAATCGGCACCTCATTAAGCAGCTGCTTGAAGTGAAATTGGTTGGAGTTTGAGGCCCTGACTTAGTTGGCCTTCTCTTGGCTCACTCGCTTCACATTTCATGTCTGTTTGGGTGCCATTTAAGGAAAGAAAGGAAGAAATTCAGGGGAACAAATCCTAAAAGAGAAGTCAATTAAAATGAATTCGCAAGAAGTTAATTAGCAGCACAAACAGGGCACTCGTTAAAAAAAAAGTTTTAGAATGAAAACCTGCAGCCACGGTGGTAAGTTTTAGAATGAAAACCTGCAGCCACGGTGCTCCTCCATGACCAGAGTTGGTGACCCCTGCACTAATATATAGGCAAACATTTAATTTTACTTAAATAACTAGTAAATGGCTCTTACAATACATAAAGGTTTTTCTGAAAACTTCTTGATGTCTTAACAGGGTTTGGTTAACAAACTTTCCCTAGTTATCCCAGCCACTACATGAATTTGTTGAATTCCACCAACTGCATACCCGATTTAAACTGAAGAGGCAGTAACTAGCTAAACGTGGTGTGCCAGTAGGACATTTTAAAAAACAGAACGTAATTAATAACCCCCACAAATATTGCAGTGTCTTGACAAGAGGTCTAGAAATGGTTTAAGCTTTGTATTAACAAGGCTGTAGTCATCTAGCAAAAGTACACTACACTGGCTTTCTAAGATGTGATATTTAAAAATGGCACAAATAAAGTTGAAGAAACTGGTCAAGCTGAAGAAAGAATACACTTCTACACTAGAAGTCCCAGAAAGCTGCCTGCATGCGGCCAACAGAACGTAATGCTTACTTAAGTTTATGGGCCAGTAGGAAATAGCGGGAAGTGCTTGTTCAGCATCTGGCACTAAGATACGCGATTTGACCACGTGAAGACGTACGTGTTGGTCTTGTACGGCTCAGGGCTGCCAAAAAAAAAAATTCTTGCAGTAAGGCTAAATGCAGAAGAGACTGCAGCATACAAAAGAATGACAACCAAAGGCAGCATGACTTATGGAGTGAGGAGTCCAAATATGAAGGTTTCTGATTCACAAAGTACATTTTAGCCAATAGTAAATGGTGTGCAATTAAAGATCAATGGAATGATGACTGCGGATGACATCTGAGAAATATAAGCAGGTTTCAACTCCTCGTGTTTTACCTTTTAGAAAATGCCTTGTTTGCGAAAACATAAATCTTTCACCATGATAAGGATCCTAAAAACAAGAACACTAACAGCATTAGAGTGGCCACCTCAGTGTCATGAACTCCACCTAAGTGAACTTGTATGGGATAAATTAGACAGGGGGGGTGGGGTGTGGGGTTTCAGGGGGTTTGGAAGCAAACAAAGTGAAAAGAAGAGTTATAGCAAATCCTGCAGGAATATTATCTATATTACTAAACCACAGTTAATTTATGCACGGAGGACGTGGCGGACGCACCGAAGCGCATGTGCACTGCGGCGCAGCGCCCCAGAGTCAAACGCAGCGGCTTCCCAGAGTCAGTAGGTGGCACCCAAACAACACAACCTGTAAACTATGACCTGTAAACGAGCCCATATGGATATAAACAATGAACGAAGGCGCCCACACACAGAAACCGCTTTAGTTCAAATAGGGTTATTGAATTAAATGGAAACTTTACCATGCCTACAACCTGTGAACTAAACCTGAGGTGAAGCGTGCACGCCAGGTTGTACAGCCGCCCGGACGCGACCGCCCACACCACCGCATATATGACGACACAGCCATTAAAAAACAAACACGAGACTGCATGAAGAAAACCAATAACAGAAGCGCGTTGAAATGAACTGTCCCAGGAAGCACCCACCCTCCATGATATTTCATCACGCAGCGACTTCCCACCGAGGCGCATACGTTCTGCGCCCTGGCGCACGCCCTAGACTCAAACGCAGCGGCTTCCCAGACTCCGTGGCTGGCACACGAACATCACAACCTGTACACTACACTTGCTGTGCTCCACTCTGCCGGCCGTCGGTGTCAGCAATGACAACGGAATCACGTCTCCACAAAGCGAAACCGCTTTAGTACAGATATGCTTATTTAATTAAATGACATTTCCCCAGAAGCACCCACCCTCCATGATATGTCATCCATCCAAATATCGGACGGAACAGAAACTGATTGCCATTCTTGGATTTACGATTCTCTAGAGAATCGCTGGCTTACTTGTTTTAAAATATTATACAGCAACACATCACAGTGAACTGCTTTAGTCTGATATTCTAAGGGAGGTCACATAAAATATTGACTTTTAATTTTTTTTTTTTTTAATTTTAGTAATATTTATTTGGACTTATTCTATTGCTATAGAGCAGGGGTGTCGAACTCTGGGCCTGGAGAGCTGCAGTAGCTACAGGTTTTCATTCTAACCCTTTTCCTAGTCACTGCTAATTACCTTCTTTTCCCTTCATTTTAATAGCCCTGTTTTTAAGGATTCAGTCCTCTGAATTGATTCGTTTCTTCATTAAATGGCAGCCAAACAGAAATGACATGTGAAACGAGCCAACAGATGACCAGCTAAACTGGGACTTCAAACTCCAACCAATCTCTTAATGAGAAGCCAATTCTTACTGTTAATTAAGCCCATCATTTAATTCCATGGCTTATTGTTGCTCTCATTCTGCCACAGCACACATTTCCAAATCTGTTGATTTTTCTGTTTTTTCCAAGAACACCGTCAAACTGTTTTGGTGACCTGAGAGATCAACCTTACCGAGAGCACCACGTTTCTTTATTTTCAGATATTGTGTGATGAGCACAGGTGAACTGGTCATGTGGTGTCTCATTATTTGGCTGCTCATTAAGGAAAAAGAGACAACTAAGGGGTCTAAGTCAAGTTAATTAAAACTAAGGCAATAAAAGTTAATTAGCAGCAAAAATTGGTCACTAACGAAGATGATGTTTAAGATGAAAAACTTCAGAGACTGCACCCCTCCAGGACACCCGACACCCATGCTATAGAGAGTTTCCACAAGCAAATAAAGAACAAAGTTTAAAAATAATGTTCTTTGATGGCCTAAAGGCCATGTCAAATTATATGACTTTTCAAGTGAATTCCCTGTCGGAGACTTCATTCACACAATCTTAGCGAGTTGGAGGTAGTGGCAGCATGCTCCCATTAGCAACAGTTGCATAGTTTTACATACCCAGTGACTCGGTCCAACCAGTCTACAATTTGCCCTTATTTAAGCTGCAGTGGCAGGCTTGTCTGCATGTGAGAGCGGACAACCAATGATCACTCCCCAGGAAATATAAAGCATAAAATGCAGTTGCAATCAGTAAGATATTTAGGTGTTATTGGATCTGACAAATAGAACAGACACTCGTCTGTCTGATGTCAGGTGTTTTAAGTACCACAACACAACGGAAAAGAAAGCAAAATTGCGGCCGAATGCACCGTACCTGTAAAACCTTTGCAAGGGCACCAGCTCTGTCAGGCAGCATGTCTACTGGCAGTCATGAAAGAGGGAGAACTCACAATACTTTGGAAATGTAAAACTGTATTGGAAAGTTACCTTCAGTCATCTTATCTCACAGGCTAGGCATGTAATCTGACATTGTCAAATGATGAGAGCAGAAAATTCCATTATCAGTCTTGATCTCCACTCTGACTAGAAGTTTTGTAATGCAACAATGGCATAAGACTTGCGCCAAATATGGTACCAAATATGTATGCAGAAGAATCAACACAACATAAATGAAAAATGGATAGGAGTCCATCCAGAATTTACTGTGTCCAGTGTTGCCAAAATAGACTCTTACCCTCTGTGAAACTGTATTATAATAAACAGGTGTGGAAAAATGAGCAAAACACAAAAAGGAATTTGCTGGATATTGCCAAGAGTTATGTGTGGTTCAACCCGATTGGCTACTTCCCCTTATAACTCTGCATTGAATTAAGCAGTTTTGACAATGTATGTCCATTTACATTTGACAATTTGAAATGGGCAAAGAAGTCTGAAATAAAGCTGTGCCTTCTCCTGTATTTTTTCCAAGGGCAGCGTGGGTGATAGAGGAAGAAAGGAGCTGTGCTTTCATTGGTTTACGCGTGAGGGGTGCAATAACTGCTATTGATGCCATTTGTGTAGCACAGCACTAACAATAGTTTACGTGCACAATAAATCATTACTATATTTGTTAAAAAAAATGTTTCAGTCTGGAAAGCATCTTCTGCATGTCTACCAAATATAATATTGTAATAATAATAATACATTTTGTTTATATAGTGCCTTTCCCCATGCTCAAGGTGCTCACAACACTAAGAATTTAGAACTATATCACAATATGCATTTGTGGCCATGCCACCTACTTCTTCAGATTCCTATGAGGAAAATACAGAGATGCTTGAAATATGCTTTCACACGTAAAATATTAGGATGAACTGAGTGAACGGTGCTTCTTACTAGGCATAAAATGTTACATTCAGTCAAATAAATGGGGAAAAAGAGACTGTAGATTTAAAACACAACACTTAATAATTTAAAACATAAACACTTATTTTGCTTTTAAGAAGAAGGTAAATAAGAGCCACTGCTTAACATTTATATTTTTGTTGCATAATTTTAGCTTGCAACACCTTGGTATTGCAAATTATTCTGCTTGCTCAACTACCTGATATTGCAACAAGGAGATTAGCTAGGAACAACAAGATGCTTAATGGAAAACAAAATACCATTTAGTATTCAGAGAAAACAGTTTTGGTCCATTTCCAATATAGTGTATCAGTTTAATGGTGACGTACGGCCACTTCCTTTTTATACACTAGTGTTTAAAAATAAAGAAAAACTCTTACTTCCTTTTTTGAGTCTCAAAGGCAAGTAAAACTGACTGAACCTGTAGGCAAACAAAAAAAGTTTTACTGCTTTACAATATCCTAAAACTTCATTGAATAATGTTATGAGATCACAACAATTAGTCTACCTAGTCACAGAAAAAAACTGGAATTTATGAAAAACGTAAGATATAAAAAGGGAAGCTTGTAGAGATATTACTACAAATGGGAATGTAGGAGGAGAAATATGACCAGGGCTGTGAGGTCAGCGTTGGAAGCAACTGCTGGGTTACTAGACTTGGAGTTGGTAAAAATGTAACAGTTGTTCATTACTTTATTCATTCAGTTCTGGGCGCCACACTGGTGGGTGTCTTTTACAGAAGCTCTCTCTCCCTTTGCTTTTACTTTTAAGGGAGACTTTAACCAGTTAATTATATTATTATAAATACTGAGATTAAGATTTGGCCTCTGGAATGTTACTATTAATCTTAATTTTTTTAATCAAAGATATGGTGTTGCCATCGCAAATGTGGACCCAAGTGGTTGGCCTGTATCAATAGTCCTGTAGACAAGCTGTGAACTTTAACATTTTCATCAGTTTAGCGAACAGAATTGAAAGAATTTGATGGTTACCTATGTCTGTAATGTTTGAAAATGTACAGTTAGGTCCATAAATATTTGGACAGAGACAACTTTTTTCCAACTTTGGTTCTGTACATTACCACAATGAATTTTAAATGAAACAACTCAGATGCAGTTGAAGTGCAGACTTTCAGCTTTAATTCAGTGGGGTTAGGGTTAGGTAAACCTAATTAGGTAGTTAGGTAACCCTAACCCTAAACATAAAAAATCTTAATTGAACAAATCCTCGGTGCATGTGTAGACAGTCACCACTAGTGACACACAGTGAACAGCCAAGGTGAGTGAGTCATGCCCACATTCTACAAGTTAAAAGTAGAGTATATACACGTTTGGTGCAGTATTTAGGGCAAAGCTTTTATAAGTTAAGAGAAGTACTGTATTACATTGGGTACATGTGGATCCTTAGTAAGACAGGGTGCGGATAATCAGGATTCTACTGTATTTTGCTATTGTTTTCCTGAGCTTCTGTAAAGTTTTAATTTCCCTTTGGGGACAAATGAAGAACATCTATCTATGTATCTATTAAGTAATAAAAATGCAGACTCAATAAGTGCCGTGAGCATGGGAAAGGCGCTATATAAATACAACGTATTATTATTATAACAATACATTAAAAGCATCCCTCTTGGAAGATTTTTAAAATAAAACAAGTGTGTTTCTGAAGCCCTTAATATACTTCTGGGTTTTTTCCTTATTATTCATTTTTTTTATTTGAAGATCCATAATGAGAAAAACACTCCTTTCAAGCAAGATCTACTGAAAATGGTAAATGACAAATGCAAGTTATGAAATAAATGTCCTTTGAACCTCCAATTAAATGTAGCTATGGAGTCTATTTGCCGTTTAAATGTGGTCACCTGTGTTCACGTGCATTTCCTTCCAAATCCCAGACGTGTACCATTATAGGACTGGCAGATCTAAAATGACTCAGGGTAAGGAAGTTTACATTGCAATGGACTGTCACATTGAGATTATTGTTACCAGGGTTGGCTTTGGTTGTCTTATATTAATAAAACTCGGTTCAGGAACTTAATACATGGTTGTGTATCAGTGTAATATTTCATTCCACAAACTGTTTAATGTATAATGCACTTAAAAATATTTATTAAAATAAAAGGATCCTTTCCTCTAAGCTCTGGTTAATAAATAATCACAAACCGGCCTAATTATATTGGGGAACTGATTGAAATGTTCTCACACTTCAAAGAACACACATTCAACACTGCATTAAACTCAACCTTATGTAGCATTCACACAAATGAGTCACAATATCACTTCTGCTTTCTAAAACTGGCATCTTCATGTCAGACCTGTGGTATTTAATACACAGCAGCTAATGATGTCATTTTTTTCCCCCAATAGCACACTTTCCATTTACAACTATAGAAATCTGTATGCATTTACAATTAATCATTTAAAATAAGACTTAACACTAACAGAAAACACCTTTGTCCTGCATGATTGTCTTTCCTACCAAGAAATCACATTCTCAAACTCAAGAAATTGAATATAAGGTCATAAATGGGCCAAAACCTATTCAGGCAGAATACGGGGCAAGGCAGAGAACACGCCAGAAGAGGGTACCAGTTCACTCACACAAACACCCATATACTTGGCCAATATGAAACCGCAGACAAACCTAACTAACATGCATGTCTAACTGCATGGTCCGGTGCTAGATGATTTGGCTAATTGGTGTGATGAGTGATGAGTCTTTTCTACACCTAAACTTAAGAAACTAATGATCAATTTTTGAAGGAACACCATTTACCCAGAAGAAAGAATCAACAAATACTAAGCAGTGGAGACAGTTGACAATTACAAATATCTCCATATAGACTCCAAAGTGATATTTAATGAAACAACAAAAGTTCTCTGCAAAATGGGACAGAAGCACCACTGCTGCCTAAGGAAGCAGAATGTTTTTAGCAGGCATCAAACATGGCAGGTTATAGTACTTGTAAACAGCTGTCTCACAGATACAGTTCCTGGGAAATATGTTGTCTGTGTCTATGTCCAGCAGCAGTGGACTGGCGATATTCGTGCAACATCAAAGAAGGATTAAGACGTACAAGTGGTATTTATGCATCTTCACAATCCCTCTTAAGGCTTACAGCTGATCCAAGAGAGACGTTATCTGTTGGGTCCCTTTTGTGCATATCCTGATGGTCACTGATGCACCACTTACGTCAACGGGCAGGCTCTATAAACTTCCAAATGACACTGAAAAGGACATCTGTGCATTGCTCAAACACTCAAAGTAGACACTGTTTCTTTGCGGTTTGTTTAAAATGTAGAACTGCATTTAGCAGAATAAGGTAGAATAAAAATATAGACTATTTAGACATAAAATATATAGAGATGGACACCTGCATCAGTGGACTCAATCAACCAACAAATAGAAAATAATCGAGGAAAAAACCAAAACAAAATCTAGAAAGGTTCAAAAAAGCAAAATTTGAACTTGCTGCGTGCCAAGCACTACGCCAAATCCACGCAAATGAAGTGATGTGTAGGCATACCCAGAAGCAGCCTACTCCAAAGAGTCAACGTCTGTGATCGGAACTTAGTTCTTCTGACATCCTACAGTGCCACACATCTTACCGCCTCACCACATCGGCACCATAGGCACCATACAGAAATCACCATCACTATCGTCATCATCATTATTATACAAGGATTTTTAAGATACAAGAACAAAGATTTTGGTGAGGGTTAACACACTATGTGTGTATGTGTTTTACAGATAGAAAGAATTTATAATGAATGAATGAATTTATAATTTTCTCAATTTATAATCATATTTTCCAAATGTACTTGTATTATACGGTAAATATTCTGTGTTTTATTCTATGTATTTCTCTATAAGGTCATTGAACGAAAGCAGCAAGTGTGGAAAGAAACAAAATGTTACGCCGTTGCTGATGTCTACTAGGTAGTTAGGCTAAAATGGTGGTTTCTCTACTAGACAGGAAGACTTGTTTTTCTCGTCACTACTCCCTAACCCAGTGTTTCAACCCACTATTTCTCATGAAAGTGTCTTTGCAACACACCTAGGGCAGGAGGGAGGGGGTCCCCTTGATGAATTGCACGAGACTGACATAGCGGGGGATGTGGTGGGGTGCGGGAGGTATGTTGTTGGGTCCATCTTGGTGAACTGAATGCGATTGTGACAGCTTGTAGTGGATGTGGGGGTCCCTTGATGAAGTGTCAAACCATGTTTGAAGCAAGTGTGATGATTGGAACAGGGACTAACTGTGATTCTGTGTTTGGACTTTCATCGTGACAACGCAACGTATAACTGCCCGTGACAGAATTTCATTTCTTTCCCTCTATTAAATAAAATGACTTATTCAAATGTTTGGCTCTGGGATTTGTAAAATTGTCTTTGCAAAAGCTAGTCTAATGGGAAACTTATCGTTTTAATACGAATGGCATATGAAGATCTTCTTTGTTGTGAAATGTTAAGAGATATACTACATTACCTTTGCTGGATACATCCTTCTTTCTACAGTAATTCGTGCTGTGGAAGACATTCTTCGGGATGCTGTAAGTTGATGTCTTCATCTTCCACACGATCACCACCAATTGTTTCAGCATAGTCTATCGATACGCATTTAACCAATTTGCCGTGTAATTGATCATCATTTTTGGTATTAACTCATTTGACTTCATTGTTTTTAGGTGCTAGGATTGCCCGCATACTCATTTTTTATGTTAATAACCCTTCCTGATGAAATTCTTCAATAAGATTTGGACATAATATTGCCTTCTTAAATTGGGAACTTAAAGTGAGGAAAACGTTACAATTAATAAGAGCTGAGAGAGCAGAAACTGTGTCTGTCAAAAACACTAATGAGAAGTGAGATTACCGTATGCGTGGTTGAAAATAGTTGAGAGGAGGGTGTGACTTGACAAAAATCATGGCCAAAGTCTCATCTTGCGGGACTTGAACAAAATCTTTAAAAAAGTCTTGTCGTGTCACAGGATTTTTTTATATAATAGGGAGATATCAGCTCAAGACCAACCTGCAGCAGCCCATGACCAATAAGTGGATCATAATAATACAATATTAACAACTATTTACATTGCATTTGCATCATTTACATTGTAGTAAATTAATCTATAGATGATTTAAAGTAATATAGAAGGATGTGCATTGGTTATATACAAAAATACTATGCCATTTTTTAAAAGGGAGCATCTGTAGATTTTGGTATTCGCAGGGTATCCTCATACTTGTATTACACAGGTCTGTGATTGTACGTAATGTGTCTTTGTATTTTGCATTTCTCACTGTATCACTGTAGTAAAAAATGGCATGTTTGACACCTTAGAAAATATAACTTTATACAAGGTACCGCCTTAATATTTTGTGCATTTAGTAAGTAAACCATGCTCTTTCCAGTGTTTTTTTTAACAACAGACTGTCATAAAAGGCCAAACTGCATTTGAAATATAAATATTACTAGCCGACGTAAGAATAGGAACGGAAAACGGTGAGAAAGGAATTCAGAAATCAAGAAGAAATAAATATTTCTTGAAAGACGTAGTGTGCATATAGAATTTCCGGCCAAGCAGGATTACTTGTGAAAGTGATAAATAAACCAGGCTTTCCGAATTTACGTACTATGGCCATGGCATCCTGATAGTTTTGTTGCATGCATCTTGGACTTCCTGGAAATGTGGACAGTAATATGATCATTTTGCCTACACAATCGTTATTTTCAGCGTTTGCTTGCAGTGCGTCCGATAGATTACATCAACAAGATCTGCGTGTCGAACTGAGATAGTTGAGACGCGCGCCCTCTGTTTTAACATACGTATCTACGACGTACTGTTGGAATAGTTTGCCGCTGGAGTGCAAAATACTAAATGTATTCCTCATTGATAATCTGCACGCGTAAAATTGGCACTGAGTAAGGCTTATTCGCTTGCCGGTTCTTTTATCGGGAACATGTTGTAAATTTTTGTGCCAGCCAATGTTTCTCGTAAGGCAATAAAAGTGGGAAATCTGTTTACAGGAGTTGCCCATGGGATAGATGCAAATGTCCCTTTTGGCAAACGTTTCGCCATCTTCTCCGACGAAAATCACTGCAACATCGGTATGACATGTTGGGGCACTGTATCATCGTAAATCCTGCCTAGAGTTTTCCTTGAAAACCATTCGTACAGATGCTGTTGGATTGGACTGAGCAATTTCATGCATGTGTTTGTATGATTTAGCGAAGGGGTTGATGGTTCTGAGCATGGAATCTAGCTGGAGAAGTACATTTTCACAGCATGCAGAGTTTGCTTTATTTTGTAAGCGTACTTTACTAGCTTGCGCTGTGTCAAAAACATACAACTGTCCATATCCTGGAGAGGTAGAAGTGTTGGCGTATGGTGGAGAGATTTGGTGATAAATTCCCCCTTGTATTTTAAAACAGTATGGTCCGTGGCCAGGAGGTTGAGTTATCTGTGCATCAATGGAAGCAAACGCTAGAGAAGAGCTGTACTCTGGAATGTGTTCACGATCATTTTTAGCTTTTGATGTTTGCTGTTTAAGAAGCTGTTGTAAAGACACAGGTGGCTCCCGCAAGGGTGGTAAAGCTATTTTACTGTTGTGGCAGCACCTCGGGTACTTGTTGGATGTGTTACGCTCAGCAGGCCTGTATAGTGCATGACATGGAAGACGACGAATAGGAATCGAGAAATGCCGTTTCGGCTGCGTGTGGGCGGGACCGGTATTGAAGGGGAAGCAGGACGAACCAGAAGAGAAATATATAGAAGAGATTGATTTATGAGGCATTAAAATATAAACATACATATTGATTTCCTTCAGACATGCACCTAAATGGACAAATGGTAAAAGAAAGCTAACATTTAAAGAATTTCCCAAAAATGCACATTTCTGAACTTTATTTGCCTGTGAATATACTAACACATATATTTCTAAATGCAAAATATTAAAAGAAAAACTCTGAACCGTTTATTTGTGACTCAGGTTGGAATGAACCCCCTTGCAACCCAGCGGTACACCAGGACTAAACTTGGGCACCGCTGCACTAGGCAACGGTGCTAACCACGGTGCCATCATGTGGATCCAGTGTGGCTTTGTTATGCACTGGTACTCAAAAGCTTATAATAATAATAATAATACATTTTATTTATATAGCGCCTTTCCCATGCTCAAGGCACTTACAGAATATAATAAAGAACGGCAGAATATACAGTATATAGCATTGTACAAACCAGATAAATAAATAAAGAAGATTAAGACAGTAAATTCTGAAAAAAAACAGACAACATAATTGATGGTCTAGCACACACATACAGGTTACATTGGCATCTTGACAGAGATGTAAACTGAGAGAAAGGTAATAAAGTCAAATAGAGCTAAAAGCCTTCCTGAACAGATGAGTTTTGAGTTGTTTTTTAAAGGAATTCATGGAGTCAGCTGACCTGATTAATTTTGGTAGGTCATTCCAGAGTCTGGGCGCTATACAGCTGAAGGCCCTGTCTTATAGCGAATTTAAAATAGCAATTACAAAATGGATGGGTGGTTTCTGTTTTCTTTGGGGTTCCCGATTTGCGCAAGATGCTGCTTTGGATGGCCGCTTAACTCGTTTGGTTTTGTACTGAAAGCGCGATTTCCTGAAACTAACACCATAAACTTATAGCCGCTTCTGTGCCCCAAATGTCACTTGATTTTTCGCACGGATAGAGTTGCAATAATTTTTTTTTTTTATTATTGCACCCGGTACTGTAATGATGGTTCATTTAAAACACATCCATTAAAAACATCTGTCTACTTCCGCTACAATCTCGCAATCCCCCGCTCCGTTTCGAGCAAAAATCCCACCTCACGGTTACCTGCGATCCACATTCGACCGTCAACCAATGGCCGTCTTTAAAAGCACAAATTATAACGAGTGGGAAAGAAAACGCCTTATAAGGCATTGAGCGAAACGCTTGAAAGCAGGAAGAGATTTTTGACAAGACTAGGAAGTTGTTCTGCGCCTGCTCAAACCAAAAGCCTGCTTTTATTAAAAAAAAAAAAAGAAGAAGAAGAAGCCTAATAGAAAGAAAAAAAGAGAACACAGATACTAAGATCTATAACCACAGCAGAACTTTTTTTTAATAAGACGCACAGTATACGTCAGCTAGGAGGCATGTAGGCAGGGCGCCGTGTCACACACAACTTGGTCCCCGGCTCTGCTCAACAGACGGAATCCTCCGTACCGAGTTATGGGTGGATCCGTTCATTGAAGAAGGAAAAAAAAGCCCAGGCAGGAAGAAGATGATTTTCTGATGATGAAAGCAAATACCTCCCCGCGGCTACACTATTCCATTGGCGACAAATGTGTAAAGAAACGATCTCCCACAGACGTGCACCTTGCATAGGTCCTCCTCATTTTAATTAAATGCAAAAGCTTGCACGAACTATTCAAAGGGGCACATTGGTCAAGAATGAGCTAGCAGCAGAAACGTACGAAAACACACACATATACACACCCTAGAAGAGAGAGAGAAAAAAAGTGCCTCCATACAAATCATTACACCTCCGCTTCCTCTTCGCCCGTCTTGTCAAGAAAAAAAATCAAACGCGAATCGGCACGTCTTACCCCGTTCCACAGTCGACCACGCAAGCCGGCAACCTTCCTGCCATGTCTCGGCGTTCCCGTGGATCCGATTGTACAAGGTGGGAAAAGGTGTAATTAGCTTGAGGAGCCGCTTGTCTGACCGACCGTCCAGAGGCGGAACCCTGAACCCGCACGGCCAAGTTGTACTTCCGCACTCAGACGGAGGAAGCGCCGAACGAAGCGCGCGCGCGCGGACGGACGGGAGGGAGGGGTCAGGGGAGGAGCGAATGAGGGAGCGAACGGGCGGTGGCGGCGACTCTACAGAGCGAGAGAGACGAGGAGGACGGTAATAAGGATATACAATTCCAGAATAAATTTAAGAAACATTTAACCTACCAGTTTCCGATCTACATTTTTGGCTGGGCCGACTAATAAGGATATACAATCCCAGAATAAATTTAAGGAAAATTTATCCTACCAGTTTCCAATCTACATTTTTGGCTGGGCCTACTTAACAGCATTATAGGCGCAGGAGCAAAGCAGTGCACTGAGGGCCCCTATCTATCTATCTATCTATCTATCTATCTATCTATCTATCTATCTATCTATCTATCTATCTTATCTATCTATCATATAGTGGCTTTCATTTCTATCTATCTATCTATCTATCTATCTATCTATCTATCTATCTATCTATCTACACAGCCACTTAACAAGTCACAACATACATAGATTAGCATGGGGCCCCTATATTCATGAGGCCCCAGGGCAACTGCCCAGCGTGCCCATGCATTAAGACGGCCCTAATTTTTGGGGCCATGAAGCTTGAACTGTTATGGGGGCCGCTTCACAACCAGCAAAGAGGTCTGGGTAACCACTGTTGTCTTCTTCAATCGGGTTGTTCCATGACAGCTCACCACAATTTTTCTTTTTAAATGTAACCACTGCATCTCAAATTTTCATTAAAAGTGTTGTACTGAATTACACTATATATTTAATATTATTATGAAAAAAAAAAATGTATACAGCAGACACCCAAAATGTTTAAGCAATGTGGACAAAAGTTGCTTATGGGGCCAGTCTGGGATTTGGGGCTCTGACACCTATGCTTCATTAGTTTCATAGTAGATCTGCCCCTGTATCCCACAAAATGTGATGCAGATAGTTGGTTATCAGGTGTGTCTCAATTTTAGATATTACAAGTTTCATTTCATTCCTTCTGTTAGTTGAAACTGATATTAGGAACCCCCCAATTCAGGCTTTTTGCTGATGACATTGTGTTGTGTAGCACCAGAAATGAGAAAGATGGAAGGTGGAAAAATGGAGAAGGGCTTTGGAAGATAGAAGGTTGAATATAAATAGGAAGAAGAAGAAGATAGAATATATGAGGATTAATGATAATCAGGATTCAGATGTTAGCCTGCAGGGAGGGCTATTGAAAAGAGAGGATCCATCCCTCCATTGTCCACCGCTTATCCAAAGTCGGTCGAGGGGACAGCAGCCTAAGCAGGGACGCCCAGACCTCCTACTCCCCGCCCACCTCCTCCAGCTCCTCTACGGGGACACCGAGGCATTCCTAGGCCAGCCAGGAAATATAATTCCTCCAGCGTGTCGTGGGACTGCCCTGTGGCCTTCTCCCACTGGGACATGCCTGGAATACCCCCCTAGGGAGGCGTCCAGGGGGCATCCTGACCATATGCCCGAACCACCTCAAATGAGTCCTCTCAATGCGGAGGAGCAGCGACTCTACTCCGAGTCTCTCCCGGATAACTGAACTCCTTACCCTGTTTCTAAGGGAAAGTCCAGCCACCCTGTGGACAAAAATTCATTTTGGCCGCTTATATCCGCGATCTTGCTGTTTCGGTCACTACCCAAAGCTCGTGGCCATATGTTAGGGTAGGAAGGTAGATCGACCGGTAAATCGACAACCTCACCTTTTGGCTCAGCTCTCTCTTCACCAGGACGGACCGTTGCAGAGGACGCATTACTGCGGATGCCGCACCAATCCATCTGTCAACCTCCCGCTCCATTCTTCCCTCACTCGATACTTGAACTCCTCCACTTGAGGCAGTAATGTATTCTCAACCCGGAGAGAGCATTCCACCATTTTCCGGCAGAGAACCATGGCCTTGGATTTAGAGGTGCTGACACTCATCCTCGCCGCTTCACACTCGGCTGCGAACTGCTCCAGTGAGAGCTGGAGATCACTGTCCGATGAAGCCAACAGAAACCTGTCATCCGCAAATAGCAGAGACGAGATTCTGAGGTCACCGAACCAGACCCCCTCTGCTCCTTGGCTGCGCCTAAAACTTATGAACAGAACCGGTGACAAAGGGCAGCCCTGGCGGAGTCCAACCTCAACAGGAAACGAGTTTGACTTGAAAAGAGAGGATGACTTTAAATAAATATCTAGGATCAGTGGTGGCCCGAGATGGAAATTTACAGGCAGAGATATCCTACATAGCGCACTGTAGATGGAACAATTGGAAGAAGGATTCAGGAGTATTGTTTGATTGAAGAATGAAGGTGAAGGTTATAGATCAGGTTTTTAAGACAGTGGTAAGACCAGCAATGATGTATGGAGCTGAGACCTGGGCAGTAAAGGGGGAGTGCAGGAGAAGAAGTTAAATGTGGCAGAAATGAGAATGTGGAGATGGATATGTGGAATAAGAAATGAAGAAGTCAGAAGTACAACAGAGGTTAGGGAGATATCTAAGAAATTACAGGAAAGTGGGTTGAAGTGTTATGGACATGTGACGAGTAGAGACAATGAATATGTGAGGGAGGCCAAAGGAGACGTGAATGGATAAATTAAAAGAAGATCTGAAGGAAAAGAGCTTGACTGGTGAGGAGGTGCAGGACCCAGCTGTTTGGAGAAGGTTGATCAAACACATTGATCTGGAATAGAAGCAGAAAAGAAGAAGAAGAAGAAATTAGGAAGTCCAAATGTAATAATCAATAGCCACTCCCCCATATCCCAAACATGTGCCTGTTAGGTTAAAATATGACTCCCAGCTAGCCTTCTAAGAGTAAGCGTAGGTGTGTGTGCGCTCTGCAATGGACAGAGACTTCATGATGATTTGGATTACCTTTCATGTGATTGTGACAGACAATCCTGAACTGGTTTACTAGGTTGGAAATTAGATGTATGCATGAATAATGTTCTTATAAGCGTTTGAATCCCAATTCATTGAGCGATTTTCCTATTTACTCCTCACTTGAAGATAATTTGCTCAGATTTTATGGTCAGTACATAATGCTTAGAAGTAGCTACTGTAGTAAGGTTATGTCATCTTGGTTCAATCAGTAATTGCTGATAGTAATCCAGATGGAAATATTATTTACAAGCTAGTCTGTAGCAGCTTTTCCCATTCACACTAAACATAGATAATGCACAGCAAAATAATCATTGCATAGCTATGATAATAGACATTGTGATCTGTAGCGATAATAGGGAGCAGGTTGAGGAGACCCTCGAGAGGTGGAGATATGCTCTAGAGAGGAGAGGAATGAAGGTCAATAGGAACAAGACAGAATGCATGTGTGTGAATGAGAGGGAGGTCAGTGGAATGGTGAGAATGCAAGGAGTCAAGTTGGCGAAGGTGGATGAGTTTAAATACTTAGGATCAACAGTACAGAGTAATGGGAATTGTGGAAGTGAGGTGAAAAAGAGAGTGCATGCAGGGTGGAATGGGTCAAGAAGAGTGTCAGGAGTAATTTGTGACAGACGGGTATCAGCAAGAGTGAAAGGGAAGGTCTACAGGATGTTGTGAGACCAGCTATGTTATATGGGTTGGAGACAGTGGGACTGACCAGAAAGCAGGAGACAGAGCTGGAGGTAGCAGAGTTAAAGATGCTAAGATTTGCATTGGGTGTGGCGAGGATGGATAGGATTAGAAATGAGTACATTAGTGGGTCAGCTCAAGTTGGACGGTTGGGAGACAAAGTCAGAGAGGCGAGATTTTGTTGGTTTGGACATGTGCAGAGGAGAGATGCCGAGTGTATTGGGAGAAGGATGCTAAGGATAGAGCTGCCAGGGAAGTGGAACAGAAAAAGGCCTAAGAGAAGGTTTATGGATGTGGTGAGAGAGGACATGCAGATGATGGGTGTAACAGAACAAGATGCAGAGGACAACAACAACAACGACATTTATTTAAATAGCACATTTTCATACAAAAAAGTAGCTCAAAGTGCTTTACATAATGAATAAAAGAAAAATACAAGACAAAGTAAGAAACTCAAATAAGACAACATTAGTTAACATAGAATAAGAGTAAGTAAGGTCCGATGGCCAGGGAGGAAAGAAAAAAAAAAAAACTCCAGACAGCTGGAGAAAAAAATAAAATCTGCAGGGGTTCCAGGCCACGAGACCGCCCAGTCCCCTCTGGGCATTATACCTAACAAAAATGAAACAGTCCTCTTTGTGTTTAAGGTTCTCACGGAAGGACTTGATGATGATGGTCATGCAGACTTCTGGCTTTTAATCCATCAATGTTGGAACATCACAGTGCTTTGAGTTGATGGCGCAAGCCGCCACCGCAAAGAAACAGAAGAGAGAGTAGGGGACAGAAAGATATGGAAGACGACGATCAGCTGAGGCAACCCCTAACAGGAGCAGCCGGAAGAAGAAGATAGCTGGTCGTTAACGTTAATTAAGAGAAACTCTGAAAACGATATCAAAAATTAATAACATTAACAAATCAGCAAAATGCAAAGAAACGTACAGCTGTTTCACCAAGGGACGAGTCAGACGGCACACCTAGTCAATGACCCTGTATAGCCGATCAAAGTCAATCCGCGGGAGAAACGAGGACCTCTACGGGCATGTGACGAGCGTGCATTGCATGATGGGAGACGTAGTTTCATTTAACAGCTTGCCTTCTCTCTTTGAGTTAAGTCCGGAAATGGCGAATACTACATTTCCCAGACGCGTTTTTGGCATCATCCACGTAGCAGTATTTCTTGTCAGATGGTCAGGAAACCACGGGAAGGGGTTGGAAGGTGTCAATGTTTACAAACTGAAATTGGAACGGTTCCCGCAAAATACAGGTACAGATATTTAAAAGCCCGTCTTTTAGCAATGGTTGGTTTCATTTTGACACGTGCCTTTTGAACTATTCACATTAACTTGTGTCGCTTAGTTATTGACTTTCCTATTAAAACACCATTTTTCGCGCTGTCGTTTACAACAAAATGCTCTGACAGCAGAACAGCAGTACCAGAAAGTCGGCAATTTGTGGAGGAGGCTGTATTTGCGATATTTTTTCATGGCATTTCTAGATTAGTAAAACTGTTCTGGTGTTATGTTTGTCATTTGAGAATGTAATTGGAAACTATGCGAAACATATTGCACTTACCAACTTTTGCAAAATGTAGTCATGATTGATTAATCTCAAATAATTGCCGGTGCAAGACAAGGCTTGAGAGAAGCTTTGCTTTATATTTGTCATCAGATAGTATGCACGAGACGAAAATATACTGTAATGTGCCTTTTTATAACTGATCCTGCAAAAAGTGGCAAATAGTGCTGTCTAGTTCATTTCGGATACCTCCTTTCCAGTACAAAATTCCAGTACGATATATTAATTTTGTTCGTTATTAACATAATTGCACATAACTGGAAATCTCTTTTATTATTCCTCATTTACTACGTTGCATTTTAATCTTTGCCATGCTTTTGATCATGTTACAACATATACAAGTGTTAAGCAGATTTACATTTTGCCTTTAGGTAATCTAGCATTCCTTTATTATTCCAGAAATGATTCTTTTAGGTTAATTGGCCCTTAAGGAGTTGGTTTACCCAAGAGGTAAAGTTGCATCCACTACTGTTACTATCTGATCCAGCTCCTTCTATGTAGGATCAGAAATTTGTAATTTGGAGAATATGTGTGTATAAATATGTATATATCCACCTATATGAAAGGTTAAGCATCTGTCTGTCTGATTTCTATTCCATTCAAACAGATGGCGCATTACAAACATTTTTAGTAATACCATACCTAATGGCATATAACAGAGACATGCATTGCATGGTGAACTACAAACGTTAATGCTGAGGTCTATGTTGATTGCTTATTTTAACCCGTCTTAGACAGGTAGAGCAGCTAGTATGTACAGTCATATAAAAAAGTTTGGGAACCCCACTTAATTCTTTGGATTTTTGTTTATGATTGGATGAGCTTTCAAAGTAACAACTTTCTTTTAATATATGACATGCCTTATGAAAACAGTAGTATTTATTGGATTAACAGAAAATATGCAATATGCATCATAACTAAATTAGACAGGTGCATAAATGTGGGCACCCCAACAGAGATATTCCATCAATACTTAGTTGAGCCTACTTTTGAAAATATAATAGCCTCTAGACGCCTCCTATAGCCTTTGATGAGTGTCTGGATCCTGGATGGAGGTATTTCTGACCATTCTTCCATACAAAATCTCTCCAGTTCAGTTCAATTTGATGGCTGCCGAGCATGGACAGCCTGCTTCAAATCATCCCATAGATTTTCAATGATATTCAAGTCAGGGGACTGTGACGGCCATTCCAGAACATTGTACTTCTCCCTCTGCATGAATGCCTTTGTAGATTTCGAACTGTGTTTTAGGTCATTGTCTTGGAATATCCAACCCCTGTGTAACTTCAACTTTGTGACTGATGTTTGAACATTATCCTGAAGAATTTGTTGATATTGGGTTAAATTCATCTGACCCTCGACTTTGACAAGGGCCCCAGTCCCTGAACTAGCCACACAGCCCCACAGCATGTTGGAACCTCCACCAAATTTGACAGTAGGTAGCAGGTGTTTTTCTTGGAATGTTTTGTTCTTCTTCCGCCATGCAAAGCACTTTTTGTGATGACCAAATAACTCAATTTTTGTCTCATCAGTCCAAAGCACTTTGTTCTGAAATGAATCTGGCTTGTCTAAATGAGCATTTGCATACAACAAGCAACTCTGTTTGTGGCGTGAGTGCAGAAAGGGCTTCTTTCTCATCACCCGGCCATACAGATGTTCTTTGTGTAAATTGTGCTGAATTGTAGAACGATGTACAGATACACCATCTGCAGCAAGATGTTCTTGCAGGTCTTTGGAGGTGATCTGTGGGTTGTCTGTAACCATTCTCACAATCCTGCGCATATGCCGCTCCTGTATTTTTCTTGGCCTGCCAGACCTGCTGGGTTTAACAGTAACTGTGCCTTTGGCCTTCCATTTCCTGATTCCATTCCTTACAGTTGAAACTGACAGTTTAAACCTCTGAGATGGCTTTTTGTAGCCTTCCCCTAAACCATGAGACTGAACAATCTTTGTTTTCAGATCTTTTGAGAGTTGCTTTGAGGATCCCATGCTGTCACTCTTCAGAGGAGAGTCAAAGGGAAGGAAGCACAACTTGCAATTGACCACCTTAAATACCTTTATATCTCATGATTGGACACACCTGTCTATGAAGGCTTAGCGAGCTCATCACACCAATTTGGTATTGTAAGTAATCAGCATTGAGCAGTGACAGGCATTCAAATCAGCAAAATTACAAGGGGACCCAAACTTTTGCACATCGAGTTTTTCACATTTGATTTAATTTCATACAACTAAATACTGCTTCACTAAAAATATTTGTTCGGAAAACACCCCAGTACTCAGATGTTCCTAGGAAATGAAAGACAGACCACTGTTATCTTTTTGTTGAAAGTAGAGCCAATTATTATGCAGGCTGAGAGGGGTTTGAAGTGTGTGTGTCCCACACAAGTGAGAGGTGGAGTCGGGGTAAGGGCTCCACATCCTAGGAAACAGAAAACTCGCTTAGCCGCTAATAACAGAAGAGAGGCGAGCACGTCAGCAAAACGAAACCTCAGAAGAAAGACAAGGTTGCTTAGCCGCTGACATCGGCAAAACGGTATTCCTTTTACTTTTCCTCATGCCGCTAATGTACAGGCAATGCGAGCACGTGGGCAAAACGAATCCTCCTAGGAGAGAGATGCCCAGAATAGAATCTCTGCATTTCAGTTTTTTTTTTCTGACGATTTCAATAGTTTATATATACTAGCTGATCACCCAGTGGCTTCGCTCATTGAGTGCAAGGGAAAAAAATAAAATAAGTTTGTTAATTGCCAATTTTATTTTTCAACAAATAAAGAGCACTTACAATAACATAATACATAACAATCAATATAAACAACATTATTAACGTCATTATCATATGAGAATATGAAGTAATATATAAGAAGCCCATTGCATATAAATATAAAATTATTAAACAGTAAAATCTTCTTCTATAATATGCTACCGTGGCTGTTCATTTGTCTGTCCAGGATTTTAAATCACTTGTAGCTCGCAAACCGTTTCACCTATTGACTTGAAATTTGGTACACATATACTACATGACGTCTACTATCCATTTTCGGGGTGGTGATTTTATTACTCTTTTTATCTTTATTTTACTTTATTGTAGAATCAACTCTCGGCAGCGCGCAGCAGGTCGTCCGTTAGGCCCATGCGTATGGGCGCTGTTCTCATTCCCTACCACCTTCGCTAATCATTCTTGAGGCAGATTGAAGACTTAAGTGCCAGATTAAGTAAAAGGTTAAAGAAAACTTACTAAGTAATTGCAACACAAAAACTAACTTAATCAGTTTTAATGCAAAAATATTCCGATGAAAGAGAAGCAGTGGGCCGCAAGGGTGGAGTAAAGAAGATCTGCTCTGGAAGCAGCAAGCACATCAACCTCTGAGCAAACGACTGCTAAACGTACAGAGAAAGGATGAATACTATGAATGCTCAAGTCAAGTGTATTCACTGCACGTTATTGTGCAGTGCGCCGTTACTGGTATTTTGATAAAAGAATTTTAACAACATATAAGAAGCATATAAATTATTAAACAGTAAAACATTAATATTTAAGAAGTAAAGATACATTGAGTACTACTGCAGTGCTTTAGGGTCTACTACATTTTTTGTTTGCCCATTATGTGTATAAATATATAAATTTTTTTGGTGTACCTACCCGAGAAAACGCGACATATAACTGACCGTGAGAGAAGCATGGATTTTAAACACGCATTGAGTTCACCTGCTGGTGTCCCTCGTGGAATAACTGGTAGTGTTTGACGAAAATCTCCTGCAAGTAAAACGACAGTACCTCCCATTATTTTGGTAAGATCTCTGAGATCTTGCATTGTTCGGTTCAAGGCTTCATAAGCTCTTTTATCTGCCATGGTTAACTCATCCGAAACTATTATCTTTGAATGTTGCAAGACTTTTGCCTTTCCAGAGCCCTTGCGTATGTTGGAAATTGGATTTCCGTCGTGAGCGAGGTTTAATGGTAATTGCAATGCCGAATGTGCTATACGGCTTCCATCTAATAATGTAGAAGCGATTCCCCATGATGCTACAGCCGGAGCTATGTCACCATTCGCTCTCTCGGCAAGAATCGGGTTTATTAAGAATGTTTTTCATGTTCCTATGCGGTCATACGTAATTTCCGTTTCAAATGCTCGTACATAATTTCTGTTTCAAACGCAAAAAGAATTTTATATATATATATATATAAATATATACACAAATACACAAATAATACTAATAATACTAATATGGTTAAATATCCCAGGAAAGCACTGGAGTTCCTTCTTCACAGATATAAGGACAATGCAGCGATCTCTTGCGGTGACAAAGTTGACATGTGACAGTCCCAATTCAGGTGATGGGACAGGAATTTTGAAATGTGCATAAAAAGTCAGAAGAACCTATACAGACTTACAGTGCATCCGGAAAGTATTCACAGCGCATCACTTTTTCCACATTTTGTTATGTTACAGCCTTATTCCAAAATGGATTAAATTCATTTTTTTCCTCAGAATTCTACACACAACACCCCATAATGACAACGTGAAAAAAGTTTACTTGAGATTTTTGCAAATTTATTAAAAATAAAAAAATTGAGAAAGCACATGTACATAAGTATTCACAGCCTTTGCCGTGAAGCTCACAATTGAGCTCAGGTGCATCCTGTTTCCCCTGATCATCTTTGAGATATTTCTGCAGCTTAATTGGAGTCCACCTGTGGTAAATTCAGTTGACTGGACATGATTTTGAAAGGCACACACCGGTCTATATAAGGTCCCACAGTTGACAGTTCATGTCAGAGCACAAACCAAGCATGAAGTCAAAGGAATTGTCTCTAGACCTCCGAGACAGGATTGTCTCGTGGCACAAATCTGGGGAAGGTTACAGAAAAAATTCTGCTGCTTTGAAGGTCCCAATGAGCACAGTGGCCTCCATCATCCGTAAGTGGAAGAAGTTCGAAACCACCAGGACTCTTCCTAGAGCTGGCCGGCCATCTAAACTGAGCGATCGGGGGAGAAGGACCTTAGTCAGGGAGGTGACCAAGAACCCGATGGTCACTCTGTCAGAGGTCCAGAGGTCCTCTGTGGAGAGAGGAGAACCTTTCAGAAGGACAACCATCTCTGCAGCAATCCACCAATCAGGCCTGTATGGTAGAGTGGCCAGACAGAAGCCACTCCTTAGTAAAAGACACATGGCAGCCCACCTGGAGTTTGCCAAAAGGCACCTGAAGGACTCTCAGACCATGAGAAAGAAAATTCTCTGGTCTGATGAGACAAAGATTGAACTCTTTGGTGTGAATGCCATGTGTCACATTTGGAGGAAACCAGGCAGCGCTCATCACCAGGCCAATACCATCCCTACAGTGAAGTATGGTGGTGGCAGGATCATGCTGTGGGGATGTTTTTCAGCGGCAGGAACTGGGAGACTAGTCAGGATAAAGGGAAAGATGACTGCAGCAATGTACAGAGACATCCTGGATGAAAACCTGCTCCAGAGCACTCTTGACCTCAGACTGGGGCGATGGTTCATCTTTCAGCAGGACAACGACCCTAAGCACACAGCCAAGATATCAAAGGAGTGGCTTCAGGACAACTCTGTGAATGTCCTTGAGTGGCCCAGCCAGAGCCCAGACTTGAATCTGATTGAACATCTCTGGAGAGATCTTAAAATGGCTGTGCACCGATGCTTCCCATCCAACCTGATGGAGCTTGAGAGGTGCTGCAAAGAGGAATGGGTGAAACTGGCCAAGGATAGGTGTGCCAAGCTTGTGGCATCGTATTCAAAAAGACTTGAGGCTGTAATTGTTGCCAAATGTGCATCGACAAAGTATTGAGCAAAGGCTGTGAATACTTATGTACATGGGATTTCTCAGGTTTTTTTATTTTTAATAAATTTGCAAAAACCTCAAACTTTTTTCATGTTGTCATTATGGGGTGTTGTGTGTAGAATTCTGAGGAAAAAAATGAATTTAATCCATTTTGGAATAAGGCTGTAACATAACAAAATGTGGAAAAAGTGATGCGCTGTGAATACTTTCTGGATGCACTGTATGTTACATTTGGTTTGTGTTGGACTAAAGTGAAATAGGGCAGAAAAAAGTTGGCCCACAACCATGTTTAAGTGCTATGTTTTTTCAACTGTTTATTAGATTTTTATACATAGTTGGATTTTGTATTGCTTTTATCTCTGGTTTCTGCTTTCAATGTTGAATAGTTCTCAGTGGTAGTCCTTGATGGCCATTGTGACATCAGATTCTTCATTGTTGCTATTCACTGAATTCAAGGCTTCTTCTTGCCTTATATTGAATGCTGCTTGAGTATAGTACTTTTGCTCCTATATTTGTATTTGAAACCAACTAAAAAGTGTAAATAGTAGTACTAGTAATGCAAAGTTCAGTAAAGAACGCAAATCAACCTGTGTTTTTAAGATTGGTTGCAGTAAATTCTGTAGCCACTGTTGGCCTCTAGAACAAGAATTAAGTACACCAGTTGTGACTCTTTTTTTTTTCTTCTTAAGGTATTGCATACTATGTTACTGTAAATTATAAATATTAATACTGGGAGATATGCATGCTCAAGGACTGTGTTTCTAGTATAGATGTGAGCAACATTAGAACAGTTTAGATGAGAATAGGCCATTCAGCCCAACAAAGCTCGCCAGTCCTACCCACTCAGTTCTTCAAGTCAAGTTTTTTTCTTACTGTCTACCACACTACTTGGTCACATATTCCAAGTGTCTATCGTTCTTTGTGTAAAGAAAAACGTCCTAATGTTTGTGCGAAATTTACCCTTAGCAAGTTTCCAACTGTGTCCCACTGTTCTTGATGAACTCATTTTAAAATAACAGTCTCTATCCACTGGAGCACCACAAGGAACACTCCCAGCTCCTTTTCTCTTCACCCTGTACACCTCAGACAATAAATATAATAGAAAGTCATGTCACTTGCAGAAATTGTGTGATGTTTCTGTATTAACAAGTGGGATAAGACATTGACTTTTCCTGCACCAAAGAGTCTCTATACCCAGCCACTGTTAAATGAGTGGGTGGGGAGGTGGTGCAATGTTACAAGTACTTGGGGATCCTTATCAATGACAGGCTAGACTAGT
This sequence comes from Erpetoichthys calabaricus, assembly GCF_900747795.2. NCBI lineage: Eukaryota > Metazoa > Chordata > Cladistia > Polypteriformes > Polypteridae > Erpetoichthys > Erpetoichthys calabaricus. The sequence continues at coordinate 186,801,958 of NC_041401.2, forward strand.
CTGTTAACACAGAGGAACTATATAAGAAAGGGCAAAGCAGACTCCTTTTTCCTTAGATAGTGATATACTTTACAATCTAGAACTCTGTGATGGCCAGTATGATTTGATGTGCTGGGCTGGTAACATCTGTTCAGGAGAGGCCCACCAAATCTGCTGGCTAATTACAAAGGCTGGCTCAGTTGTAGGATGCACTTTCGACCCTATGGAGGTAGTAGCAAAGGAGAGGATGAAAATTAGTCCTATTATGAAAAATGCTGCACATCCTCTCTCTAACAGGCTAATAATGAGTACTGTCAATAAATTATTCAGTAGAAGTGTGTCAAGAAAGACTTTATACCAATGGCAGTACATCTTTATAATGCCTCATTGTGACTGTAATTGCTCTTTCTGTCTTTAGCCAAGTCAGATTTATTTTAGCTTTCTTTGTTTTTAATCTATCTATCTATCTATCTATCTATCTATCTATCTATCTATCTATCTATCTATCTATCTATCTATCTATCTATCTATCTATCTATCTATCTATCTATCTATCTATCTATCTATCTATCTATCTATCTATCTATCTATCTATCTATCTGGTATGGACTAATTTTCAGTATAAAGGTAATTTACGTGTATTCTCTGAATTAACAGTTGGCAAGATTTGCAACTATATTGTTTGTAAGTCAAAGATGACCTTTACAGTATACACATGTTTGCAGTTACTTTGAAGCTGCATTGTTCTAACATAGTGTAGCCTACTGGCCAAAGTGTTGTACTGCAATCAACTTAACTCGTTAGTGCTTCACTTGTACTGAGGTGGACTGGCGCACCCTGCCCATGATTTGTTCTTGCCTTGCGCCCTGTGTTTGCTGAAATTGGCTCCAGCATACCCCCATGACCTTGTGTTAGGATATAGCGGGTTGGATGACTGACTGACTGCTGCTTCACTTGTAGAGCTATATACAAAGTAGTTTGCTATGCAGTTTTTTTTTTGTAAATTTGCTATGCAAGATATGTAAAGGACATACTTAAAAACTGGGGAAAGATGCAAGTTTACATTTATTAACAAATTCTGAATTGTCTGAAATTAATTTAAAGTTTGTTTTGTATTACACGTGTATTTCCAATAGTGCATTATAAAGTCTTTTTATTTATTAATGATTCAGATACTGCAGATATTTTAAAATGAGTAACTAGTTCTTGCTGTGGTGATTGAGCTCAGTTCTCATTTTAGCATTTCGCTAAACTGCTGAAATTTAATTTCTGGTAGAGCCAGTTAAAATAATGTTTTTTTAGAGAATGGGGTACTTGATGTATTAATTCTTTAGATTTTGTAAAGTGAGGAGGGAGAATCTGTTTGTTTCCCAACATTTTGCTGCACAATATTGTGTGACAGGCATGAAGTGCATAGCTGGTACCTTTCAAAATAAACTAATTATGAGGGTATGACATTGTGTTTGTAAGAAGGATGTATTTAATTACTATAGTTGAATTACAGTGAGAGTAGGAAGGTTTAGGGTCATCCTTCAGCATTATGTGGCCAGTAGAAATGTACCAGATGGCAAGGCCCTATCAAAGCTGGTAGCATGTGGAAAGGAAGTGCATTTCAAAGGAGATTACATACTATGTGATTTCTTTTTGTTTTGCATTTAGAAATTACTTATTGATTTTATCAGTAGTAATGGCCCATTCCCAGAACATGGTTTGGTGCTTCCTTTCTTAGAGCTTGTATAGTGACTGTTTTTTACTGTTAAGATTTAATGGTCATTCTTAACTAGCAATGACTTTATCAGTGTTTCTTTGTATGACCTGTGACGGTCACGTATCACAGTGACCTAGCATTTTTACATATCTGTACCTGCCAGTCACATCTTCAGTTGCTTTGCTTGACAACAGTAGTTGTACTTTATTTTATGTGGTGTATTTAAAGGTTGAAGCTGATAAATTATTTGTTATTTCTCATTTTTTGATCATTTGGATTTTTAAGTCACCTTTTCTTTGTACTTAATTTAACACGATATTTCTTTATATTTTTTGCTGCTTCTTTGAGATTGCTGCTTTAGGTTGTAGATTTGAAGTGATAAACAGATTGTTGCTCTAATGGTTGCCTAAAGGCTTTGTGGCCATTCATTCATTAACGCATTATGATAAGAATGACTGAAAGTAGACAGAACCGTGGGAACTTAAAACCAGATAACTAAAGTACCGGTCATTCAAACACTTAATTTAGATTTTCTAGGAAGGGATTATTTAATGATTTTGTATTCAGATTTGTAAACGTGTTATTCAGAGGAGAAATCAATGTGCCCGTGATGGACTTGTGTTCTGTCCAGGGTAGGCCCCTGCCTTACACTTAGTGCTACTGGTACCGCCGTTTACCTCAAGGGGCCTGTATTGGAATAAGCAGGTTCAGAAGATGAATGGACGGTGGATATGTACAGTATCTTAACAGTTAATGTTATCTTAAAGTGTACTGAGAAAAGCACTATATAAATGTAATGAATTATATATATTTATATATATATATATATATATATATATATATATATATATATAATTCACTAAGTCCATGGTAAGCAAGACGCACGCAAGACAGCCACGCCCGCCAACTCACAGAGCCCTGCCCACCAACAATTCACTAAACAGCCGACCATGGTGCGAGAGCGAAAGCATTTGCCAATAATGTGTTCATTAATCAAGAACAAAAGTCGTAGGTTCGAAGAAGATCACATACCGTAGTTCCGACCATACACAATGCCGACTGGCGATCCGGTGTCGTTATTCCCATGTCCCGCTGGGCAGTCAACCGGGTATCCAAAGTCTTTGGGTTCTGGGGGGAGTTATCTTAAAGTGTACTGAGAAAAGCGCTATATAAATGTAATGAATTATTATTATATTATTATTATAAAGTGCATTGGCTCCTACTATTTTCTAATTGTATTTTTGATTTAATTTTCTTCCAGTTTACAGATGGTGTGGGTATTTATCATGAATCGAATGAGCTCGCAGAGCAATTCGTCAGCTCAGCGAAGGCGCATGGCTCTAGGAATTGTCATTCTCCTGCTTGTTGATGTTATTTGGGTTGCTTCTTCTGAACTTACATCGGTATGTGATTTTTTTTTTCCTGAGTTTATCTAGAGTTTATTTTGGATTACTTACAATTAAAAATAGTTTTATCCCTCTGTTAGGTTTGGAATGTTTGCTGTTAATATTAAAAAAGTACCAGGAATGCATTAGATATGGATCAAAAGACTGGGTTAATCTTCAACATTCACACATTTTAGTCCTGTTTGTCAGTCTTGGTCTTTAATATTTTCAGTTATGCTAGTGTTGCTATACAGTACAAGCTACTTTTCTTTGTAATTTAACTTGGACTTGATTTTATGCAGTAAATACTTTTATTATCATAGAATGGAATTTGATTTGTTGATACTCAAACTCATACATACTCACTGTGCAAAATTTGGGTATGGCCTCCTTTTGCTCTCAAACAAGCCTCAATTTTTCATCGCATAGATTGCACAAGATGTTGTCCTTTGAGACTCTTGCCCATTTTTACATGATTGCATAACACAATTTTGGCAGATTTGTTAGCTGCACCTTCATGCTACAAATTTCTTATTCTGCCATATCACGAAAGTGTTCTATTATCACGTTCATGAATACAGTTTAAGACAACTTTTGTTTTGGGGCATGGTGCATTATCTTGTTGGAAGTAGCCATTAGGAGATGGGTAAATTGTGGCCAGGGATTGGATGCATGTGGTCAGTAACAGTACTCAGAAAGACTCAAATAGGCCATAGCATTCAAGTGATAACTGTTAGGAGTTAACAGGTCCAAAGTGTGCCAAGAGATTATTCACCACACCATTACCTCCCGTCCACCAGTCTGGACTGCTAACACAAGGCAGTTTAAGGGTATGGATTCATGCTGTTGGTGCCACGTTCTGACCCTACCATCTGTGTGTGCCTCAGCAGAAATCGAGATTCATTAGACTGGGAACATATTTCCAGTCTTCCATCTGTTCAGTTTTGGTGAGCCTATCCCCACTGCAGCCTCAGCTTTCTGAACCCAACATGGTCTTCTACTGTTGCAGTCCATCCACCTTAAGATTCTTCATGTTGTGCATTCTGAGATGCTTTTCTACTCATCACAGTTGAAAAGAGTGGTTATCTAAGTTACTGTATCTTTTCTGTCTGATATGACCAGTCTGGCCATTTTCCTGTGACCTCTCTCATCAACAAGGCATTTCCATCCGCAGAACCAGCGCTCACTGAATGCGTTTTGTTTTTTGGCAAAATTCTGCGTAAACTCTAGAGACTGTTCCGGGAGATCAGCAGTTGCAAAAATACTCAAACTAGCCAGTTTGTCTGGCACCAACAATCATGCCACAGTCAAAAGCACTGAGATCACATTTTTTTTTTCTCCATTCTGCTGTTTGATGAGAACACTAGTTGATGCTCTAGACCCGTATCTGCATGATTTTATGCATTGTGCTGGTGCAACAGGATTGGATGATTACATAATTGCATGTATACGGAGGTGCACAGTTGTTGTTCAGTGGGTATAAATAACATTACCAACATATAACCTAAGGCCAACAGTAATTGTCATTACTCAACAGCCCATAAACAACATCAACAGATTTAGATATCACTATATTATTACTAAGATGACTCTTTTAGCAAGATGTAGACCTTATAGTTAAAGTTTTTGCTTTTCTTTATATTTTGTTTAATAGAATCCATTTATCTTTATTTTCAGTGTTCTTTTTTTATCTTTATTTCCTCGTTCTGTTACCTTTATTTCTGTCTTCATATTAGTCAAAAATACCAAAAATTTTGCTGGTCAAAAATATAGGTTTTATTAATGTTCATTTTAATATGTAGTGCGGAAATACTAAGCAATGTTTTATTATATAGCATATAATAATTTTTCTTGAGAGGCATATTTTGTATTCTGTACATAGATGCCCAGTTTTCATTTCTTCTAATCAATTTGCTTTTTTTCTTATTACTGTTATTTTTTTCTTTAAAGTATATTTTTAAGCGTCAAGAATATAATAAGCCTTTCTTCAGTACCTTTGCAAAGACATCCATGTTTATTCTGTATTTGCTTGGATTTCTCGTGTGGAAGCCATGGCGACAGCAATGCTCAAAAGGATTTCGGGGACGTCATGCTGCTTTTGTAAGTATCGATTTTTATATAAGAACTTTCACTAGGTCATAAGTTAAAGGTAGTTTCCTGTTACAAGCATGTCTTAAGATTTAAAGTAAGCTACAGCACCCTGTGGTATGAGAATTACATTTTCTCAGGTAAAGGATGTTATTACTTGTTACAAGGGTAATGACCTCTTGGGCACAGCCTTCAACAGTGTGTCTGTCTACGGAAAGAGTGTTGACCTTGTCGAGAGGTTTACTTATCTTGGCAGTGACATTCATGTCTCTGGTGACTCTTCCTATGAAGTCAGTAGATGGATTGGGAGGTCGCTGGAAAGGGGTGTGTGGCGCTCGCAATATCTCTGCAAAAAGACTTCAATCCAAGTCTTTAAAGTCCTGGTGCTTCCTGTCTTGCTGTATGGTTGCGAGACATGGACGCTATCCAGAGGCGAAGACTGGACTCCTTTGGTACTGTGTCTCTCCAGAAAATCCTTGGGTACTGTTGGTTTGACTTTGTGTCGAATGAGCAGTTGCTCATGGAGTCCCGAATGAGGCACATTACCTGCATTGTGAGGGAGCGTCAGTTATGGCACTATGGCCATGTGGCGCGTTTCCCAGAGGGTGATTCAGCTCGTAGGATTCTTATTGTTGGGGAACCGAGTGGCTGGACCACGCCAAGGGGTCGCCCATGTAACACCTGGCTGTGGCAGATAGAGGGCCGTTTCCTTAGGGTGGGACTGGACCACGTGTCTGCCTGGGGGGTTGCCAATTGGGATCCCGAGTTGTTTCGTCGTGTAGTGGGTACGGCAACGTACTGTACCAGTGCATGCTCCCCAACTTGACTTGACTTGACGTGAAGGGTTTAAACATTTGTGGAAATCAAGCAGGAAAATTCTATGCCACTTTAAGCTTTCAGATCAATTTAGAAAAGGATGTACAGGTAAGTATAAGGAATATGCCTTCCAGAAGAAACTTGAAAAGTGGAAAAGATTGACAGAAGTCTGGGAGAGGTATATACTGTGCCTTTCTTTGAAGAAAGAATGCAATAAAGGAAGGATTGTGGGTCAATCTGCATGAAATCATCAAAGGCTTTTGGACTGAGCACTTCTGATTTGCCTTTTATTTTATGGAGTGTTGTTGGACTCAAAAACTAGTGTACCAAATTTTGATTTTGAATTGAAATATGTATTTTATGCCTAAATAGTCATTGTTTTTATTCTGTCATATTCTGCTAAACTGATTTCTGTAATTTAAACAAATTCCAAAGAAATAGTATCTATTTTAAAAATCTGAAAAATGTGGATGTCCTTTTTCTGTTGATGTAAGCGGTTCATTAGTAATCTTCAGGATATGCACAAGAGGGACCTAGCAGCAGATATTCCCTCTTTTGGGCCAAATGTCAGCCTTAAGGGGGACCATGAGGAATCTTTATATATATATATATATATATATATATATATATAAAGTCTATGTTAATGTATGTATGTTCCAGTATCACGTCCGAACGGCTAGAGAGATTTTCATGACACTTGGTACACATGTTTCTCATTGGTCGACTAAAAATACTGTAGGGTGAAATCAGCCCTAACCACCCCCTTCTGGGTAGGGTGGGGGGTAATCTTACGGTCTTGTATGCATGTTATCATCCAGTTGACACTCGGAACAACCACCAGAGGACGAACTGGAGGTGACTGCCAGCATTCTTTATGTTTGAGCTCCACTGCCCCTGTTGCTTTTGAAATTAAATAGAGTTGGCCAGTTTGGAACGTCAAGTGAATGATAACATACATGCAAGACCGCAAGACAAGCACATTAGTGAGTCCCCATTGCTTAATTTATTTTTATTGTTAAAGTTGTGTTTTTTTAATTATATTTTTCTCAAAAAAAAAAAAAAACACTTTGTGTTCCTCCCGGGCAATGCTGGGTATTTCAGCTAGTTTATTATACATCTTGTTCCTCCTCTGATGTTGCAAGAATATTGCCTTTCCACCACTGATGGTAATAGACACATAATATATTTCCCAGGTATTGCATCCATCAAGAAGAAGAAAAAATAACCTTGTAAATAGTAAAAAAAAAAAACATACATATATATATATATATATATATATATATAATAATCTTTCATTATTATTCTTATGTCACAGGGTCCCATTCTGAGAGGAAGGGCTTCTTTGAGGCTTATTTTGCAGCATATGACCAATTATATATGGATAATTAGCCTTGTGGTGCTACTACTTGCACACAGGAATCTGAGTTATATAATTTCAGTGGCAGTACTTATTATAGTCAACTAGTGTACCCCTCAAATGAAATAGTAAAAGTTTCGTGATGATCTTTAAACACATGCGGGTATAAATCTGGCTGGACAGGGTTGTGACATCATGCATACCAGAAGCAGATCAGGTAGCAGTCTTATTGAAATCATGCATGACTGTGATGTCATTAGCCTCGCAAATCATCATGGGGAGTTTGCAAAAAAGATGTTTGCCTACCAAATAACCCAGAAAATGTCTGGTGGAAAAACCTTCCCCAGCAAACACAGCATATTTGCTTTGAAACACATTTTGGCAAAGTTTTCATTGGTCAACACTACAATTAGGGTAACAAACTCCACAGAAAAGGTGAAAGAAAGTGCTGAATAACTGTTAAGAATTTAAAGTTACAGCAAAAATAATGTCAATATATAATAGTGTACTGTTCTAAATTCAAAATAAAGAGAAGAAAAAAGTCAAGTTAATTAAACAGTAAGATCAGTTAGAAATAGGAGTATCCCTAATTTGTGAAATTAATTGGAATAAAAACATGAAGACAGAAACAGAGGTACAGCCAGGGCTGAACTTGAGAATGACACTTCTGGTTGCTTTTAGAAAAAAAGTTTTTTGTTTTTTTTTATACATAAATAGGTGTAAAAGAGAAGACACAACAATGTTAAAGGGTTTGGGCAACACCTTGGTGGTGACCCCATATAACTGAAAATGATTAAATTGATAAAGCACACAAAATGTTGTTCTTAATTGAACTGAAGCAAATTCACTGATTCTGGGACTATATGGTGACTCAGTAGGAAAGGGCAGGACCAGGAGGGTAGAAAATGAAAGTGACATCAGTGGTGGAGTGGCTGTCAGTCATCTGTTCTGCATTGGGAGGATGAGAGAGGCATTAGTCCATAACGCTAACCCCTTGTTTGTTCACTGGGTAGCTACCATTACCAGAGTCCATAAGCTGCCTCCCATTCATGTTTGCATGACGTAGGCTAAACTTGTCTTCCCATGTTCACTCCTTTAATACCTGAAGTGATCAAATGTTAAAATCTTACCCCTATAAACTTATAATGATTTTTTCCCTTTTTAATACAAGTGAACATTGTTTCCTGCTCAACTGTAATTTTTCATTTTATTTTTATTTCAGTTTGCAGATGCGGAGGGCTACTTTACAGCATGCACTACAGATAGCAGTTTGAACAATTCTTTAGTAAGTACTAAAATCTTTTTATATTTATATTTTTCTATCATTTACCTTTTAAGTATTTGTATTTTCTTGAATGTTTTAGGTTTCCCATTTAAAACACAATATACAGTTAGTAAGATTTGAATTAAAAATATGGAAGAATTAAAATATCTGACAATTGTATATGCAGTTTTCCCTGCATGAATAAAAAGAAGTTGAATAGAAATAGTCATAAATGTACCAAAGTTAAACAGACATCTTAAGTCAATGTAATATGCTTCTTTGCTTCATTGAAGATTAGCAATTTAAGAAGTTCCTACAAGCGTTTACAAGCCATGGTAAATTTATTGTTCCCTTATTTGTCATCCATAGTTTATCAGTTTTAGCTCATGACTGCCTGTTGTTCTAGCAGAGGTTCTTAAACAAGAGAACAAATGTAGTTCAAAAACTCTCTTTGGTTTGATGCTAGTTTAAATTACTGCATAAAATTTATGTACCAAGCCTCTTTTGTGTAATTCTGGAATATTTGGTCATAGACCAAAGGGCACGTTTGGATTATTTTGTCTGCTTCCTCAATGATACCTTGTTTCACATTATAGCAACAATACTCTTCTTCACTTTTTCTCTAATCACACTCCAGAATACTTTGCGAAAGTTCCATTGTTGTTACAGTGTACTCTTTATAGCTGTTAAAGTTAGACAATGTGTATAAAAGAAGGTCGATGTTTACTGTGTGGAAACTCATTCAGCACTTTGCAGTGTTTTAGTCGGGGATGGTCATTTATTCATCATAGTCATTCTGATGAAAGTCTTTTTGCTATGTTGCTTTAAATTACATATAACAACAAGGGGTACATGTATAATGCCATGCATAGAATTCATATGGCATATGGACAAAACTAGAAATGTGCGTACATACAAAAAATGTAGATGCATAAAACTGTGCATATGCCAAGTTCCACACACTTCCCCTTTATTAACCCCAATGAACATGAAATTTAATGCATGTGCACGCACCTACTGCCCCACCCTGACTCCTCCCAGAATTTTGCATATTTGAATATGCAAATCATTATAAATACCCCTTCCATTCAGTGTTTTGTTAAAAGACAATGGCAAATGCACATAGAAAAAGAAGAATTTCAGTGAATGTCAAGTGGAGGCAAAGAAAAACATACTATATGTTGGCTTAAGCAGTGGTATAAGCAACAAAAGAAAGTTGATGGAGTGATGCAGCGTGGCGGAGACACTCGAAAGTTCAAGTTCAGAAAGTCGTACAGTGCCCAAAATAATAAAGAAGTGGTCAGATATCAAAGTCGACCTGAAAAGCAAGTCCGGGCTCACAGTTCGTTTATTCTGTTTCAGACAATATTACAAAAGCTGACCCCCGTGCTAGGATGCAAATCCACATGGTGATGGTGCGGCTGTGCCCAGCACATCTTCAGATGGCCACTGTTCTGGAGTCCCAGAATGCAATAGTGGATGCCATAAGAGATGTGTGGCCAATGAACTAAGAAATATAAGGGCTGTACTATGTGTTATTGACCACAAATTAAATGAATGGTTAAAATAATAAATACTGCATCTTATTACCTGTTTTTACATTCTGCTAATTAGATTCAAATGGGGTTGTAACTCTGTCCAATTTGACTAATCATTTGCTGGTCAGGGTCAGGTTCATCATACCACATTTCTTCAGGTACAGGCAAGCCATGATTGTGTGCCTCATTATGCAGCAGTCTACAAGCTTGCACAATGCGACATACTTTATGTGCACTATAGAGCAGCACATTCATAGAGTGGAAATGCTTTCTATTTACATAAGCAAATTCATTTTCTGAAGGCGCTTTTGTAGTGTAGCATTTGCACCAAGAGCCACAACGGACAGATTCTCTGCTCTTTACAAGGCTCTTTGAGGTGCCTTGCTATCTTTAAAAGGACTGCTTGCCTTTTGCCACACTAGTTGAAAAAAGCACCTGCAACTGTACGGAGTTGCCTTTTTTATAGGCTTTCCTGCTATATATGATGTAATGCCAGCTTATTCTTTTGGTGATTCATCCCTTGCTGATGTAACTTGTCCAGCACTGTTGCAATAGGAATGTACATGCAATTGACCACTTTGATTACATTTGGAAAAACGAACGTTGCTGCTAATTGTCCTTTGATGTTTCCCAGTTCAACCACAGTGTAAGGAAGTCTTAGATATCTGGATGACAAGTGGATAATACCATCCTATACAGTTGGCATGACGAGACTCAGTGATGACTGAGAAATACTTGATCATCAGCAAGTTCACGTTTAAAAGCTCCTGTGGCTAAAAACCCAAGGTTAGACAGAACTTGCAAAGGTGCAGTTAGAGCACAATTCCTCAAAGTCTGCCTTTGTAAAGCTGGTGCCAGTTCAGCACACGGCTCCAAGAGGATAGTTCTTGGAAATCGAAATCGACATAGAAGCCAGTCATCAACATCTGTAAATGCACACTTGCTTCTAATTTGTCTTCCAACAACGCTAAAGCAGCTTTGGTAGTTGGAACAGCTTGGCTGTGCACCACTATGTTGTTACAGAATGATTAAAATAAATTGAAATAATTTGTAAACGATATGCAAGTAATTTTGGTGTATTTGATAATGCCCGCTTCATGGATGTGAATATGAAAAATTAAAGAAAATGACACAGACACAGTAGCATTGCTTTGACTCTGAGTGCTGCCAGTTTGCAAAACTGAGCAAAAAATTACGTACGCAAGGTATGAAACTACCATGAAAATGTGCGTGGCTTTATGCCAAGTTTAGCTTTTATACATCTGGAAGTAAGCATAGAAATGGGCGAATGCACCGTTTATACATGAGGCCCAAGGTCACTTCATAATGCCCAGTTTTGCAACCAGTCATCTACAGTGTTGCTGGAGTTACATCTGATGTCTGGATTGTGGCTTTTAAAGTCACCAACATGCACAGTAGGGTGTTTGAGTGATTGAAGTGGTTAAATGCAATTCTAGCCTTCATTAGATGGTTTACATTTAGAATAGGAAAACCCCCAATCTTGATAATATCACAATGAGCTGAAAACTCAAATATCGTATCTGTGAGGGTTGATCCCGCATAGTTTCTTCTACCATATTTAGCAAGAAAAATCCTATTTTTAAACAATTAGCCATCTTGGAGTCCACATGGTTCTCATATAAATATCTGATATACACTGTTAGTGATTCTGCAATTGAACTCATGACATTATGTTTAGGTGTCTATAAACTGTATGTATTCACTCAGAGAATGGACCGACGACTTAAGAAAATTATTGTCCAATGTCAGGATTGTTATTGTTGGTGTGGCAACCCTTACAGATTTGATCTTCTAGTTGCACCATTCATTTCCTTAGACAACAAAGTACTTGCAGGGACAGTGAGGGGCTGCAGGAGATCATATCTTCCCTTTCTATGTTATTGATTTAAAACAGAAGTGGAAGATGACATTGGCCACCTTATATTGATATGATTCTTCCCATGCTCATCCCAATGTGTGCCATTAGTGTATTCTTCTTTTGAATCATACTTTCATTTTCAATTGTATTCATGAATGTGTTTTAATTATGAAACTAAGTGTTAATCATATTTGTGACTGTTCCCAAAATATGTTTGGGTGCATGCATCTGTGTATCTGCTTACAATATGTGTAAAAAGTAACTGCTGATATCTTAACATATGGCCCACTAACACAAATGTATCTGTCTCAAGAATATTCCCATACTTCCAAATTACTTTGCAAAAGAGAATATAGCAGATTTAGAACCCAGTTACTAAGTCTTAGTATTTTCTTTCTGTGTAATTGAAAATGCATGAACTACAATATTAATTGAGCAATTTATTTTCATGCAGAAATATATTTTGTATTTCCAGAAAAATTAGGTGGAATAGTACAAGGTCATTAGAGTTTATAATGGGCTCCCATGTACCACTCATTTGGAAGTAATAAAGTGTATCATATTGCAAATACTCAAAATGATTACTGAATTGCTTAATAGATATTTTAAGTTGATTTTAAACATTTCACAAAAATAGCTTAACTTTGCATGCCCTGTCACTTTTTTTTCTCAGTTATTGAAGATGTATTTCAGATACTTTGAATTTGCTATTTGGACTTTGTCTAAGTCTTCTTTTTGTTTCAGAGTGAACCACTCTATGTTCCTGTGAAATTTCAAGATGTAGCTACTGAAAAGAATGGAGATATTAACACTGAATGTGAATCATGTAGGTGATAAATATTTTTTTGTTTTTCTGTGTTCATCCAGTTTGTTGTAATATCAAGACACATACAGTGGTGTGAAAAACTATTTGCCCCCTTCCTGATTTCTTATTCTTTTGCATGTTTGTCACACAAAATGTTTCTGATCATCAAACACATTTAACCATTAGTCAAATATAACACAAGTAAACACAAAATGCAGTTTGTAAATGGTGGTTTTTATTATTTAGGGAGAAAAAAAAATCCAAACCTACATGGCCCTGTGTGAAAAAGTAATTGCCCCCTGAACCTAATAACTGGTTGGGCCACCCTTAGCAGCAATAACTGCAATCAAGCGTTTTCGATAACTTGCAATGAGTCTATTACAGCGCTCTGGAGGAATTTTGGCCCACTCATCTTTGCAAAATTGTTGTAATTCAGCTTTATTTGAGGGTTTTCTAGCATGAACCGCCTTTTTAAGGTCATGCCATAGCATCTCAATTGGATTCAGGTCAGGACTTTGACTAGGCCACTCCAAAGTCTTCATTTTGTTTTTCTTCAGCCATTCAGAGGTAGATTTGCTGGTGTGTTTTGGGTCATTGTCCTGTTGCAGCACACAAGATCGCTTCAGCTTGAGTTGACAAACAGATGGCCGGACATTCTCCTTCAGGATTTTTTGGTAGACAGTAGAATTCATGGTTCCATCTATCACAGCAAGCCTTCCAGGTCCTGAAGCAGCAAAACAACCCCAGACCATCACACTACCACCACCATATTTTACTGTTGGTATGATGTTCTTTTTCTGAAATGCTGTGTTCCTTTTATGCCAGATGTAACGGGACATTTGCCTTCCAAAAAGTTCAACTTTTGTCTCATCAGTCCACAAGGTATTTTCCCAAAAGTCTTGGCAATCATTGAGATGTTTCTTAGCAAAATTGAGACGAGCCCTAATGTTCTTTTTGCTTAACAGTGGTTTGCGTCTTGGAAATCTGCCATGCAGGCCGTTTTTGTCCAGTCTCTTTCTTATGGTGGAGTCGTGAACACTGACCTTAATTGAGGCAAGTGAGGCCTGCAGTTCTTTAGACGTTGTCCTGGGGTCTTTTGTGACCTCTCGGATGAGTCGTCTCTGCGCTCTTGGGGTAATTTTGGTCGGCCGGCCACTCCTGGGAAGGTTCACCACTGTTCCATGTTTTTGACATTTGTGGATAATGGCTCTCACTGTGGTTCGCTGGAGTCCCATAGCTTTAGAAATGGCTTTATAACCTTTACCAGACTGATAGATCTCAATTACTTCTGTTCTCATTTGTTCCTGAATTTATTTGGATCTTGGCATGATGTGTAGCTTTTGAGGTGCTTTTGGTCTACTTCTCTGTGTCAGGCAGCTCCTATTTAAGTGATTTCTTGATTGAAATAGGTGTGGCAGTAATCAGGCCTGGGGGTGGCTACGGAAATTGAGCTCAGGTGTGATACACCACAGTTAGGTTATTTTTTAACAAGGGGGCAATTACTTTTTCACACAGGGCCATGTAAGTTTGGATTTTTTTTCTCCCTAAATAATAAAAACCACCATTTACAAACTGCATTTTGTGTTTACTTGTGTTATATTTGACTAATGGTTAAATGTGTTTGATGATCAGAAACATTTTGTGTGACAAACATGCAAAAGAATAAGAAATCAGGAAGGGGGCAAATAGTTTTTCACACCACTGTATTCATTCATTATTTCTCAATACTATGATTTTTGTAGTAATAATAATTTTTTTTTACTCAAAATTCTTTGTGTCTTGATTATAAGAATAATATTCTTTTTGTAGTACCATTGTTTTTGAAGCTGTAGACAAAAAGGAAAAACTTTAAGCAGGTTTCTTGGGATTAAAAAAAAACACTATCTTTGTATGCTTGAGTTTTGTTTTTTTGTAAATTTTGAGTTGTTCATTTTGGTTGTCTTTCATACACACATTGTATCTCATTAGATTATATTGATTTTGTTTTGTGAGCATTTTAACCTGAGTTAGTGTAGAACTGTGTCCTTCTGCAAAGGAAAAAAGGTTAAATGTTTGTTTTTCCCATGCTTAAAAAGGAAAGAATGTTAAAAGCAGCATTTTTCAGCTATATAGCCTTCATCAGGTGTACAACTGTCATGTAGGTAATTTTAGGACCAGATCCACAAATTCCCTTAAAAACTGTTAAATGTACATTTCCCTTTACACTGTACAAACATTAGTTCTATGCCTATCTCTTTTTGTTAGTTTTGATCATCCATATGTGTGTACTCAAGTTCAAGCACTTTATTGTCATTGTGTAACACAACAAAATTACTTTTTGTGAAAAACAATGTATGTCTTTCTTTCGGCAGCTCCGAAGAAAACAAGAGTTCGTTTTAGCAATATTATGGAGGTTAGACAACTGCCATCCACACATGCGTTAGAAGCAAAACTTTCAAGAATGTCATATCCTGCAGCAAAAGACCATGAATCAATGTTAAAAGCTGTTGGAAAACTAACAGTGACACAAGTGGCAAAAATCAGCTTCTTCTTTTGTTTTGTGGTAAGAGCAACAAAATTACTTTTAAAAAACCATCCTCTGCAATAGTACTGTTTTTGAGTGAGTGAACTAAAATGCCTTCCATTGTGTGTATATTTTTTTATAGCTTTTACTGTTAAGTGTTTTCTAAATGACAAATTTATTAATTAAGGTAGGATGTGGTTTCAGATAGATAATTGTAAGTTGGGCTATTATGAAATTTTAAAAAGTAGACTCAAAGAACTATATAGCAAAACGTTTTTTAGGTTAAAGGTGTAATTTTTAAAAACATCCTTCAGATGGCAGTCTGTTCCTGTGATTTCTGGTGAATACTCCAAAATTGGCTCAGCAGCTACTGACTTGGTCTATAAAATTTGTTTATTGCTTGATGTTACTTTAATATGTATTCTTATTTATTTATTTAGAGATGTGGTGACAGGGCTATGAAACACATTTGTTTCTCTTTTATAGGTCAAAGATCATATTTTACATGTTGTACTGTGTTGTTTTTGCATGCTTTTTCATTCATTTTCATTAATACTATTTTTTTTTCTTCCATTCAGGAATTGGTTTGTTAGGACATTTTTAGATGTGTACCTAATTTGCATATGTGGCTGTGTGTAATTTGCATAAATGTATGTGTTTGTTTAAATATAATTGCATGGCATGCGTATTACAAACTAATACAATACCACCAATAGAGTGATATTTGAATTAGAAATAGTTATTGCACATAGTTAACAGGGTGTAATGCACAGATACAGGTCTTATTTTTATCTTTTTTTGGTTACATCTGGCTATTCACCTCCTGGTCCATGATAGTTCTCAATGCCGCTTTGCTCTTGTTAATGATTATGTATTAAAACAGGATTTTGTAAATATTATTTTAGAAATGTTCATTGCAGTATACAAAATAATATTAATCTTTATATTTACAGTATATGGCACTTTTCCCACTACTCAAAAATGCTATTTTAAAAAGTAAAGGCTTCTTTTTTTAACACTGAATACAAGATATTATTTTTCTGTTTTTCAAAATGAAGCAAATGGCACATTATAGAGAAGCTTTGATAAATGATGTTGCATGTGACCCCAATTTCTCTTAGACTTTTGTCCTTGTAATACAGTGAAATGCTGAGTAATCACCCACTAACAACTGAAGAATTTTACTGCATTGTTGTTTTTCTGTTGTGTAGTGGTTTCTGGCCAATTTTGCCTATCAAGAGGCCCTATCAGACACACAAGTAGCCATTGTGAACATTTTGTCCTCAACATCTGGTAAGATTCTAAAATAAATTAAGCTTATCGTGCACTTTCTGTACTTTAATTTTGTTTTTTGTTTTTAGCTAACAATTCTTTTATGACAAAGTGTAAATTGGCTAAAATGTGAATGTCAGTTACTATAGTTATAGAGTGTAAATATGTGCATGGTTCAACATATAAATTCAATTTCATGCTTACATTATTTTATTCCAAGTAGTGCATTTGAGTAAAATAAATTCATTGGTCAAAAGCATGTTATTTTTCATTTTTTAGAGAAATAATGTTTTCATTTTTTAGAGAAATAATGTGACAGATGTTTTCATCGTAGCTTAACCATTCAGGAACAACACTTCCAGAAATGTACAAATCCTTCTGCAAACCTTGTATGACCAGTAATCTCAATTTTTTGAGAGCAAAGGTTAAGGTAATA
The DNA here is from genome assembly GCF_900747795.2 of Erpetoichthys calabaricus. Classification (NCBI taxonomy): domain Eukaryota; kingdom Metazoa; phylum Chordata; class Cladistia; order Polypteriformes; family Polypteridae; genus Erpetoichthys; species Erpetoichthys calabaricus. Next base: position 186,818,988 of record NC_041401.2, read on the forward strand.
TTATCATAAGAATTAGGAGTGCAGAGATCATTTGATGTGGTTTTGTGGTTCTTTTGGGCATCCTGCGTATTACTTTGTTGGGCAGTTTTCTCACATTTAGATACAAGTCCTCAAGTTTTCTTAGATTTTATGTAAAAAGATTTCAGTCGAAGATCACAGAGTAGTGAAGCTTACCAGATAAAAAGCAGGAACCAGTACTGGGCTGGTTGCCAGTCTGTATCACAGACCACCGGATCTCATTGTAGAAAGCCTGTTCAGAGCAGCTGAATAGGATTAACTTTGTGACTTTAGGATGTTAGAGGAAAACCACATGGAAATATACAGACTTTATATATAAACCCAACATTCAGTTGTATAAATACTGTGAATAAATGAATACTCACTATTTTTTCCTTTCTTTTTTTTTGTCCACCTCTCCAAACCCCACAAGGACTCTTCACTCTTATACTGGCATCAATATTTCCTAGTAATAGTGGTGATCGGTTTACTTTGTCTAAGCTTTTAGCAGTAGTTCTAAGGTGAGTGAATACAAATTCCAAAACTATTTTTCTCTCTTTTGTCCTTCAAAAATTACTTTTTTCTGTGTCCTTGTTTGTACTTGCCTAAGTGTTACTTTAAGCCATATGGTACATTTTATTCTTTTGTTGTTTTTTCAGCATTGCTGGAGTAGTCCTTGTAAGCCTGTCTGGGTCTGATAGCTCTGATGGGAAGGACACCATAGGTATTTGTTTTTACTCTGCTGCAGTTCTTTTACTGGGATTGCACTGCATTATCTAATAGAGAAACACATTTGTGAACCTTTTGGGAGTTTCTGGATTCCTGCATAAATAGCTCCTATAAAGTTACAGTAAACGATAAAAGATAAGTCTAATTAAATAAATAGCACATGTCAAAATTGATATAATCAGGTCTTTATTGAAGATATTCTCTAAATATGCACTGTCAACATTTATTAAATTGACATTTATTTATTTGGTTAACTCTTTTATCCAAAGCAACTTACAACATTTGAGATAAAATTGATTACATCTTCTTTTGTTTTTTCCAATTGGAGGTGGGTGAAGTGACTTGCTCAGGATCACACAGTTTCAGTGGCAGGATTTGAACCCACAACCTCAGGATTTGAGGTCCAAAGCCTTAACCACCATGCCTCATTGCCTGCCTGTCAAGGTTGGGAAAAATCATAATATGAATGTCTAGGAAAAAAGCATGAATTTAAAAGATCGTAACTTCACACAGTACTTAAGATGAGGCCTCTCAAGTACATTATTAAATTTAATAATAGGATCTATTGACTCTGCATATCTTAGTTGCTTCTGTCCAATGTGTACAAAGTGAAGTGTCCACCATGACTCCTAGATCCGTCTTGTAAGATGTATTTTGAAGGTCAAACCTCCATTTTCAAGCCTAACATTTTTACTTCCTACATGTACTTATTTACATTAAATTTAATCTGCCATAAATCTGCCCAAGGCTGTACGTCCCACTGTAATGATTCAGGTAATTCTACATTTCACTTGGCTAAGTCTGCAGATGATACTAAACTAAGTTGTTATTTGCATGCTTACATAGACCATTAATGTATCTTAAAAGGAGCAGTGACCCTAGAACTAGTCACTGAGGGATACCACTTGGAACATCACCTATTACAGAAGAAAATTCCTTACACAATAATCTATTGCTTAAGATGTTCACACTTACCAAACACGGTACAACACCCTAGTACTACAAGTTAAAAAAAAAAAAAAAAAAAAGAGATCATAAGTCTGTTGGAGTGCAACATGACCAATTCAAAAATATTTCAAATGCCCTCAGAAGATGATTTGGTGAAGCTCATAAAACTGTAAATACAAAAAGGTTTTTTTAAAGACAGGCTAACGTCAAGTGTGCACCATGAAGACATTTCATTGGTACTTTTCCTGTTAGTGGGTGCTCTTCAGTGATCCCTTGATTTACATGCATTTCGACACTGAAGGAGTTAACATCTAAGGATCTGTAGCCATCTCTCAGTCAGTCAGTCATTGTTCACCCCGCTATATCCTAACACAGGGTCATGGGGGTTCTGCTGGAGCAAATCCCAGCCAACACAGGGAGGGTACCAGCCCACCGCAGTGCACACACACACACACACCAAGCACACACTAGTGACAATTTTAGGATCGCCAATGCACCTAACCAGCACTCGGAGGAAACCCACACAGACACGGGGAGAACATGCAAACTTCACGCAGTGAGGACCCAGGGAGCGAACCCAGGTCTCATAGCCAACTCTCTAGTAGAAAGGAAAAAAAAAAACACTAAACAAGTCACATAGGAAACCACTGCTCTCCAATAAAGAACAGAAAAACAAAATGTGGTTGTCTATTTCAACTATTTCTTGGTTGTTCACAGCACTGCTGGAACAGTGACTTCTGAAGACAAATGTATACTTTTTTTTGGTGAAATGCTTGGAGAAAACAAAACACTGTATAGCAACACCAAATCCTGATTCTAACTGTGAACCTTAGTGAAGGAATCATTGTAGTGAGGAGCTGCTTTGCTGCCTCAAAGCCTGGGTGGCTTGCAATCATTTAAGGAACATTGTATTCTAAGTTGCTTCTGTAGATTCCTTAGGCGAGTATCAGTGCATCTGTCTCTAATCTGAAGCTCAAAAGAGCTTGAGTCATGCAGTATGACTTTGCTTCCAGTCCAAGGAATAAATCACCACAGAGCAGTATAAACAGAAGAAATACCTTAGTGCAGAACATAACAGCAAAGTCAGAGTCCTGACCTCAGTCCTATTGAAATATTGTGGCATGATTTGAAGCAAGCTGTTCGTGCAGATCATCCTAGGAATATAAATCTGACCAAAATGCCTTTTAGACACTGCACAGGTCAGATCAGCAGCTACAAGAGGCATTTTGTTATGGTTATTGGTGCTAAAGGAGGCATGCCAGTTACAAAATGTAAGAGTTCCCACTATATTTTCAGCTTTAACCATATTTAAGCACAAGTGATGATTTTGTGTGCTACATTTGTTTAATCAGACTGTATCTAATATTACGAGGTATTAAAGAAGGTAACATGAAATTTATAGGGGCCATTCATGTAGGAATCCAGAAAATTACATCGGTTCTTAAAGTGTTTTCTCTATCCTGCATGCTTCTTATGGACAGAGCCTGCAAATATTAACAAGTAATCTTGGTTGATTACTGAGCCATTTACATCCTTAAACCTGATACTTATCTAGTGGATTATTATTAATGTATAAAAAAAGATTTGCAATGAATATATACCATTTGTCTTTTTGGTTATATATGAAATGTTTGTGCATGTTGGCGTTATCACAGATTTTCTTAACTTGATAAAGTTTTTGCTTTAAAGGCTTATTATATCATAGTCAGAATTGCAGCATTGTATGTTTTATACTTGTATTTACTTTAATGTGCTTTTTAATTTAATTCTAGTTAATTCTAGTAATTTTATAGTTTCTTACTGTACTGTAATTTAGTATTCAGGGTTTCAGTTAGAAAATGATTAGGTGGTGCTGACGTTAGTGCAACTGTCTCACAGCCCCGGGGAGACTGGGTTTGAATGTTGGCCCAGTCACTGGCAAAGTGGAGTTTGCGCATTCTCCACATGACTGCTTGGTTAATTCTTGTGCTATGCCTGTCTTCAACCCATACCTAAAAATATTTGTGTTAAATGAATTAACTACTTTAATTTGGCCTTGTTTCAGTGGTTGAGAATGAATTAATTATTTTGCCCTGTGATTTCACTGTGGAGTATTTATTTGATGCCTATCTTGTGCCCATTGTGCCTACTTCATTTAAATAAGAACCTGCTGCTAGCAAGCCCTAAAGTTGTAATTACTGGATCCACTGTTGATAAAAACGAATGGATTGGGTTGACTTACCATCTCACTTTTAAATTGTAGGTTCTGTTTGGTCATTAATGGGTGCAGTGCTGTATGCAGTTTACATTGTGATGATCAAGAGGAAGGTTGACCGTGAAGACAAACTTGATATTCCAATGTTTTTCGGTAAGCTTGTTTGTTTTGATTTATTCTAACAAGAATCTGCAATAAACTGAGTAGACTTGTGGGAAGTGAGCACTGTTCATGTTTAATGAATTGTTAGAAAACTGCATTTGGAAACAGGGTAATTCTGAAACCACAGATTCAATAAAGAAGGTGGAAAACAGTGTCTGCTCAATCTTAAAAATGTGTTTCAAGGGAATATCTATACTGTGATTTAGGAGATTTATAATAAAAACTTGTATTTACTGCATCCCTTTGGGCACAGGTTTAGTTCTGCCTGCTTGACATCATGCTATAATTTGCATAATTAAGAATAAGCGGTGGAGGGGCCTACTACAGTTACAAAAACGCTTCAGTCTCACTGCCTATCATGTTTGTGGTTAGTTTAAGGCAGCATCAAAGATCTATGAGTTTTTTGAATAGTAACCATTAGATTCTTTAGTTCCTGTCCAAAACCAAACTAGTCAAGCATTAAAGTGTGAGAGAATATTATCTCCTAGAAAGTTTTAAAAAATAAATATATTGTTTATTATAGTAATTCATTATTATATTGTGTTTATTAGTTCTTCAGCTTTGCTATGATAACATTTTTTACACATTTACTAAACATTAATTGATCAGTGTATCATTTTTATATATAAAGCATAGTTTTTCAGTGTGAAGCATCTATTGTACTATTGATGACTAGCAGGAATAAAAATCACCAGAAGATGAGACGTAGTGAGACATAGTCAAGTAACAAAGCTATAGTTGAAACTCTGAAAATCAAAATATTTAAAATGTCAAAACATGAATCTTAAGTGAAAATCAAAGTTGAAAGTACAAAGCAAAAGCTCAAACCAGAGATATTTTCAGAAGGTGATTTATTTACAAAGGTTTGTTTTATCCACAATCTCCGATTATAAAACAAGGTTAATTGCTGACCTTTTAATCCACAGAGTCGTAAGGTCAAGGTTCTGAGAACATACACTCTGCTGAGGACATAAGCTCCGGAAAACTGGAGATGCGTCCTAATGACAAGTACACAAAATGGCATTAAGAAGCGGTACAGAATGAAATAAAAAAACTCGAAATACCTGAATTTAGGCCAAGCCTTCACCATAAATGGAATTTTTGAACTTGAAAACTCTGATTGCATAATTTTATGGAACTGTTGTACCCAAACAACCCCCAAAAAATATATATATGAATATGATCATAACGGCATTTAGTTTTCACTACTATGCATTTCCTAGCTTTTTTTAACTGATATTTAACCTACAAAACGATTGAGCAGTATTTAGACTTTAAGAATTTTTTCAATGTTCTGTGAAATTAATTGGAATATTATAATAAGCTCAGCAACATTTTGTAATTTATTAATACCTAAACTTTATTAGCACTGTATATTTTTCCCAATCACCTTTTTATAAGCACTAAATATGAAATATATTCAGCTATTGCTTGCACATAAAACAGGTTGGAAACATGTTAGTAAAGAGGGGTAAAGATGCATTTTAAATTTAGTGCCCATTAACCTGTGATTTTCTTTATTTTTTATATTTTTCTCTGTCTTTATAGGCTTTGTTGGCTTGTTTAACTTGCTGCTCTTGTGGCCCGGTTTTTTCCTGCTTCATTATACTGGTTATGAAGACTTTGAGCTACCAAGCATGCTTGTTTGGATGTATATTATCATAAATGGACTTATTGGAACAGTACTGTCTGAATTTCTTTGGTTATGGTATGTATGGCATACTCTAAAAATGTATGAATTCAAGATTTCTCACTTTCTGCTGATAGAATTTTTTTTTCATTTATAGGCAACTTGGAAAAACACTAACTTAATCTCTTCTGCTGTTTTATTTAACATTATTAACATGTTTATGTGTATACAAATACATACAGTAAATACACATGAGCTATTAGAAAATGACAAGGAGGAATATAAAGTTATTTTTGTATATGACTAGAGGGCTTCGCCCCCTGCTCTCTTCGCTCACCAACACCCGCCCCCCAATTGAACAACGCATCAGCCACTTCGTGTCTCTGCTGCTCATGTTTGTGGACTTCACTTTCACCAAACAACAAATCTTTTAATTCTCACGGATACGCCTCTTCATTGGGAAGAAGCACTACTGTTCCCTGATGGCAACACGAATTAGACGACCTACAAGTCTCCTACTTAAAGTTTAAATCTGAACAATATCTATATGCTTCTGTCATATCACCTATGTCCATATATTCGATCTCTTTTCGCTGTTCCGTTATTTCACTGAGTATTCATTTCCGTTTGTTTGCACTAATGCGATCTTTACTAACATTTTTTGAGACTTTCGAATTTTAGTACTTTCATTATCTGTAACCTGCTCTGCATGTGTATCGCAGCAACGTTTTTGAACCTCTTTACGACGTTCTACTTTGTCATCTATTCTTTGTCTTTTATTTCCGTCCCCAGGCGTGGTTAAATTTCTTGGCACAAAGTTTCGTCTTGCAGGATGTGAAATTATCTCTCTGAAAAAGTGTTGTCTCGTCCCAGGATTTTTTTTATAATAGATAGATTTGTGTATATTTACGATACTGGAATAATTCAGTAATGCATATATTGTGTCTTAGGCAATACACAAGAATATCCTTTTAATCTTTAGCCTCATGTTTGGGTAGCATGGCAAAATAATTTAACAAAGTACAGGTGTCTTTTGTTATACTGTAATTTTTTTTTCAGTGCAGTTTGATTTGATCGTTTACCAGTCTTTGTCTGTATCTTCCATTGATTCCCTCAATGCTGTGAGAGTACTACACATGTTTGATGTATTGTTTCAGATTTACGTCCTTTAATGCTGTGTGTTCTAGAGGTGATAAACTCTGTCTGGGCTTGATAAAGATTTCCAGAGTACAATCACTTTCTCTTATGGTGGTGGTCTTCCCTGTTAAATTGTGTAGTGAGCCAAAGCCTGCAGAAAGGAAAAGAAAAAAAAGGGCCTTGTAAATGTAAAAGATGTTCAGATTCTGGGAGTGAGTGATCGTTCATGCAGTGACAGAGAGAAAGATATAGTGACTAAAGGATTACTGCCTGGAAACAGCAGAGAAACTTCTTTCTGCAGTTGGTTTTCCAATAAACCATTCAGTTTTTTTTCCTCTCTCCTGTTATTACTGACAATGTCATAACTACTAGAATTTAATAAGATTGATAAATGTGACAAAGCAGTATAGAGCAGGAAATGTTTTGCTTAATAGACATTACTACTTGTGTATGCTATTTTTAAAGGACGTAAGTAATTAAAACTACAACTCTGTAAGAAAATGGAATGGAAGATCCTTTTTTTTCTAGTAAATGTCCAGAAAAAAAGATGTATTGTTGAATTCCGGATAAATCATTTTGGAACAATCCTATGGATGTAGGGTCAGTAAACAAAAACTGAGTAATACAGCTGTAAAAATACAGAATTCATGTTTAATGACAAAGGGCAGAAAGCTAAGAGAGGAAGAGCAAATAACAAGGACAAGGAAAGTTAAAGAGAATGGTGGTCCAGACATGGTTAAAGTCCTGCTCGATCCCCATTTTTAGGAACAGTATTTACTCTGTATACGGCAATAAAATTGCACTCAAACAGCAGGCATCAAGTCATTAATAATATAATAATAATAATACATTTTATTTATTTAGCACCTTTCCCATGATCAATTCTTCAACATGAACTTAGATATTTATTTAAGAACCATGAATTGCCCTCAGCGCAGTGGGCAGCACTGCTGCCTTCGCAGTAAGGAGACCTGGGTTCACTTCCCGGGTCCTCCCTGTGTGGAGTTTGCATGTTCTCCCCGTGTCTGCGTGGGTTTCCTCTGAGTACTCCGGTTTCCTCCCACAGTCCAAAGACATGCAGGTAAGGTGGATTGGCAATTCTAAATTGGCCCTAGTGTGTGTGCTTGGTGTGTGCTGTGTGTGTGTCCTGCGGTGGGTTGGCGCCATGCCCAGGATTGGTTCCTGCCTTGCGCTCTGTGTTGGCTGGGATTGGCTCCAGCAGACCCCCGTGACCCTGTGTTCGGATTCAACGGGGTTGGAAAATGGATGGATGGAATTGCCCTCAGTCTGCACTTCTTCATTATAAGGATGTGTATAATTGACCTGATAGCAAAATTGGCATTTTTAAGCAGTTATTTGGGGTTTGGTACAAGTACTTTTAAGTATTATAATTAAATCAAAATAACTACCTAAAGAAGAATGTTTAAATATTCTTTGCATAAAAAATTGTGATTGTAGCTAAGAGAATTACCATTCTGTATCCATCAAGTAAGACAATAAGTTACAGTATAAAAAATATAATTTCTAAAGTTTTGTGAAGTTAAATCTCAAAGTCGTGAATATTTATATACCAAACAGCTTTTACTTTACCTGTATTTAGTATATACACAAACAGATGTAGAGAAGTACTCCTGCCTCTTAATTATATCATATTCCACTAATTTTGTCTTTGTTATCACCAGTTTTCATGTTATCAGACAGTTTACTGCAGGAGGCAAGTGAAGTTGCTTTTTTTATTTTTTTATTTTTATTTTATTTTATTTTTTAAGTACCGGAGACCTTGGCAAAGGGTATTCTCACCTTCTCTGCCTTCTGGACTGATAGTGTTTTGCAGGGCTATGTCTGGCCCTGAAGTGTTTTAGAAGAAGACCAGAACTGACATCAGAAATACTCAGGCATCTGTCTTAAATGATGCCAGTGGTCATTGCTTCAGTGAACTTAATATTGGGTGGAAAATGGATGAAAATTCAAGCCATAAGAAGGAAGAAAGGCAGAACATGTACATGGGGGGAGGTGTGAAAGTTTTTCTTGGTGCCTCATTTTGTTGTACTTTTTCCTGTAAAGCTGGTTGTTTCTGCTAACTTGCTACAGTAAGCCTGACTTGTGTCTGATACTGCAACTGTGTAATGGAAAAACTGAAATTTTGAAGATAATGGTGGGTTGGGTTTTAATTATAAAGAATATCTTAGTTACTTTAATTTTCTTGACAGGACATCCAGTATGCCAGATTTCTTTTTTCTTGAATGTTAATACTGACAGAAAACTGTAGCCGATAGAATAATTGAATCTGGAATCTTTTCATTTATAGCATTAAGATATAACTCAAAACATTTCTTAAAAGGGTGAATACTCCTTTTGGTTTTAGGGATAAGCATTTGTTGTTTGAACACCCTATCCTAGTATAAAGTTCATACTATGGATCACTGAAAAGGTCTGCAACATGACAAACTTTTATTTTCTTGCAACATCATTATTGTATAATTTTTAATTATACATTTCTGCATTTTTCTCTCTGCCATGAACACCTCATTCATTGATGGGTCATTTATTTTTTTAACAACATTGTTAAAGGGAGTAGTAGGTCATCACTGTGTTGAGATGCTACCTCCTGGCCTGCTCCTTCTGATATGAGCTCCAATTAAAATGAAATTTGTTAAAAAAAAATTTTAAAAAATCTGAAAAAGATTACAGTACTATCTTTTCTGTAATCTCCTATAAAAAATATTTTTAATCCATTCACATTTTTTTCCCAGACACGATTTTTCCTTATCATGGTCAAAGGGAGCCAAAAATGATGAAAGCCAAGAGCCAATCTTTGGAGGGACACAAGTCTGTCATAGGGCTCATTTACACACATCACACTTGCCCAATTTTGAGACACCAGTTAATTTAAAACTTGTATCTTTGGGAAGTGGGGAAAAGACTGTGTAGACAGACAGACATTCACACTAGACAAATAGTGGCCTGCCTAGGAACTAAACTCTGGTACCTAGAACGCTAAGCCTGTAGTTTGAAAAACAAATACAAATGTTTCAGTCCTCTTATACTGTAGGTAAATGTATGTCAAAAATAGAATAACTAGGCTAAAATTTCAGTATTTCCAATTTTGTTACTGGATTTCTAGTCCAGTTTAATCAACTATTTTTAAAATGCCAAAATTTAGTTCCTCTGTATATTTTAGAATTATTGCATAAGACAAATTAATTTTATTTAAATATATATATAATATCTAAAATATATTTTATAAAAGGAGTCAGAAAAATTATGAATACATACAGTGTATATGTACGTGTGTGTGTGTGTATGTATGTATGTGTATATACGTATATATATATATATATATATATATATAATACACACTATATGTATTCATAATTTTTCTGACTCCGCTATCCAGTTCTTTGGTGACTATGATTTTTCAATTTAAAGTTCATATTGGTACATTAACTTCACTCTAATGGAACAAAGACAAAAAACATAATGCTTCTTGCTTACTACGAACTAGGACATTATTTACAAATTGGCAAAAACATATTTTCATGACATGGCTAGTAATGTGTGGTTTCATCTAATCAGAATGTAGCCCACACAAGCATTGCTTACAGTATATAAGGGATTTCTGCATTTTATTAGACTCTTTATGTGCTTTATTGGAAACCAAATTTACAATTTCAGTAGAAGATACATTCAAATCTACCTCCTCCAAATGCATCACTTCTAGTATTATTAATATTGTATTCATTTTGATGTGAATACTTAATAATGTTGAATAAACATTCAGATTGACAAAGTAATGTATTTAACATTTATAAAATGTTTTTTTTTTATGTTTTAGGGGATGTTTTCTTACTTCATCGTTGATAGGAACACTTGCATTAAGTCTTACAATTCCTCTGTCAATAATAGCTGATATGTGCATGCAAAAGGTAAGATGCTTTTCTTTACAGTTACACTTTTAATTTAATTGTAAATGTACCTTGAATTATTTAATGGATTATATTTTCCATTGAAAACAAGGCAATATCTAATGTTCCATACCTAGGAATTGACCTTCTACTCATCTGTTAATGTTTGCTTCCTTTTTCTCATAAGTAGAGATGCTCTGATTAGATTTTCTTAGAGCTGATACTGATCACAGATTTCATGTCACAAGAATTGACGGATTCCTTTACTATTTTTTTCCTTTTCAGTTTTTTTAATACACATTTTTACAGTAAATTCCCGCATAACAGCCAATGTAGAAGCTCTGTATTTTTAAGTCGTATTTTCATAGCTAAACTTTTGACCACAGGGTCATTTTTATCAACAAAATTAAATTCTGTATTCTTAATTGTTCAGTGACCAAAAAAAAAAAAAAAAAAACACGAAACTAAAACTCTCCTAAAATGCAGAAATTTTAATGAATAAAACATGTACACAAAATATTGTCCATGTAATATATATTGCATAATAGAAAATAAAATATTTGTCATAACTGCAAGCCACAATTCTAATAAAATGTTAATAAAAGGTTTATCAAGAATATATAAATCTAACATACTGAACACATCTACACATCAAATGCACAAACTTAGCTTTGGGACTAATTTTTGAGTGGAAGAGTCATTTCTAAAGTAAGTTATAAAAAAATATTAAATATATATTATCTTTAATTTAATGCATTTGATTCTTGAGTCGATTGTCTAATAATGGTTAAGAAATTTCTCATTTAAAATAAGTGAAGATTAATTTGATAATAACTTGAAGCTTAATGTAGTTTAGCTTCTTGTGTTTTAAATAAACAACAGAAACCTTTCAAAACATTACAGCATTCTTTATTTTTCCAGGTGCGGTTTTCATGGTTATTTTTTGCTGGAACTGTGCCTGTTTTTCTTTCTTTTTTTATTGCCACCCTTTTGTTTCATTATAATAATTGGGATCCAGTGATGGTTGGTGTACGACGGGTTTTTGCGTTTATTTGTCGGAAACATCGCATACAAAGGTAGGTGAATAAAAAGTGTTGTTTTTTTCCTGGTATTCTATATCATTAGAAAATTGTAATTTATGTAGAAAACAGTTACTGTTTTTTGGCACTTTCACTTTATATTAAATGTCTTATTTATCAATATTTTTAGCTTAAATTCTCTCAGCTACTATGTCTTGTAGGGTTATAGAATATTCTAATGACAGTCAGTTTAATCCTTTTGAATGTTTTTTTTTCCAATTTGTGACACAGTATTTAATAAACTTGAAATGAATGCATAAAATTGTGTTATTAATTGCTGTGTAAGGTAAAATTAAACTGTCAAATAGGGAGCATCTCAGAGATAACACATTCTCTTCCACCGCAATAAAATGTTTTAATGCAATTTTTAGTGAAGGGACCAGAAAGCAGCATGGGAATATTTGTATATAAAAGTGACTATTGAATCTGACTAAGAATTGTACTTATAATTGAAAGTGGCACATAATGCAAATGTCTTACTGGCACGACTGATACTTAATTCTGGCATGAAAACACCTACAGGCACACTTCTTCGCCAAGTATGAGTGTATACCATCTTAGCCTCTAGTCAGTACTCAGCATAATGTATATCCCCAGCATTTGCATTTGCCATTAAAGGGAACAAAAAATTATAGTTTTTTTACAGTAATTTCTCCATACATTATGTTTACTTGTATGTAATCAGCATATTTTTCAACCAAGCATGCATTGTTGGGGCTTGCTGATAATATTGCCTCTGGTTTAATTATTATTTCCTATTATTATTTTCATGCATGCATAAACTAAGCTACTTTTATTCTTAGTGCTTGAAGACCTGCTCAGTTTCTAAAACTAAATATTAACAAAACAGAGCTGCTTATTTGGGAGATCTCCAACACATGTCCAGAAGCCTGACAATTTCTTGATAAATCTTGGATCCTGGAAAATTGTTGCTTTTCTGTTTGAATATTTTTTGTGTTCTATTTATAATTTTTATCGGAAACTGATCTCTGCAGGGGTCAACATGGTAGCACTGCTGCCTCATAATAAATACACTGGGGTTTATGTCCTAGATGCTGCCAGTGTGGTGTTTGTATGTTTCCTCTGGGTGGTTTTCTCCCATGGTTTAAAGGCATGCAGGTTAGGTGAACTGTGTTTGTGTGTGTTCACCCCGTGATGGACTGGCACCCTGTACAGGTATTGTTTCTGTCTTGTGCCTAATGATTACTCAGATAGGCTACATCTACCCTGTGACCCTGCCCTTGATAAGCAGGTTAAAAAAATGGATAGATAGATAGATAGATAGATAGATAGATAGATAGATAGATAGATAGATAGATAGATAGATAGATAGATAGATAGATAGATAGATAGATAGATAGATAGATAGATAGATAGATAGATAGATAGATAGAAGATCTCTACTGGTTTACACCATATGTTAACATACTTTTAACATTGGTGTATGTTTAGAAAGTACTTTTAGCACCGCTTTATTGCATGTTGGTTAAATCATGAAGCATCTACATATTACTTTCAGTTTATGAGCCCTCTAATAACAATGAAGGATTGATTATTTGTTCTGCTGGAGCCTATTCTAACAGCATGGGGAATAAGACCGGAACAAAACCTGAATTTAACACTAGTGTGTTACAGAGAAAAGTCCTAAAACTCCTCGTACCCTACACCCATTTGCAATCGCCAGTTGATCTCCTCTGTGTGTTTTTCAAATGTGGGTAGAAATTGGAAATACCTGTCGAAAGCCCCTATTGACATGGGGAAAACATGCAAACTTCACCCAGGCAGTTCTTGAACTATAAATTAAAGTTGTTGCTGTGAAGCAAACAATTGCACTCAAAAGCTGTCTCCACAGATTTCAACTGCTTCCATGTTATTCTTCATTAGGATAGGTCAGTTTTCATTCTAAAACTTTCCATCTAGTTTATTAAGATTTAATTATGAATACTTCAAATGCATATATGAGATTAATGTCTTGTATAAATCTCTGAGACAGCCATCACCTACCTTACTGATGCCAGCCATCCTTTTATGCAAAATTCGTACTTCCCTGGCCTTAGAAAAAATTTTACTCAATTTGTAGCTTAAACTCCATTTCTTCTCTGAGGTTGCTTTGGTCATAGCAGTAATACACTGAGCCAGCTGACTGTGAAGGACACCGTAAAAGAAATAAATGAAACCAAATTGGGTTCAGATAAAAACCTGATGACTCCCCTTTTCTCTCTTGCTCTTAGAAGTAGTAATGTTGCATTTAATTCTTTCAAAGCAGACTTGAATATATTTTTATTCTTATAATTTCTAAATATATGTTTTTGCAACCATGCATTTATTAGTAATCTAGCTGAAATTCTGGACGTTTTCAAGGGCTACTCAGTTTTTAAAATTTATGTTTGTGACTGTGTTGACTATACTGTATTGGAAACTTGTTTGCGTCTGTCAAGAAAATAGACCACCATGTTCCACTAGTGAAAGCTTCGCTCAAGTGAAAAAACACAGAGATTATGTAGTTAATTAGTTATGTAGTTTCACTTGGAGATCTGAAGTTTTGAACTTCAAGCATTTTTTGTGGAGCCTTCCTGTCAGGATTTACTTAAAATTTGAAACTTTTGAACTAAGATTGGTTTTGTGTCAAGGTCCACTTAAAAGATTTGAGCCACTGGACTAAGCAGTTTTTCTGTCACGATTTTCTCAACGATTTAATATGCTTTCAATTGCTTTTTACATAATACAAAGAGTGAATCTTATAATGCATGAAAGTAGAAATAAAAATTAGAAATGTGCAAATTTTACTTGTGCAAAGAACTGTGTGTTTTACAATAATTATGTGGTATGGTTTGTTAGACATGAAAATAAACTGTTCATTTTAAAGAATTATTTGCAAGATCCTAGAAGGAAAAGTCCAGGGAGGGATAGAAGTTATAAAGTAGGAGGATTTCAACAACTTGTATCAAAAATTTCTAATATAAGTAGAATGAAATCTAAAAAGATATATAAATCATTTTGAATATAGAGAGGGTAGTCTGAATTTGTAGCATTGGTGTTTAACTGGTGTGAGAATATTATTTTCATTATTGTAGTCAATTCTTGTTATCTGATGATGTATTCCTGAAAAACAGTGGATATGAAACTCAGTATTTATTGATCCTATAGGATAAATGGTTGTTAGGTTCTGATGGGGTGCTAACTTGTGGGGAGGACCAGCACGGGGAGACGGGGTCAAGCAGACGTGCCAGCGCTCTGCTTTCGCCCTATGTGGTGTGGTTATAATCCACCGGTTCACCTACAGAAACCCTGTTACGACTTTTAATTCCTCTGTAGTCAAGTTTGATTGTTTTCTAGGGAAAAGAGACTGTAGTGGGGGGTTTTGGGGAAGATCTGAGGACCTCTATAAACCATCCATTCGGACGTAGGAACAGAAGGTGTGAACAGAACTTAATCAGTGTGTAGGCTTATGACCCACATTTACTGAGAATTCCTTGTTCCTGGAGATCAATGGCAAGCTGCAGTACCCATCTTGCATGGGGTTCAGGGGCTTATCCACTGCTCTTGGCAATGGGAAGACGCACATTGAGAAAATCAGCCCTGGACATCTAAGGGTAACATCAGTTATACTGTGGTAGTCACAAAATGGTTTACATCTTTATATTAGTTAGTAAGCGAAACCGCAGGAGTAGAATCCGTGGATAGCAAGCATTTACTATACTTATATTTTGTGTTTATTCTTTTATATTTGTATTGTATTTCTGTGCTTTAATAAATAACCTAAACTCTTTTGATATTAATTTGGTCTAGAGTCTTACTTTTTTTTCGTCTTAGAGGTTTAGAAGGGGCCGGTGTCAACTTTCATTGAAAGGCTAAATAGAGTTAGGGATATTAAATACAGGTCTGTGAGACAATGGCCTGCAGCAGGTAACCAAACCTGTTAAAGTCTCAACACCAGGTGCTAAGACCAGCGATCTGGGAACTGCAGGGTTGAATCTTAATTAACCCAAAGATGACTATTGCCTTCATATCTCTCACCCTTAAGCATGGGAAAGAGAGATGGAACCTAGGTGTCCCCTACAGGGCCAGATTTAGACACTTCTTCATGAGCCTGGAAATTCTGTGTTCAGTGAAAGGTGTTCTATAAAATTGAGATTGATTGACCAGACACCTCAGTTTGCTATAGCTTGCTACCCAGTTGCTGAGAGTTTGTGCATTCTGTATTATAATAAAGCCTGTATGTTTTAACAAAATGTTGCATTCATCAGTATATCTAACAGTGCCCTGCCCCTTCTCATAGAAATTGAAGACATCGACTATATATTTGACATTGTTTCTTTTCCCTCCAACATTGTACTTAGGAACGGATAACAGATTGTTAAGTTTGCCTCAGTCTTGTCTCCTCCTGACTGAATGGTTTCTCTACTTATGTTCTGAAATGCAGAACTTTTCTAAATATCTGTGTCCTGTGGGCACTCACGGTTGGGGAGTTTTCAGTGTCTCCTGTGTTTTCAGTGCTACCACTGCATAAAAATAAGTTTAGCTGCATCATACAAAATATTTCCAATGCAAAGATCTTTCAAAATAACCACAAAAACATTATTTTTTTCTTATCAAGAACTTACACTTTAATACAGAAGTACTGGAATTTTATATATATATATATATGTATATATGTATACCTTGCCTTTTATGTACAGTATGTAGAAGATTCCAAAATGATTGATTTTTTTCTTTGCAACTTAAGACCCCTCATTTTTGCAGGACTCCGGATGATAGTGAGCAGTGTGAAAGCCTCATTCCTTTACACGGTGTTTCTCAGGATGAGGGGACCAGCTGCTGTTCATAAACCACAGGTATACATTTTAAAAATAAATAAATTAAAGAGTAAGGTATTGTTTTGCTTCTTTGTGTTGTTTCATTGGCATAAAGAATTTAATCATTTTTAGATTATTCTTAGGCAATGTACATTTCTTTATTTTTTCATAGCCACTCCAATAAAGCACCATATTAGAAATATAAATTGTTTGATTCAACAATTTAAGAAACTATTTGTGACCTTTTATTTTTACAGTTATTGCTTTATTTTGCAGATTAACAGCAGAATAGGTAGAAGTCAATATCCAAATGACATTCACTACTAAGGGCTCACACACCAAAGTTGTTTGAGGTTAGAATCCTTAACTAAGTATAGCATTGGGATGTGAAGCAAAGCAGCAGTGACGTAGTGCATCATCTTATGGGAAACAAGAACCTAGCAATGGTGTACAGCATCCTGACAACACAGCCTCAAAATATTGGTGATGCAAAAATAGCTATAAAACTCTATTAACTTTTAGTTAGATTATTGATACAAAACATTCACAGAGTACCAGAAAACAATGTATTTAATGCAAAAAAAGCAACTTCTCCCAGTTCTTGATAGTTTAGGGGTGCAAATGGTACTGGACTTTTCATATCTCTTCCTTGGGTCGTGCTGCAGTGCCTTGACTGGGAAAAGCTAGAACCAGAGTTTTAAAAAAGAAAGAAAGAAACAAAAGAAAAGTTCTCATTTTCATATCAAGAAGGGGAGTCTCCAGTCTTAAAGCCCAAATGAATAAACTGGAAAGTTCCGCTTTACACATTCACCAACACATCCAAAAGTACACCTAGAATACTGAAGGGTCAGCAGGGCTAGCACCACAGACAGAAACAGGCTTGCAATACAAAGCTTCAAGATAATTTCACATACTGCAAATACAAATTACATTAAGCATATGATGGAAAAATGGCAAAAATGACATAGTTGAGGATTGTTTTAAACATTTTAATAATACGTTACTAAGAGAATCATTTTACTTATTTTGCACAACATTTGGTGGAGGTGTACCCCACAGGGTCTCAATGCAAAAACACCACTATTCATAAGTAATAAATGAAAGTCTGGCTCTTTTTTATAAACTTTTGTGCCTCATTATTTCTTACCCAAGTCCACTTAATGCATAGGCTGTTAAAAAGCCATCAAACCGTTCCTTTCAGTTGGATCATTCCCTTCTGGTGGCTTCAGGTAAAATGCATTTAATAAGTTAGGCTGGTAAAATCTCACATTTTATGCTTTTATTCTTCTAGTACAGGGGTGGGCAATGTCGGTCCTGGAGAGCCGCAGTGGTTTCCGGTCTTTTTTCCAACCCAGTTTCTTAATGAGCAGTCAATTATTGCTGATGAAGTACTTACGGTTCAAGTGACATTTTGATGCTTCATTTTAGTGGTCTTGCTTCTTAAGTTTCCTCACCCTTAATTGCATATTTCAATCGTAAACAGTTGCATTCACTGTTTTAATGGCTCCTTATTAGCAATAAGAGGTAAATGACAGAGCAGACAGCAGTTCTCCATCTAGCTTGTTTCCATTTACATCTCTGTGTGTTCATAATGCACTGTTTGATTTAATAAAACACTTCATAGAAAATGTGACAGACTGAAAATTATCTGTTTTAGGCTTCAAATCATTGGGATGATATCCTTGGAAAGTTAAAACTCTACAATATAAAAACCTAACATTGCAAATTAACAAGCCATAAAATTAAATAAGGTCAGAGATTGGCAAGGATTGGCTTCTAATTAAGAAACTGGGTTGGAATGAAAACCTGCAGGACCAGCATTGCCCACCCCTGTTCTAGTATCCTTATATATATTTCTCTTCTGGTTCGTCCTGCTTCCACTTCAAAACCGGTCCTGCCCACATGCAGCCGACACGGCATTTCTCGATTCCTATTCGTCCTCTTCCATACCCTTCCCCTCGCTGCCTGCGGCTCCTCTTCAAAACCGGTCCCGCCCACATGCAGCCGACACGGCATTTCTCGATTCCTATTCGTCCTCTTCCAAACCCTTCCCCACGCTGTCTGCAGCCTTCCATACACCTTGCTATTTTCGTTATACTGCGACGGTTGTTTCCTAAGCCTTTGTTATAAAATGAACGACAGTGTCTTCTCTTTCAACGGGTTTTTGTACAACGTCATCTCTATTCTGGGATCCGGCAACTGCCTGTTCGTATCAGTGGGTTATTTCTTGACACAAACGGTTGACGAAGGCAATGCACTTTCACTACGACATAGGGCAGTAGATTTCGTTGCATCACATTGGGACAGATTTGGAGACATTCTTCCTGTTGTTCTTTCCAATGCAAATCGAGTTATTACAAGAAGTCAGGAGTACTGTCAATACATGGCAACATCTGGAGTTTATGGTGGTGAAGCTGAAATTCAAGCTCTTTCAGAGATTCTCCATGCTACCATTGTCATTTACTTCAAACACGACCCCAACATCCCGCCTTCCATTTACAATTCTGGAAATACTCTCTTTATTTACCTTCTGTACACTATGAAGCCCTCCTACCGATTTCGATCATGTCTCCACAGCAGCATATACTGTCTGATAAGACCAACACATCAGTCCTCAGTCATTCTTCTCTTCCACAAAACACTACAGTTTTGTCTACTGGTACAACCTTCCTCTGCGACATTTGTAGTAAACCTTTCAAAACAAAACCCAGCCTTGCCAAACACAAGAAAATTCACTGCAACGACAAATTGTTGTAGTGTCACACTTGCACAAAACGTTTCACAACACAGAACTATCTTCACAAACACACAAAAATTTACTCCGCTGAAAATTGACCTGACTCCCACTCCAGTAACACATTCTTCCAGTGTGATTCCTGCAACAAAACTTTTCAAACGCGAACCTCACTTGCTAAACACAAGAAAAGGCATTCTTCCCAACAACTATATGAGTGCCAGAAATGCAATAAGAAGTTCACTACACAGGATTGTCTGACTAAACACAACAAAACTCATTCACAAGTCTTGCAATGCGACATCTGCAAAGCAGAGTTTCCAAACCAGCGCAGTCTCAGCAGACATACACACAATCCTCTTCCCGTTACCACAGGTACTTCTTCACGTCATTCCTGTCTTCCTGTCCAAGAGTACAACATTGGGACTCCAGACCAGTAGTGCAAACATTGTCATGCACTATACTGGTCTGCTGAGCGTAATACATCCAAGAAGTACTTGAGGTGCTGCCACGACGGTACAGTAGCTTTACCACCCTTGTGGGAGCCACCTGTGTCTTTACAACAGCTTCTTACACAGCAAATATCAGAAGGCAAAAATTATCGTGAACACATTCGAGAATACAACTCTTCTCTAGCGTTTGCTTCCATGGGTGCACAGATAACTCAACCTCCTGGCCACGGACCATACTGTTATAAAATACACGGGCAAATTTATCACCAAATCTCTCCACTATATGCTAACACTTCTACCTCTCCAGGATATAGACAGTTGTATGTTTTTGACACAGCGCAAGCTACTGAAGTACGCTTACAAAATAAAGCAAACTCTGCATGCAGTGAAAATTTACTTCTCCAGCTAAATTCCATGCTCAGAACCATCAACCCCTTCACTAAATCATGCAAACACATGCATGAAATGGCTCAGTCCAATCCAACAGCATCTGTTTTCAAGGAAAACCCTGGGCAGGATTTATGACGATACAATGCCCCGACATGTCACACCAATGTTGCAGCAATTTTCGTCGGACAAGATGGCGAACCGCCTGCCTAAAGGAACATTTGCATCTATCCCATAGGCAACTCCTGTAAACAGATTTCCATGCTCAATATGAATTGCAATACTATGGTTTACCCACTTTTATTCCCTTACAGAGACATTGGCTGGCACAAAGATTTACAACATGTTCCCGATTAGATAGATAGATAGATAGATAGATAGATAGATAGATAGATAGATAGATAGATAGATAGATAGATAGATAGATAGATAGATAGATAGATAGATAGATAGATAGATAGATAGATAGATAGATAGATAGATAGATAGATAGATAGATAGATAGATAAAAGAACAGCCAAGCGAATAAGGCTTACTCAATGCCAATTTTACACATACAGATTATCAATGAGGAATACATTTAGTATTTTGCACTCCAGCGGCAAACTATTCCAACAGTACGTTGTAGATGCTTATGTGAAAACGGAGGGCGCGCGTCTCAACTATCTCAGATTACATCTACAAGATCTGCACATGGAACAATACAAAGGACTATCAGATGCACTGCAAGCAAACTCTGAAAATAACAACGTTTGTGTAGGCAAATCTGAATTCCTTTATCACCGTTTTCCGTTCCTATTCTTACACCGCCGTATGTTACGGCGGCCGTTGGCTAGTATGTAATAAAGCAATTTGACTTCCTCTAGTTATTGATATACCTATGGCTATAGCAATTGTTATGTACACATTCAGATAAGTCCCATTATCAAATAAAGCACAGATGCTGATGGTATTTTGTGAACTCCAGCTCATTTTACTGTACAATAAAAGTAAAAACTGCCTCACAGTTAGGAGACCTGGGTTTGCTTCCCGGGTCCTCCCTACGTGGAGTTTGCATGTTCTCCCCGTGTCTGCGTGGGTTTCCTTCGGGTACTCCAGTTTCCTCCCACAGTCCAAAGACATGCAGGTTGGGCGCACTGATGATTCTAAATTGTCCCTAGTGTGTGCTTGGTGTGTGTGTGTGTGTGTGCGCCCTGCGGTGGGCTGGAGGCCTGCCCGGGGTTTGTTTCCTGCCTTGCGCCCTGTGTTGGCTGGGATTGGCTCCAGCAGACCCTTGTGACCCTGTAATTAAGATATAGCCTGTTGGATAATGGATGGATGGATGGACATTTTGACTTATTCGTGTAGAAATCTCATATGAATGTTTTTTTTTAATTTTAGCAAGAGGGTGTTGTTAAATCAGTGGTAGTGCTGCTGCCTCGCAGTAAGGAGACCTGGGTTCGCTTCCCGGGTCCTCCCTGCGTGGAGTTTGCATGTTCTCCCCGTGTCTCCGTGGTTTTCCTCCGGGTGCTTCGGTTTCCTCCCACAGTCCAAAGACATACAGGTTAGGTGTTTTGGCAATCCTAAGTTGTCCCTTGTGCGTGCTTGGTGTGCGTGCGTGCGTGTGTGTGTGTGTGTGTGTGTGCGCGCGTGCACATGCGCCCTGCGGTGGGCTGGCACCCTGCCTGGGTTTGTTTCCTGCCTTGCACCCTGTGTTGGCTGGGATTAGCTCCAGCAGACCCCCGTGACCCTGTAGTTAGGATATAGCAGGTTGGATGATGGATGGATGGATGGTGTTGTTAAATACTCTGTAAAGGCTTATCTTACTTTTGAGGGTGGGGTGTTTAAAGCAAAGTCATTATGAGAAAATTTTCCATTCTGCCTTTTGTAATCAAAAAGGGGATTTAATTAAAGATAGCTTTTGCTTCTTTTCTAGATTTAATATGAAATCTCCTAAATTCTTGTATTGCTTTGCTATGTAAATACAACTTTAAAGTATTTAAATGTGCTTTAAAAATAATTATTCACATATTATGTTAATATATAAGATTGTGATGTTAAATAAAAATGGTTTAATTTGTTATGAAGTTCTGAAATTCAAAAAAAAGATGTTTGGTGAGGTATCTTTCTAAATTACATTTAAATGACTGTAAATTTTCCAGTCCATAGCTGTAAACCTCTCAGAGCTCTGCTCTTTTGAAGATCCAGTCAAATTGCACACATCCTATGACAGTTAGCATCCTATTCATTATACGTCAGTAAAGTTATGTGATTCACTTGGTTATTTGAATATTTCTTTACACTCCCATGTTGAAGACATATGTTGCACCTCTCAGTGTCCATTATGCAGGCTGCTTGTTTACTGGGGCTGTCTTTACTTTCAAACATTTACTTCAACCACCAGCTTCACAAGGACGCCCACTTGATTTGTTAAGGGACCACAGTAACCTAACCTCCTGAGGTGGTAGTAGCAGTTAGACTGAGAGTCTGGCTTTAATGTTTTACTAAAAAATAAAAACCGTTAACAGCAAGTATATAGTGATACAAAGGATCATAAAACATTGGTGTGTTTAGCATTTATATAGTCCAAGTAGTAGTACCAAGAGACTGACGACCAATCCATTTAGATGGCTTCTTTACTTACTGTTTATGTGTACCTAATCAGTTTGAAGATATTGCAAGTGAAAGAAAGAATATTTTACAATTTTTTAAAACATGGTGGGGGATTTCCTGAAAGTGTCTTTTTTTTTTTAATAAAAAAATAAAGAAAAAAAATGTTATCAGCTCCCCTTCCTAATTGCCTAAAAATGAGTAAACACACAAAATGTACTGGTTTACATCTCAACAGGACATGTTGACGTTTTTTTTTGCAGTTACTCACAGCACAGGAAATATTACAGACATTATTATCAAAAGCTCATGGTTAGTTCTTTGAGAATCAAAGCTAAGTAAGCAATACAACATTTAAAAGAATTAAAAAATAAAAAGATTTAAAGTGGTGTGAAAAACTATTTGCCCCCTTCCTGATTTCTTATTCTTTTGCATGTTTGTCACACAAAATGTTTCTGATCATCAAACACATTTAACCATTAGTCAAATATAACACAAGTAAACACAAAATGCAGTTTTTAAATGATGGTTTTTATTATTTAGGGAGAAAAAAAATCCAAACCTACATGGCCCTGTGTGAAAAAGTAATTGCCCCCCTTGTTAAAAAATAACCTAACTGTGGTGTATCACACCTGAGTTCAATTTCCGTAGCCACCCCCAGGCCTGATTACTGCCACACCTGTTTCAATCAAGAAATCACTTAAATAGGAGCTGCCTGACACAGAGAAGTAGACCAAAAGCACCTCAAAAGCTAGACATCATGCCAAGATCCAAAGAAATTCAGGAACAAATGAGAACAGAAGTAATTGAGATCTATCAGTCTGGTAAAGGTTATAAAGCCATTTCTAAAGCTTTGGGACTCCAGCGAACCACAGTGAGAGCCATTATCCACAAATGGCAAAAACATGGAACAGTGGTGAACCTTCCCAGGAGTGGCCGGCCGACCAAAATTACCCCAAGAGCACAGAGACGACTCATCCGAGAGGTCACAAAAGACCCCAGGACAACGTCTAAAGAACTGCAGGCCTCACTTGCCTCAATTAAGGTCAGTGTTCACGACTCCACCATAAGAAAGAGACTGGGCAAAAACGGCCTGCATGGCAGATGTCCAAGACGCAAACCACTGTTAAGCAAAAAGAACATTAGGGCTCGTCTCAATTTTGCTAAGAAACATCTCAATGATTGCCAAGACTTTTGGGAAAATACCTTGTGGACTGATGAGACAAAAGTTGAACTTTTTGGAAGGCAAATGTCCCGTTACATCTGGCGTAAAAGGAACACAGCATTTCAGAAAAAGAACATCATACCAACAGTAAAATATGGTGGTGGTAGTGTGATGGTCTGGGGTTGTTTTGCTGCTTCAGGACCTGGAAGGCTTGCTGTGATAGATGGAACCATGAATTCTACTGTGTACCAAAAAATCCTGAAGGAGAATGTCCGGCCATCTGTTTGTCAACTCAAGCTGAAGCGATCTTGGGTGCTGCAACAGGACAATGACCCAAAACACACCAGCAAATCCACCTCTGAATGGCTGAAGAAAAACAAAATGAAGACTTTGGAGTGGCCTAGTCAAAGTCCTGACCTGAATCCAATTGAGATGCTATGGCATGACCTTAAAAAGGCGGTTCATGCTAGAAAACCCTCAAATAAAGCTGAATTACAACAATTTTACAAAGATGAGTGGGCCAAAATTCCTCCAGAGCGCTGTAAAAGACTCATTGCAAGTTATCGCAAACGCTTGATTGCAGTTATTGCTGCTAAGGGTGGCCCAACCAGTTATTAGGTTCAGGGAGCAATTACTTTTTCACACAGGGCCATGTAGGTTTGGATTTTTTTTTCTCTCTAAATAATAAAAACCACCATTTACAAACTGCATTTTGTGTTTACTTGTGTTATATTTGACTAATGGTTAAATGTGTTTGATGATCAGAAACATTTTGTGTGACAAACATGCAAAAGAATAAGAAATCAGGAAGGGGGCAAATAGTTTTTCACACCACTGTAGGTTTCTGTTTTGTGTTACAACTTCCAACCTATAACCTAAAAGCATTTTACTTGAACAGTTTGAATTTTGTGTCCTGTACATAGTGGTGCAACCTATAACCTAAAAGCATTTTACTTGAACAGTTTGAATTTTGTGTCCTGTACATAGTGGTGCATTTTCAGATATACATGTTAAAATCAGAAGTACTTCCTGAATCTGCTGTTCTACCCATTTTTGTTATTGGTTACTGTTTCATACAATAAACGTTTATGTAGTAAAACCAAAATAGTTTTGTAAATGGTCAGGAAAAATCAATCATTTATTTATTTATTTATTTATTTCAGATCACGCAAGAGCAGTCTTCAGCGATGTGACAATCTGCAACGAGCCTGAAGGAATCTTTATTTTTCAGTGCCTCTTTTTACCTTTTTTTATGTAATGTAAAACATTTGATATTTTTGAGGCAAAATTTTGTTTGTAAGAGCCCACTTTCTACTTGACATTTATTTTTTTCTGTCTATTTATTTTATATTTTTTTGGATGGTACATATTTCAGCTGAACTCCACAATAGTCATATTTTTGGAGTTGAAGACCTGCCTTATTGAATGTAAAGGCTCAAAAAAAGGGAAAACTACTTGAATCACTACACATTGCCGTGTACTAGAGCCCATAGCAGTTCCGCTGTATGTTTGACGATGCTGCAAAAAGAGTAGTGAACTCTGTGGTCAGCCACATCAATATATGTGAACTGGTACTGCATTTTTCACACTAAGCTGAAGAAAACTTAATGATCCTGTTGAAACTGGTGTAATGTTGCCAGTGTTCATCAGTGTATATAGCATTTATGGTCTGAGTATTATGTTTTTCCTTATACAAAATGAAACACTTAGTGGTATTTCTTTTCCCTTAAGTATTTATATATATATATATATATATATATATATATATATATATATATATATATATATATATATATATAAAATTGAACACTACATAATAGCGTCTATAAAAAGACAGCAACTTTGCTGCTATCAATAGTAATCATTGTAAACAGGAAAATAAGACTGTTTCTCAGGAAAGTGTCCTTCTATGTTTTTAAAAATTAAATGGGACCTACAGAATAGACTTTTTTTTCTTTGTGACTGATTGCCCAAAAAAACGGTTTACAGTCTCACAAGCAAAAGATTAATGTCCACCAGATATCCTTATTTTTCACTTGTTTATACCACTATATAATTCTATTTTTTTAATCGACTGCCTTTTTAGACAGGTAAACTATCATCAGTTTTGCACATTATTTCACAGTTCATAGAACTGATTTGCATGTGTTTTTGTTTTTGTTTTGGTTGTTGTTGTGCAATGTAGATTGTACAGGTAAGTTTACATAACTTGTACAGAGGGGGGCTTTTCATCTGTTTAAAACTGCAAATTCTGTTTTACTTTCTAAGGTATTGTCCAGTGTTGCTGTGAATTAACCAAAACAGTAAGTGATCTCACATAGAATAGTTTCAATGATGCCATATGTGCATTAATTGAAATATGGTAAAATGTAATTCAGTTTAACAGTTTAGCAACTCCATAATACTGTCTGGTAAATTTAGATTCTTTTTTTTTTTGTTCATTGAGCTCCTAGTCTCATGCAGAGAAAACGTTAAGTGATCGTTGATATTGTATAACTTGTGCAATATTTTAGAAATCCATGCAAAAAGCAACAATTCAAGTACAAAATGTATAATATTTGTTGGGGTCACTGGGATTTTACTTTTCAAATATATGTCTGCCAGAAAAAAAAGCACTACAGAAAAATGTCCCTAATGTGTGAAATGGTTTTACTTTTGTTTGCTTTGATTATGTAAAATGAGTTCCAGAGAAACAAAGTTGATTATGGTTCTGTAAATAACATCTTGTCTGGAAAATGTAGAATTAAATTTTGTATATTTTTTTGTATGGGGTATGTAATTTGAATTCTGTGTTAATGGTGCTTTCATGATGTTTGTCTAGAAATTTAATGGCCGAATCTTGGGTATATCTTTTAGGACTGTTTGGGAAGCTAGGAATTTTGTTATGTTTGTGTTGTTTGTCTTGAGAATTTCATAAAAAAGAAAAAGAAAAAAAAAAAAGGTCTGTCCTGTACCTTGCTAAAAAATAATTATTTTCTCACAGTAATAATAAAATTTTAATAATACATATTTTTGTTATAATGCGTTTGGTACATTTTGCAAATCTTCAAAAAAGGTTAAAATTATTGAGTACATATATATTTTTGTTTTCTACACTGCTCTGCTTAACTGGAATATATTCATTTATCACTAACCTAGTAAAATGTTTTGTGTCAGTATCATTTGCTTCATTTTTAAACAGTTCACCTCTAAATATTATTACATGACATTAGTTAATGTAAAGTGTCTTGCGGTTCCTGAGTGAATGTCAAACTCACTATAGATAGCAGTCATTTACTATACTGATTTGCTTATAAAACATTTCAACCATACATGTGTTTTAATGTTGTATAACATAAACACTGTGCAAAAAAGTGGTGAAATATAAATGAAATTATGAAAGCTTTATAAATATCAGAAAAATGTAAGTTTAAGTATTTTTTTTTAATTTGTTTGGCCGGGAATACTTTTCATACTGCCTAATCAAGACCAACTACATGCTGTCAAGTACTGTATGGTTGATTTGGAGAATAGACTAACTGTTAAAGGTTTGCGTGTAACTTTCACAAAAAAATCATTTTAGATATTCTTTGCCTTTTGAACTGCAAATCTAAATTAGGACCATTATCATGTTTTGTTACTCTTAGTCTGTACTGGTATTAGTCTTTGCATTTGGTGAGTGGTACTTTATATTTGATGTAATTCACTTTTCTTTACTATATACAAAACTTCTAAGTTAAATATTTAATCATATTTAGATCAGTTTTGATTAACTACATTTTATTTTTTTCCTAATAACTGACATTTTTGTCAAAAAAACATTTTTTCAAATCTCCATTATAGAGAAGTATTTTATTACTTCACATTTTGGTTCACCAACAAAACAGAAATAGCTGATATTTGTATGTCTTCATGAAAAAAATAGCCAACTTTAAGGAGTATTATCCAATATAAAAATATGCTTTTAAAAAGCAAAATAAACACTAAAAATTAACAGTCTTCAGTGCAAAGGAAGAGTCAGATAAATAATGCATGTGCAGTACATAATGCAATAGCAAATGGATAACAATAATAAGCAAGTGAGGGGAATTATTAAGCTATATGTCAGTTAACAACTAGTTTGATACTATATTCTGTATTTTAGTAAATTATGTTCAATGCATTTTCAAAAATTGTATCAGAAACCAGAGTGGCCTCAGATATGTCCATGTTAAGGCACCAATAGTGGGTTATACGCGTGTTTAAGGCTGAACAGTATTTCTCTTTTTATGTAATATATCAGTTTTATTGTAGTAGTTTTAAATGATTATGTAATATAAATATTTCATGTGAAATGTTTCCAAATTGTGAATATAAATTGTTATTTATTGTATTCAGCTTTAAAGAAATGAAAAATCATACATATTTTTGTTGACTGTTTTCAATAATAAAGGACCTTCTTTTAAGAATATCTGTTGCTATTTTATTTCTCCGTTGAAAGTTTCCTTCATGCTTGTAGTATCAGCTTTTACTTCATTTTGTAATTCTAGATTACCTTCTTCCCTTTTATATTATTTTTTACATCAGCAATTTCATTTCTTAGTTTGCTAAACAATGTATGTGCAACTATATCGAAGCAAAATTCTTTGAATCCAGAGTTCCCCTTTTTCTCAGACTCTTTCACACGACTTGTTGCTAATGTAAGAGGGATACAGTTTTAAAAATGTACTTTTTAGTTTCTGTAAGAGCCAATCTTAGAAAGTTAAAGCTTTGAGTTAAGTCCATATTAGTGTTTGCTTAATTTGAATAGAATATAAATTTCTTTCCTAGACAATGGTATAGTCTTTTCCCCCTGTAAGTTAGTATGAGATGGAACTTTCTTGCTATAATTAGGATACAGTGTGATAATTGAGTCAGTTGTTGTTTAGAACAGGACTCGGTGCTCAGGGACTTAAGACCCATTTTCAGCATACAAATGGGATAGGCATACAGCTTTCTGACCGTTTTGAAATGTTCAGAAACGTTTAGAAGTGATTTTGTAACGAATGGAAATGAAACAAGATTTATAAGCTTTGAACAGAACTTCTGTTAAACAAGAACTTTTTTTTTCTTTTGCTATATCAATTTTCTCTTTTTTTGTGTGAACTGTCTTACTTTGAATTTTTACTTAAGCTTTTAAAAACGAAGATATTTTGTCTGTGGAATCGTTTCGACGCGTCAGGCTTTTGTTGAATCCCATTTACAAGCTGGAGCTACTGAACTTTGGTAATTTTGGGTAAACGCAGCTACAGTTCCTATAAATTATCTATCTTACTAAACCACAGTTAATTTATGCACGGCGGACGCACCGAGGCGCATGCGCACTGCGGCCTTGGCGCCTGCCCCAGAGTCAAACGCACGGCTTTCCAAAACGCAGCGGCTTCCCAGAGTCAGTAGGTGGTGCCCAAACAACACAACCTCTGAGCGCCCAAACAACACAACCTGTACAGTCAAACGCAGCGGCTTCCCAAAACGCGGCAGATTCCCAGAGTTAGTAGGTGGCGCCCAAACAACACCACCTGTAAACTAGACTTGCTCTAATAAACACAATGAACGAGCGCACCCACAACGCGCTTTTGACACAGCACAGGCAAAGGAGGCACGTATCCAAATGGAGGGAGCTCAACGATTAGTGATACAAACACGACCCCGTATGGCTACGACCTGTAAACGAGCATGTATGGATACAAACAATGAATGAAGGCGCCCACACAAAGAAACCGCTTTAGTTCAAATGGGGTTATTGAATTAAATGGAAACTTTACCATGCCTACGACCTGTGAACTAAACCTGAGGTAACGCGTGCACGCCAGGTTGTACAGCTGCCCAGATGCAACCGCCCACACCACCGCAGTAATATAGATCACATAACGGTCACAGACTCAAACCCAGCGGCTTCCCCGACTCAGTGGCTGGCACACGAACACCACAACTTGTATACTAAACTTGCTGTGCTCCACTCTGCCAGCAGTCGGTGTCAGCAAAGGCAACAGAATCACATCTCCACAAAACGAAACCGCTTTAGTACAGATATGCTTATTTAATTAAATGACATTTCCCCAGACGCACCCACCCTCCATGATATGTCATCCATCCAAATATCGGACGGAACAGAAACTGATTGCCATTCTTGGATTTCTGATTCGCTAGCGAATCACAGGCTTACTTGTATTTGACATAAAAGATAGGTGCACACGTTTTTTGTCCCCCCCCCCCCCCCTTTTTTTCAATGAATCCTGCAGGCTGCATGTATTTTTTAAAGGGATCTACTGTTTTTCATACTTTATCATGAAATAATGACTCATTCTATATGAGTTTTATTATTTAAAAGTTTATTTATTAGTAAGGTTTTTATATTTGTATTTACATGTATAAAATGAACTACCTGTTCTTTTTTTAGATGCCTCGCTTTGTTTATACACTTTTATATATATATGTTCTGAGATGTGTACATCTTTATTTCCTATTTGCTGAAAAATGAATATTCTTTTACATTTAAGGACACTTTTCTACATGATTTCTGCATTTTTTTTTCCCCCCTTGACCAAACGTTTGACCTTTATGTAATATATCTTTTTTCTATGTAATTATCAGAGCTTCAAGAGTGTAGTGCATTTAAAGACATTCAGACCAAACCAACTTCAGTTGCCATACGCTGTAGGAGATTTTCATTTTGGGGCTCGTAAAGAAGACATGCTTCTTTCTTTTCTGAAGTAAGTGCCACTTTAGTATGTGGGATAACTCCACTCCAATCTGTCAAACTCTAGCTGACAAGAATAAAATATTAAGGATTTGTTTTCTTTTTTTCTCACTAGATTGATGAGTCATTAGTGACTGAAACAGATTAGACAAGCGTTCTGCTGAGCCAAGCCTTTAAAACAAGATTTGAAACAGGACAGAGTGAAAAAAAAGAAAATGGAAAAAACTAAGCCATCTGAAAAGTGGGCAGAATGAAGCTCAAACCATGAACCCGCCAAGGTCAAATCCTTAAACCAGGGGTGGGCAAAGTCAGTCCTGGAGGGCTGCAGTGGCTGCAGGTTTTTGTTCCAACCCAGTTGCTTAATTAGAAAACAATCCTTGCCAATAGTTTAATTTCATGGCTTGTTTTAGTGCTTTAGCTCTGCCATGTCAGGTCATTCTCATATGCTAGGTTTTTTTTTCCTTTTTAAGGATATCATCCAAATGATTTGAAGTCTAAAACGGATGAATAATTCTCCATCCTTCACTTTGTTCTCTTCATTTTCCCTCCAAGTATTTAATTAAACAAAATGGTGCATGTGTCTTTTTCTACTCACATGCACAGTTGAGACAGAGCCAGATTTAGCACAGGGGTTCACCATATAAGAACTGCTAGGCAAGCATTTTAAGACAAGACAATTAGGGACAACTGCAAAATGAGCAGTCAGACTGATGACCATTGTATACTATTTCTGTGTGTCAAACTCAGCATGAAATTGTGTCCCCTTTTTGCCTTGTTTGGAATGGCATGATTCACCTAAGTGGGGGCCTGCACATGAAGAAAGAGTATAAAGCCTTGGAACATTGCCCGGCACACCTTTGAAGCTGACGGACGGATGGGAGATAACGTCATCCGATCCTGAAAATCCTTCCAAAGCAGCGGCAAAAATGGCAGACTCTATACATCAGGCCCCCACTCCCAAACTGGGTTCTTGCCTTTGGCTTCCTTCATCTGTTATGTAGCGTAAGCTGTCATTAAAGAAAGCAAAGTTATCTCTCCTATGTGATTTCTTACCGCCGTATCACTAAAGGAGGGGTATTGCTTTTTTAATATCATATCTATATAGATTTGGGTTATATAACACGCCACAATTACAAATGAACTCATTCCAACAAGGGAGCTAGCGCCCCCTGCTGAATACACTAGTCCCTCACATGTTTAAAGCCGTGTGTGTTTGAAACCCTACCCTGGTGCATCCTTTCGCAACGTCGAAAACACAGCTTCATTACAGAAAGAAAAAGCTATTAAGTTACTTTTGTTTTCATGTACCTGAATTTTCATTAAGTAGTTGTTTGTAATTAAATGTCTGAATTACCTACACTTTTAGCAGAAAGTTAAACACCTTTCACATTTTAGTTCTTAGTAATTGTTGTATAACTTTTGTATAAATGAAACAAAAAGTGTTGTGCAATTGGAAATACAGCTGGAACACAGAATCATTTCTGCAATCTGTAATTATGATAAGTGCTAATAGTCACCTTCGTACACTCCATGTAACCCACAGACGTGCTGCTTCAGGCACCTCCTGGTTGGATAATCTCGTAATTCCTCGGCTGAAGTACAGACTGCATTTACTCATAGACGTAAATATTTGCTTGTTACAAATATTGCATCAGGGTGTCACAGTGGTAGCAGTGCTACCTCACAGTAAAGAGACCAGGATTCATGTCCCGGGCCCTCCCTGTGTGGAGTTTGAACCCTGTGTCTAAGTGGGTTTCTTCCCATAGTCCAAAGGCATGCAGGTTAGGTGGATTGGTGATGCTAATTGTGCATGTGTGTTTGCCCTGTGATGGACTGGCACCCTGTCCATGGTTTGTTCCTGCCATGTGCCCTATATTAACTGGGATAGGCTCCAGCACGCACCATGAACCTGTTCAGGACTATGCGGGTTAGGAAATGACTGACTGTGACATACCGTGTCTATTCTTTAAAAAGCAAATGCAGTTGTTTGTTTTCTGCTTTACTAATTTGTCAGACAGCCATTCAAAGTGCCAGTCAAACTTGAAACTAGGACTGTAATAGAAGAGTTTAAACAGCAGGGATATCAAGCTCCAGCCCTGGTCGGCCGCAGTGGCTGCAGGTTTTCATTCTAACCCTTTTCTTAATTAGTGCTCTGCTTTTGCTGCTAATTAACTCCTTTTGAATTTTAATTTTGTTTTGTTTTTTTTTAAGATTTGTTCCCTGGAATTTCTTCATCGTTCCTCTCAATTGCTTCATTTCTTTCCTTAACCAGAAATGAAATGTGAAGTGAATGAGCCAACAGAAGACCAACTCAGTCAGGTCCTCAAACGCCAACCAATTTCACTCCAATCAGTTGCTTAATTAGGTGCACAGTCTTGTTGTTAATTAAACCGTTCTTTAATTCCATGGCTTATTGCTGCTCTCATTGTGTAATAGCAGACATTTCCGAAATTGTTGATTTTTTTCATTTACTTTTCTGAGAGCACTGATAAAATGTTTTGGGGACCTGAGCAAATCAACATTCCTGAAACATTCACCGGATCTTGTTCAAAAAGCGGACGCCATCTATATACACCAGGGTTTAACTTTAAGATTAGGCACCCTTACACTATTTTAAGATTAGGCAGCTAATCTCAATTTTAAGATTAGGTACCCTGGTGTACCTGGCCTTACCCCCATGAACCTTAAGTTCAGGGTTTGTAGTAGGGGCTTTTGGCATCCACTTTTTGAACAAGACCCCATTCACCTTTCTTTATTTTCAGATATTGTATGATGGACACAGTTTGCTGGTCATGTTTTGTCTCATATTGTTTCTCATTATTGTTTGGCTGCTAATTAAGGAAAAAGAAACATTTGAGGGATCTGAGTCTTCAAGTCTTTAAGAGCAAGTCAATGAAAATGAATTTAAAAGAAGTTAATTAGCAAAAACAGGTCACTAATTAAGAAAAGGGTTAGAATGAAAACCTGCAGTTTGAGATTCCTGTGCTACAGTATGTCCAGTATATCCAGTTTTAGAGCCTCTGCAGAGTGAACATCAAACATCTAGCGCTTCTGCCTGGGCTGTCACATAAAAGTGTTGTTGTGTCACTAGTCAGGTAGTGAAACAAAAAAAGAATTGGGAAGTGGGAGGACAATAGGGTTTTTGAACAAAAAGGTCAAGCCACAAATTCTGCTCTGGGACACCCTGTGCACAGTAAGCCGTGTCAAGTTTCAAATCCAAATGTGGGAAGGCAGCAAAAACAGACAAGCTAATGTTCAGACAGATTATCGTATTACTTAAACAGTAGCATGTGGATTGGGCAGGGCTGGCAGTACTACAATGTAAAGCTTCCTCCAGCTAGAACACAAGGGCTCATTAAACTTTAACAATTAATGTATTCAAAAGCTGAATGTCTGTCACTTTACACAAAAAATACTTGAGCAGAGCTTTCTGAAAGTAATGGAGAAATGCAACGTGACATTGCCTAGCCTGCTTCATTTTATTCAGTGTTCAGCACTGGGTGAAAACTCAACTCAGGTCCCTGAAAAAGAGTTGTTCAGCAGAATATACAAAATTAACATCATTTAATACACTAACTGCTTCTTCTACTTCATCAATGTTTTATAGGTTTTGGTGGGATTTTTACAACTGGATGCCTTTCCTGATGCCAACCCTCTCCATTTATCTGGGCTTCAGACTGGAGTCTGGGATTATTTAATACACTAACTGTTAATTAAATATTTCTTACAGAAAAAGTGAAAAACTGGATTTTCCGACAACTACATTTAAAAACATTTGAATTAAAGTTTGAGATCTTCCCTTTGAGTGAGCGTCAACTGTTACTTCTATTTTTAGTGTATTGTGTTTTTTTGACATGTTGATTTAATCTTTCATTTAGAATGAATTTGAAAAAAAAACTGAATTTAGTGAGCGACCGTCTTGATTTATTTTTTTTGTCTTTGTGATGCCATCAGGGTCCAATCAAGTAACCTTCTTTGTCCTCTTTGTGATATTGCAGGAATCTTCTTTTGCATTTCCCACTTCTATGTAGGTTTGACCAACTTTCTCCATACACCTCGGTCCAGCGCTTCCTCCGTTGGAAGCTTTCAGAG
Organism: Erpetoichthys calabaricus; assembly: GCF_900747795.2. Lineage (NCBI taxonomy): Eukaryota > Metazoa > Chordata > Cladistia > Polypteriformes > Polypteridae > Erpetoichthys > Erpetoichthys calabaricus. The sequence goes on from NC_041401.2 coordinate 186,853,681, forward strand.
GTGTGGGAGGAACACACAGGCTGCAAGTTAACATCGCCAGTCCCGTAACATCACGATGTCTGATCCACTTTGTCAGGCAAGGAGATGGGGCGCAGAACATAAACCGGAAAGCAGTGGCCCAGACTGACACCTGGAAATGAGTGGAACTTGAAAGCCAACCTGGAGTTAGAGGTAAAGTTTGCACTTGAAATAGCAACAGCCCCCCCCAACTACCCCCCCCCCCCCCAACCTTCCGCCCACTCCGCCCTCTTCCATTGAGTCATCGCCCTGAGGTGTATTCCTGCCAGGACAGTTATTATAGCTGAGCTTATTGTTCTGTGGGAGGAAGCAAGGAGGCAGCCTATGAAAAAAAAAGGGAGAAGTACAGTGCGGGCCAAAAATTTTGAGAATGGCACAAATATTCATTTTCACAAAGTTTGCTGCCTCCGTTTTTATGATGGCAATTTGCATCTACTCCAGAATGTTCTGAAGAGTAATTAGATGAATTGCAATTAATTGCAGAGTCCCTTTTTGCCATGAAAATGAACTTAATCCCAAAAAAAACATTTCCACTGCTGTTGTGAAGAAGGCTTCAGGGCGCCCAAGAAAGTCCAGCAAGCGCCAAGGCTGACCGTCTCCTAAAGTTGATTCCGCTGTGGGCACCACCAGGGCAGAGCTCGCTCAGGAATGGCAGCAGGTGGGTGGGAGTGAGGTGAAGACTTTTGAAGGATGGCCTGGTGGGTGTCAAGAAGGGCAGCAAAGAAGCCAAGTAAAACATCAGGGACAGACTGATATTCTGGGATTGGAGTGCTGGGGAAAAGTCATTGTCTCTGATGAATCCCCTTTCCGATTGTTTGAGAAGAAAAGGTGAGCGGCGCTACCATCAGTCCTGTGTCATGCCAACAGTAAAGCATCCTGAGACCATTCATGTCACGTGGGGTTGCTGCTCAGCCAAGGCAGTGGGCTCACTCACCAGTTGGCCTAAGAATACAGCCATGAATAAAGAATGGGTCCAAAACATCTTGTGAGAGCAACTTCTCCCAACCATCCAAGAACAGTTTGGTGACCAACAATGATGGAACACCGGGCCATAAGGCAAAAGTGATAACTAAGTGGCTTAGGGAACAAAATATTGACATTTTGGGTCCATGGCCAGGAAACTCCCCAGACCTTTTAATCCCATTGAGAACTTGTGGTCAATCCTCAAGATGAGGGTGGACAAACAAAAACCCACCTATTCTGATTCTGCAAGAATGTGCTGCCATCCGTCAGGACTGGGTCCAGAGGTTGATTGACAGCATGCCATGGCGAATTGCAGAGGTCTTGAAAAAGAAATTAGGGCCAACATTGCAAATATGGACTCTTTGCATAAACTTCATGTAATTGTCAATAAAAGCCTTTGAAACTTCTGAAATGCTTGTAATTCTACTTCAGTATACCGTAGAAACATCTGACAAAAAGATCTAAAAACACTGAAACAGCAGAATTTGTTTCATTCTCAAATCTTTTAGCCAAGACGGTCCAAGGAGTTATCAGAGGCATACATGGAAACAGGGTGGAAGATAGCAGCCTAGCCTGGAGAAGTAGGCTACAGAGGTTTCACCAGAACATCCACCCAATGATTTCCGAAGGCTGTCGGAGTTATCAGTTTTATGCAAAAAAAAGTGGTCAAAGAACTGGCAGAATAGGCAAAGAGAGAGGAAGAGAGAAAGCTTCTGGTTGTGGCTTTGAAGAAGCAACGCAAAATGCAGAGAGTTAGGATCCTCTTGCTGCTGCCCCACCATTCTGAGATGTTCCAGGATCAAAGGGACAAAACAGCAAGGAAAGGTGCCTTCCTGCTGATGACCCTACAGCCAGCCCACCCGCACTGGTGGAGGAGCATCAGGCTTAAGTGAAAACCTGTGCTTCCATCCCGTCAGACCCTTCTTCTTCAATCTTGCTTTATTCTATCCATTGTAAGAAAAGGCTGGGAGCTCAACCTGGCTGGGATGCCCCTGAGATGGAAGGATGGGGGAAGGCAGCTTTTTTAGGACACTGCCTCCCCCAAGATGCTAGATGACAGGTTCCCCGGACTGCAGCGGTGCCCCAGATTCCCGCAGGGCACTATGGGACATGGAGTTTGGCAACACAGCCCTGCTGGGTACTGTGGGTGCCGCCAGGGGATGCTGTGGGGAAGATGGTGGGAGACAAAGTTCTCACCTAGCCTGGAAGTACTAGTGGATCACGAGGACGGAAACCCCAAAGTACTTCCGGGCTGATCAAAAACTTGAATTCACCGTGCTTGCAGGTCACATGGATGGAAGAGCAGAAGCACTTTCAGGTCAAGAACCATAGAAAGGACTGCGGAACACCCAGCATGCGAGCCTTAGTTGGAAAGAGGTGGACAACACTTGCTGGGAGGTGTGGAGGAGAAAGAGAGAGAAGAATACTGAGCTTATTGTGTTTGTTTGACAGTCTATTGTGGCTGTGGTGCGTGGAGGGCACTGTATTAAGAAGAAAAAGAACTTCTTAGTTCTTTTATCTAGTATCCTGCGTGTGTCTGTTGGGTTTAAGAGGTAACAGTGAACCCTAGCGTCCACACCATCTACCTCTGCTTCGGTCTCTGTCACTTGCCCGTTCCCAGTGCTTCCATCCCCATCACTCTATTGCCCACATATTCATTGTCTCTCCTCGTGACTTGTCCATATCACTTCAACCTACTTTCTTATACTTTCTTGGATATCTGTCTCCCAGTTTTGTTGTGCCTCTGATGGTCTCATATCTTATTCTGGCCTTCTTTGTAATTTCACACATCCATCTTAACATTTCTGCCACACCCAACTTCTTCTCCTGCACCTCCTTTTCTGGCCATGTCTATGCTCCCTCCATCACTGCTGGTCACATCACTGACTTAACAACTAGATCTTTAATACTCACCTTGATTCTTCGATCACACAACACTCCTGATACCTTCTCCCAATTGTTCCCTCCACACTGCACTCTCCACACCCAAAACGCGCTGGTAATGTGGAGTGACAGACGTACGATTAGCTGTTTTGAGGAGCAAGGTCCTTGTTTTAAGGAGTCAGTGGTCCTAATAAAGTGTCCACTAAGCATATATGAATTTAAGTTTGCACCTTCTCCCCCATGTCTATCCTCCAGGCACTCCAGTTTTGCTCTACACATCCCCAAAGGTGTGCAAGTGATGTTATTTGGCGGCTCTAATTTGGCCCTGGGTGAGCAGGAGTGTGGTTGTGTGGGGGTCCGAGATTTGACTGGTGTCTTGTCCAGAGCTGTGTTCTGCTGAGATAGATAGGACCCAGCCCAGCCACCCATGACTGAATTGCATAAAGTAAGCTTGAAGATGTCATGCTTTGTATATATTTATGATAATTGTCTGCTTTAGAAGTTACGACTTATTCTGAGTGTTATAATACTTTTAATTATTTCACTAATTAGCGGCTTTAGTGAAGTGAAACAAAAGATAAATAAGAATTATTGGTCCTTAAATGCAACTGAAAAGTTCTTGTAGCGGATGATAATTCTTCAAATTGCAAAACAATGCTAGCAGTTCTTAATTCTAGGGGCTTGAACTGTGCCTGGTCTGACTCCAGACAAAAGGCTGGCGTGATCTTTCAAAATCATTTATCCTTTAGGCATTATGTGTCCATGTTGTGTAACAGTTGTGCTCATTTTAAAGCATTTTGCGCCACACCAAGGAAAGCCAGTCAGTCATTTTCTAATCTGCTTAGTCCTGAACAGGATCGCTGGGGTGAGAGGGTGCTGAAGCCTATCCCAGCTAGCATAGTGTGCAAGGCAGGAATAAACCATGAACAAGAGGCCAGTCCATCACAAGTCAAACACACACACTCGACCAATTTAGTATCACCAATCTACCTAACCTGCATGTCTTTGGACTGTGGGAGGATAGCAGAGCACCCGGACGAAACCCACTTAGACACGGGGAGAACATGCAAACTCCATGAAGGGAGGACCTGGGACACGAACACTGGTCTCCTTACTGTGGGGCAACAATGCTTTTAAGTTATCTGGAAATGCATTTAAAGTATCTTAAAATAAATTATCAATAATTTTACACTGTTAAGTGTCGATGCCTACAGTCTAGCTAATCAATCCACTGAGTTGATTGAGTGCATTTTTCTTGTATTTATGCAACAATCAGGCATCGTTGAATAAATGACTTTGCCATTGTTTTTCTCCAAGCCAACAAGACAGATTGATGATTGCATTGTTTGTTCCTGCCATGTTCCCACCTCTGCTGGGATAGGTTCCAGACCCATCTGTGGTCCTCAGCTGGATTAAATGTGTCAGAAAATGGATGTCATCCTATGTCATGCATGTGCGTATGAGGGACACATTCAGAGCTAAAGGGGATGCTCCTGCTAACAGCATTATCTTTTTTTTCTCAGCAGCGAGGTGATGCCCCTTGAGGGCACCAAACCCATCCCTCCTGCTACCAAAGTAGAACGTCTCATTTGGATCCGGGTGAACCTAGAAGTCGAAGTTCCGAGATCATTACTTAGTCACAAGAGCCATTACTTTGACAGGCTGATTTATGTTCTGTTTTGTGCTCACGCGCGCCTGTTTTGTTATTTATTGCCACACTTAAAAAGGGGCAAACAGGCTGGCACCCCAACACTTTATATGGGTTCCACCCATCCACTCATCTGCACTTACCTCTTTGACCAAGTTATTGGTCAAGTCTAAATCATTTTATAATGACTTTATAAGTAAGACTGTGTGGTTGAGATCCACCATAGATCATAGATGGGGTTTATATAGTAAAGAGCACCTGAAAGCTAGCAAGGCATTCAACAGTTGAACCTTTCAGATAACACCAGGGCCAGTATGCAGAATTCCTGCTGAACCGCAAACCTGACTAATTTCAAGGGCTAGTCGTGTCGAGTGAGTGTCCTCTTACCATTTATGTCACATGTAGGCAGCAGTTGTTTTTTCATCTGTTGATCCATTTTCTGAGAATTGTGTTTCTGTTCTGGTACTAATGGCTTCATTCAAAAAAAAAAAGAAAAAGAAAAACTCGGCTCCTGCCAATCAGCTCTGCCCCACTCACTCCTTTTATCTGCCTATAGCACTTGGCTCCTCCCATCAGTTGTCTGTTGCCATGCAACAGTAATCAGGCAGCAGTTGTGTGAAGGTGAAGAAGGAAAGTGAAGGTAAATAAAAGAGGGAGTCTAGTCTGGCAGAGGCAGTTCACCCGACTCTTCTGCCAAACTCCTTCATGCATTGTTTTTGATTGTCAAAACTTTGTTGTTTGGCTGTTTTTGGACCAACGGCCAATCCCAGACTATTTATTATTACTGTATATTTGGTTGATGGCTTTACCCAACGCAACTAACAAGATCAGTATTAGTTACAACAAATAACAGTTCACAGATTTTTTTTTTCCTCAGTTGAATAATTGCCAAGTTAAGTTGACTGCTCAGGACCACACAGGCAGTAACAGGGAGGGATCTGAACTCCAATGCCTCAGCTGCTACATTCGGCTGACAAGTAGTGCAGTGGTAGAGACACCGACTGTGAACCAGAATTACACGTGTCGGCAGAACTCCGCTCCCCATTAAACCCTAGCCCTGATGCCACAGACATTCCCAGCAGCACACATCAACTGTGCCAATAGTGATCAGAAGGAACCTGGCAAAGGAACAAAGAAATGAAACATGAAGATGCAAGTTAGAAGTCCGTTCAAATGATCTTCACAGGCTCTCCCATTCAAATGTGTACTGTTTTTTCACTTGTGATAATCAGTTTGTCCCCTTGTCCTAGCAGGGGCGGACTGGCCATTAGGGCATTTGGGCAATGCCCGGTGGGTTGCGGACTCTGATCTGGTCATGGGCCGGCCATTTCATGAAATAAATTTTATGTACTGGTTACTATTAGACATTAAAATTAATTTTCTAAACTACTAAACATTATCTGTCCGGTACTGCGATTTCTATAGTTCTATATAATATACCGTATTACGTCATCAAGTTGTTTTAGTTGTCAGTACACAATGTTGCAGCGACTGCCTTTTGCCGAGTTCTGTTTCGATACTGCTACATTTTGGTTAGCATGTACATTTATTTTATATCATATCTAGTATTTAAATTCTTCGGTACTAATAATTAGTTTAGATTATGTATTATGCATTTTATTTTTCTGTGGTCGTCAGCCTGAGCAATAATTAGTGGTTTTCAGCTGCGATTATTAGTATGATGAAATAAAGTTATAAAGCACAGGATAGGAGTTTTTCGTATTAGGAAGGAACATTTATAGATTATCATTATGTTAATGGAACATTTCAATCATGTGAGGATTTCATTATAACCTCGGTTATAATTTATTCTATTGTAGATAAGCTAACGCTGCCTGTGTCGCAAGTGCATTGTGGAAAATCATTCTTTGCGTTGAAGAAAGTCAAAAGCCACCTGAGAAGCTCAATGACACAAGAACATCTTGACACTAACAGTATTGTTGCTGATGTGGCCGCTAAAAGCAGCAAACTGCTTAAGCTACTAGCCTACTAGGGTACTGGCACTTGGACATGACATTGACATTCGACATGTACTCTAATAACCTGTAAGCCATGTTACTAAGTTTTTATTTTTCATTAAATTTTATTTCTAAGCATGTCGTCAAATTTGAAGTTGTGTCTAAGCAACAGTGTGCAGATTAAGTTTGGCAACAGTTTAGATTGAGTTCATATCATAGGCTCATAGCAAGTAGCGAGCCGCGTAGTCATCACAAAGTTTAAGAAAATGGGCCGAGTGGGTCGACTCATCATCTCACTCATTGAAGGATACCCGGGTCGGTTTTGAGACCCAGTCCACTCCCATGTCCTATAATTCTTGTTCCCAAACAGTCTCAAGACTGATCGTTTTGGGTAAAAGCATCTACTGCCTTTTCAATTTTTGAATTCTTGTTTTATCTTTTTATGACTATTTTTTGAAGTTCACTTAATTATTATTGTAATAAGGACTGTTTGGTTATTTATAACAGGGGTTCAGCTGTGTGAGATCGAGCGCATTTTTTAAACAAAAAAAAAAACAAATATATATATATATATATATATATATATATATATAGTGATATTTGCCCGGACACCACCAGTCAGAGACCACATCTTTATCAAGAATGCCTTTTATTTTGTCTTCCACAACAACACAAGTCACAGTCCCGCACCACAACACTGTGCTTCTAGCCCCAGTCACCTTTCTCCTGGGCCTTCTCTCTCCTTGTCCCTGGACCACCTGCACTCTCCCTCCAGGAGCTTCGTCCTGCTCCTGCTCCCGACTCCAGCTCACTGACAGGAGGGAGGCGGCTCCCTTTATCCTCACCCGGATGAGCTCCAGGTGTTCTACCTGACGTCATGTCCTGGTGTGGCGGAAGCATCAGGAGAGCACCCGGAAGCACTCCGAGTGACCCTGGAAGGATCATCCTCCATGGGTGTGGCGGAAGTGAATAAATCCCCAGCTCCATGAGGCTCAGGGCACCCACTGGCGGTGACCAGAGGCCCCAGCGGTCTTGAGCCTCCCTGCTCCCCTTCCGTGGGCCTCTTCTGCTCCAGGGCGGTTGCCCCCTCGTGGCCCGGAGGATAAATAAGCCATGCCCCAGTCCTTCCAGGCGTCCCGGCCGGGTCTGACCCCCAGCCGCGTACCACATTATATATATATATATATATATATATATATATATATATATATAATACACATATATATATACAGTATACACATATACATACAGAGCCCTTGATAATGTTTGGAAGAAAGACCCATTTTTCCTTCACTTTCAAATTACATTTTGATCAATTTAGACACCCTGATTAAAGTGCACATTGCAGACTTTCATTTAAGGGTCTTTGCACACATTTCAGTCACACAACACTTTATCTACATGCCCCCCATTTCAGGACACCATAATGTTTGGGTCAGTTGTCGTCCCTGGTCTTTGTGATTCCTCAGATGGGTTTCATGGCTTCATAAGATACCTCTGCTTTCTTGTACCTTTTGGAGTCTGTGGTTGCCATTGTTAAAGATAGAGAAATCAAGGAAAAATGAACTATCATGAGGGGTGCTGTATTTCCCTTTAATTTCCCTTTAAGTGGGAGGATCTGAAACTCTTCATTCATCAATTATGTTGTTGGACTTAAGTGCAGCATTCGACACCATCGACCATTCTATTTTACTGCACAGGCAAGAAAATGATGTTGGGCTTACAGGCACCGTGCTCGCTTGGTTTAGTTCTTACTTATCAAATCGATTCCAATATGTACAGAAATGTGCTGACAGGACTCCATCATTATACACAGAAGTTCAATATGGTGTCCTGCAGGGCTCAGTACTGGGACCTTTACTGTTTTCACTGTACATGCTTCCACTGGGATCTCTCATTAGGAAACATAATGTTAATTTTCACTCGTATGCAGATGACACCCAGTTATACCTTTCATTTAAATCAGATGAAGTTTCTCCAAAGTTGTCTTTAATTAGTTGTGTTAGCGAATTAAAGGAGTGGATGAATGAGAACTACTTGACTTTAAATACAGATAAAACAGAGATGTTAATTGTTGGAGGGAATGACGCTGATCATAACAATATTTTGTCATCATTTAACTCAGTTGGAATCCCAGTCAATTTTGCTGAATCAGCCCGCAATCTACGAGTTATCTTTGACTCTAGCATGTTATTTAAAGCGCATATTACAAAGTTGTCCAAAACATGTTTCATCCATCTTAAAAATGTTAGGAAATTAAGGCGCTTTTTAAATAAACAGGATTCTGAGAAACTCATGCATTTATCTCTAGTAGGATTGACTACTGCAATGCGGTGTTCACTGGATGTTCAAACTGTTCTTTATACAGCCTCCAGTTAATCCAAAATGCGGCTGCAAGAATTATTACAGGAACAAGAAAATACGAACACATAACTCCAGTTCTTAAATCCTTACACTGGCTCCCGGTTAAGTTTAGGGCAGATTTCAAAATCCTTCTTTTAACATATAAAGCATTAAATGGTCGAGGTCCGGCTTACTTGTCTGAACTTATCATGACTTACAAACCTGAGCGCACATTAAGATCTCATGATGCCGGTCTGCATATGATTCCAAGGATTAACAAAATAACGGTGGGAGGTCGAGCTTTTAGTTACAGGGGGCTGTAAGAGATACCCCTTCGGTCTCAGCTTTTAAATCCCGGCTGAAGACTCACTACTTCAGTTTAGCATATCCTGACTAGAGCTGCTGATTAACTGTACAGACTGCATCTCTGTTGTTAGTCATTAGCACTTAAACATAAGTAACATGACAGTTATAATTGTATAATAACCCTCACTTATTCTGTTTTTCTTCTCGGTACTCAAATGTGGCACTTGGTGTCACGGCCCACCTGCCAAGTTGTTTGCCTGCCTAAGGAAAAGTCATCCCAGATGGAGGATCGCAGGAATCGTGAGAAAGAGGGGTCCTTTCATCGGATTGGCTGGCCCAGCACTGTTTCAGCCGTGGAATGGCCAAATGGGGGAGGCAGCTTGAAGGATGAGGTCTCCAGGACTCTACACAAATCCAAATCTTATTATGGGATATATTATCTACTGTTAAATTCTGCTCTGTACTTCTAAAATTTATATTTTTTATTTCTTACTATATTGAGAAATTGTTCTGTTCTGTGTACTGTATTGTATTGTATTGACCCCCTTCTTTTGACACCCACTGCACGCCCAACCTACCTGGAAAGGGGTCTCTCTTTGAACTGCCTTTCCCAAGGTTTCTTCCATTTTTCCCTACTAGGTTTTTTTTGGGAGTTTTTCCTTGTCTTCTTAGAGAGTCAAGGCTGGGGGGCTGTCAAGAGGCAGGGCCTGTTAAAGCCCATTGCGGCACTTCCTGTGTGATTTTGGGCTATACAAAAATAAACTGTATTGTAAACTGTATTTTAAAAAATGCCTATAGCACAGTCAAACACCTCTAGCAGAACTCTGGTCTTCCTGTTGTGCTACCACAGTGCCAACGTTAGGTTATGTTATTACAAAATTCTGCCAGGCAACATTCCTGACTGTCATGCAAGTCCCCGCCATGGCGTGTGTAGACCTGCTCTAGAAGCCCCTGTGACGATCTCTTCCAGTGTGTTTCTGTTTGCACTTTCTCCTCAACTCTCATTTCCAAGATTCAACTGGTAATGAACATCTAAATTGATGGCTTCATCACCCCAAGTTCTTGTTAGCTATTTTGAAGTTTTCTTTTTGAGGTTGAGTTTCTCCACTGATGCACATCTCTTTGTACCTAAATCCTTGCTCTGTACTTTATGAGGAACATGAGCCATTTGTTAAGTTTCTAGGTCAGGGGTCTCCAATTCTGTTCCTGGAGCGATACAGTGGCTTCATGTTTTCATTCTAACCCTTTTCTTAATTAGCGGTCAGTTTTTGCTGCTAATTAACTCCATTTCCGTTCCTTTACATTGACTTGTTTTATTAAGATTCAGTCCTCGCAATGGCTTCATTGTTTCCTTCAACGGCACCCCAACAAGTCGAGACATCATATTCCAACCAGATATTTTGATTAGAAGCCAATTCATGTTGTTAATTAAACTCGTTATTAAATTCCATGGAATGTTGTTGCTCTTATTCTGCCTCAGCTGACATTTCCAAAACAGTTGATTTTCTTTTTCACAAGAACAGGACTTGAACAGACCAACATTACTGAGACCCTCGTCTTTCTTTGTCTTCAGACTAGCCGTTCCCCGTGGCTCCGCCCATGTAGTAGTGAAACGGGACAAAGTTTAAAAATCAATAAACAGACAGGTATTGCCAGCTAAGCGGAGGCAAGGTACGCTCCTAAATGCGGAGGTAGACCGACTGGAACGGAGGCTGGCACGTGAGTGAGGAGGGCCCTGCCCGGCTCCCCACTCCTGACATCGCGCTTCCCCCTCACCTCGGCCCGCAGCCTCTGTCTCGGATTAGCATGAATATATTGCTCCTGCAAATGAACTATGATACGTAGCGCAATGAGAGAAGTCGCAAAATCAACTGGAATGTTCAAGCAAATTCTAGAAAAAAAAACCATCCGATCTAAATCCGTGAAGTTGTTCTCTCGTTCGCTAGCTAAGCGGAGGTAAGGCTAGCGGTTGAGTGAGGAGGTTCTGCCCCCTCTCCTCGGCCTGCTGCGTCTCCCTCTCTCTCTTTCGGATTTGCGCTAATATATCGCTACCGCAAGCAAACTATGATACTTAGCACGATGAGAGAAGTCACAAAATCAACGGAATGTTGAAGTAAATTATATAAAAAAAAACGATCTAAATCCATTAAGTAGTTCTCTCATTCGCTAGCTAAGCGGAGGTAAGGCCGGTGCTTGAGTGAGGAGGTCCTGCCCCCCTCTGCATGCAGCATCTCTCTCGGATTCGCACTAATAAATCGGTACAATGAGCAAACTATGATACTTAGCATGAAGAGAGAAGTCCCAAAATCAACCGGAATGTTCAAGCAAATTATAGGAAAAAAAAAAAAAACGATCTAAATCTGTGAAGTAGTACTCTCGTGAAAAGAGGACAGACAGACAGACAGACTGGTGGATTGCTGCAGAGATGGTCAACTGAATTTACCACAGGTGGACTCCAATTAAGCTGCAGAAACATCTCAAGGATGATCAGGGGAAACAGGATGCACCTGAGCTCAATTTTGCAACCTCACCTCCATGTGGAAGGTGTACCAGTTCAGCGTCTTCTTTGCCTTCATCGCTTACATTGTGGTGCTGGCTTCCGTCTCCTTCATGTGCCATAGGATGATGAATGCCTTGAAGGCCACCCTGGAGGGCACGGAACGGGAATCCAAAGCTGATGGGAAGCATGAGAGTCAACGGACCAGGGTGTCAAGAAAGCAGACCATCATTTTTCTAGGTAGGACAATATTTTGTTCTAAAATGATCAGCATCAGTGTGCCAACGTATCGGAAGAGATGGTCCTAATGTAAATAATTTTTAATATGTGTCGTCATGTCCCTGGGTTGCAATAACTGCATCAAGCCTGTGAGTTATCAATATCACCAGATGGTGGGTTTCTTCTTTTTGTTCTTCTTTAGTTACCACAGCCTCTTTCAGTTGTTGTTGGTTTTCTTCTTCTGGAAATTCTCCTCTCTCCACAGAGGACCTCTGGAGTTTTGACAGCGTGACCATCGGGTTCTTGGTCACCTCCCTGACTAAAGCCCTTCTCCTCCGATTGCTCAGATTAGATGGCCGGCCAGCTCTAGGAAGAGTCCTGGTGGTTTCGAACTTCTTCCACTTACAGATGGTGGAGGCCACTGTGCTCATTGGGACCTTCAAAGCAGCAGAAATTTTTCTGTAACCCTCCCCAGATTTGTGCCTTGAGACAATCCTGTGTCAGAGGTCTACAGACAATTCCTTTGACTTCATGCTTCGTTTCTGCTCTGACATGAACTGTCAACTGTGGGACCTTATATAGACAGGTGTGTGCCTTTCCAAATCATGTCCAGCCAACTGAATTTACCACAGGTGGACTCCAATGAAGCTGCAGAAACATCTCAAGGATGATCAGAGGAAACAGGATGCACCTGAGCTCAATTTGGAGCTTCATGGCAAAGGCTGTGAATACTTATGTACATGTGCTTTCTCAATTTTATTTTTAATAAATTTGCAAAAATCTCAAGTAAACTTTTTTCACGTTGTCATTATGGGGTGTTGTGTGTAGAATTCTGAGGAAAAAAATGAATTTAATCCATTTTGGAATAAGGCTGTAACATAACAAAATGTGGAAAAAGTGATGCACTGTGAATACTTTCCGGATGCACTGTAGTTATACACAATGCCCTCCATAATGTTTGGGACAAAGATGCATTCTCCTTGATCCTTTGTGCCAACCTTGTGCCAGTTCTAAGCCCACCTTAACACACCTGAATTCCACCACTAGACTAGCCCAGGGGTGGGCAAAGTCATTCCTGGAGGGCCGCAGTGGCTGCGGGTTTTTGTTCCAACTCAGTTGCTTAATTAGAAAACAATCCTTGCCAATAATTACATTTCATAGCTTGTTAGTGCTTTAACTCTGTTATGTCAAGTCATTCTCATATCCTAGATTTTTTTTCCATTCTAAGGATATCATCCAAATACTTTGAAGTGTAAAATGGATGAGTAATTCTCAATCCTTCACTTTTTTCTCTTCTCTTTCCTTCCAAGTATTTAATTAAACCAAATAGTGCACAATAAATACACACAGGTGTAAAGGGGAACAAGCAAAATAGATAAGTGCTGGTTTCTTTTGTCATTTGCATCTTACTGCTAATAAGGAGCAATTAAAAACCAAGAATGCAGCTGTTTAAGGCTTAAATAAGCAATAAGGGTTCAACATCTTAATGAGGGAGATAACTAAAATGAAGCAGAAGTGTGTCTAGAGCAATAAGTGCTTCTTATTAAGCAATTAGGTTGGAACAAAAACCTGCGGCCCTCCAGGAATGACTTTGCCCACCCCTGGACTAGCCAATGCCAACTCCAACACACCCTTTCCCCTAAAAGGCCACACCACTTACATAATAGCCTTCCTCAGAATTATCTCTAAAGTTTCCCCTTCTGATATGGAGACCTCATACACAGTTAACAGCCATTTAATACGAGGCATCGCGCCAAACTGTAAACACCGTAAATGTCATTCATCATGACTTTCATTATAAAGGCTTCTCCACCAAATACTGAATAAACTTCCCTTAGCGTGTTCAGTCCTATTTTCCTGTGTCATTCCACATTATTGCGCGTAACATTTTATTTAGTGGATTGGAATGTGACGATTTCTTTGGCCGTGTCTTTTCCTTCAGTTAAATTTCATGTGCGTTGCTACATTGGAAATAATGTTTAATGGTAAAACTGTTGCCGTGTTGAGTGTTTATTTCCCCCCATTGTGTAGTAAGTAGGTGTGTTTGGGTCAGTCGAGGATTTTGAACAGAGCCATCTCTCACCCTTCTTGCCTTTCCTGTTTTCATTACAGCATGTCTAACCAAAGTGAAACCTGTGGGTGCGTGCGCACGTGTGTATGCGTGCATGCGCGCGCGTGCGTGTGGGTGTGTGTGTTTGTGTGGGTGTATTTTGAAGCTCCTCTTCTGTGATCTCACAGGACACACCCTCTCCGTCAGTCTCAGATTCTTTCTGCCGGGTTTCACTACCTTCGTGCCTAAATGATAAGAGCACCAGCAAGTGTGTCACAGCTTAATGTTTAACAGAGCCCAGCACTGTGTGTTGTAACCTACAAGTTATTCTGCGGTGATCCCCCTGGCCGCCCCCACTTGTGGTCAGCGATGAGCCTAAAGTTGCCGAGTGAGGAGTGAAGAGCAGATCAGGGACCCTGGAGCTGTAGGAGGAGACTAGGCAGCTGTTTGTTCTGCTTATCAGCCCTGCGCTTCAAACAAAACTGCATTTTTTAAATCTGAGGAAGGGCCATGGCGGACACCTCTGAGTGTAAAGACTTTTTCACCCATGCAGTGTTACCTGAGCTGGAGCCCAGTCTGGCCATCAAGGTCTTCATCACGCTGTTGTATGTTGTACTGCTGCTGGTTGGGATCATCGGAAATGGGATCACCATCAAGGTCACACAGGTCCTCAAGACCAAAGGCTATCTGCAGAAGAGCGTTACGGATCACATGGTAAGCCTGGCCTGTTCAGACATCCTGGTGCTCCTGCTCGGTATGCCGGTGGACTTGTACAGCTCTATATGGTATCCATTCCTGTCTGCCAAGGGTAATGCCAGCTGCAAGATCTACCAGTTTCTCTTTGAAACCTGTAGCTATGCCACCATCCTGAACGTGGCAACGCTCTGCTTTGAGCGCTATGTGGCCATCTGCCATCCTTTCAAGTACAAATCCCTGTCGGGCTCCAGGACCATCAAGATGATTTGTTGCGTGTGGCTGGCCTCCGTCTTCATTGCCCTTCCGCTACCTTTTGCCATGGGTGTGGAGGACCCTTTAAAACCGATCCCGAACTTCAATTACGTAAATAAGTCACGGCGCAGGCACACGGACTGCTATGTCAAAAATTCTACCTTCACAATCTGCACCAACCTCACCTCCATGTGGAAGGTCTACCAGTTCAGCGTCTTCTTTGCCTTCATCGCTTACATTGTGGTGCTGGCTTCCGTCTCCTTCATGTGCCATAGGATGATGAATGCCTTGAAGGCCACCCTGGAGGGCACGGAACGGGAATCCAAAGCTGATGGGAAGCATGAGAGTCAACGGACCAGGGCGTCAAGAAAGCAGACCATCATTTTTCTAGGTAGGACAATATTTTGTTCTAAAATGATCAGCATCAGTGTGCCAACGTATCGGAAGAGATGGTCCTAATGTAAATAATTTTTAATATGTGCCGGCATGTCCCTGGGTTGCAATAACTGCATCAAGCCTGTGAGTTATCAATATCACCAGATGGTGGGTTTCTTCTTTTTTGTTCTTCTTTAGTTACCGCAGCCTCTTTCAGTTGTTGTTGGTTTTCTTCTTCAGGAGGTGAAAGGCGTCCTCCACTGGGTTCAAGTCTGGAGATTGTCTAGAACCTTCCGCCCCCCACTAGTCTGATGAAGTCCTTTAGCAGTGTGTTTGGGGTCATTGTCTTGCTTCATGATGAAGTTCCTCCTTATTTGTTTGATTGCATTTCTTTGATTTTGGGACACGATTTGTTATCGCCGAGTGATTTTTTTTTCGGTTGGTTCCAAACTTCAGCTTCGTGGGCCGTCGTTTTGTGTACGGTACGAGAAGAGGCTGCGGTAACTGATTACATCTTATGATGTGGGCTGTCGTAGGAGCGGAAGAATTTCTGTCATGTCAGCAATTTCAGTTGGCTGTCTTGCAGTTTGAGGATCCTTTTGATGTCGCCATCAAATTGCCCGAAATTCATTGTCTGGCGATCGCAGTACATTGGGTGTTGCCGTTGAAGCTAACGATCAATATAGTAACACACATACAACTACAGTCACCGGCCACTATATTAGGTACGCCTGATCATCTGCTTGTTAGTGCGAATATCAAATCAGCCAAGCACATGGCATCAACTCCGTGCATTTCGGCCTGTAGACATTGTCAAGATGACCTGCTGAAGTTCAAACCGAGGGTCAGAATGGGAACGAAAGGTGGACAGGTTGTTGGTGCCAGACGGGCTGCTCTGAGTATTTCAGAATCTACTGGGATTTTCACACACAATCATCTTTAGGGTTTACAGAGAATGGTCAGAAAAAGGGAAAATATCCAGTGAGCGGCAGTTCTCTGGGCAAAAATGCCTTCTTGATGCCAGAGGTCAGAGGTGTGAGCAGATAGAAAGGCAACAGTAACTCAAATAAGCACTCGTTACAAACAACGTGTGCAGAAGAGCATCTCTGAACGCACAACATGTCAAACCTTGAAGCAGGTGGGCTACAGCAGCAGGAGACCCCACCGGGTGACACTACAAATAGGCAACTGAGGCTACAATTCACACGGACTTGCCAAAATTGGACAACAGAAGATTGGAAAAACGTTGCCTGGTCTGACGAGTCTCGATTTCTGCTGCGACATTCGGATGGTAGGGTCAGCGTTTCATGCAACAACAACATGAAAGCTTGAATCCATCCTGTCTTGTATCAACGTTTCAGGCCGGTGATGGTGGTGTAATGGTGTGGGGGATATTTTCTTGGCATACTTTTGGCCTCTTAGTACCAACTGAGCATCGTTTAAATGCTACAGCCTACCTGATTATTACTGCTGTCCCTTTATGACCTCTGTGTACTCATCTTCTGATGGCTCCTTCCAGCAGGATAACGTGCTATGTCACAAAGCTCAAATCATCTCACACTGGTTTCTTGAAAGTGACAAGGAGTTCACTGGACTTGTATGGCCTCCACCGGCCTCCACCGTCACCAGATTTCAATCCAATAGAGCTCCTTAGGGGTGTTATGGAGCGGGAGATTCACATCATGGATGTGCAGTCAACAAATCTGCAGCAACTGTCAATATGGAACACAACCCCTGAGGAATGTTTCTAGCACCTTGCTAAATCTATGCCATGAAGAATTAGGGCAGTTCTGAAGGTAGAAGGGGGTCCAACCCGGTACTAGCAAAGAGGCCGGTTGAGGTACAGTAGATAGCCAAATGATAAAAGTAACATAGGAAACATCGACTGGAAGAACGTCAGATGAACACACAGTAATTTACGTACCTCCAGTTCTCTCTGTAAAACTGACAGACCATATTGTCCGCACTTCCACCACCTCCATTGTTGCCATGTACTCATGTAGTCTGAGCACCTTGCCGTGCAGTTTGAGGACAAGTGTGACTGACGACTCTTATCGTGTCAATGCCACGAAGAATTATGGCAGTTTTGAAGGTAGAAGGGGGTCCAGCGCCATTCAAATAAAATGGTCGGTTAGTGTATATAATGCGGCATCAAGTAGTCGCTTGACCGCAATTTCTAAAAAATCACATGGCATATGCCTGGCATAAAAATTGGCAGACAAAACGTTTCTGTAGCCGTCTGAGTTCTTTCCGCTGCATGGGTTACATCCGTAAAGACTAGAGAGTCTGTTCCAGAAGCAGCCATGACACCCTCACCATGGAGCGTGACAGATGAGTGTGTATGTTTTGGATTGTGAGCAGATCTTGTCTTCCTTCACGATTTGGTAATCTTGTTCATATCGGTCCACAAAACCCGACCTTTTGTGGCTCAACTCTGTCGTTTTTTTTTCGATTCTGGCTTTCTGAGTTTTACTACTGATTGGTGTTTTGCATCTTGTGGCGTGGTCTCTGCATTTCTGCTCTCAGAGTCTTCTGTGACTGGTAGATTGTGATGTGTTCACCCCTGTCCTGTGGAGGTTGGTGGTGATGCCACTGACTGCTGTTTTGTGGGTTTCTGTCATCAGTTGTGGTTGACAAGACTGGAAGTGTGAGGTGACAGGACATGAGACACGTCTGTTGATTGTAGGACATTTCTAACAAGGAGGGCCATTTAAAAGTCGTTAATTGGACGTGCAGGTTTAGCAGCCTGTTGCAGACACCAGGATTACTGTCAACTGAAAAGCAGACGCTGCACACTCTTACATAAGCCGGCACCTGCCACAGCATGTCGCCAGTCACAGTGCGCACTCTCAACACTCTTGCTGTCATAGCTTACTGGACTTACTCTGACCACAAGTTGTCATCACATGCGTATGAGGTAGATCACCACTGGTGCAACGTGCTTCTCGTTCTCTTCATATGTTCTGCTGAAAGGCACCATACTTGAGACCAGCTATGGGCTGTTTAAAGTCTCTCAGGCCCGTCAATGCAAACTGTGGTTTTTGTTGGAGAAGGATGGCATCGACAGATGAATAACGTGAATAACACCTGATAGATGAAGTGCTGCGGTACTCAATCAGCCTGATAATTGAACTTCAGCGCATCTTATTGCAAAATCCATCGGCGCCTGAGCAACACTCTAAACTGTTTAGTAGGTCTGCGGCTTCTGTTAGTGTCTCTAAGACCACCTCAAAGCCTTTTGGGTTCCCAGAGAGCTGAGTCCTCCTTCAATTGTTTTAGTCTTTTATTGTTTTATTTGGAATGTTAATGACTTTTATTGTAGTTCACAAAACTTTTCTTTACTTTCCTTATTAATATGTGCTAAAGAAATAAATTGACATTGATAAATGGATTGTGGGTAGAATGTCTGTACTGTCAAGTACAATTCAGTTCAGTTGACATCCATCCATTGATTACATTGTGTATTGCGTATCTATCTATCTATCTATCTATCTATCTATCTATCTATCTATCTATCTATCTATTGGCACTTTTATAAACTCTGTATATTATATTACTAGACAAAGAACCTGTTTCGACAACGTAAGATGAAACGGGCACGAGTTTGTGTCAGCAGTGTAGGAAGAACAAATGATAAGTAACGAAGAAGTTGTTTTGTAATGATTGTAGTCCGCTTTACTCATTACTGTACAGGCTTGTACTGTTAGTTGATGAATTTTCCAGGCCTATAGTATAATATTGAATGATGAATGTTCCAGTACAATATGGAATAGTAATAAGTATAAGCACCACACACCTGATATAGGTGTATTGAATGAATGCGTAATTGAATCAGAATGCGCAATTAGGCCTCGAACTGTAGTCGAAATCGCCTTTCAGGCCTCTAGAGCTTTAATCGAAGTCGCCTTTCTCTTTGAATTTTTGTGGCCGTAAATCCACCGCTTGCCGCGATGTTGGGGTTGGATGTCTGTCTCATAAGGTTTTTCGGGCAGCTGCGCAGAAGGCGACTGTGCATTCGGCTCCGGACGGACGTGAGTGAGTGAGTGAGTGAGGAGGCAGGCGAATTATGTATTAAGATAATATATTATATTATGCCTTTCTTATCTATCTATCTATCTATCTATCTATCTATCTATCTATCTATCTATCTATCTATCTATCTATCTATCTATCTATCTATCTATCTATCTATCTATCTATCTATTATATAGTGCCTTTCATATCTATCTATCTATCTATCTATCTATCTATCTATCTATCTATCTATCTATCTATCTATCTATCTATCTATTATATAGTGCCTTTCTTATCTATCTATCTATCTATCTATCTATCTATCTATCTATCTATCTATCTATTATATAGTGCCTTTCATATCTATCTATCTATCTATCTATCTATCTATCTATCTATCTATCTATCTATCTATCTATCTATCTATCTATCTATCTATCTATTATATAGTGCCTTTCATATCTATCTATCTATCTATCTATCTATCTATCTATCTATCTATCTATCTATCTATCTATCTATCATATAGTGCCTTTCATATCTATCTATCTATCTATCTATCTATCTATCTATCTATCTATCTATCTATCTATCTATCTATCTATCTATCTATCTATCTATCTATCTATCTATCTATTATATAGTGCCTTTCTTATCTATCTATCTATCTATCTATCTATCTATCTATCTATCTATCTATCTATCTATCTATCTATCTATCTATTATATAGTGCCTTTCATATCTATCTATCTATCTATCTATCTATCTATCTATCTATCTATCTATCTATCTATCTATCTATCTATCTATCTATCTATCTATTATATAGTGCCTTTCATATCTATCTATCTATCTATCTATCTATCTATCTATCTATCTATCTATCTATCTATCTATCTATCTATCTATCTATCTATTATATAGTGCCTTTCTTATCTATCTATCTATCTATCTATCTATCTATCTATCTATCTATCTATCTATCTATCTATCTATCTATCTATTATATAGTGCCTTTCATATCTATCTATCTATCTATCTATCTATCTATCTATCTATCTATCTATCTATCTATCTATCTATCTATCTATTATATAGTGCCTTTCATATCTATCTATCTATCTATCTATCTATCTATCTATCTATCTATCTATCTATCTATCTATCTATCTATCTATCTATCTATCATATAGTGCCTTTCATATCTATCTATCTATCTATCTATCTATCTATCTATCTATCTATCTATCTATCTATCTATCTATCTATTATATAGTGCCTTTCATATCTATCTATCTATCTATCTATCTATCTATCTATCTATCTATCTATCTATCTATCTATCTATCTATCTGTATATTATATAGTGCCTTTCATATCTATCTATCTATCTATCTATCTATCTATCTATCTATCTATCTATCTATCTATCTATCTATCTATCTATCTATTATATATAGTGCCTTTCATATCTATCTATCTATCTATCTATCTATCTATCTATCTATCTATCTATTATATAGTGCCTTTCATATCTATCTATCTATCTATCTATCTATCTATCTATCTATCTATCTATCTATCTATCTATCTATCTATCTATCTATTATATAGTGCCTTTCATATCTATCTATCTATCTATCTATCTATCTATCTATCTATCTATCTATCTATCTATCTATCTATTATATAGTGCCTTTCATATCTATCTATCTATCTATCTATCTATCTATCTATCTATCTATCTATCTATCTATCTATCTATCTATCTATCTATCTATTATATAGTGCCTTTCATATCTATCTATCTATCTATCTATCTATCTATCTATCTATCTATCTATCTATCTATCTATCTATCTATCTATCTATCTATCTATCTATTATATAGTGCCTTTCATATCTATCTATCTATCTATCTATCTATCTATCTATCTATCTATCTATCTATCTATCTATCTATCTATTATATAGTGCCTTTCATATCTATCTATCTATCTATCTATCTATCTATCTATCTATCTATCTATCTATCTATCTATCTATCTATCTATCTATCTATTATTATAGTGCCTTTCATATCTATCTATCTATCTATCTATCTATCTATCTATCTATCTATCTATCTATCTATCTATCTATCTATCTATCTATCTATTATATAGTGCCTTTCATATCTATCTATCTATCTATCTATCTATCTATCTATCTATCTATCTATCTATCTATCTATCTATCTATCTATCTATCTATCTATCTATATATGTAATAATGCCTTTCAAATATATTAGTGCATTTCAATGCATTCTTTCCCTCTGTTTTATAGTAGATGAATGTATGGATGCATATTTTCTATATACTATCTGTCAATTATATGATGCTTTTTATCTTTTAGATATATTGTGCCTTTCATATCCATGTATCAATCCATCTACTGTGATGTAATGCATGTAGCAATAAAATGCATTGCACTTGTCATTCCAACAGATGGTGCATCACAAATATTTTAGAAATAAAATGTATTACTAAAAATATTTGCGATGTGCTGTCTGTTGGAATGATAAACGCAATGCATCTCATTACTACAAATGTTTGTGATGTGCCATTTGTTGGAATGACAGAACAAAGCAACCAGACACACAGACAGTTATTGTTTTATTAAGGTATATAGTGCCTTTCATATCTATAGTATCTTGTCTGTTTTATTTTATGATGTCTTTTCTTTGTCTGACATTATAGAAAGGTGTAAGTAAGCTGGGAAATTCTTTTAAATCAATCTGCTGCCATTGTTACCAAAGCATCACCTTGATTAAGAAGTAATAAATGGGCCTGTGTGTTCTGCATCAAGGTCTACATGTCATGAATCAAACTGCCCAGCCTCTGGCCCAGTCTTTAAAATGGCAACACGTGTGACATATCTGTGCCTTCATGTTGTCACTGCTGCTGTGTGACGCGTGGTACCCAATGAGCTCTGTGCCTGTGATTCTCAAGCAAGCTCTCCGTCCATCTTTATTTTGCACAGAATTTTCCATTACAGTATCAGGTCCATCACTCGTCTAATGCAGATTCAGTAAGGTGTTGATGGACGGATGGATGGGTGGATGGATAGCAGATTGAATAATTCTGGACACTCTGAAGCAAACACCTTGTTCTGGGTGGTCTGCTGTAGCAGCAGCTTTTCCTCAGGCTGCCATTTCATTGGCTGCTTTTCCCCCCTGTGATCTTAAGCAAGGCCTTTTCTTAAATAAATATCGCAGTTCAGGGTTAAGTGCCAGCTAGGGTGGGATCTGGTTTGCTGAAGCTCTAAAACATGGATTACGCAGGTTCAGTTAATAATAAATGGGCACACTGGTGAGCTCTTCTGGTATTATTATGCATTTGTGAGAACTCATCGGAGATGCTCGCCTGGTTTATATGTACAGTATGTTGCAGTGGTCTCCAGTTGTTAAAGCTCTGCATGTGTGGGCAGCAGTGCAGTGTGTCTCAGCAATGGCTCCACACTCACCGGGTGTTCTCCGGAGTTCAAGAGGACTTGGTCGCCATTCAGTTTGTTCGTCTGTCGTGTTTCTGTGTTTCGCTGATCCAAGCTGTCTGGCCTGTGGTGGAGCTCAGGTGGGGGGCCTACGTTTACCACTTGACTAAAATCGAAAACTCAGTTCAGCTTTCTCTGGCGTTTACTGTGTATAAATAAAGCATTGCGGTCTAATGGGTGTCATGAAAAGTGCATTTCGTTTTGCGTTGGTTTCCTCTTACTGCTTCCTGTAACCCGGTTTATTCTTCATTTGGTGTGAAGAGACGTACAGCATGTGCTGCGGTCTTCTGACCTTGTCACTGAATGTGATCAGTAGTTGGTAGCATTGTCACCTCTGCAGAGTGCGGTGAAATTCTCGCTTCCTTGTCCGACCGACCTGCAATAATTTGGAGTCAATCAGCTGGGTGGTGTGGTGGCTCTGAGGCTGGGGCAGCAATCTGTGCCAGCAATCAGAAGGTTGCCAGTTCAAATCCCATTGACGCCAGAAGTGATTCTACTCTATCCATTCATCCATCTGTCCATCCATCCATCCATCCATCCGTCCATTCATCCATCTGTCCATCCATCAGTCCATCTGTCTGTCCATTTGTCCATCCATTCATCCATCTGTCCATCCATCCATTTGTTCATCCATACATCCATCCATCCTTCCATCCATCTATCTGTTTATTTGTCCATCTGTCCATCCAACCATTTGTCCATCTGTCCATCCATCCATCCATCCATTCGTCCATCTGTCCATCCATCCATCTGTCCATCCATCTGTCTGTTCATCCATACATCCATCCATCTATCTGTCTATTTGTCCATCTGTCCATCCAACCATTTGTCCATCTGTCCATCCATCCATCCATTCGTCCATCTGTCCATCCATACATCCATCCATCTGTCCATCCATCCATCTGTCTGTTCATCCATACATCCATCCATCTGTCTATTTGTCCATCTGTCCATCCAACCATTCATCCATCTGTCCATCCAACCATTCGTCCATCTGTCCATCCATTCATCCTTCCATCCATCCGTCCGTCTGTCCATCCATAGATCCATCTGTCCATTCACTCTCACTACTCTGGCGGTATTAACACTAATTCCATGCAGCCTTCATTCTTAAACAATAAAACACTCAGAAGCTCCGTCTCATGGTAGTCTGTCGGGGTCAACTATCGACTTGTTTCTGGCCAGCCAGCTTCTTATGAGAGTGAGTTCCTGAAGAGGCGGGGCTTGGTGCTCTCATTGGACGGTTTTCTTGGAGGTGCAGGGAGAGAAGGAGAAGAGAAAGTCAGCAACAGCGCCCCCCTCTGTCTTCCAATTTTCGTGGCCTTCAGGAGACATCCCTAGGTCTATGGATTACCCTTTCAACTTTTGTGCCCCAGGAGTGGCTTGTATATACTGTAATTCTTTCTTTCTTGGTGTGGTGACTCTGAGGTTGGGGGATCTGTGCCAGCAATCAGAAGATTGCCAGTTCAAATCCCATTGACGCCAGAAGTGATTCCACTCTGTTGGGCCCCTGAGCAAGGCCCTGAACCTGTGTAAAAAGATTCACGCAACACAGGAAAAGGTTTGGGGGGCCAGCCGCTCGTATTCTTGAAATAAGGGGGCCAAAGATGAGGTTTTGGTTCGGTAAATGGAAAGGTATTGACGGACATCGATCCAAAACAGAGAAAACATGGCGGGCAGGGGAGAAATGACGTCATTCTGGCAGGAACCGGAAGTGAGGTCGTCGGGCCCGGAACTGGAAGTGATGTCGTCGAGTCCAGGCGGAATTTCCTGTGGTTGGTCTGGAGATAAAAAAGAGAATGGATCAGTGCACTCCACCACCCCCTGGACTGGCATGGAATTATCCTGTTTTGAGCCCTTCAATGTGTGACACCTCCAATTGCTTGATCCCTGGGTATGACGTTAACCTGCATCACGTCCTGCAACTTGCAGGGAACACTTGGGGGTTGGTGGCAGGATTGGCACACCAGCCACTGTTAAAAAATAAAAAAAACTGACAGCATTGACCAGTGCGGTGCTGAGGTGTCACCCGCTGCACTCGGGTCCCAATCCAGGGGTTTCATCGTGTGGTGGGTGTGGCAACGTGCTATCAGCACATGCTGCCAACCTCCTTCTCCTCCTCCTCCTCCTGGAGTCAATCCCAGCAAGATGAAAAGCACCCCTGTAACATGATGCTGCCACCATCATGTTTCACCATAGGGTACTAGACAGCTGAGGAGCTCAATTCTGGTCTCATC
Organism: Erpetoichthys calabaricus; assembly: GCF_900747795.2. NCBI lineage: Eukaryota > Metazoa > Chordata > Cladistia > Polypteriformes > Polypteridae > Erpetoichthys > Erpetoichthys calabaricus. The sequence continues at coordinate 186,878,674 of NC_041401.2, forward strand.
ACACCAGAGAATCTCTTTCCTCATGCTCTCGGAGTCCATGAAATGCCTTTTACTTAAGAGTGATGAGCCGCTCTACTGGAAATGTCTGATTGATAGAGTGCTGCTCAGATGTCCATCCATCCCATCTAAGCAGAAGACTTAATGAAGCTCAGTTATAGTGACCATTGGCTCCATCATTACCTCCCTGACCAAGACCCGTCTTGCCCTTTCTCTCAGTGGGACCAGACAGCCAGCTCTAGGATGACACCTGGTGCTTTCAAACTTCTTCTGTTTCACAATTGTAGAGGCCACTGTCCTCCTGGGAACACTCAAAGCTTTAGAAATGCTTACCCTGATTACGCCTCACCACAGTTTGATTGCAGAGGTCTAGAGAGAGCTCCTTGGACTTCCATCCATCCGTCTGTCCATCCAGCCACTCATCTATCTGTCTGCCCATCTGTCCATCCAACCACTCATCTATCTGTCCATCCATCCATCCATTCATCCATCTGCCCATCCATCTGTCCATCCATTTGTCCATCCATCAGTCTATTCATCCATCTATCCATCCGTCAGTCCATCTGTCTGCCCATTTGTCCATCCATTCGTCCATCTGTCCATCCATCCATACAACTATCCATTGGTTCATCCATCCATCCGTCCATCCATTCATCCATCTGTCCATCCTTCAGTCCATCTGTCTGTCTATTTGTCCATCCATTCGTCCATCTGTCCGTCCATTCATCCATCCATCTGTCTGTTCATCCATACATTCATCCATCCATCCATCCATCCATCTGTCTGTCTATTTGTCCATCTGTCCATCCATCCATCCATTTGTCCATCCATCAGTCTATTCATCCATCTATCCATCTGTCTGCCCATTTGTCCATCCATTCATCCATTTGTCCATCCATCTATCCATTTGTCCATCCATCCATACATCTATCCATTCATCCATCTGTTCATCCATCCATCAGTCCGTCCATTCATCCATCTCTCCATCCTTCAGTCCATCTGTCTGTCTATTTGTCCATCCATCCATTCATTCATCTGTCCATCCATCCATCCGTCCATTCATCCATCCATCTGTCTGTCTGTTCATCCATACATCCATCCATCTATCTGTCTATTTGTCCATCTGTCCCTCCAACCATTCGTCCATCTGTCCATCCAACCATTCGTCCATCTGTCCATCCATCCATCCATCCATCCATTTGTCCATCTGTCCATCCATACATCCATCCATCTGTCCATCCATTCATCCGTCCGTCTGTCTGTCCGTCCATAGATCCATCCGTCCATTCACTCTCACTACTCTGGCGGTATTAACACTAATTCCACGCAGCCTTCAATCTTAAACAATAAAACACTCAGAAGCTCCGTCTCATGGTAGTCTGTCGGGGTCAACTATCGACTTGTTTCTGGCCGGCCAGCTTCTTATGAGAATGAGTTCCTGAAGAGGCGGGGCTTGGTGCCCTCATTGGACGGTTTTCTCGGAGGTGCAGGGAGAGAAGGAGAAGAGAAAGTCAGCAACAGCACCCCCTCTGTCTTCCAATTTTCGTGGCCTTCAGGAGACATCCCTAGGTCTATGGGTTACCCTTTCAACTTTTGTGCCTCAGGAGTGGCTTGTATATAGTCTTTCTTTCTTTCTTTCTTTCTTTCTTTCTTTCTTTCTTTCTTTCTTTCTTTCTTTCTTTCTTTCTTTCTTTCTTTCTTTCTTTCTGTTTAACCCTGCTGCTTTCTCCGTGTTGTGGGTGCCATAACAGGAGTAGCTTTAAGCATTATGGATGCACTTGTCTAGATCGACTTGTGTTTTTTTTTTTTTCTCCTTTTTCCTTCCCACTTGAAGCCTTTTAATGCATATCCCTAACCTCGACTCAAGCCTCTCGGCTGTCAGAGCCAGGAGTACATGACTTCCATGGAAAGAACATCGATAAACTGCTCTGACAGCACAATTCACAACTAAAAAAAAAACCAGCAGACACGCACCAGGAGGTGAATGCCGGCTTGCTTACCGGGCTATTTTTAGAGCAAAGACCAAAAGAAACAGACATTTTGTGGCAATGCATAGTTTATCTTTCTGATACAATAAATCTCATTATTCTCATTTAGGAAGGTGTTTTTGTCATATACACTCCCCGGCCACGTTGCTAGTACCGGGTTAGACCCTCTTTTGCCTTCAGAACTGCTGTAATTCTTTGTGGCATAGACTCAACAAGGTCCTGGAAAACATTCCTCTGGGATTTTGGCCCATATTGACATGATAGCATCACGCAGTTGCTGCAGATTTGTCAGCTGCACACCATGTCCTGTTCCACCACATCTCAAAGGTGCTCTACTGGATTGAGATCTGGCGACTGCACATCTTCTCTGTGTTCCTCACCCTTCAGTAAGGTGTACGTGTTCAAGTAACTGGTGCTCAAGTGTCTGGGAGTGGGCTCTTCACTAGACTGGTGTCCCATCCAGGGCCGGTATCTGCTCCGCACCCAGTGCTTCTGCCCCAAACTGAATGGATAACGTGGTGTTATATTGCAAAGACACATATACTGTATAATGTCATGTTTGGACTTCTGAGTTGTACAGGAAGGCAGCAGGCAGGAGGGAACTGGGCAAAGAGAACTTGGTTCTGGGACCTGAAGGGACAGCATTCGGGCTTCATTAGATTAGATGAGATAAACTTTATTAATCCCATGGGGAAATTCAGATACATACTGCAGCAGAAACATACAGCCAATCAATCAATCAATCAATCAATCAATCAATCACTAAACAAGCAAAAACAAAACCAAACAAACAAATGAATAAATAAACTTAATAAGTACATTGGGTGCAAGTATTGAATTGTCTGATAGCAGTGGGCAGTAAAACCCCAAGAGGTACTTCTCAGCACACCATGGTGGAATGAGCCCGTGACTAAAAATGCTGCAAGATAGCGCCTCCTGGTGGGGATTTTCATGATGGCATCTGCTTTTGCCACCATCCTCTTTCACGTCTATCTATTTATCTATTATAGTGCCTCATCTATCTATCTATCTATCTATCTATCTATCTATCTATCTATCTATCTATCTATCTATCTATCTATTATCCAACCCGCTATATCCTAACACAGGGTAACGGGGGTCTGCTGGAGCCAATCCCAGCCAACACAGGGCGCAAGGCAGGAAACAAACCCTGGGCAGGGCGCCAGCCCACCACAGTCTATCTATCTATTATAGTGCCTTTCATATCTATCTATCTATCTATCTATCTATCTATCTATCTATCTATCTATCTATCTATCTATCTATCTATCTATCTATCTATTATATAGTGCCTTTCATATCTATCTATCTATCTATCTATCTATCTATCTATCTATCTATCTATCTATCTATCTATCTATCTATCTATCTATCTATCTATCTATCTATTATTATAGTGCCTTTATCTATCTATCTATCTATCTATCTATCTATCTATCTATCTATCTATCTATCTATCTATCTATCTATCTATCTATCTATCTATCTATCTATCTATTATATAGTGCCTTTCATTTCTATCTATCTATCTATCTATCTATCTATCTATCTATCTATCTATCTATCTATCTATCTATCTATCTATCTATCTATCTATCTATCTATCTATCTATCTATCTATCTATTATGCAACCCACTATATCCTAACACAGGGTCATGGAGGGGTTGCTGGAGCCAATCCCAGCCAACACACGGCTCAAGGTAGGACATAAACCCCGGGCAGGGCGCCAGCCCACCACAGTCTATCTATCTATCTATCTATCTATCTATCTATCTATCTATCTATCTATCTATCTATCTATCTATCTATCTATCTATCTATCTATCTATCTATCTATCTATCTATCTATTATAGTGCCTTTCATATCTATCTATTGTAAGAAAAATGACCAAAAGACATTGAGAAGGTTTGGGGCAGCTGCCCATATAATTGTTAACGGCTGCTAAACTGATCAAAAAACAGAGACATGCTCATTCAACCGAGTCCAAAACAGAACTGATTTCCAGGGAGCAAGGTGGCAGTTTTAAAGGCCCGTAGCGGAAGTGATGTCATCAAAACCGGAACCAGAAGTGACATCAGTGGCTGCCCCAGAGCCGGGTGGGATTTCCCTAGAATGGTCTGCAAAAGATCGAGAGGGAAATCCAAGACGCACTCCCCACCCGAAAGCTCGGCCCAGGTACTCTCCCACCTGGACATGATTCAGGTCCGGTCCCGTTCTCTTCAGGGTGTCCTCCATCCTGCCGACTACGCCACTGTCACAAAAACGACTACAAGACATCGAGAATGTTTGGGGCGGCCACCCATTTCATTGTTTACGGCTGCAAAACTGATTGAAAAACAGAGCTATGCTCATTCAACAGAGTCCAAAACAGAACTGACTACTATGAAGCAAGATGGCAGCTTTAAAGGCCAGTAGCGGAAGTGATGTCATCAATACCGGAACCAGAAGTGACGTCAGTGGCTGCCCCAGAGCCGGGTGGGATTTCCCTAGAATGGTCGGCAAAAGATCGAGAGGGAAAATTAGTGCACTCTGCCACCCCCTGGTCTGGCATGGAATTACCTGTATTTAAGCCCTTTAGCTGTCTCCTAAACACACGTGTGTGACACTATCTATCTATCGACTATGCTGGCAGCATGGGGAAAAGGCAAGAAGCTGCCCTTGGGGAGATGCCAGTCTGTCCCTTGGGTAACGCACTCAGGTAGACGGACTCAATGACTCACCATTTCACAGGGCTCTGTATACTCTACATGTATATAACATGAGCTGACATTTCCTAGGCTGTTTAATTCTGTAAAGTAATGGGAGGCTGCAGCCTCTCCCAGAAGCTTTGGACACAGGTCAGCAACCAACCTGATATGAGATGCCAGTCTGTCTCCATGCCCACTCAAAGCACATTTGATTGTTCCTAACATAATATTCTTAACTGACTTAATGTGATTTAGGATCTTTGGGGTCAAATTCTTGTGTCCAGCAGCACTAGGCACAATGCAGGAACCAGCCCTAGAAGGGATGCCAGGCAATCTGAGTCAGACTGACCCCCCAAGATCTTCACAGGACTTCATATACGTATATTTAACATAACTTGATATTTTCTAACTCATTCTATTCAGTTCAAAGCCTTGGAGGCTGTAGTCCATCCTGGCAGCGCCGGGGACAACACAGAAACCAACCCAGGAAGGGTATCCAGGCTATGACAGTGCTCACTCATGCCACATTTATTCACTCATAATAATAATAATTCATTACATTTATATAGCGCTTTTCTCAGTACTCAAAGCGCTATCCACACAGGGAGGAACCGGGAAGCGAACCCACAATCTTCCACAGTCTCCTTACTGCAAAGCAGCAGCACTACCACTGCACCAGATTGTTAACCCACTTAATCCAATTCAGGATCAGAGGGGCTGAAGCCTGTGCTGATAGCCCGGGTGACACAGAGGTGGATGGCATACCAGTCCACACATAACTGAAAATGACCAGTTAGGACACAAACCTGCAGTATGGGCACACAGACGGACACAGAGAGAGAACATGCAGCTTGACACAAGCAGTAGCCACCCTAGGAAGTGAGCTGAGGACTATGACGTCGTGAGAGCGTATACTTGTGCTAACCACTGCACTGCCCTGCTCTGCCAGAAGCCACAAAGCCATTCATTTGTTTCCAAATGACAAGTGTAATCAATCAAGGAATCAGCTAGCATGCAATCACTCAAGCTATTAAGTAATACTAATTAAAATATTAATGAATCAAGTGAATAAATACATAATTAATCACAGCATTTGTTCGTTCATTCAGTCATTTGCTTTCTTAATTGCTCAATGAATGCTCAGAAGCTGGTGGGCCAGAAGGAACGAGAAAAAAAAGAAATAGATCTCTCAGCAAAACGTCCCCTCAAGACGGTTGGGTTTTTATCCACATTTGCTCACTTCCTCCATAAGCTTCCCTAACAGTCAACTCGGAGTTTTGTCAAGAACATGTGATTGAGGGCTTGTGCCTGTGTACATCAGGAAAAAACGGGAGAAGGTTACGCCGTTACTGAAATCCAAAGATGTGCCCGTTAATTAAATTGGGCATCCCAAACTGGCCTTGTGGAGAGGGGTGTGTGTGCCTGCGTGTGTGGGTGCGCATGGGTGTGCGTGTGTGTGTATGCACGTCTGCGTCTGTGTGTGCGTGTTTGCGCGTCTGTGTGTGTGTGGGTGTGTATGGAAGAGTGAGCCCTGAAAGAAAAAGATACCAGGATGCCATCCATCCAACCATCCATTTTCCAACCCGCTGAATCCGAACACAGGGTCACGGGGGTCTGCTGGAGCCAATCCCAGCCAACACAGGGCACAAGGCAGGAACCAATCCTGGGCAGGGTGCCAACCCACCGCAGAATTAAAGAAAATGTACGAAGTAATTGCAACACAAACAAGTTCTAACGCGATAAGATGCCGACGGAAGAAGAGAAGAAGCGACCCGCTAGGAGGGAGAAAAGAAGAGCTGCTCAGGAAGCTGCAAGGACATCAACCTCTGAGCAAAAGAATGGTAAACGTACAGAGATCCCCCCTGCCTATCACCGGACGTTACGTTCCAGATCCATCAGTGATAGGTGAACATCTGCGATATAGAAAGACCATATAAATAAACATTTTAAACTTATTAAAACACATTTTATAAACACATATGATACAAATCCATAAATATTTGGACAGAGACCACTTTTTTCTAATTTTGGTTCTGTACGTTACCACAATGAATGTGAAATGAAACAACTCAGATTCAGTTGCAGTGCAGACTTTCAGCTTTAATTCAGTGGGGTGAACAAAACGATTGCATAAAAATGTGAGGCAACTAAAGCATTTTTTGAACACAATCCCTTCATTTCAGTAATTGGACAATTGACTCAAAGGCTATTTCATGGGCAGGTGTGATCAAGTCCGTCGTTATGTCATTATCAATGAAGCAGATAAAAGGCCTGGAGTTGATTTGAGGTGTGGTGCTTGCATGTGGAAGATTTTGCTGTGAACAGACAACATGCGGTCAAAGGAGCTCTCCATGCAGGTGAAAGAAGCCATCCTTAAGCTGCGAAAACAGAAAAAACCCATCCGAGAAATTGCTACAATATTACGAGTGGCAAAATCTACAGTTTGGTACATCCTGAGAAAGAAAGCAAACACTGTTGAACTCAGCAACGCAAAAAGACCTGGACGTCCACAGAAGACAACAGTGGTGGATGTTCGCAGAATCATTTCATGGTGAAGAGAAACCCCTTCACAACAGCCAACCAAGTGAAGAACACTCTCCAGGGGGTAGGCGTATCGATATCCAAGTCTACCATAAAGAGAAGACTGCATGAAAGTAAATACAGAGGGTGCACTGCGAGGTGCAAGCCACTCATAAGCCTCAAGAATAGAAAGGCTAGATTGGACTTTGCTAAAGAACATCTAAAAAAGCCAGCACAGTTCTGGAAGAACATTCTTTGGACAGATGAAACTAAGATCAACCTCTACCAGAATGATGGCAAGAAAAAAGTATGGAGAAGGCGTGGAACAGCTCATTATCCAAAGCATACCACATCATCTGTAAAACACGGTGGAGGCAGTGTGATGGCTTGGGCGTGCATGGCTGCCAGTGGCACTGGGACACTAGTGTTTATTGATGATGTGACACAGGACAGAAGCAGCCGAATGAATTCTGAGGTGTTCAGAGACATACTGTCTGCTCAAATCCAGCTAAATACAGCAGTCAAATTGATTCATGATACAGATGGACAATGACCCAAAACATACAGCCAAAGCAACCCAGGAGTTTATTAAAGCAAAGAAGTGGAAAATTCTGGAATGGCCAAGTCAGTCACCTGATCTTAACCCAACTGAGCAGGCATTTCACTTGTTGAAGACTAAACTTCAGACAGAAAGGCCCACAAACAAACAGCAACTGAAAGTCGCTGCAGTAAAGGCCTGGCAGAGCATTAAAAAGGAGGAAACCCAACATCTGGTGATGTCCAGGAGCTCAAGACTTCAGGCTGTCATTGTCAGCAAAGGGTTTTCAACCAAGTATTAGAAATGAACATTTGATTTCCAGTTATTTAATTTGTCCAATTACTTTTGAGCCCCTGAAATGAAGGGATTGTGTTCAAAAAATGCTTTAGTTGCCTCACATTTTTATGCAATCGTTTTGTTCACCCCACTGAATTAAAGCTGAAAGTCTGCACTTCAACTGCATCAGAGTTGTTTCATTTAAAATTCATTGTGATAATGTACAGAACCAAAATTAGAAAAAAGTTGTCTCTGTCCAAATATTTATGGACCTAACTGTATGTGGATGTCAGGCTACGGATATGAGTAACATAATAATAATAATGTAGCGTACCGTCAATTCATTCAAGCCGTAATGGCGAGCGATGTCCGCGTAACGCTTTCCTTCCCGAAGCATCTCCAGGAGTTTTACCTTCTCCTGAATGGTCAAGGTCTTCCTCTGCTGTTTAAGGCTCACTGCTACCAGAAGGCTTAGAAGATGCAGGACATTTGGGAGCCATCGTAGGGCTTAAAACAAAACAGAAAGTTCACAAAACGTTTGCTCACAACAATCGGACCACAAGCGAGGTACGCGATACGCAGAGAACTGGGACCCACGCATGCTGTTCTTGCGAGATTACATTACATTAGCAGCAGCCAATCAGAGCCCAAGAGAATGTAAATCTCGCTCTGATTGGTTGAGTCTCCTATTTCAGCCAATAACAGGCCTTGTAAGAAATCATCTGGGTACTGTAATATGAAACTCTTTGTCTACCGTAGTGTACAATGTGCGTATATTGTAATGATTTACTATATTGCTTAAATGTTAGATATGATCCACAGAAAAATCTGCGATATATCGGTGGCACGATATAGCAGGGAATCACTGTACAGAGAAAGAGTCTGAAAACTAGGAACGCTCAAGTCAAGTGTTTTGCGCCATTACTGGTAGTGAATAATAACAAAACAGCATCAGCTTTTAGTCATAAGCTCAGAAGGATATGAGACTCAGACACATGCTAGGTGCACATTGGCCCGGGGTTCAAATCCAACTCCTACTCGTGCTTTTCTTTGCACGTCCTAAATTCCTTTCTGTCATTTTAATTGGTTATTCCAAACCGACCAGTTGTGATTCAGGTTGTATGTGGTCACAAGTTTAGCTGTTCGCGGACTGAAGGACAAGGTCTCCTCAAGACTTTACCAGAATACGCTCTGCTCCGCTCCATAACCATCACCTGGATTGTGTGGGTTCGGCAGTGGGTGGATGTGCCCACACACGCACACAAACACCCACACACATGCACACACACACGTTTTTGTCGTGTAACTGAACACAAAGGAAAGACTTGAAGAGATTAGAGGTGGAACCCCAGTGTCCTCGGCTCAAACCCTGGTCATTAACTGTGCTGTAATGCACGTGTCCTCCTCAAATGTTTCCAAGTTTATCAACTCACCAAGAGTTAGTGTGGAAGTGGGCTCTGTGATGGACTGGCGTCCTGTCCAGGTGTCTTGTATCTGATGCTCCAGTGCCCTTGTCCCCCCAAATGGATCAAGCATGTTTGATTAGATAGACAGAATTCTTTATTGTCATTATGCATACACATAACGAAATTTTTTGTTGGTAGGACTCGACTTCAATGCAGAATACTTAAATACACAATACACTATAAATAATAAAATAAACATAATAAGTATAAAAGACAGCAGCAATTAAATATCATCAAGTCCAGACTTTTCCTGAGGTAGTACGCCTGCAGAGACCAGTGATCTGGAATACGAGTGTGTGAGTGTGCGTGTCTACAGGAGGGCAGGTTTGGGGTAGATGTATGTGTGGGTATCAGCAGGGGCAGATGGACTTCACAGCTCTGGGGAAAAAGCTGTCTTTCAGTCCGCTGGTACGTGTTTTTATGTTTCTGTACCGCTTTCCCAAAGGCATTGGTACAAACAGTCCATTTCCCGGATGGGTGAGATCCGCAGCTATACAGTTGGCCCTCTTCTGCACCCTTCCAGCATATACAGAGTCCAGGTCTAGGAGAGGACTTCCCACGATCCCCTGTGCTGTTCTCACCACCCGTGCCAAGTCCTGTGCTGTGCAGCTGCCGTACCACACTGTCATACTGTGACAGAGAATGCTTTCTATAGCGGATCTGTAGAAGTTTATGAGCAGCCGAGAGGAGAATCCAGCACGTCTCATCTTCCTGAGGAAGAAGAGTCTTTGTTGGGCCTTCTTTACCAGGTGAGATGTGTTCAAAGACCAGGTCAGATCCGATGTGATATGGATACCCAAGAACTTGATATTGTCCACACACATTACAGCCTCCTCATGTATGAATATAGGAGCATGTTCTGTTCTTCTGGACCTCCTATAGTCCACAATGAGCTCCTTGGTCTTGCTGGTGTTCAAGATGAGGTTGTTGGCTGAGCCCCATAGTGCTAGGTGTTGTATCTCCTCTCTGTAGTGAGTCTCATCATTGTCTGATATGAGACCCACTACGGTCGTATCATCCGCAAACTTCACAACCATATTTGTGTCATGGATGGCAGAGCAATCATGCGTAAATAACGGGAAGAGTTCTGGGCTGAGCACACAACCCTGTGGCGTGCCTGTGCTCAAAACCAGTGTGGCTGATGTGCGATCTCCAATTCTAACCACCTGAGGCCTGTTGGTGAGAAAGTACCTGAGATCCAGAGACACAACGATGTGGACAGACATAGATTATGAAGCTTTTGTACCAGCTTGTCCGGGATTACGGTGTTAAACGCTGAACTAAAATCGATGAATAGCATCCTAACATAAGTGTTAGGGCACTGCAGATGAGTCAGAGCTGAGAGAAATACAATTGAGACGGCATCCTCTGTAGATCTGTTCCTCCTGTAGGCAGACTGATGGTTGTCAAATCCAGCAGGGATGGCATCCTTGATGAACTTTAGGAGGATTCTCTCAAAGCACTTCATTATTAATAGATAGATAGATAGATAGATAGATAGATAGATAGATACTTTATTAATCCCAATGGGAAATTCACAAAATTCTCACATAATGGTGAGATGGATGGATACGTTTTTATTTGTGCGGCCTGTTGTCCATTCCTCTTGGGACATTAACATGGAAGGCACTGTTAGAGTGGGATCAGCATTACAGAAGGAGATATTTCCTCCAAAGTTGCCCTTTTAGTTAAAAGAAAACGGTGGCATTGAAAGAGAGCTGCATGGCTAATCTTTTCTTTGTGTCCTACATGAGTCTTGAAGTATGTGACTGTGGTACAAAGTACACACTAATCAAGATGGAGATAAGACCTTAGAAGGAAATGCATGAGTTAGCACTTCACTTAGGCAAGTGGGAGGTTGTGGATAGGGGGTTGGGGTGTGTGGTTTTTACGTTAGTTGGGTGGGTTTGCTTTATTTAAAGATAATAACGAATGAGGACCTGCTGAGACATGGCGATGTGGCACTCATCTGGTGAGATAACAATGGCTCCCCCTGTGTCCACGTCAAGGGTCCCATTGACTCTTGACATGAGCTCAGCTTACTTGGTGCTCAAGCTAAAGGCCTGGGGCAGTAAAGAACTGAAGGTCCCCTAAGGGCTCATTGATATGTGTTGTGGGGAGTGAAGGTTCCTCCATCTGGTCTGATCCCACTGCTGTGGCACAAAATTGCTGGTAAACTTAATAGCGGCCGTGACAGAAAGATGTCCGAACATACAGAACCTCGCAGCTTGCTGTGTATGGGACTGCATAGCCACAGACCAGTCAGAGTGCCCATGCTGATCACTGAAAGTGCCTACAGTGGGCACGTGAACATCAGAACTGGACCATCCAGCAATGGAACAAGGTGGCCTGGTCTGATCTGAGAAAATCCCGTTTTCATTTTAGGTCATGTGGATGGCTGGGTGCGTGTGCGTCAATTAAGAAAGGATGCACTATGGGAAGAAGGCCAGCCAGAGGAGGCAGTGTAATACTCTGGATGAGGTTCTGCTAGGACACCTTGAGTCCTGGCATTCATGTGGATGTTACTTTGACATGCACCACTTACTTAAAGACTGTTGCCAACCATGTGTGCCCCTTCATGGCCAGGGTATTCACTGATGGCTGTGGCATCTTTCACTAGAAAAATGCCCCCCCGGCCACACTGCAGAAATCGTTTAGGAATGTGTTGAGGAACACGACGAAGAGTTCAGGCTGTTGACTTGGCATCCAAATTCCACGGATCTCAATCCGACTGAGCATCTGTGGGATGTGCTGTGTGGACACCTGGGGGCGGGCAGTTCCCCAAACAGCCGACACAACAGACACCAGGAACGCAAGTTCAGCACAGCTCATGTTTATTCAGCTGTGGGAAACGTTTTGGTCTCGTTTCCCACCTATGCACAATAACAACAAGCAGTTGCTTCCTTTCTCTCTCTCTCTCTTCTTTCTCTTGTCTGCCTCCATTCCTTCTCGTCCTCCTCCCGACTCAGGCTCCCTGAATGGAGTGAGGTGGCCCCTTTTATAGAAGCATCTGGAAGTGCTCCAGATATTCCACAATCTCCTTCTGGCCGCACTCCCAGGTGCGACGGCAGCCCTACAGAGGAGGGCTCAGCTGTTCTCCATGGACCCCCTGGCAGTGGCCATGGGACCCCAGCAGGGTCCAAACCCCTGGCACTGTAGTAAACCAGGAGTGCTGCCCTCTATCATTCTGGGGGAGGTACTGCCCCGTGCAAACTCCTTCCCATACGAAGGCGTCCCAGCTTCCCGTTACAGTTGGAAAACCGAATGCAATCCATGAAGGCCCCACCTCACAATTTATAGGACTAATGTCTAGGTGCAGATACCACAGGACACCTTCAGAGGTTTTGTGGGGTCCATACCACGATAGGTCGGAGCTGGTGGAACAAGCGGAACCTACACAATAATAGGCTTTGCTGAAGTGCTTTGTCATGCAAGCGTGTCCTGAGGATCTCCTTCACAGGCTCGGACAAGGTATGTGTTAGCCCACCACAGCGGGAGGGGGGACTTTCTCTTCTCCTTTTCTCCCCACACCTCTGAGAAGAACTTCACCGCAAGGAAAAGGAAAGCGATCCGTACTGAGATGACCCCGGGTTCACCTGACTTTTTCCAGCGGAGTACTGTAGCTTTTTCCATCTTGCTTTATTGTTTTTTTTTGGCATCTGACTTCTCCTTCTAGTCTTGGCGCTCTCTTCCCTCCTCTTCTCTCTTCTCCTGGCACAGCTTTAACTCCCCTTACAGTTGATTTGGCCTTCCGAGTCAGGTGCTCCCTTCCCCATGAACCATTGGCCGACATTACAAATCCAGCCATTCCACCATTATCAGGGCCAGGGGAAAGGTGCCAACTACTAATGACGCCATACACATACACTTGACAACCGTTACAGCTTTTCCTCCTAAACAGACCCCCCATATTCATGTTTACTCAACTATTTTGACCTCTTTTTTGCATAAAAGTCTCTGCTAAGCAAATAAACGTCAATGTCTGAAACTAAATTTATGGCAAATGTTTAATGGCCGACTCGCTCTCTAAAACCGGCACCTACACCACCAGGACCCGTGGCCTGGCAGGTTGAGAACGTTAGACCCGACAAGCCATACCTCTTCCAAATAAACTTCCCCAATCGACGATCAAAAATAAACCAAAAAACAAACAATATACACAATAATAAAGTGAGTATCCATATTACTAACCGAGAATGGTAAACCGGATGGCATGGACGCAGGTACACGGCGATGGGACCATGAGACGTACTGCGCAGGCGCGTACAGCGCGCATCTCATAAACTGCACGCAAAGTCCTATCCACCGCGCACGAAGGAGTCACGGCCCAAAAACGAAAGAGCTCAACTGACGTGAATGAGTAATGAAGCAACAACGTGCCCATGGCTAACAACTACCGACACAGCCACACAAATAAGAGGACTCTGCGCTGCAACCCAGATTCAAACGGAAGAGGCTACGGAGGCCCCACGGGTCCATAAAGTACGGAAGGCGCAGACTTCACCGCCATATTGTGAGTGGCACTACTGCGGAGTGAAGTAAACGCGCGTCTGAAACTGCGGAAGCAAAGCAGGCATGGGTTCAAAACGAACGAGCTCGACTGACAGATATACAAACACGAGCCCGCCTGGATAAAACCAATGAACGCAGGCACCTACAACGCGCGTCTGAAATGCCGCGGGCAAAGCGGGCACGGCTCCAAAACAAACGAGCTCGACTAATGTATTTCAGGATACCCAATGCCGGGGGTAGGCGAGTGAAGCGAGTAGGGGGCGGAGCCCCCTTGTATATTAATAAAATAAAAAAAAAGAAATGAACAAACTCCAAACAATATATATATTGTGAGGGATGGCCGGCTAAATATTCTGGTCCACACCCCCAGACCGCCAGATGGAGCCCTCCCAGCAGCAGGGATGGTCCCCAAATTCCAGCAGGGCATGATGGACATTGGAGTTTTTATAAACAACCCTGCTGAATACCATGGGGACCACCAGGAGCCGCTGTAGGAAGGCTCACAGAGTGCTACGTGCCCTATAACCCGAAAGTGCGTCATGATCACATGATCGGAAGGAACGACGTGCTTCCGGGTTGAAGAAAAGGACATTTAATCTGACCCGGAAGTGATGAGGACTTATGGATTGTTGGGATGGAACCACTTCCGGGTCAGGGACTATAAAGGACTCTGGGAAACCCCAGACGGGTGAGCTGAGCTGGGTGGAAGGGTGGCAACGCATCTGGGAGAGGAGGATTGGTTTATTATATTGATTATTGATTTGTATGAGAAGTGTAGAGTGGAGGGTGCTTTGTACACATTATAATTATAAAATAAATAAGTATTGGAGTTTTGCCCAGTGTTTGGAGTGGTATCTGAGGGTTCACGGGAGCACTAGCGCCCCCCTACTGCTACAATATGTTACGGCCAAAACCTGAAATCGGCCAAAGCGGGAAGTGGCCAATGTCGGTGTAAACTGACCGGCCAATGTCCGATCATTTCCTTGATTTTGGGATTTGGGTAGCCAGTTTGCGAAATGGCACGAGGCGATCGGCCAAAGGCCTGAGCAGCAATTTGTTGCGCACTTAGTAGTGCAATTGCATCGAGTGTAGCCTTGGCGGCTCTTGTTCAGAAAGCGGACGCCACTTGATTGTTTCACAATAATTAAGATTAGGTATATAAGCAGGGGGTGGCACGGTGGCGCAGTAGGTAGCAGTAAGGAGACCTGGGTTCGCTTCAAGGGTCCTCCCTGCGTGGAGTTTGCATGTTCTCCCCGTGTCTGCGTGGGTTTCCTCCCACAGTCCAAAGACATGTGGGTTAGGTCCATTGGCGATTCTAAATTGTCCCTAGTGTGTGCTTGGTGTGTGGGTGTGCGCCCTGTGGTGGGCTGGTGCCTTGCCGGGGTTTGTTTCCTGCCTTGCGCCCTGTGTTAGCTGGGATTGGCTCCTGCAGACCCCCGTGACCCTATGGTTAGGATATAGCGGGTTGGATAATGGATGGATGGATATATAAGCAGGTTTCACATTTCTGTTATCATTTTAGCCCTAAAATTGTGACTTAACATCAGGGACCTATTTTATTGACCTTAAGGTTAGTGTTTGGCCATCTCAAGTGGCGTCCGCTTTCTGAACAAGAGCCGCCTTGAGCAGTTTCTCGTGCAGAATGGAAAACTCACTTCTGAATCTGCATCTGAAAGTTTTTAAGCATCTTCGCACCTTGAGCGGACAGTCTTACAGAAGCGCATCGGATTTTGGCCAGGGAGTTCTCGCCACTTCGCGAAATGGCCGACCAAAGTAGCATATACATTGGTCATTTCTAGTAATTTGGACTTTGGCCACACCGCTCGGCCAAAATGTGAAATGGTCGGCCAATTCGGGAACTGCCCGCAACATATATATATCATACTCCAACCGACTCTGACATAACATTCATCCATCCATTTTCTAACCCGCTGAATCCGAACATAGGGTCACGGGGGTCTGCTGGAGCCAATCCCAGCCAACACAGGGCACAAGGCAGGAAACAATCCTGGGCAGGGTGCCAACCCACCGCAGGACCGACATAACATTCAACCTCCAAAGTGTTCAGTGGAAAGTACTAATAAAAAGAAAAAGGTGCAGCACAAAGTTAATATACAATACAAACCCTCCCTCGACCCCACATTGAACACAAACTCGATAAGACACAGAAAGCACGAAACGCACATAAAAGTCCAGAAGATTTAACGGAAAATGGATAATGTTTGTGAACCTGGAAAAACTGACCTACGGAAATTACATCCATCCATTTTCCAACCCACTGAATCCGAAAACAGGGTCACTGGGGTCTGCTGGAGCTAATCCCAACCAGCACAGGGTACAAGGCAGGAACCAATCCCGGGCAGGGTGCCAACCCACCGCAGGACACACACAAACACACCCACACACCATGCATACACTAGGGCCAATTTAGAATCGCCAATCCACCTAACCTGCATGTCTTTGGACTGTGGGAGGAAACCCATGCAGATACGGGGTGAACATGCAAACTCCGAACCTGGGTCTCCTAACTGCGAGGCAGCAGCGCTAACACTGCGGCACCGTGCTGCCCATACGGAAATTACACACGGATGAAAATAATATGCTTGCTCCTCTCCCCAAACAACAAGCAACAGTCTCACTGTGTTTATCCTCTGTACTGTACGTGGCGTAATCCAGAACGATGTTGGAAAGATGTTGTCGTCAGTCGTTGAAAGTGGCAGGTAGACAAAAGGGGTGAATGGTTTGAATCGCTGCGTTCTCCTGTCTCTGTAGCAAAATGGCGGTCTAGTAGAACAAGATGTTTTTCTTTTCTTTCTGTCCTTTCGTTTAAAAATCGAACGACCGGATACAAGTGATGGGATTGACAGGACCAATTACCATGAGGGACTAAGGTTCCACAGTGTTATCCTTCCCCCTTTTGTTTCCAGAGGAGCAATATTACATACGAGGTGTGATCAAAAAATATGCTGTCGAGCGTCATCCAATGGAAAGGCAGGGATCGTCAATACGGGAAGTGGCACGATGAACCTTAGTAACAATGGGTGACAAGTTTCAAGTTGTTTGGTGCAGTCAGTCGGGTGTGAGCTCCGGTAGAGGGAAGGCGTGTTTTTAAAGTGTGACGTAAATCACGGATCGCGTACAACGCATTAACGTGAAATTTTGTCCATGCTCCGTGTCACACGTCGCTTCTGGTACGGCAATTTCTCTCAAATAAAAATATGAGGGTGTGTGTCCTCATCCACCTTAGTCACCTGATTTTGCTCCGTGCGACTTCCGGCTCTTCCCCAAAGTCAAAAACGTTTCGAATCGATTAGGACATCGAGGCAGCCACTAAAGACACTCACGAAAGAGGACTTCCAGAACTGCTTCAGGAAGTGGCGAGAACGTGGCGAGAACGATAGAATAAGTGTGTTCAAAGCGCTTCATGGCAATTTGTCTTTTATTGTAATATTTTTCCTCCAAATTTAAACATTCGCCATATTTTTGATCACGCCTCGTACACACAGACCATGTAAACAGGACAACGAGACGAAAGACGGGACTCGGCACCAAATACATTTACGACACCATTAATCATGTAGCACCGCTACAAATGCATAGAAGTGCTTGAATGGCAGCCTCCGAATAAACTGCCATATAATTGAAAGCTGTCCCCCTCCGTCCATTGGGTACTGAAGCACTGGGGACATTCAGGGTGTCCTTTCGTCTCAGAGCCACAATGTTAGGCATGGAATACTGAAGTGAACCTACAGAAGTGAGAAGAAAGTGCAAAGTGCCCACCGACAGTAACTATACAGGTACTGGAACCCAAGTCCATGGAGGTCTGAGGTGGCAGTGGTGCCACTGAGCTCTGAGGCTAAGGGTCTGCGCTGGTATCCGGAAGGCCGCCAATTCAAATCCCTATTACTTCCAAAAGGGATCCTACTCTGTTGTGCCCTTGCAATTGCTCCAAGGGTGCTGTACCCTGCGCTCAGACCCCCAAGGGGGATGCGAAAACTAGCATATTACTAATACAAGAAACTGTACAAGGCGAAATAAAGAACCAAAACATTTCTTCTGCAGTGTTCAGATCTCCATGAGCAGTGCCACCTCACCCGGCCTGTGCACACCGACAGCCCCGTCGACTTCTGTACGAACCTCTCAGCTCACTTTTGTGCCTCTCGGATGTCTGCAAAGCCGTAACGAGAAAATCATTTTGTTTTGCTGTGCGGTCTCGCCTCTGCACAGAGCTGCCGTTTCCTTTATTGAACGTCCAGGGCGGCCGGCTTGACTTCACGGCCTCGGCTTGAACTTCCCTCTCACTCAGGTCACGTACCTCGGAGTCTCAGAGGGGAAGAAAGCAGGTCTGTGTGAAGCGCCTGCTGCTCCTCTCTCAGATTCAGATGGACCCAGAGGGGCTTGTATTAAAGTCCCCAGACACCCGGCTCAGACATTCTGTTCCTAACAAGCTGTAAAGTGCTCATTTTTAAACACGGGCACACCATGGCCAAGTAGGTGGTCAGAATCTCTCACACTCATGTGAAAAAGTAAGTGCACCCCACGGAAACTGTTGAATTTTCCGTCACATTTACACGGGCAAACAGCAGACCTTCGGTAGATAAAATGGAAGGAAAGTTTGCCTTCTCAGTCATTTATTCAACCAGAATACTACGAGGGACGTTCAAAAAGTTTCCGCACTTTTTTTTTTAAACTCTATTTACGAGAGAATTTCAAAAGCAAATGACATCACTTTTCTACATAGTCACCTTCCTTTGCAATGCAATTTTCCCAGTGTCATACCAACTTTTTAAGGCTCAATTACTATTCCTCCTGTCTTCACCATTTCCAAAGAAAATTTGAACGTGTGGAGACTTTTTGAACATCCCTCATAGTAGATGGAATGGTCTACTGGGGAAAAATTAAACTGGCTCTGAGGCTAAGGATCTGCACTTGCTATTGGAACGCCAGAAGTGACTCTACTCCGGTGGGCTCTTCAGCATGGCCCATAACCTGCAAATTGCACTGTCCTGGGTATGATGTTAACCTGTAAGTAGGCCCTCCAACCTGCAGGGAGAACTTGGGGGTCAGTGGCAGAATTGGCACTCCAGCCACCATAAAAAAAAACTCCCAGTGTTCCATTCCATCTGAACAAGGGTGGTGCTGAGGTGTCACCCATCACACGGCTGCACTCGAGTCCTAAACTGGGATCCTGAGTGGATTTGTCATGAGGTGAGTGAGGCAATGAGCTGTATCAGCGCCTGCTCCTAACCCCCTCTCTATATATAGATAGATAGATAGATATATAAATATAGATATGTGAAAGGCACTATAGATAGATAGATAGATAGATAGATAGATAGATAGATAGATAGATAGATAGATAGATAGATAGATAGATAGATAGATAGATAGATAGATAGATAGATAGATAGATAGATAGATAGAAGTGAAAGGCACTATAGATAGATAGATAGATAGATAGATAGATAGATAGATAGATAGATAGATAGATAGATAGATAGATAGATAGATAGATAGATAGATAGATAGATAGATAGATAGATGTGAATGGCACTATATAATAGATAGATAAATAGATAGATAGATAGGAAAGGCACTATGTAATAGATAGATAGATAGATAGATAGATAGATAGATAGATAGATAGATAGATAGATAGATAGATAGATAGATAGATAGATAGATAGATAGATAGATAGATAGATAGATAGATAGATAGATAGATAGATAGATAGATAGATAGATGTGAATGGCACTATATAATAGATAGATAAATAGATAGATAGATAGGAGAGGCACTATGTAATAGATAGATAGATAGATAGATAGATAGATAGATAGATAGATAGATAGATAGATAGATAGATAGATAGATAGATAGATAGATAGATAGATAGATAGATAGATAGATAGATAGATGTGAAAGGCACAATAGATAGATAGATAGATAGATAGATAGATAGATAGATAGATAGATAGATAGATAGATAGATAGATAGATAGATATAGAGATGTGAAAGGCACTATAGATAGATAGATAGATAGATAGATAGATAGATAGATAGATAGATAGATAGATAGATAGATGTGAATGGCACAATAGATAGATAGATAGATAGATAGATAGATAGATAGATAGATAGATAGATAGATAGATAGATAGATAGATGTGAATGGCACTATATAATAGATAGATAAATAGATAGATAGATGTGAATGGCACTATATAATAGATAGATAAATAGATAGATAGATAGGAAAGGCACTATGTAATAGATAGATAGATAGATAGATAGATAGATAGATAGATAGATAGATAGATAGGAAAGGCACTGCTGCGGTGGGTTGGCACCCTACCCGGGATTGGTTCCTGCCTTGTGCCCTGTGTTGGCTGGGATTGGCTCCAGCAGACCCCCGTGACCCTGTGTTCGGATTCAGCGGGTTGGAAAATGGATGGATGAAAAGGCACTATATGATAGATAGATAGATAGATAGATAGATAGATAGATAGATAGATAGATAGATAGATAGATAGATAGATAGATAGATAGATAGATAGATAGATAGATAGATAGATAACCTGCAATTGCTCCGTCCTCGGTATGATGTTAACCTGTAAGTAGGTCCTTCAACCTGCATGGAAAACTTGGGGGTCAGTGGCAGAATTGGCACTCCAGCCACCATAATAAAACCTCACAGTATTCCACTCCATCTGAACTTGTGTGGTGCTGAGATGTCACCTGTCACATGGCTGCACTCAGGTCCTAATCTGGGATCCTTTGTTGCCCACATTAGCAGATCTGACGTCCTGTTGGTATTTTGCATAGGTGCAACTTGATGACATTTTTTGCCTACACCTCCGGCTGCTAGATGTTTATGGGTGCTCTTGCAAGTCCTGTCCATTTCAATGAGATTCAAGTCAGGGCTTTGACTGGGCCCATCCATATCCCCCCCATTTCTTCCTTTTGATCCATTCCTTGGTGGATCTACTAATGGGCTTCAGATCACTATCATGTCGAACAGCCCCTGGCCTCACATTTACCTCAAGCACACTTTGATATGATGCAGAATTCCTAGTTGACTTGATGACTTGCAAGCTGCCCAGGCCCTGAGTCTGCAAGGCAAACCCCAAAACCTTAACAAGTCCAGTGCCGTGCCTTTCAGTCGGTTAGGGGTTCTTCTCTGTAAATGTCGCCCTCAGTTTACACCAAACGTTTACTAACTCTGATTCATCTGCTGAAGCTCACTGTTCTTCCAGAAGGCCCGGTCCTTGCCTAGATGTCTAATAGCAAACTGTCCTCTTGCTCTGATGTTCTTTTTGAACAGCAGTGCCATTTTTTTTTCCTGGCACTCCTCTCATGGAGGTCAGATTTGCGTAATCTCTTTCCGATTGTAGACTCGTGTCCTGTACTTTGACACCAAACTGTTGCAAAAGGAACCTGGCAGATCCTGCAATGAAGCATTGGCCGTTCTTGGAGATCTTCTTTAAGTACCGAACAAGTCAGCTCTTGGGTTCTTTTGGGGGTCTCACGACCTCTTTTTCCATTCTTGATTTTGGCATACCCATGTGGTTTAGTTCTGGCAGAATGAATGCGAATGCGTTCAGTTAACTTATTGCGGTGGGGGGGTCCTTAAGTGCATAGAAAGGGCATCAGTACAAATTCCCACTTCCTGGCTCTCCTCATCTTGGCGGTCCCTGATGTGGGCTGCTGAATTTGGCGGAGTGTTTGTCTCTTTCAAGGGAGATGAGGATCTCGCGTCCAGTAAGTCTAACGTATACTGCCCCCCCCTCCATCTTTATTTGCTTTAGAAGCAGACCCACCTGTACTACTTGGACAGCTACTTGGACTGAATGAAGTCCATGGCGGGTTACGAGTTACAGGATGTCAGCATCGGGTGTATGAGAAGGGCCTGCCCTGAATGGGGTGCCCATCCTTAACTTGACATTAAAGAAGTTGGGTGATACAAAAAAATGAAATTGCAAACGGAATGAATGATTAGTTTTCAGTCCCACCTGGAAGGTGGAAGCAACACGTAAAGACATTAAACGTACACCGGAAAATAAAATAACACGATAAAATCCAAAGGAGACGATCTCAGGAGAGCACAACAAGAACAAGCAGCAAACATGGAGCGCGCCGTGTTTAATTTCAAGGTGTGTTTGCCTTGTGGGGGGGGGGGGGGGGGGACTTGGGAACTGGCTATTTTTTTTTTTGTGCGAGAAGTTTTCTTGGTGCCCCGTCTCATAAATATTAATTTGCAAAAAGTCTTTCAAAATGATTTATTCACTGCATTTGCAGCTTTAGATTGTAGCAGAGCAGAGCGTCTTGCTCATTATCAGGTAGGAAGGAAATTAATGAAGTCAACCAGAAAAGAGACTGCTGGGCATCAATCAAAAACACTTTGTTGCAATTTGTTCTCCAAATTACCTTTGGGCAAACTTGTTGATTTATTTATTTATTTCAGTTTATTTGCAGTCAGGGAGGTTTATCTTCTTTTGGCTTGTCCTCTCCTTTCCAACATTTGGAAATTCCTAATTACTGTTAGGAGTTGAAGTAGCAGCAGTGCCTGTTATGATAGCTCTTCATTTCTCATCCACACTATCCGTCTTACCATGGGAAGGCGCTATAAACATAAAAAGCATTATCTATCTTTCTATCATATAGTGCCTTTCATATGTAATTCTAATTCATCCACAAAGTGTCGGCCATACGTTCTTTTCCAGGGGTTCACTCCCTCGAGCCTGCCCTCTCTATCACTCCCTCACACCAGCATCAATTCTTGCGGCCTCCTGCCTTCTTCTCTCCTTAACCTCTGTTCATCATCTTTCCTTTTTTTTTTTTCTCTGCTCTTCGCGCTTCCCCTTTTAAAATGGAGACGTGGCACACCTGTGATGATCAGCAGCTCCAATTAGGGACCTCCTGCACCACCTGTGCACTTAGTCTAGAACCGCCCGCTCCCACATCGTACCCGGGATCCGCTCTCGCCACATTACCACGCCTCCTTCTACCAAGACGTGAGCGCTCTGATTATTTATTTAAAAAGGTGCCAATCAGCCACAGACCTCACTTTACCACACCCGTTCCCATCTTACTGACTGATTTCCACAATACAAAGGGGTCATATTGAAGTGATCTGACTGCCAACTCAGCTAAGTCCTCTTTGTGGGCCATTGAAGATCTTTCTTCCATCCATCTATTATCCAACCCACTATATCCTAACTACAGGGTCACGGGGGTCTGCTGGAGCCAATCCCAGCCAACACAGGGCACAAGGCAGGAAACAATCCTGGGCAGGGTGCCAACCCACAGCAGGACACACACAAACACACCCACACACCAAGCACACACTAGGGCCAATTTAGAATCGCCAATCCACCTAACCTGCATGTCTTTGGACTGTGGGAGGAAACCCACGCAGATACGGGGAGAACATGCAAACTCCACGCAGGGAGGACCCGGGAATCGAACCCAGGTCCCCAGATCTCCCAACTGCGAGGCAGCAGCGCTACCCACTGTGCCACCGTGCCGCCCCCGCCAACCCTTGATCTGGGGTGGAATTACAAGTAGATGAGCCCTCAAGCTGCGTCCCAAGCGCATGTGTGGGATACCTTAAACAAATGATGTCATTTGCTCTCGGTTCTCTTTTAGCATTTTATGTCTTTGGGCCGTCTTTCTGCTTGTTGTTTTATTCTAATTCAGATATTTGTGTTTCTTATATTAATCTATTATTGGTGTTTAATGTTTGATATTTTTCTTTTGGTACCTGTTTGAATATTTGTGAAGTGTTTTGAGCATGGGAGAGGTGCTGTATGAATGAAATGCGTTCTTTTTCTTTTTCTTCTTCTCATTATTATTATTATTATTATTATTATTATTTCAACTGTGGGACCTTATACAGACAGACATGTAGCTTCTCCAGTCAGTGCAGTCAATTGAATTGACAACTGGTGGACTCAAAACAATCTCAACGATGATCAATAGAATGGGAAGCACCTGACCCACATTTCAAGTGTCATAGTAAAGGGTCCAAATTCTTGTGTCAGTGGGACATTTCAGTTGCCTATTATTTAATAAATTTGCAAAAAAATCCTAAAATCCTCTTTTCACTTTGTTATTCTGGGGTATTATGAGTTGTTTGATGAGGGAAGCACATGAATTTCAATGATTTCAGCAGTGCACATGCACTTGGGAGGCAGCTTAAAGGCTCACACACATTGAAAAATTGGTTATACATTGTAAAATAGGACACAAACAATAATAAAGATTTGGGCTTCCTACGCATGTTTCCTGATACTGTTTTTCTCATGGTAACAATACGTTTTCTAGTTGCTTGTGTGAATTCTCATGTAAGCACAAAAGAAAATCCAAACCAAACCAATCACAGGGCTCAAAAGGTTTACTGTGATTTGGTGTGTTGGAAGGAAACCACACCCCCACAGGGCGTGAAAGGTTATTGCTTAGGAAGACTAAGCGGTGAGCCATCGTGCACAGATGGCCTTCTT
This sequence comes from Erpetoichthys calabaricus, assembly GCF_900747795.2. Lineage (NCBI taxonomy): Eukaryota > Metazoa > Chordata > Cladistia > Polypteriformes > Polypteridae > Erpetoichthys > Erpetoichthys calabaricus. The sequence goes on from NC_041401.2 coordinate 186,903,185, forward strand.
TTAAAATGGCTGAATCTCTAATATTGGTGTTTTTGTGTTCAGAAATTGCATGTCGTCACGGAAGTGCACATGCGAAAAAGCTTAACCCTTCAAGCGCCGGAACCGGCTCTAGTCGATTCCCAATGCAATTTACCAGCATGCCCGAGCCAAGTAAATTCGGTGATGTACATTCATTGAATGTCGCAACCAGCTATATTCGGTTCCAAGTGCAATTTGCCAGCACGCCAGAGATGATCAGTCCGTGCCGTACATTTGTTGAGCACCCAGCTCATGACCATTGCCGCCCCCTAGCGAATCAGCATCACTTTCCCTGGGATTCAGCCGCTGCACTTAGACTAGCCTGCTAAGCATCAGCTTTGGCCTCTGTGTGCCTACATGCAGCCATTTCAAGCGCAGTTGGCTTGGTGATTTACTGAATTTCATCAATGGCATCAGTTGCACCTTGTACATATAATAATAGATTGCTGCAGTAGTTTTTTTTTTATAGCTTTTACAGTTCATTGGCAGTGTGTAAAATGATTAGTGTTGCAGTAATTGTGATGCTCTTTGTATAAAAAAAATGTGTTCCATTAAAATTTCACTTTTTCTTGGTGAATTGTGATGTTTTCTAGTCGCTTGAGTGAATTCTCACGTAAACGCGAAAGAAAATCGATCATGTGGCTCGAAAAGTTTACTGTGATTTGGTCTGTTGGGAGGAAACCACACCCCCGCAAGGTGTTAAAGTTTATTGCTCAGGAAAACTAAGCGGTGATCCATTGTGCACGGATGGCCTTCTTTTAAAATGGATGACTCGCATAATATTGATGTTTTCTTGTTCAGAAATTGCATGTCGTCACAGAAGTGCACATGGAAGACAGCTTAACCCTTACTCCTTAAAAAGTACAGCAAAGAAGTATTTGGCATCTGGGGGTGCATTATCCCCCTCCCCCCAAGTATGTGGCAGTTTAAGGGTTAAGAGCTTTAGTGATGGTAATTACCTGCTGAACCAGGGTTTGGCGCTGTGTTTGAATCATCTGCTGTGATGTGGTGACACACAGAGAGCTGCAGTAGTCCAGACGTGGCTCAGCAACAACATTTATTTATATGGCACATTTTCACCATCCGACCATGGCATGGACCAGGAGTTGTGCTGTCCACTCTTATCAGATACGGATATTACAAGATCAAGAAAACATGGCAGTGTGGTTCCTTGTGGACCAATGGCCATCGATCACCACCCCTAAGGTTATATACCAACTTGGCAGGTGTTAGCGATAACAAGAGAAGAGAACAGAGACGGGGTGCTAAATGGATGGACGAGCTGGGGTAACCAGAAGGTCCACCTTGACCAGGTTGAGCTGGGGATGGTGTTCCTTCATGAGGGTGCAATACTAAGATTCTAGCCAAGATCATGTGGTCCTCTGCAGGGAACGACAAGTACAGATGTGTACCATCAGCATAACAGCGATAAGACAAACCGTGGGATTGCAGGATAGGGGCCCAATGAGAAGACGTATAGAGTGAGAAGAGGAGAAGACCAGCACCTTCTCAAAGTATTTTATGAATCACATTTTGAAGTTACTGTAGTTTTTGGTTGTATAATGGCATTTTATATATTAAATTAATTGTTAAAAAATGCCACCCAGCTGTTGGCAAATATTTAATCTGTTTTACACTGTTTGCCGTTCTCATTTTTATATGTAAACTTGGCCTCTGGCCCACTAACACATATTTATGTTCTTTTAATGAATGAAGATGAAGAACAGACATGAATATTTACAGACACGCCTCTATGATAATCCTCCTGGCTCTTAAACTGCTAGCTGGAAGTCAATCATTCTCACCCATGATCTCTTCATCATTAAAAAAGAAACAGTGAAATTTACCCAAGACTTACAATTGTAAGAAAATGAAAATGCCGAATGCATGCAGAATGAGAATCCCTCGCGTGGTGGTGACGGCTGTCAACCTCATTTTCCTGTCGGCGCTCAGGTCACAGACCCATTTTGGTCACTTTGTACGGGGAACAACATGCCAAACTAGACATGTCAGGCCTCAGTCTGAAGTCCTTGGGGTTTCTCAGGCCAGCCAAACGATGCAATCCCACAATAATAGGTTGTCATTATGAGAGAGCGGTGACAATAAGTGACAAGATCGCAGTGCAGTGAGAAGGTGGGGCACTGCAAACACACACACACACACAACAAATGTTGTGCAAAAATTAAATAAAGTTGGTAGGGCCATCCATCAAGTACTGCATGTCATTCTCTCTGCAGGCCATGCCTGGTATTCCACCCTGATGGGAATTCTCAGATGGCACTGTCATTACTGTACGTGCTCCAATCGTCCTAGATGGCTTCTCTCCAAGTACAAGATTCATTTTTCATGCCAGCCGCCACACCACATACACTTCAGAACAAGCCATCCACCTGAAACTACTGGCCAGTACTTGGATTGGAGACCATCTAGGAAAAGCTGCTGGAAGAGGTGTTGTTGAGGCCAGCAAGGGAGAACTTAGATGGTGGTCTGAATGTGGATCCTAATGCCCCAATGCAGTGATGGGGTCACTGTGCTGTAAAAATGGACTCATCCTTTGGATGAGACGTAAACCTGAGGTCCTGACTCTCTGTGGTCATTAAAGATCCCGGGGCATCCTTCGTAAAGAG